>NC_140949.1:23622395-24222395 GCF_014529385.1 Adiantum capillus-veneris | reverse complement strand
ATTCTTGATCTACTAAAAGCCTATGTAACGGAAGTAGATCAAAGATCCCAATGGGAGAAGTACTTACCCTTAGTGGAGTATGCTTACAATAACACTGTACATACTTCCACGGGAAAAGCACCTTTCGAGGTAATTGAGGGAAGATCAGAAAGTCCCTTGCTACTTAAAGTACATGGAAAGATCTTCGCTGCAGATGAGTATAGCCGAGACCTACAAGAATCTTTTCAAAAGATTAAAGATGCTATCTCTATCTCACAGCAAAGGCAAAAGGCTGCTGCTGACAAGCACAGAAGAGCCCAAGCCTTTAAAGAAAATGATTGGGTCTTGTTAAAGTTTCCCAAGGCTCGATTAAGGCACACGACGGGCAAGAATCCTACGGGCCACCAAAAGTACTATGCTAAACTAGCAAAAAGGTACTATGGTCCCTTCCAGATTCTTAGGCCAATCAATGACATGGCCTATCAACTTAAGTTGCCCAATCATTGGCTCATACACAATGCTTTTCATGTGAGCCTATTAAAGCCTTACAAAGGAGAGCCACCTCAAGAACCAACTATTGAAGACCCACCGGAGATCGAGGACCAAGAGGAGGTGCTGCAGCCTGAGTCCATTCTCCGACATGAAGACAAGGTATTAAGAGGCGGTAAGACTATCCGACGATATCTTATTAAGTTTAAGAATTATCCTTTTGAAGATGCTAGATGGATGCAAGGCATACAATTAAAGGATAACCTAAACCTTGTCAATGCTTACAATGCTTCCCAAGAGTAAGCAAATGTACAAAATGTTAAAAATGAACAAAGTTTTTGTCTTATAAGACTCTCTTTTTCTTTATTTGTGCACAAAAATAAAGTAGTATGCATGCTTAGATCAAGTTTGTGGAGACGACGTCTCCCAAACAGCAAGTAGAGCTTGCCACTCTACTATGGAAGACTGATAGGACTGATGTGCAGACATGCTTGCGGCAGCCTCAGGCTCTCAAGTGCCAAATGGACTGGTCATCCATTATGGGATGATGTCGTAGGGTAACATAGGGATCCTCTACCCGCTAAGAAAAGGACTCATGAATATGCTTTATCTTCTCTACACCATAGTCGAGGAAGACTATGATTTCAAGAGAGAGGTAATGTCATAGTAATCAATATCTAATTCTCCTAAATGATTTTCTCATATTAAAGTCATCATTTAATGTGGGGAGGTACCAAGGGAGAAAAAGCTAGAATATTGGTTAAGCTAGCAGACCGGCCACAGTAGGGATCCAAAGGAGGGAAAATAGGGATCAAAAGGGGGGGGCCATCTGCAAAAGAGCCATGTGCAACAATGGGCTAAAAAGACCCTAAGGTTCAACCCATTAAGACTTCCAAAATGCTAAGGTTCCAAAATTCAAAGGTTGTAAGGTCAACCCTAGGGAAAATTGGATGCTTAGTGTGTGTACAAAAGTCTTCTTCAAAGTCTACAAAGGAGGGGGCGAGCCCATTTAGTAGGGGATGAGAGAGAAAGTCACACACACACACACATGCTCCCTTTACACAAAGGGAATTAGGGACACATGTCAGCTCCCTAGGCCAGATGCCCACAAGGTGTGCCCAATTCCTATTGGAAGACCCTTGAAGTGGACCAATGAGAATTAAGCTAGAGTAAATCTAGTTTAATTAATTTAAAAACATTTAATAAAAGAAACCAATGAGAATTAAGTCTCCTAGAAGACTATTGGGCAGTCTCCCAAGGGGTCCAATGAGCATTCAGGAGCCCAATGGCTTGCCTAATTCCTATTGGCCAGGAGGCAAAGGGGTCCAATGAGAGTTTAGTTTAATTATTTAATTACCTAAAGCTCTCAAAAAAGGGGAAAGGGGGACACATGTCAGAAGGCTATCACTTATGCTGCTTAATTGTAATTGGCTTGACTTGGGGAGGTCCAATGAGGCAAAAGCCAGACCAATTTAGCAGGAAGGGCTCTCCCAAGAGAGAGAGGGGGATGATTTTTGCTTGGCATTGACACACACACACACTCACACTTGAACATGTGTGAAGAAAGAATACTCTATCTCCTCCCAAGCTTTAATGGAGAGCTCATCACCTACTCCAAGCTTGTGAGATAGAAGCCTACATCAACACTCTCTTGGCATGTGGATGCAAATCCAACCAAGAGCCAAGCTTCAATGCATGCTCATCTCCTCTACCAAGCTAATTACTAAGCTAAGCTATGCTACATATGAGTGACTATGTGAGGAGATGTACGTCTTTCTCGTAAGATACTCCTTCTTCCTCTCAATCTACTCTCATACCCTGTTAGCTCTCACCATCTTCGAAGGTGTGTGAGGTCTTGGGTCTGAGAACGGGGATAATTCAAGTTGTGTTTGATTAAGTGTTTTGCTTAGTGCATGAAGCTTCCATCTTCATTGCACTAGCTAGTCTTGAAGGAACACAAAGAATTGTATTGTACAATGTCTCTCTTGATGGGAGAAACCATAATACAAAGCCTTTTGGAGGGGGGACCGGCTCCATGAAAATCCAGTCCTCAACTGTTGTCAATAGCTTAATTTCTCTCTCTTTTGAAAGTATTGTTGATGCTATCTAACTAGGTGTTATGCTTTTTGTTGCTCTCTCCACCCAAGCACTCTTGGAATTCTCATTAGGAATCTATTCTAATGAAATGCCCACTATGTTCATGCTAATTTCCGCTACACATAAGTTATCAGGCCATTAAATGTTAGAGAGAGAGAGAGAGAGAGAGAGAGAGAGAGAGAGAGAGAGAGAGAGAGAGAGAGAGAGAGAGAGAGAGAGAGAGAGAGAGAGAGAGAGAGAGAGAGAGAGAGAGAGAGACGTGGTGGTAGGTTCCCGCTTGAAACTGCTCCCATTAATGAAAAAGAGTTGGGATGAGAAGTCGAGAGGCCTATGTTAAACTTTTTAATTTAAATGTATATTCCAAATGTGCAATATGGCACAAAATTTCTTTTGCTATGCTATTAATTATATCACATGAACAGCTTTCCACCTATTCATGCTTTCACCCAATTATTTGTGCAAATGTCTTTGAGTGAAAACATGTTGGTTCTGTGACTGTCAATGAAGCGCTTCAAGATATTATTTCTCAACAATAGATAAAGAGTGCAACCATTCATGAAAACAAAATGTTGGTTCATGACCCAATTTTCAAAGGTCTTCGTCAATCTTCTTTTTCTTTGAAAGAAGGGTATTCCCCCTAGGCTCCATCACCTCAATTGTATGGAATATAATCATTTTTCTACTTGGTGGGTGCAAGAAACCAAAATGGTAAGCTTCTCTATGTTTTTTGCATGTCTTATGATGTGAATGGATTTGAACATGTTTAAGCTCGTCCCTCAAGTTATCTTTGTCAGTGGAGATGTACTTGTCAAGGAAGTTGATGACATTTAGATCTTCAACCATGCCAAATGTGGTGCATTCTTGACCCAAAGGATTTTATGGTCGTGCTGGCTACCTCTATGTTGGAATTTGATAAAAAAGAAGTAGTCAAAGACTTGACTAAGTATTATGGAGTTATGCTTGAGATCTTTCTTCAAAGCTTTGAACTTGTGGGTCTCATGGCAAGCTTTGGTGGTACAAAATGGGATGTCCTTGACACCATGTTGGATTGGGGGTTATGTGGTGAAAAGAAACTCTTTTTGAGTGGTTTTGAAGAGTTGAAAGTGAAGAGAATAATGTATATTTTCAAACATGCAAGGCTAAAAAAAAAAAAAGCCTGTTAACATTTTGAATAGGTTGTGGGTGGGACCTTACAACAATGTGGGTGTAGTTACCATGCTTTCTCATGAGTAAAGTTGCTACTGCTATGTAGTCCATGGCCAAGAATTTCTCTCTTTATGTGTTGCTTGCTGTATCTCTATGAGCCATCTCTCTCTCTCTCTCTCTCTCTCTCTCTCTCTCTCTCTCTCTCTCTCTCTGTCTCAATCCATCTATTTGTGCAGCAGCTACACCCTGTGTCCTCCACACCCAACTCTATGTGTGCACCCCTCTCTTGATCTTCCCCCCCCCCCCCCCCCCCCCCCCTCCCCCCTCTCTCTCCATCTATCTGTGTAGAAGCATCAACCTGTGTCCTCCACAGCTCTCTCTCTCTCTCTCTCTCTCTCTCTCTCTCTCTCTCTCTCTCTCTCTCTCCTCTCTCTCTCTCTCTCTCTCTCTCTCTCTCTCTCTCTCTCTCTCAAAGTGTGAAGCAAGCCCTTCCACCGATATGTACTGGTTGGAGATACAAAGTGCATCAAATACGATGGAAATTGATTACCCTAGTCTCATCCATAAAACTCTAAGGAACCAAGCCTATACGTGCAACTATTGGGCATAAAAGAAATGCAATCAACAAAAGAAGGAAAGGATTCCTCTTGGTACCAAACAACAAGTTTGGATTCCCAAATAGCAAGTCAAGAAAGAACATATGCAAAGCAATGGCTCGGCATTGGAAAGGACAGACTCAAGGGCTTCAAGTATCCAAACAAAAAAGAGATACTTGAGGAGCTCATGCAACATTAGGCATTTCCCAATTGAGAAAATCAAATACTGAATCAATCCTTGTTTTTAGAGTTTGTAATACATTGACTCAGCTCCAAGGTATGCCACTCTGCAAGCGAGCTTTTTGTGAACAAAGACACTTTGATGATGATCTTGAATAGCCCCAAAAGAACAATAACATTGAATCAACCAAAAATTGTAGTGCGTTGGGTGTTCATCAAAGAAACATAGCGATAATGAGTACTTGCTACGAGTTGAGAGATAAGAATGAAGCACTGCCACTTATTGCTTGTCAAAGACAATTCCCTTGACATAGAAGCTACACATGTGAAACCAATGATCTGGCATGTTCCTTCTAGACATCAGAGACCAGAGTTTCACCTGACAAAAAGCATATATGCAAGACAAGAATTGAATCAAATCTTGTTATCAAACATCCAATACATTTTGTCAATGACTCTCAGGTAATACATTTAGATAAAAGCAGTCTTTAATTGCATGGAATTCTATTTGGATTGATATTCATAATGACAATGTGCAAAATAGTCTTAGGATATATTCAAGACAATACCAAATTTGGTACTATATTGCTTATTTGGTACCATGAAATAGTGCCGTTGTTTGCTGGAAATCCGCACAAAAAAACCCATTGTTCAAGATGCTACCAAAGTTGGTGTTGGAACATATTTTTTGCTTTATCAGAATTGGTGCAGCATGTTCATCAAAGCATATCATCAACCAGCTTTGGTTCTTATTTCTATTACATTGCTTCAAACTACACCAAATTGGTGCTTTCACTCAACTTTGATATTAGCATGCATGTGACCTGATTCATATAAATTTACCCAAAGCTATATAAGTTTGGCATGATCACCAGTTTGGTACATCTTTCTTCTTTGATAGGTGTTCTATTTTGGTACTCTATCCAATTTTGGTTCTAGCTGGGAGTTTTTGCTTTTTTTCAAGTATTCTCTACAACTTGTTTTGGGACTCTACTGGTTTCATGGGTGAGTTTTATAGCCATGTTCAATATCAAAGCACTTGGACTAGTTGGTACATATTTCTCCTTTGGTACTCCTTTATAGTTTGGTATGGTGTTCTCTTTTTCTAGCCTATCCAATTTTAGTTCTATAGCTAGGAACTCTTTTGTTCTTGTTTTAATTTTCTCTACCACCAATTTTGGTACTCTATTAATTTCATGTATGATTCTTATAGATATGTTCAATATCAAAGCACCTACCATTTGGTTCATCTCTCTCCTTTGGTAATACTTTATTGTTTTGGTATGGTGTTCTCTTTTGGTGCTCTATCCAAATTTGTTCTAGCTGGGAACTCGTTGTAGTTTTGGTGTTCTTTACGACCAATTTTGGTAGTATATTGATTTCATGGGTGATTTCTAGATCCTTTCTCAATAGCAAAGCATATGGAATAGTTGGTTCATCTTTCTCCTATGGTACCCCTTTATAGTTTGGTATGGTGTTCTAGTTTGGTACTCTATCCAAATTTGGTTCTAGATGAGTACATTTTTGTTTAAGTTTTGGTATTCTCTACTACTAGTTTTGGTACTATATTAATGTCATGGTGATTTTTATACCCTTCTCATTAGCAATGCACTTGGACCAGTTGGTACATATTTCTTCTTTGGTACTTCTTTATGGTTTGGTATAAAGTTCTCTATGTTATAATTCTATATGGAGTACTTTGTTTGTGTTTCTATTTTGGTCATTTGTTTTTGCTTTGGTACTATGCTCCTACTTCAATTTTGGTACTTTGTACTCGTTTGATACTCTATTTTTGTGTGTTATTTGAGGACATTTTTCTCTAATTTGGATTGTATTGGTTTGATAAATGGAGTTGTACAAAAGATTCAAGAGTACTTACTATGCAGTGAGGCTGTCACTTAGACCCTTTGAGGTGCTAAAATCATTTACTATTTGGAAGTTAAAAGAGTAGTATATGTGCTACTGTGTGTATCACGTTCGCTAGGGGGAATACGGAACACACCCAGGGATTCCACAGCACCCCTAACCTCTCAAAAAACGCCTTCAAATTGGCTTATTTGCATTAACAACTCCGCTTTAGCATACAAAACAACTACCTCACACCTTGCAAAAAACACCCACAACACAAAAACACCCACACTGCTCAACTCACCCTTCCGAATCACAAAACACTCCTAATCTGCCCTCTCGGTAGCACCTCTCGAGCTGCAGGAAAACCCTCTGCAAGCTATGACCAATACACGAAGAGTGAGAGAAGAGGAGGGGGATGGGGAGAAGCAACACACGAGATTGGGACAAGTGAGTGGTATTATTGCATAGAGAGTAGCACAACCGATGTAGGCAACTTCAATGGAAAGCTTGGCATCACACAAGCTTCAAGCTTTCACTTACTCACACAGGCAAAAAAAGCCACATTGGTCCAAAGACCTGGTCCAAAGACCTTGGTCCAAAAGACCCTAAAAAAAAGAAAAAAACCTCCTTTTATAGGGGTGTGCCTAAGATTCCCAAAAAAGAAAAATGGGGTCCCCTTCCATGTCGTGCACTTCATTTGGAGTTCTTTTTAGCATTTGATTGCATTGCCAACACTTGGCATAGTTTAGTTTTGGACACACTTGCATGGTGTACACCTTAGGCTTTGGTCCTTTCCCTTTGCCCAGCCGCCCGGACTTCCTTTTTGGCCTTTGAGCGCCCTTGGCTTGGCTAACATCTTCAACCCTTGTCGGCACCTCCTTTACAGCGGGACCCCTCCCCTATCAAGGCAATAGCGATGTCGCTATTGGGGGGGGGGGGGGGGGGGGGGGGGGGGGGGGGGGCTGCTCAAAAATTTTTGGCCCCTTACGGGCACGGGCATAGCCCCTACTGCATGCCATGTCATCAATGAACTCAACCACCACGGGCGCCACCGCCACCCCGCCTTGCTGAAACAGCTGCCCAAAACAGTCGCCATATGCCACACCGCGCTGCACGCAGCGCTACACCCATAGACGCCATGGCCAAGGAGCTCCCAAGGAGCCCACTCCCTTGTTGTGTACCATGGAGAGGCCACGCCTCACCCTATATACCACAGAATTCTGGCCCCGGACTGCGCATGTGGGATTTTAATACAGCCACCTGGTGGCCCAGGAGGCCATAGCCTTTTGAACTTCAAAGCAACCCCTTTATTTTTTGTAACAAAAAATCCTTTTTGGCTCCCATACTTAGCTCCCACCTCCTTCTGCCAATCTGTAACCACCAACTGAAATGCCACTTTCCTGGCTCCAACCACACCCTCCATCTCTGCATTTTGATTCATCGGTACCCTCGAACAAAGGCTCTCAAAAAGTGGAAAAATCATCTGCAATCCAATCTGGTCAAAGGCACCCCAGCTTCCGACTACCATATCTTTCTGTTCCGGACTCCGTTTGGCATGCAGTCACTTCCTGCTGGCTCCGTATAACATACACCCTGCTCTAGAACTTTGTCGAGGCTCAGAAGATGCCAGATGGCACATTCTCCAATGCGGCCAAGTGGGCTCACTCGGCCCCGGGAAAACTTCAACCGATCATATCTTACAAACCATGGCTCCGATCCGCAATCCGAAAAGATGGGTAGGCTCCATGAATTGAGCTCTACACATCTACACCTTATGTTCCACTTGGATCACCTGTCCCCAGCTGCCCTGTCCGGGTAAAAAACTGCAAACCACCAAAGCTTCAACCTTCAATAACTTGGGCTCCGTAGCTCGGTTTGATGAGCCGTCTGGACCTATGCATTCAACACTTCAAGTTCTTCATTTCTGGACCCAAAGGCTGCACTTTGCATCTCCTTCACCTGCTACCCCAATTAGCCCCTTATGTAGCCTTCCTTGGCCTATAAGATGCATCATGCATACACTTCCGCTGCTACCTGCCATCCCATGGACTTCCTAGCTGCATCATCCCTTTTCCATGCTTTTGCTTGCCTATACGCATCTGTCCATGCCATCTTCTAGAGTCGACAAACTTTGGCTGCACCATCATTGCCCACCCCCCGGTTGAGCATTTATGCTCAACCACATAAAAACTTTATTCCACTATAAACTGCAAAACCTGGCACACACTATGAGAAAACGCAAACCATATGTACACTGTTTTATTGCATCCTACTGCCAAACCTTCAAGTGGGTTGCCCCACCCCCTACATCACATAGCTTCCGCCTGGATCAAACACCTGGATCTGTTCACTTTCATCCATTTGCAACAATCTCCAATAGTGCCCTACCCAAGCACGTAGCCATCCATGCACACAAAAGGCCCATAGCACTTTAGCACTTGTCTGGAAATCATCTTGCCTCATCAACCTATATGGCTCTGCAAACAGATTACTCGAACCAACCGAAAGAACTGATTCTGTAACCACATCATCTGTACGAACCAACACTTCTGACCCTCCCTACCAGCCATGTAAAGTAGAGCTCCTCTAAAAGGAACCTCGTATCTGATAGATAACATACTGCACAGTTGCACTTACAAGCATACCTTTCAACCATGGGTTGCATATCTCTTTTGAAATCTTGGACACATCCTGGGAGCCTCCTCCATATGCCATAGAACACATCTCTTGCACTGGCTTCATGCTCTCTTGCACCTCCTCTTCGAACTCACTTACAATGTCATCAAGCCCTTCATCATCGATTGGCCCTTCAAGGTCGCTCAACACTTCCTTCTGTCCAGCTTCAGTCTCCTGCTCTTCAATCACCTCTTCTACCGCTGCATCATGCTCCTCTATGGAAGAGAGAAACTCGTTCTCTACTGCATCCATCTCAAGTTCCTCCATAGATACGGCTGCTTTATCCCTCTTGGCAAAAATCTGCACATGTTGCACCACCATGGCACATTCCACCGCTACTTTCATCATCACAGCCATTAGTATGGCCCCACACACCACCTTCACCTGCATTCCATCATTTGTAGGTCTACACCTCACCTTTTGGCTTTCATCAAGCACTTTGGCTTGCTCTATTCCCTGCTCTTCTTGCACATGTGCTATTACCATATCATCAAACATATAAGAGGGCAGCTTTACCTTTACCAGTTTGGGTTCATCAGATTCCATCTCCTCGTCATAGGATGTATATTCATCGGCACATTCTCCTTGCCTGTCTCCCAGCTAATCGAGCTTGTATCATCATCATCGGCATCGGCATCATATACTGACTCTATATTAGCATCTATTTCCGCTGGCTGCTCCACAAAAGCTTGACCATATTCACCAGTTTGCAAAATTTCTTCATCAGCTTCTGAACCTTGGTATCTGCATCTCGATTGCATTCTTCTACCTTTCATGCAAGCTTTCAACAAGAACATGCTTTACCTCTTCAATCCATACTGGAACCTCCACATCCGCTACCGCTTTTGTATCTTGGTTCACCTCGACATGGAGCTTCTCCTCGTTGACAAGCTCTTCCACCCTCGGCACATGCACATCACAAACTGGAAACCTCCAAGGAACATCGGATGCAAGCACTCTAACAGCTTTGACAGCTTCAAAGATTGATTTCTTTTGACCCCAGTCGCAATCTCTAACTACTTCCAACAAGCTTCAAACTGCTCAATGAAAATAGAAAAGTCTTTACTTACATCCTGGTGTACCGCCTTCAGCCTTGCACCGGCTTTTTCTGTCGTAATCACCTCTCGAAACCGCTCCAGAAACTGACTCTGCAACCTTTACCATGTTTCTCGACCACTGCTCTCTAAGCCATCGAACCACACCTTGGCTCGCCCTCGCATCAACAACGGCACCGTCTGTAATCTTTGTGCATCCGTCGACATACGCATCGATAGCAACCATAGCTCAAAATTAGCTAATCAATCCACGGGATCTTCCACGCCCGTAAATATGAGGCCAAAACCTGGCTCCACCATCTCTGTCATCTTCAAACTCGACCATAAAACATCTCGACCGTCAGCGAACCGCTTTGTTGGCCAAACTACACCACTTCCAACCGCAAATCGGAGCATCAGACAGCTCCTCACTGGGGGCACCAGAAGATGGCGAGGGGGAATAGGGAACACACCTAGCACACAAAATACCTGCCTCTCTATAGCCCACGGATTCCACAACACCCCTAACCTCTCAAAAAACACCTTCAAATTGGCTTATTTGCATTAACAACTCCACTTTAGTATACAAAACAACTACCTCACACCTTGCAAAAAACACCCATAACACAAAACACTCACACTGCTCAAATCACCATTCCAAATCACAAAACACTCCTAATCTGCCCTCTTGGTAGCACCTCTCGAGCTGCAGGCAAACCCTTTGCAAGCTATGACCAATACACGAAGAGCGAGAGAAGAGGAGGAGGATGGGGAGAAGCAACACACGAGATTGGGACAAGTGAGTGGTATTATTGCATAGAGAGTAGCAAAACCGATGTATGAAGCTTCAATGGAAAGCTTGGCATCACACAAGCTTCAAGCTTTCACTTACTCACACAGGCAAAAAAAGCCACATTGGTCCAAAGACCTTGGTCCAAAAGACCCTAAAAAATGAACGAAAGCTCCTTTAATAGGGGTGTGCCTAAGATTCCCAAAAAAGAAAAATGGGGTCCCCTTCCATGTAGTGCACTTCATTTGGAGTTCTTTTTAGCATTTGATTGCATTGCCAACACTTGGCATAATTTAGTTTTGGACACACTTGCATAGTGTACACCTTAGGCTTTGGTCCTTTCCCTTTGCCCGGCCGCCCGGACTTCCTTTTTGGCCTTTGAGCGCCCTTGGCTTGGCTTACATCTTCAACCCTTGTCGGAACCTCCTTTACAGCGGGACCCCTCCCCTATCAAGGCAATAGCGATGTCGCTATTGGGGGGGGGGGGGGGGGGGGGGGGGGGGCTGCTCAAAAATTTTTGGCCCCTTACGGGCACGGGCATAGCCCCTACTGCATGCCATGTCATCAATGAACTCAACCACCACGGGCGCCACCGCCACCCCGCCTTGCTGAAACAGCTGCCCAAAACAGTCGCCATATGCCACACCGCGCTGCACGCAGCGCTACACCCACGGACGCCATGGCCAAGGAGCTCCCAAGGAGCCCACTCCCTTGTTGTGTACCATGGAGAGGCCACGCCTCACCCTATATACCACGGAATTTTGGCCCCGGACTGCGCATGTGGGATTTTAATACAGCCACGTGGCGGCCCAGGAGGCCATAGCCTTTTGAACTACAAAACAACCCCTTTATTTTTTGTAACAAAAAATCCTTTTTAGCTTGCCTTTTCCTGGCTCCCATACTTAGCTCCCACCTCCTTCTACCAATCTGTAACTAGCAACTGAAATGCCACTTTCCTGGCTCCAACCACACCCTCCATCTCTGCATTTTGATTCATCGGTACCCTCAAACCAAGGCTCTCAAAAAGTGGAAAAATCATCTGCAATCCAATCTGGTCAAAGGCACCCCAGCTTCCGACTGCCATATCTTTCTGTTCCGGACTTTGGCATGTAGTCACTTCTTGCTGGCTCCGTATGACATACACCCTACTCTAGAACTTCGTCGAGGCTCAGAAGATGCCAGATGGCACATTATCCAATACGGCGAAGTGGGCTCAGACCTGGCCCCCGGGAAAACTTCAACTGATCATATCTTACAAACCATGGCTCCGATCCGCAATCCGAAAAGATGGTAAGGCTCCATGAATTGAGATCTACACATCTACACCTTAAGTTCCACTTGGATCACCTGTCCCCAGCTGCCTTGTCCGGCAAAAAACTGCAAACCACCAAAGCTTCAACCTTCAATAACTTGGGCTCTGTAGCTCGGTTTGATGAGCCGTCTGGACCTGTTCATTCAACACTTCAAGTTCTTCATTTCTGGACCCAAAGGATGCACTTTGCATCTCCTTCACCTGCTACCCCAATTAGCCCCTTATGTAGCCTTCCTTGGCCTATAAGCTGCATCATGCATACACTTCCGCTGCTACCTTCCATCCCATGGACTTCCTAGCTGCATCATCCCTTTGCCATGCTTTTGCTCGCTTGTACGCATCTGTCCATGCCATCTTCTAGAGTCAACACACTTTGGCTGCACCAACGTCCATATGATATATTTTAAGGAGGCTTTTAATCAAATGCGCAAGAATAAGTTTGGGCATCTGTACTTGCTCCATTTGTTTTATGGGGTGACTCAGGTGAGTTTTTTGCTAGCCATGCTGTATTTCCACACATAAATCTTTTGTGGGAATCCATTATGTGTCCTATACATGCTTAAAATGCATATCATGCAAATAAATACTTGTTTGGACATTGCCTTGATGTGGGGTGAGAAAGTTGACATTTTTCCCAGATGAAATTGCATCAGACAATAGGGAAATGAGTGTAAAAATATTCAAGGACATGGAAATTGGATAGGTTGATGCCAAAGGAAGTGAGAAGAAACAAAAGGATTTGGTTGTGGAAAGGATTTAGAGTGCTGCATTTATTTGTCTCTTCTCTGATCATTTGGAAAGCTTCATCAAGCACAACTTCCTCTTGAGGTGGCATACACAATAGTTTAAAGATTGCTTGCTTAAGTTTCTTAGTAATCTAGTTGCTTCTATTGTTGATTTTGTAGAGAATTATTGATTCAAAGTGCAAAATGAGATTTAATCCATGCATTGGTGGTCAAGGGCCCAATAACCATATTGGTGCATATCTCTTACGTGTGAGAAAGTCAACAAGTGTTGGAGAAGATGATACACTTTTACCTATTAAATGATAAGCACAATGAAACACTATTTGTTCAACATTGTTTTATGCTCATGACTAGTGTATTAAATAGCAAGGGAATCATGTGCACTCTCTCTAGGTATGTTCAAATGGTGCTACTTCTCAATTTAAGACAACTAGACCTTATTATTTTGTGGCAAGGTACTATCAGCTGACATGCTTACATATGATGCATAACTTCTTCTCTTTAGGACATGGCCAAAAAGAGCACGATGGTGGAGGTGTTGTGATCAAGAGAACGCTCAATCATGAGGAGCTCAAACTAGATGGTTGGCCTTTGAAGTGTGCAAAATTGATGTGGTGAGATTTCTTAGTGCAAAATTTCAGCCCATAGGAGAAGCTTATAGGTGTAGTACTCAAAGATTTTTCTAGCTAGTATCATAGGATGATGTGTAACATAGACTACTCTAGGATTGTTAGTGCATTGCAAGCTCTTGCTCCTTCAATTGTGTTGATCGATGCTCTACAAGTAATCTCAGTGTTGTGAAATTTTGAACGCTCTCATGTTTTTGTGACGCATTTTTGAAGGGGCAATGGGCAAGGTGCAAGAACAAATTACACTTAGATGAGTGGAAATATGTTTCCATTCTGCCATTGATAGAGATAATGTAAGAAGATACTCTCAGAGGATGAGGATTGTAACATTCATATATGTGGCATTTAGAACTTATTCTTCAAGGTTATGAAAATTATTATTGGCAAGGTTTTGAGCTCCATATGGATTCATCTTCAAAAGGTGAAATTATAAGGGAAAGAGTTTCACACAAGTGACGTCCACAAAAATACTAACATCAAGCAGGTGCTCCAATCATAGCTTGACTATCATGATTTTGAGTCCCTACGGACATCAAATGATAACAAGGCCAAGCTTAAACACAATTTCTTTGTGATGATTCGACAAGTAGGGAAACCTACCATTTTCATCACTGTGTCATCTGTAGAGCAAAGGTGGAACCCTTGCATGATTGCCTTGTGCTAACTCAACCCACAAATAAACAAAAATGCCTTCCAAAATAATGCTTCTTTCATTTGGGCATTGGTGAGGTCTAGACCTATCACAACTACTTGCTATTATGCCCACGGCTAAACGCAAGCATTGGTAGTACAAGAAAAGGCCCAATTTTTTTCCACCTATTGGGTATATCTAGAGATAAAGTCCTTTTGAATTTCGGAGGGAATACCTTGAGTTCAAAAGAGGATTTTAATTCTAAACAAAAGAAAACTTATTGGTCCAAACGAAGATCGTGGGCCTCCACCACTTGTGTGATAGAGGATGGTATCATCCTATAGTGGTGAATGTTTAAATGCCACGTAGGCTATCCTCCTACACTTATGTGTTGCCTTTCCTTTGATCGAGGTTGCTACACTCCTCTCCTATTTTTTACCCTATCTGCTCCTTATTTTGCTAAAAGGGAAGCTATTGTGTTCTATGCTCTTCTTTGGGCCATGAGGACTCCATCTCACAAGGCTACTCCTAGAGCGTCACCACAGAGCAAGCCCAAATCAAAGGGCAATGAAGGTGCAATGAAATCCCCCTACAACATTAATCTAGCTTGTACACCATCACCATCACATGAGGTGCAGCCCAAAAGCACACCAAACACACGAACAAGTGTTAAGAAAAGGCAAACTGTAGAGGATTTCGAGCCAGCCTCTGTGCTACGTGATGATGGAGAGACAAATTCATCCAACAAGAGAGGTAAATGAAACTTCATTTGAAAGAGTGTTTTTTTAGCGAGCTTTTGATTTTGAACTTTTGCAAGCAAATCAGTTTTTTTGAGCTTTTGAAATTTAATCTAGAGTCTTTTTTAATCGCACAAAATAGTAAACCAGAAAGCACACATTTTACATATGATAGACACCAAAAAATATACATAAGTTTCACCAAGTCTCAACTTTAAGCTTGAACATCTAGCAATGTATGAATCTCAAAGCATACATCTAGGAATTCAAAGTTCAATGTCCATACAATATTCTCTTAAACTAAGTGCCATATGTGCATGGCAATGGTGGAGAAACACTATACATGGAGGAAATTTTATGTCCATATACACATGCAATGGCAACCCTCCTCTATGCTCACCTATCATAGGTGAATGTACTAGTTAAAAAATCACTTCTCTCTTTCATGGAGCTGTCCCATTGTAAATGGGAAAGTTTGGGAACAGCTAGGGGCTTTGTCAGAGCAGGTACGATATTCATCTCTAAAAAGGGCTGAGTGTGGTGCAGGAGCTTGGTTTGCACTAAGGATAGTGCTAAAAATATTTTTGCAAGGTGCATCCATCTCTAGAAAGGGTTGAGTGTGGTGCAGGAGCTTGGTTTGCACTAAGGATAGTGCTAAAAATATTTTTGCAAGGTACATCCATCTCTAGAAAGGGTTGAGTGTGGTGCAGGAGCTTGGTTTGCACTAAGGATAGTGCTAAAAATGTTTGAACATGTGAATAGAGACTAAGATCCATTAGCAACTAGTAGGATCGGTAGTGAAAGACCTCCAATTATATCAACAAACAGAAAAGAAAATCTTGGTAGCTAGTACAACGTGATTGATAGTGGATCAAGGGACGCTAAGCTTGGAAACTCATCTTTCATCTCTTCAATATCATAAAACTTCAGCTCATAAGAAAGTGAGCGATATATGACTGCAAGGATTTCCTTTAAGCATAACATTTATCATTTTATTTCATCTAGAGGGAATATTCAAGGAGCACTCTGCAATCCTCACCTAATGATAGCACTAGCATGTGCTCCATTTCAATTCACCCGCTCTCCAGATCACCCTCCCTTTGTGCCCGTTTCTTGCCTTGTTGATGTTTTGCTACAATACACATCTTTGTGTGTGTGTGTGTGTGTGTGTGTGTGTGAGAGAGAGAGAGAGAGAGAGAGAGAGAGAGAGAGAGAGAGAGAGCCTCAAAGTAAGGATCTTTCAATTACACTTGATATGCTCTACACATGGACATACAAGTCATAAAAAAACTCAATCTCATACTATGCTCATAATATTTAACAAAACTGGCCTACAAAGATAACAAACAATTAGATAGAGATACATTGATCTACCCTTAATGTTGCTTAATAATTTTGCATGTACCTACTTGCTCCTCCTATGCTAGCCTTACAACTTTAGACCTATAAATCCAAGTTCAATCCCCACTATGTACACCCCAAATTCTATATTGTGGTAGCATTCAATGACAAAGAGAAGCAGTAATTTGAGACTGTGGATCAATTAAGAATGCATGTCCCAATGGAGTTTTCTTTCTCTTGCAGTCTTGTCTTAGGCAGACTTCATGAGTAGGAGAGCACGTGGAGGTCAACCAAGTTCTTAGCACGCCCAACCTACCAATGCAGGGTGGAGCTGATGGTGATTCTAGTTCAACATGATCGGGAAGTATATGCCTATGAAAGAATCGTTATGTGTCAATCATAAATGCTTCAAATTGGGTGAGATTGCTTGGGTATGTGATCTTAGTGCATCAAGACACCCATTTAAATATTAGCATGATCTAGGTGTGATGGCTAACTTTGCTACATCCGAATGTCAAGAGCTTTGATACAAAATGGGAATAGAGAGTAACCCTTAGATGTGAGCTAACTTTATTGAGTTTCTCAAGTCTAATCGTGAACGATTACTCTTCTTTTAAGAGGGGGTTATATCACAAGATAATGGTATGGCAACCAATGAAGATGGAGGGGGCCACAATTAAAATCCTAATGCTCACCAACTTATAGGAGCTGAAGACAAAGATGTCTAGTATTATAATCCTAACCCTAACCAACTTACAGAGTTTTCAGAAGGGGCCTAAGACCCGAAAAGATAAGAAGCAACCTATATTTGCATAAATATCTTGTTGTGCATGGACATGCCCTAAAATTTCCATTGACTATTGTAAGAAATTTCTTGAGCTACGTTGATTGCTTTTGGGGGCACAATTGTCAAGTACACGATATCTATGTTGCTTTAAGTCGTTGATATTGTGCTTGTTTAGACTCTCCTAGGGTGTGTATTAAATAGTTATGCACATGAAAGTGGGCTCTCCATCACCACAAGGTGATTGTACTCAATAGGTCAGAAGAACAACCAACACAATGGGTCAAGAGACTGATTTACACCTTGAACACCATTCTTGGGACACATTCATCTCCTTGGACAACGATGGAACCCTTTGGGGCATCTTCATCTCCAATATCAGTCCTGTACATAACTATATGGCGACGATGATGGTAGTAACCTGCCTGCAACTGGACAATCTTCCCTTTTTTTTGCACTAAGAGAGATAACGAGAGCACATGCATCACACAACCATTGGAATAACTTTTTTGGGCTTTTATAGGCAATGGGGAGGCTCTTGGCCCTCCCCTTTTTTTATGCACTAAGAGATAGCAAGAGCACATGCCATGACATGGCCGCTATATTTTTTCCAACTATTTGCACATTCAGCTTGCTGGTGGACATGTAGTCGGAGTGCATGTGCTTGTTACCTCTGATGGTTTCCAATCAACGAGAACCCCCGTTGCTTTCAAAGGGGCCGTGTGAGTGCATGTGCGCCTAATATATCTCTTAGTGCAAAAAGAATGTGGAGGGCCAAGAGTCTTGAATAACCTCATTGCTCATCAATAACAAGCAAAGCATGTGTAAAAATTGAGTAAAAGCGACCAACTTAAAAAAAAAAAAGGACACTAGAGCCTCCCTCATCTTCTTACGCTCACCTTAAATAACCTCATGTTCATCAGCATTGGGTAAAATATTTGTTAAAAGCCGGCAAAAATTACAAAAAAATGACCAAATATTATTTTTAAAAAAGGGTCTAGAGCCCACCCATCATCCGCGTGTGCGCGGATGATGAGCAAGGTCCATCACCCTCCCTTTTTTTGCGATATATTTGTCTGATTTGATTTTTTTGTCCAATTAATTTTTTAAAAAAAGGGGTGCTAGAGCCTCCCCATCATCCGCGTGCGCACGGACAATGAGGAGACTCTAGCACTTCTTTTATGAAAAAATAATTTGACCAATTTGAAAAAAAATTGTCCATTTAAAAAAATATTTGGCCATTTTGACTGCAGGGCGGGAATCTTTAAGAGGCGATGTGTGATGCATCTTGCGCTCAACCACTACTCCAATGTGAGCCGCATACAAAGGATCATTGTGAAATGTGGACCCTGGTCCTGCCCACGGTTCCCCTTAAGAGGAATCTCGTGGGATGCCATTTTGTAGTTGAATAACAAAGTCATGGAAGTGTCGCATGGCGGGCAAGGGAGATAACCATCATGCGAGGCAGGTCAACGATAGCAGACCATGGCAGCATGCGGGAGCGGGGCTGGGTGGGGATGACAGCAAGCGTTGGTAGGGTGTGCGGGGCTGTGCGACGCGAAGGGTCTGGGGCAGCATGGAGGAATATGTTTAGATTCATTTAGAGCTGTTAGGAAAGGTTGGCGCATGTCCCTCCCTCCTCCAGCGTGGACAGAGATGCTTGAACAAATCTAAGAGCTTTGGGTTGTTCTCAGGCGATGGCATCTCTCCAAATGCAATTACCTATGCTTGCATCATATAGGCAATTGCAAGCCGCACTGGGCACAACACAACACGTGGGTAGGGACAAAAAAAGGAACACGTGACTAGCATGGTCGAGCGAGCTGCGGCTGCAAGTACAAGCATGCAAAAAATGTGGGGGCAGACAGGGCAACAGGTGAGGCAGCACACAAGAAATGAGGAGTACAAGTAGCACAAAATAGTGAGGAGCACAACGAGCATCTCTCCCTCTACCTTCATCTGTGTGCCATTCATGCTCACGAGGGAGCAAGGGTGGGGTTGTTTGCAGAGGACTTTTCTTCAGGGGGGAGACCCAAATATTCTACGAGACCCAAATATTTGTGCTCACAAGGGAGCAAGGGTGGCGAGCTAATGAGTCATTCAAAACAAGCAAGTCCCTAAAGGGCCAAGAAGCTATGGGTTGTTTGTAGTGGATGACAAGGGAGGTGTCTCTCCAATTGCAACCACCTATGCTTGCATCTCGATGGCATGTGGAATTAGGCAAGATGATGATATGGGCATAAGAATTTTGGATCCTATGGTTAGGCTGTGCAATGCCTTGGACGACTTGTATGCCAAATGTATTGTACAACAAGAAGCACACACAATGCTTGAGGAGGTTTGTCTTTGGCATGTCGTCTCTTGACATACACTGATTGCAAGAAATGTCCAACCAAGAATCTCTAAGTTGCTTTCAATGGATGCAAAGTGAGGCCCTTGTCTCTTCAAATGGGATCATCTATGCTTGTATCTTGAAGGCATGTGGGATTATGCAAGATGTTGACATGGGCATAAGAATTCAGGATGATATAGTTAGCTAGGTTTTGTTGACAAGATACCTAGCGCTTGGCAATGTGTATGCCAAATGTGGTGTACATTAGAAAGCACAAAAAAGTGCCTGAGGAGGTTGGTCTTTGGGATGCACTCTCTTGACACACACTAATTGCAGGATATGCTCAACAAGAGTATGACGAGGAAGCTATGGGTTGCTTTCATGGATGCAAAGCAAGAGGTGGTATTAGGGAAGATTCTGATATGGCATTTTATATAGTTATTTAGGGAATGTTGAAAAGAAACGTATTGCTTGACAATGCCTTGGATTACTTGTATGCCAAATGTGGTGCAAACTATAGAAGCACAAAAAGGTGCTTGAGGAGGTGGTCTGACACATGGTAATTGCGGCATACACCCAACAAGAGTACGGTCAGGAAGCTATGGGCTGCTTTCAATGGACTCAAAGTGAGGGGTGGCATTAAGAAATATGCTCATATGTGCTTATGATAGAGCTAGTTAGGGAATGCTGAAAAAAATTTATATTGCTTGGCATGCATTTTTGCAACCATCATTCACAGAGGTGGAACTAGAAGCCGCCATTACAACTTCTGATTGCAATGCTAATAAGGTGTGGATCATTGGAAACTCCAAGAATGGCCACCATGGTTAGCCTATGCCTATTTCTTTTCTTCAAGCCACCCAAGGATATGGATAGGGAGTTTCTCATACGAATTCTATTTGGCTACCAAAATCAATCCAAGCACCCTTGCCACTTGCTTACAGAAGACCACTAGCTTGTCAAAAGAGGACTCCAAATATAACTACATCCACGGCTATTCAATAGAACTCGTCTTAGCTTTGATGGATTACAAAGACGTTGTTGCATGCCCAAGGCTATAACACTAGAGCTTCCTAGATCTGGGTAACAAAGCAGATGGGCATGACCAAATCATGGACTCTTGACAAGTCTTAGCCATAGGTGCAAGACAAGAAGGATCTAAGGTCTTCACAAGAAATCAAATTTACTTATCAATGGAAGTCATGAATCACATCTTTTGTAGTAATTCCACCAACAAAGAATAAACTTAGTCCTAGGGACAAACACCCAACCCTCTTTGAAAGCTTCAAGGAAATATTCCACATCAAGGAAAGGGAAAATGGATCATGTGCGTAAGGCTATTATTGGTATTGACCCCAATAAGAACAACCTAGCCTCAACCTTCACATTCAATCGCTATATCTACCAATGCCATCTCAATAGGAGAAACATCCTCACATGTAATATAGGGGGATACACAAAAGAAAGCTCCTCATTACCACCTAGAACATCTCAGCAAGTGTTTAACAATCAAACAGATCAATCCTTTGGTGCTTCATCTGTTCTAATGGTACCCATCACTAGATGGATACTTGCACACCATGAAATCACCAGATAATTTACATTCTAACCACAAAGGGGGCCATACATAGAGATGATGTAGCCAATTATGGGAGTCACACCTGAGTGAGATATTCGCTTTGAGGTGATCATTGTTCCATAACACGGACCCTACCAAAGGCTGATTCTAGTAGAGGAAATGGCACATGGTCCTGCAAATCCTTCTTCCTTCAATAGCTACATGTGAATTTTGCATTAGGGAAATTTTGGACTCTCAAATGGGCTCTATAGGGACTTTGACTTTCTCCCTCTTGTCCAAAATAGGTGCATGGTAAGTCTTTTACAAATGAAACCAAAACTTGTCAAGCCTTTTGGATTTAGAACGTACTCAATCATTGAGATCTATCTATTGATATATAGCATGCCATCAGATTCGTTATATTCTAAAAAATTCCATTTTTTGATGTGACAACTCTGTCTTATAAATGGAATCTCTCCCCACATTTTGCATTAGGGAGGACTCTCAAATGGGCTCAAATTTTTCTCCCTCTTGTCCAAAATAGGTGCATGGTAAGTCTTTTACAAATGAAACCAAAACTTGTCAAGCCTTTTGGATTTAGAACGTACTCAATCATTGAGATCTATCTATTGATATATAGCATGCCATCAGATTCGTTATATTCTAAAAAATTCCATTTTTTGATGTGACAACTCTGTCTTATAAATGGAATCTCTCCCCACATTTTAGCTTTAGTGGGGAGGCCATAGCTTCTACAAATCAACTCCAAATTTGTCAAAGTTTGAGGATTTAGAACCTACTTTCTAAGATCTTTCCAGTGATAGGTTGGTTGATAGGGTTTTAACAAAGCGTTTATGTACTTCACTAGGTTGCCCAATTTGGACAAGAGAGGCAAAGTCAAACCTCCTTATAGGACCCCTTTGAGAGTCCAAATTTTCCCTAATGGTAGGTTCTGAGAAAGTTTTTTCCTTAATTTGGTAGCCACAGACACCTATTTAACTCCCCAAAATCTGGAAAAATAAAGGTCGCAACTATGAAATTCTCATTGACAATGAGAAGGTGAAGAAGGAAATGCGTTTGTGCATTTTGTAACTTAGTGATCTTGAAGAGGCCCACACTGGCCAAGTTGCTTTCTTACCTCTACGTGGTCTCTTTGTCTTCCAAAATGGTAGTCTCCTTAGATTTAGTCTCCTTAGATTCAAGCATGAATATGTATGTATACTCTCTCTAGACATTTAACTTTCATGTTTTGATCTGCGTGTTTTATGTACATGTTGACCATATGACTTGGACATGGCATTATGGTGGTTGTGTGACTTGATTATGTGATTGGAGGTTAGCTATGTGGTATGACATGCATATCATATTGCTACTTGGAATCTAGTTTGGTTTTGAGGTTTCTTGACTTGATTTGCCAGGTTACTTTAATGAGACTATGGCAGCTACGTTGTTTGGTATTCTTCAGAATATGATGTTCAATAAAAAATAATTAGAAATGTTTTTTTTTTAAAGTTTCATTTTTGGATAATAAGAGATGTGTATGAGCATACACTCCCACAAGAAAAGACATGCATGCATGTTACATTTGATTGTTTGGTGATTGTAGTACACAATTTAATGTAGACTTTTCTCATGCTACACTAATATTTGAAGATATCATTAATGTAATACAAGCATTAAAAAGCTAAAAAAAAATGTTTCAATTCTAAAAGCTCCAAAATGAAAGCTTGCAAATATAAAATCCCCCATTTGAGATATTGTAATTATTTTATTTTGGATTGGTTGCATGCATGATGAATGAAACCTTTGCATGGAGGTTTGGTACTTTGGAGTACCAATTTTGGTATTGTTTACCGGCACTTTGAGGAGGGAAAGGGCAGGTCTCATTGGTCTTTATTTTCTCAAATTTCAAGTAAAAATAAAATGGATAAATATCCTCGGCAAAACAAAGTTCCACTACACAGCTGAAGTGCTACACAAGGAGTATGGATTAAAACTTGACGGAAAACTTGCACAAGATATGCATGATGAAGATATCCCTATAGACCAGTGGCTTACTGTGTTCAAGAAAAAATACCAAAAAAGCTCAAAGCTGTACCTACATTATCTATACCTGCACCTGTAAGATGATTGTAGGTTTTTATACCACAAAGTATATCAAGCTCCCCCCTTGTGTGTCAAAATACCAAGAAAGTTTGCATGGTGCTATGATTATGAGAGATTCCATGCAACCATAAAGGAACCTAGAGGCCATAAGGTGGCATGTGCCCGCTTCAATGAGGGCATTGTGAACCACTACAAGAGAAATCTTGCAAGGATGGAGATAAAACTTGAAACCTGGAGGAGAATGAATGGTGCCTCCCATGGAGGTCAACAACATGGTGATAGGAAGCCTTGTGTGACACAAAGTGGAAGCCACATTTGCGCTGAAACATGGTATCTCTACTCAAAGCCAGCTATAGATTATGTTGCAAATTTGGAGGTGGTTGTTGAAAGGATGCCATGGAATAGGTTGGATGCAGTGGTGTTTGATTGATCTTAAGTCTGCCATCTAGGAGAAGAAGGATTTGCTGGTGTATGGTGGTAAAGAGGGTGTTGCAATAAGCAACGTCTGCTACAGAGGTTCATGTAGCCTTGGACGAGATACAAGAGGTGGAGGCTGAATTGGTTGTGAGTAGGAAATTGCTGCAGCAACATGGAGCTATTGATGAGATGAAGAGTCTGAAATCAAATCTTCAACACCAAGAGGTATTCCACCCTTGTGGTTCTATAATATTCTGTTTCTATTGTTGTTGTCTCCCTCAAAGATCATTTGGTGTTTATATCTACTTAGTCTTGTGGTTCATTGATCATTTGGTGATTGTGTTTGTGTAAGTTATGTCTAGCTTGGTACTCTATCAATCTCTTGGGTACTTCTTGGCACTTCTTAAATTTTTTTGGTGTGTGGCTCTCTTTGATGGTGTTTGGCAATTGGGTATATTATCAAGCACAAGGTTCTCACTAGGTATCTTTGGTACTTCCGGGGGCACTGCTTGAGATTTTTGGTTTCTTGGCTTTCATTGGTGTTGCTTGATAATAAGGTACTTTATGTGCACTTTTGGTGCTATTTAATAAGTTGGAACTTCTTGGCACTTCTTGAGGCTGTTTGGTTATTTGAATCTCCTTGGTGTTATTTGTTGATAATTTGACTTTTTTGTGCTTCTTGGAGCTTTTCTAATAGTTTGGTACTTTGTGGCACTTCCGAGCGCTTTAACTCTTTTTGGTGTTATTTGATTGATTGCCTCCCATTGGTGATGCTTGATAATTTGGTGCTTTGTCATGTTTGGACTTTTTAGTCATTTGGTACTTTTGAGAACTTCATGAGTGCCTTAACTACCTTCAGTGTTGCTTGATGATTTAGTATTTCTCACCTTGGTACTTTTTGTTGTTTGATAATGTTGGACACTTCTTGAATTTTTGGTGTTGTGGATTCATTTGGTGGTGTTTGATGATTTGGTACTTTTTCACCTTGGTACTTTTCAATCGCTTGGTACTTTGTGGCACTTCATGACATTGTTTGATTGTTTGGTGTGCATCTAGTAAGTTTGGTAATTTCTCACCAAGCTACCTTTAGATCATTTGATACTTGAGGTTTTTTAATGCTTTGGCTCTCTTTGGTGATGTTGATGATATGGTACTTTGTCACCTCGATACTTTTTACTCCTCTGGTACTTTCATGAATGTCTTGAGGTTTATTGAACTTTGGCTCCTTTGGTGCTATTTGATAATTTGAGGCTTTGTCAGCTTGGTACTTTTTACTTGTTTGGTACTTTTGGGCACATCTTGAGGCTCTTTTTGATAATTTGGTACTTTATCACCTCAATACTTTTGAATCATTTGGTACTTCTTGGCATGTCTTGAGGCTTTTGGTGCTTTGGCTCTCTTTGTTGATGTTTGATCAATTTGGCTATATATCATCTTGGTAATTTTTGAGCGTTTGGTACTTCCTAGCACTTCTTGAGGTTTGTTGATTGTTTGGCTCTCTTTGGTCGTGTTTGTTAATTTATAACTTTTTGTATGCTTGGGTAATTTTTAATGGCTTTGCCAACCCCTTGTTTTGGCACTTCCTCGAATCTTCATGTCTAATCCTTTTTCCAGAAAGAGTATGAATAGCTGCAAAATGAGAGCATGGAAGGAAAAATACATTATGAGTTTTTTGTAGAATGTGATTGCTGATGCTAAGAATGGTAAGACATTTAGTTTGTCTCCAAGGCTACATACCCTCAATGCACAGAATACAATATATATGTTTGGCATTTGTGTGGCTTGTCGGGAGGACTTGGAGGTTTTTGTTATCGTGGGAAGCTTCATGCTAGCATGTAGACACCTGTACTGTCCTTTGTGCTCTAGTTATACACTGCATTCAAATGTAGTTTGTGCTAAACTTGGTTGTAATTTTCCAATTCCAATGGAAACAAAGGCTTGGACTTTTGAACAACCGACTTTTCAAAGTATGTTGGCTGCTTTTTGCATGATTTTGTTTTGTGCTACTTGTGCATCTCAAGTGATAAAAACTTGTGTTTTCTCTTTTGGTGAATGTAGGTATAGGATGTTTTGGTGGGGCTCAAAAACGTGGGGATGAGATCTGAGTGCCTAAAAGAATCAAAATGTCCTTAAAAACATAGCTGCTTCCACCATGTTCCAATAGGATGATACATGGAAGAATGTAAATGAAGTGTTGGAGGACCTTGGTGTCAGTACTATGGAGGGCAAAGAATTTGAGGCATGGTAGGAGGTCTTGGATAGTGCTATGCACAATGAGGATGCTACAGATGTTGAAAATAGTATAAATATTGAAGAGAGGAATTGGCTCTTGAGATAAGGAGAGAGGGTTACTGAGGTCATAGACCTAGAGGGAGACAACCCAAGTGCGTATGTGTTTCCTAAAGTGAATGTGGCATACCATAGTTCTTATCCCACAGCAACTTTAGGTAAGGGATGCTTATGACAATGCTACATACAAAAAAGTTGGCAAAGAAGGGGTTGATGGGATAAGAAGTCAGCTCAAATACTGAGTACACTGAAGAGAAATATGAAGGTGAATTTTTCTTGGTTGAGTTTGATGGTGCTACAAATCTAGTTGGTGGTGAGAAGTTCTTTGAGGCTAAAGAGAAGGTTGATGATGAGAAGAAAACTGGTGCTGATGACAAGGTTGGTGGGAACAAGTGTGCTAGTCCAAAGGCCCAAGGCTAGTGGTGGAGAAGTTTGCTGAGTTTGAAGAGAAGGTTGATGGTGAGAAGAAGGCTGATGCTGACAAGGACGGTGGGAACAAGTGTGCTAGTGCAAAGGAGAAGGTTAGTGGTGGTGACAACTTTGTTGATGCCAAGGAGAAGCCTGCTGGTGACAAGTTAGCTGGTGATGAGGATTAGGTTGCTGAAGATAAGGTCTGTGCTAGTGCAAAGGAGAAGGCTAGTGGTGGTGACAACTTTGTTGATGCCAAGGAGAAGGCTGTTGGTGACAAGTTAGCTGGTGATGAGGAGTAGGTTGCTGAAGAGAAGGTCTGTGGTGCATGTAAGGCAAAGGTTGGCAAGAAGGGGGGTGTTAAAGTCAAGAAGGGGGTTTCTCTTGTGGAAGAGGTCAATGATGAGGGTGCTACTGTGGAAGATACAATTGCGATTGAAAGTGTTGGTGACAAGCTATTTGATGATGAGGAGAAGGTTATTGAAGAGAATGTCGGTGGTGCACGTAAGGCAAAGGCTAGCAAGAAGGGGGATGTTCTTGTGGAAGAGGCCAGTGATGAGGGTGCTGATGTGGAAGGTACAGTCGAGAGTGGAAGTGAAAAGGTGGGTAGATATGGGGGTGATGCATTGAGTGGGGTAGAGAAAGACGCAGGTGATTACACTGACTCAACCATTTGCTATAACTGTTTTGTGTCAAAGGAAAGAAGCGCCTCATTTGTCATGATCAAGAGCTCTGTGTTTGTAAGACTTAGTTGCTATACATGTTTTTTTACTTTGCAATATGCTTTTTAATGAATCAAAAGCACTCTTTTTTGGTTATATGTGATGGTCTTTCTATATTGTCTTGCATATAAGGTTCACCTAATTGATTCTACTTTTAGTGTACAATGTGTATGCTAATAGTATGTTCTATCACATTGACACTTTGTGATATACATAATCTACCAAACTGTGTACCTTACACCTATTATGATTAGCATCTCTTACTTACATGGCTATTAAGTAGCAAAATGGAGATATACCATGGCGATTAAGAGTTGACATGAATCTCAATATATTGCTTCTATTCTAAGTCTATCCTTTGTCTCATGTGGCCTTTGGGTGTTGTAGCAAGGGAGGCATGGTGGCTTAACAAGAAAGCTCTTGACATGGTGCTACACATAGATAAGAAAGATTCTTGTCATTGGCTCTTAATACTAGACATCAATGGTGTTCTACTAAAAAATTATGACATATGCCCAAAAGATCTTTTGAAGTTGTCATTCTTGATGGGGTCATACCTAAAGGTGTGCAAGTGATGGATTGGGTGTATTGTGTTGTGAGGCCCAATGCAAAGGAGTTCATCCTAAAACTAAGAGAGAAGGCTTATGGCATACTCTAGTCATGCTACAAACGGTAAAATCTCATGAAGATTATGCATACATGCTTTCTTAAACTAATGAATATGAGGGGAGGTATTTTTATTAATAAGTCCTCATATATATGTTTGTATTGTTAGATAAACTCTAAATTTTCCTTTAAAGAAACATATAGTTAGGATGAGTGCAAGATCTAGGCCAAAAGCCTTCAGCACATTCCATATGTTGTGCGTGAGTTTCGTGATAAGCCCGTGTTCCTGAAACTTTTGAAGAGGGTGTGGGAGAGGCACCCATGGTTTGATGCCACCACTACAATTCTAGTGGACAATTTTAGATAGAAGTCTTTGAAGAATGACTATGAGTCATGTCTTTGCATTCGCTCCTATGAGCCGACCTACTACAACCAAGATCACCCACTCTACCTGATGAATGAAATTTATCCGGATAGATGAAATTTTCCCAGCCACGTATGCTAGTAAAACCCCTTGTTTGATGTGTAGGATGACCTTTTATCCATTGTAGTTGATCATTTCATAGCAATGGAGGAGTATTCCTACCACTTTGAACCCCCCGTCTAGTGGGCTATATACACTCTGACACCCCTGCTTATTGTAACCTGAGTTTAGTGCCCCTTTTTGTGATGTACAACTTGATAAAAATACACCTTTTGTACAACTAATACTTTTCATATTATTGATCAATGAACAGTCCACCTATTTCCATTGCTACATGTGTAGTCTTTACTGACAAATTGTTTTCAATATACTAGTCTAATTTGGAAAATCTACCTTACATATAACGTAGTAGTAAACTTTGGAATTCTTTTACTACTATTGATAGTTTGATACTATTTGGTGCCAGTTTGGTATTTTACAATGCCAATTTGGATTTTCTATAGTCTCAATTTTGTGCTAGCTAGAACCAATTTGATATTAGGTTAGTATCATTTTGGTACTAGTTGGTACCAATTTGGTACTGGTCAGCTCCAATTTGGCATTGGTTGGTACCAATTTGATATTGGTATCAGTACCAATTTGGTACTGTTCAAAACCAATTTGGTATTGGTTCAAAAGCAATCTCTATAGATCGGCATGTTGTGTAGATGGTTAGTAAGGAGAAGGTACCGTGTAAGTGTTAGCAAGTATTAATTTAGAATGTATAGATTTAAATTTTGGTACTAGCTAAAGTCAAAAAAATAATGAAGCAATGATAGACAAAGTGTAACAAGCACTAAAAGTATTAGAACCACTCAAATGGTCTTAGAAGTGATACTTTAATTCAATAGTTACATATGTGGTCATCTGTAAGTATGGTAGATGGAGGCAAGGCTGTCATGCTTACATTTTCCTTTGTATCATCATCTAATGGCATACTATTGTAAATGTTCTCATATACCTCAAAGGATAATTTGAATTGGGTTGGAAGATCATAAGTAGCCTCCATGGGGAAGCATATGGATCTTACAAGATGGAAGTATATCATCACTAGAGGGATATGATCTAGTAGGATGTATGTGTTAACTTTCCCATACACCACCTGGTCATAATATAAGTCCTCAACCAGATTTACAACTCCATTAGGAAGAAAATGGGGTCTAGGAGGGCCTCTTTATTTGGCATTTTAAGGAAGTCAAACCTTTTATATTAAGAAAGTAATCAAAGGACAACTTTTGAATTCAAACAGGAGAAACGGCTAGTTTATTTGAATTCAAAATTTCCTCCCAAAATGAAATTTAAAATCTAGCAGGGGCAAAACCATATCATGTAGCATATCTATGAAACCAGCTCGCTGTGTAAATCGTAGATCTATGATCTCCGCTCAAATAGGAGATCATATGTAGAAGTTATGGAAGGCCGAAAATCATAAAACTATCCACCTCCTTGTTGGGGGAAAAAGTGCATCCTTTGACTACTCTTACACATCTCTTACACACCCCCCATTCTTGCACACATGCTGTATACCTATTTGTCAAAATGTGAACCACCTCTATAAGCTCATGGAAAATAAAGAGGCCCTCCTACACCCCATCCTCTTGCTAATGCTAACAGTTTTGTTATGCCACTTATCCTCCTTTGCTTTGGTTGTTTGATACATTGTTTTTGTGCATTTTAGAAGGTAGAAGTCCTCATTCTTCTTAGCTTCCTTGACTGCAAAAGTTTTCTTCTATGGAAAAAATTTCCCACAACACTTTAGGGTCTCCTTCATGCATTACTACATTGCGATCATGAGAAACCTTTTGATATTTGTCATTCGGTTGCCAATCCTCACCATATTGATGCTAGAAAAGCGGGAACCATATACATAAAATGTCAATCCATGGGACATAGCTGACCCAACCAGTGCATGGAGGCTACAAGAGATAGATAATCTCTCAAAAAACTCAAGTCTAGCATGCTCTCACCTAGTCTCAGGTGTGTTTCAAACACCAAATGCTGACCTTCTTACCACAATTCTTATACGATGATTTTGTATAGATATAACGCTCCAAATGGAACAAAACTTTCTACCTAGAATGAGCAGAGTATCCTCATTATCCCCATGTGCTCAAAAGTCATATTTGACACTTGGGAAAAATCACACCAAAGATAAACAACCTATTTTGAGTAGGTTGATTTTGGACTCTGAAGCACTCTATAGATTCCTTAAGACGTGCTCTATCCATTCCTATGGTCAAAAACTAGTTTGGATGTGTGTATGATGTATAGGGAATGAAAATAGCTCGTAGAAGGACAACTAAAACCACAACTTTATCGCAAGAAACTTGCGTAGAAAGGAAGAGCGTTCACCTACGAGCGCATTATTGTGCTCGGATTTATAATGTAGCACCACACAAGGGAGACATGAACGTTTGAAAAAACAGAGAACTCAAAGTATTGTAGCGTACACCCACTTTCATTATCCAAAACTTAGGTCAGAAGTTGTAAAATTTGGCTTTTATTCCTTAGCGATAGGGTTTTAAAATGTGCAATGTCTGAGTGCCCAAGACCTTTTCTCCACAAGTTACTGTATCTACAACCTAGGCACACTAATTGACCTATTCTTTACAACTTGGAACTCTCATTGAGCCCGTGATAAATTATAAATATTACAATGGCTTGACATAAATCGGGAAATTACAATACATGGCCATTTTGGAAAAATGAAAAAATGTGTAACTCCAATCTTTACTACTTCTTCGAATTCATCCTTGATGTGCATTTGCAAGGCTTGGGACTTTAGCAGCTTACTGTATCAAAACCTCATTTATCAATGAGGCAATCCGTAAAAGTCCAAATTTCTTGTATGAAAATTGATTGTCAAAGATTGTAAAGGGGCCACAGGCTTCTAAAGTTGTAATTAATTGTAGTTCCTAAGCCTTATCACTGAGCTAGATTAGCTAGGGATCCATTTCTTAAACCTTGGAGTTCTCTCTTTCTCTCTTTTTCCAATCGTTTGTGTCTCCCTGTAAAAAATGAAAATAACTTGTAGATGGGCACGACTAAAAACACAACTTCATCACATAAAATTTACATAGAAAGGAAGAGCTTTCACCTATACGAGCACGTTGGTATGCTCAGAATCACAATGCAACACCGCATGAGGGAGACACGAACAATTGAAACGACAGAGAACTCATAGTACCATACTGCAGCATGCGCTCACTCTCATTATGCAAAAACTTAGGTCAAAAGTTACAAAAATGGGCGTTTATACCTTAGCCAAGATTTAAGAAATGGATTCCTAGCTAATTGGACTCAATGATAAGTCTTAGGAACTGGATTTAATTACAGATTTGGAAGCTACTATCCCCTTTACACTCTTTGACAATCAATAATAATACAACCGCTTTGGACTTTTATGGGGTTTCTCATTAATAATGGGGTTTTGATACAATCAATAGGGATGAAAAATAAGGGTGGTGTCCTTTTGATGCTTCGATTAGCTAAGTAGCTAACAACTGGTTTTCACAATGTGGAAAGTTTTGAAGAACAAACACAGCCTCTAGAGATGTCCGAACAACAACTCGCTGATAAGCCAAGTGAAGAACTCCTGATAGAAGAACAAAGATGTTCATCACATCAACATGAATTAGGAACTTCCAGACAGTTAGAGAGCTTGGAAGATATAGATGAGTTTTCCAAGTATGCTCATGAAGCGGTGGACAAAATGAAGGATGAGATTTATGCTCAACATTGGTAGCTTCATCATCTCCATCAATGTCTAGAGTTTGCAAATGAAAGGAGATCCTTTAATGAGACACATCAAGAGGCCATGGATACAAAAAAAAAGGAAACTAGAAGAGATTACAACAAAATCCAAAGAGTAATTTGGAACTTTAAGGATAAGAAACCAACAACAAGAGCAATAGCTAAAGGAGGTAACTAATGCTCTACAAAGCTCCACCTCATCTGCTCAATGGTTGATAGTCTAGCTTAATATTGCTATTGCCTAGCTGGCCTGTGCGCTCCTTGCCGCACTGTCGAAGCAAGGGACTTGCCGATACACCGTATGCGAGCCACAAACGGCTCCAAGCACACAACAAGCCTAAACTAGCAAGCTCAAGAAAACAAAGGGTGTGTCACTCACCGCTCTACGCTCGCCTTCGTGGTGGATTCCTCGCCGCGATGAAGAAGAAGCTGCAGTCGTGCCGCGCTCAACCGCTTCGCCGCCGTCGTGCCTTCGTAATGCTCGATCGCACACACACTCTCCCTCTCTCTCTCTCTCACACACACACACACACAAGGAGGTGAAGAAGAAGAAGATGGAGATGGAGCAAGAGCACTCTTCAATTGCACAAATGAGAGAATGAGTAAAAATTAGGTTTAGTTGGCTTTTATAGGAGCTCACCCCATTCACACTTGGGCGCCCATGCTTAACCAACTAATCCCTTGAATGTCCAAGTTAAAGTGCGCCTCTCATCGGCGATCACTCTACCTTTCCCTATTGGACCGACAAGCCCGGTACCTGACTCTACTTAAATAAATAATACAACGTTTATAGATCATAGGGTGTCCGTGTGCCGTGAGGGTTAACATGCCCCCCTTCCTGATGTAGATTCCGTCCTCGGAAGCTATTGAGTTGAAGCTGGTTCGTCGAGGTGGAAGAGCATTTGAGATGAAAGTCCTTAGCCTTCTTCAGTCACTGCAAAATCAAACAACATTGGCACAGTAATTGCATTCTCTTAAAAAGCATATGCAGTTTTAGGTAGACAAATTGATTGGTAAAAGAATTTCAAACAATTTGTTAGCAATGAACATTAAATTGCAATGTAATCAAATGCATAAACAGATGTAAAGGCAAAAAATTAAACAAGTCTGGGGTCGCTAATTTGACGGTCGAAAAGCACTAGAGATCGAATATTAATACCATGGGTAAGCTTCTTAATTTTCTGTGGTCAATTAAGTTGTTTAATCGCGAGAGCCAAGTATTCATGTTCAAGGGCTGACTAGAGGCTATATCTAGAAAACCTTGTAGTTAAGCTACCATAAAAGGAATTTCTCATGAAATCATCGCCTGGCTGATTACTTTTTCTTTGACCCCCCAAGGTCTTTTCACAGTGATTCAATTATGATGTGTGTGCTTATTTTGTATGCCTTGGGTTTTTTGCTTTTCAAGGAAAAGCGCCCACACTGGGAACCTCTAGGGCTCTAGTACCATAGGCAATACATGTGAGTGAAGTACCAAATCAAGCTGAGATTTCTCTTCCAGCTTAAAATTTTACATTGTGGCACTTTGATTTTTTGCTTGTTCATTTTCAGCATTTAAATTTTGTAACTTTGGGGGGTCATATAACACTGTTACCCTCCCCAGGCTCATCACATTAGTAAACTCCCTTTATAATACTTAAGCTAAAGGTCAATAGGGTTAAGCCCACTAGAAAGCCCTAGTACATTTCACACAATGCTGCCTAAATCGGATTAAGAACCTAAGTAACCATTTCTTATTAGGAAGGCATTCCCCATGGTATTAAGAGAAGATTTCTAATACCTAGCTTGGTCAAACTAGCTTAGTCGGACTGCTTGATTTTTACACCTTAAACAAGTGATTATGACAAAAGATTGCATTGAATTAAATGTTGGATACTAAGCCAATGCGCTGAATAGTATGCTACCAATCACAATCAAAGCAGACAAACATGGATGCAAAAAAGATAAGGGCAATGCTAATGGACAAGAAACACCTGTTTGTGTTGATGGTCGCGCTTGATATGAAGTGTGAACGAGAGAAAGGTTCCATGAAGGTCCAAATCCTATCAATAGCAACACGCTCCTGTACACACTATGAAACACAAACAATACCTCTAGGAGGCACATCAGTGGGAAAAGAGAACTTTTCTAATCACTCAACTCTAAAACAGAAACACTCCTATCGTACTAATCTTACCTACCCTTCATCACTCAAGTGATGAGGATCAAAGGTGGTTTATGGCATAGGTTTCTGTTTCACTGTACCAGATGTGACATGTATAGGTCTGAGTCAATGTTTTGACTTTAATGTGCATACTCGTTTGCTAATTGCTCTTGCTCTTTTTTTTTTTTGTGAGTATAAAGCTTTATATGTACATTCCCTAAGATTGGAATTGAGAGGTCAGGGAAAAAGGTTGAGAGGGAAACAAATGAATGAGGACTGTCAGCAAACACTCCCCCCTTCCTTGGGTAGATCATACCGTTTGAAATGAGCTTGTCACCCTTTGAAACCAATTGTTCCAGTTGGTAATAGGTGAGGATTTTTGCCAGTAGTTTTCTACTACCCTACGTGCCTTGTCAAGTTGCAACGGTGGTAAGGTACTCTCCCAGGATCGAACTTGAAGTGGTTCATTAGGTGATTCTTGAACACTCGGAGGTGTGGATTCTTTTGTAGCTTCATGGAGGTCCACTACTATAGATGGAGGCTGTGTAGAATCTTTTACCTCTATGGATGTATTACATGAGGAGCTAGAATCTTCATGGGACTCCCCCCTTCCTGAGCTAGGTGGAACAAATCGTTCTTTCTTTGGTACCCAAACTAGCTCGGGAGCAGGTGTGTAGCATTCTGTGATTTTTTTCTTTTCACGATCATTGATTCGTTTTGGAGATACGGGATTGGGCTCACTTGGGTCAGGTGATAGGTAAGAGCACAATCTACGTTTTGGCACCCAGATTTGATCATTTCCTTGATAGTAGCCTTGGGCTTCCAATAGTCGTTTAGGGATCCATCGCAACATTTTCTTACTTTTCTTGGAGCGAGTGGTACATTTCTTACTAGGTTTCCGTTTTTTTGCATCAACCATGCTCACTACAGAGGTTTTAGGGACCCACTTGTATGTTTTCTCTGTTATATTAGGATGGTTCTTGTGTGTCTCAAGCTTTCTTTCAACTACATTAGTTGAAGCTCTAGAGAGTTGGGCTATGGGGACGTATGGTTCAACCTCCTGGACATGCAATGTCTTGGGTTTTATTTCCTTGGGCAATATCTCAGGGACTATGGCTTGAGTGGTAGGGCTAAGAGTTGGTTTTTGCGTTGTAACACCCCCAGTCCCCCAATCAATAGTGCATTTGGTGGCTATCATCCACGTGCGGCCTAGGTTTATATTACCCTCCATAGTTCCAGTAGGCATGACCAAAAAGTCTTGAGCTACCACCCCATTGTCATAACTGACAGAAGTGTGCCAGATTCCAAAAACCGCAGTTTTTTTCTTGTTGACACCCTTGACTTGGATAATACTCTCAGATAGAGGTGGCTTCCCTAACTGACACCACACCCCATAGGATAGCAGATTGTATTTAGCACCCGTGTCCAATAAGGCGTTATATAGCACTTTTCCATAGGCACTATTTAACTCAATGGGGTATCGTAGAGGTGTGTCAGAGTCCAACCCATCCTCTTCGTGTGCTTCATTTGCATCAGGTTCCGAGCGAGTAGCTCTACCTAATGTTTCCATGAAATGGCTAAACATACTAGTACTAGGCTGTGGAGCTTCGGGAGGTGCATGGCCTTCTCTCTCAGTGTTTTGGGTAGGGTATGCTTCCATGATTTCTGAGTCGGAGGAGGAATCACTAGCGGCTATTTTAGGGTCTTGGGTGGTGCTACCTTGTGTCCCCGCTGAGGGTCTAGAGCTTATCGTGGATGGGTAATGGGTGTCCGTATGAACAGAGGCACCCTCAATATGCTCGTGTTCTAGCACCCGCCCAGAGCGTAAGTGCATGTGCTTTTGATACCCTAAGGTGTCAAAAAGCTGCTCTAGGAGGCCTTGTGACTAGTTTTTAGCGTGTTTTTTGTTTGTTTTTTTGCTAGATTTTTTAGAGCGTGTCGTGGAATGGGCCGTGTGATAGCTCAAAACGAGCGTATCGGTCAGAGGGTCGTGCCGTGCTTTACAGCCCTCCGTTTGGTCACTCTATGTCCTCGGAATCCCTAAAACTGTCAATTTCCAGTAGGGAACTAGGCCCAAACTAGAAAGTCTAAGGGTGCAAGTGGGAAGAGAAAGGAGGAGAGTGGAGGACTTGTCCCACATGCTCTCATTCTCTCTTGAGGGAGTAGGGTATATATATAAGAGTGAGTCTAGTATATATCATAAGACTGAGGACTGAGGCCTGGGCCTGGGCTTGGGCTTGGGCTTGGGCTTGGGCTTGGGAAAATGATCCCGAGGCCTCAGTCGTGCCGCGATGAAGAAGAAGCTGCAGTCGTGCCGCGCTCAACCGCTTCGCCGCCGTCGTGCCTTCGTAATGCTCGATCGCACACACACTCTCCCTCTCTCTCTCTCTCACACACACACACACAAGGAGGTGAAGAAGAAGAAGATGGAGATGGAGCAAGAGCACTCTTCAATTGCACAAATGAGAGAATGAGTAAAAATTAGGTTTAGTTGGCTTTTATAGGAGCTCACCCCATTCACACTTGGGCGCCCATGCTTAACCAACTAATCCCTTGAATGTCCAAGTTAAAGTGCGCCTCTCATCGGCGATCACTCTACCTTTCCCTATTGGACCGACAAGCCCGGTACCTGACTCTACTTAAATAAATAATACAACGTTTATAGATCATAGGGTGTCCGTGTGCCGTGAGGGTTAACATGGCCTAGTCAGAGTCCTGTTTCCAAGAGCAAAATCTGTCACTCAACCAACTTAGACCATGGCTACATTGCAAAGCACGAATGAGGCTTACAAAGATCTCAAGAAACGGATTAAAGAGCTTGAGATTTAAGTAAAGCTGGAGCTGATGCAATGTAGAGAACTCTCAAAAGGAGATTAGCAAAGCTCATGAGGTTGCTAGATATCAAGCCTCCACATAAGGAGAAGATCAAGTAGAAATGGAAATGTAAGATACTGATGCTCTACAGTTTATAAATTTTAAAGAACAAAACTCCAGAAGGAAGTCTCCCTGAGCTTGTGATCCCTCAAGAGGAAGCCGGTCCCTCCGCTCCAACAAAAAGCTTGATTGCGGACGAGGAAGCCTTACTGAAGAAGCAAGTAGAAGATGAAACAAAGCATATTTGGATAGAGGCCACGTAGTGGGAGGAGAGGATTCTACACTCTATCATACATATATATGTGTGTGTGTGTGTGTGTGTGTGTGTGTGTATGTGTATATGAGGAGAGAGTGAGTGTGTATACACCTAATCTACATATATTCTACCTCTCTTTCTACACCCTCTCTATCTACCTTGATTAGGGAGAGAAGTAGATATATGTAGATTAGGTGTAGAGAGAGGGGTAGATAGATGGATAAAAATACATCTACATCTCTCTCTCTCTCTCTACCTAATCTACGCCTATTCTACCTCTCCATCTACCTTGATTAGGTAGAAAAGTAGAGGTCTATAGAGGTGTAGATTAGATAGAGAAGTAGAGGTGTGTAGATTATGTGTAGAGAGAGAGGTAGATAGATGGATGAAAATCTATTTACCTCTCTTTTTACACCTAAGCTATACCTCTATTTCTTATGACCTCTATATCTACCTTGATTATGTAGAGAAGAAGAGGTGTGTAGATCAGGTCTAAATTAGGTGTAGAGAGAGGTAGATAGATTTTAATTTATCTATCTACCTCTCTCTCTACACCAAATATCTACCTAGTCTGCTTTTATTTACCCTCTCTCTCTCTCTACACCCTCTCTATCTAACTCCCTCTCTAGGCCCTCTTTACCTACCTTAGGTAGAGAGATAGGGACATGTAGATTAGGTATAGAGACAAAAAGAGACATCTCTTTTCCATCTATCTAAGTCTCTCTCTCTACACCAAATCTCTACCTAATACACTTCTATTACCCGTATCTCTCTCTCTCTCTCTACATCCTCTCTATCTACCTCCCTCTCTACCTACCTTACCTAATACACTGCTATTAACCCTCTCTCTCTCTCTCTCTCTCTCTTTCTATATAAGTCCTCTTTATCTACCTCCCTCTCTACCTACCTAAGGTAGGTAGAGAGGGAGGGGCATGTAGATTAGGTAAAGATTACGTGTAGAGACAGAAAGAGAGAGTGGAGAGAGGAAAAGAGATATTGGTGTGATTATAGAGACAAAAAGAAAGAGTGTAAATAGAGGTGTTTAGTACTACTTTTGATGTATATACTTATGTATAGTTAATCCATATGTGAGTGTGTAGATATGTATGCATGTATATACATAATGAATGTGAGTGTGTATATATATGCATGTATGTAAGCACTAAGTGAGAGAGTATAGCATCTGATAGTTGAACCACCCTTTCTCTTGGGTATAGTCCCTTTTTAATTGAGGCATTCCGGTCCTTGATCCACTCATGTATGGATTATCATAACCTACACTTGGTTTTACCACAATTGAAATTGTATTTATGATATCTACAGAGGTGCCACTAGACTATTGGCACTACTAGCCCCTTTTTAGGTCTAATAGTATGATCCAAGTCTATGTATTTAATTATAAGTGTATATATATAACTTTGTATATGTGCCCATCATTAGGAAGGTAATGGGGTCAAAGGGGGCCTCTTTATTTGCCATGGGATTAAAAATGAGATTATGAAAGGGGAAAATGGGTGGAAGCCATGTGGACTGAAATGGTGGGACAAAAGAGTCAAAAAGTCTTGACTTGTGAGAGACCTGACCAACGACAAAAGGGATAAGTTGCACTAAGCCCAGTTAGGCTTGTCACAGAGTGTCTTGAGAGTTTTGAGTGAGCCTCAATAATGACAAATCATCCATCACTAGGTTTTTCTACTCAACTCAAAGACATGCAAATTACAAGAAATACTGTAATACCTTCAACAATGGGATTGAGAGAATACCTAGAGAAGAGGCATTTGCTAATCAAACTGAATGAGAGATTCATCAAAACCAACAAAACCATGAGAGTTTTGATGTATTATGCTCATGAGGGATTGTATAGGCTCACAAATGGAGATCCATATACATTTTACAAGTGTGTAGAATCCAATGCTTGAGAGTTGACAAATCACAACACACCCATAGAGTGCAAGTATTCATGGTAGGAAAGTATGTACAAGAGTATTATTGTCTACCCAGTTGACCTAGACAGATATACATACAAGGTTTCTCCAATCTCTACATACTTTTGATCCAAGATGATGCTAGAGCATATATCAGAGAGGATTCCACTAGGATTTCTCCAAGACGAGAAGAGAGAGCAAGAGACATCTTTGCAGGAGACCCCAAAAATTGGTTATATTGGTGAATGACTAAAAGAAATGAGACCATTTCAAATGGCCCAATGTGTGAAGACAAAGTACAATGGATCAAGGGATCCATATGCTCATGTTTCACTCTTCAAAAAAGTTTTGAGAGCTGAGCAGATTGCGGATTTTCACACCCAGTACGAGGGATTTGGGTTGACATTGGAAGGACCAGCTTTGAATTGGTTCCAACCACTAAACAAATATGATTTTCCCAACATAGCAAAAATCTTGCAAGAATTTGTAGAGGAAGTTCTTGAAAAGGGGAATCAAGCACAACACAATGTCACATATCTATGTTTTCAAGCAAAAAGCAAATGAGAAGGTGAAGAAAGCTTTGCTTTGCTTCAAACAATACATAGAGAGAGGTGTCCTGTGAGGGAGATACCACAAGATGAGAGATTATCAATTCTCTTCATAGAGTGCTTAAGGAGCAAGACTCTAAAAAAAGACCTACATCTAAAAGTATGCACAACGTTTAAGCAAGTCACTAGAGAAGCTCTATATCTAGTTGACAATTGTAAGGCCTACGGCGAGGCGTGCAATGATACAGAAATGAAACTAGTAGTGCCTCATCTCCAAAGAGATAATAAAAAAGAAAGAATTTTGAACTTCTACTGAGTACTGAGCATTGATCAAAGTGGTTGTCAACTCTAATAAGAGTGTATACCAAAGGCAGTTTTTTCCCACAGGGTGTTTTCCTTTGGTCATCCATGTTTCATGCCCTAACCTAGAAACACTCAATACTATCTTTTTGTATATATTTATTCTACATAAGCAATAAGAAAATGGCTATTCAAATCATTCATCAATGAATTAGAACAATAGATGTAGGTCTCCACATGCTTGTCAAGAGCATCTCTTATCTTCAAGGGTGACAACAAAGCTTCATCAAACAATGGCAAGTTAAAGAATGACCTACAACAACAAGCAATGACAAATTCACAAAGAGAGCTATTCACAGCTCACACAGTGCTTCAAAATTGACAAAATACTGTAAAGGGCTAGCATTGTAGTGGAACTTGAGGACAAATCCATCATCAAGTCAACAACTGAAAGCAGCTAAGTTCCCATAAAGGCAGGCACATCAAATGCCATCTTCATGGCCAATAGTGGCAACAAAGACAGAAGACACAACAAAATGAAAATTTGCCTTGATAATAGAATTCAGACTCACATTTCAACAACAACATACCATATATGACTTACTCAAAGAGACTACATGTCTGATATGACTTTAGAGTCTTCTAGATTCTACAAAATGGATTTTGATCTTCACAAGAAAGGAACTGGGATAGCTAGTTCTAGGAGAGTTCCACTGAAGGCAATGGATTAAGCCACGAGCTTAGTGTATCAATTTGATAACCAATTTGGTGTAAGGATGATTAACATTTTGACAAATAGGTGTATGCCATGTTTGCAAGAATGGTGGGTGTGTAAGAGATGTGTAAGAGTGATCAAAGGATGCACTTTTCTCCCACAAAAAGAGGTGATTTTTTTAAATGATTTTTGGCATTCCACAACTCCCACATATGATCTCCCATTTGAACGGAGATCATAGATCTCAAATCTACGCATTGAGCTCTTTTCATAGATATGCTACATGTTATGGTTTTACCCACTAGATTTTAAATTCCATTTTGGTGGGAAAATTTGAATTCAAATAAACTAGTTGTTTGCCTGTTTGAATGCAAAAGTTGTCCTTTCATTACTTTCTTAATACTAAAGGTTTGACTTCCTTAAACTGCCAAATAAAGAGGCCCTCCTAGACCTCATTCTCTTCCTAATGAATAACCAAAGTGGAGGATACTCATCCAAAAAAAAAAGGCAGATAGTGGTGGCTTTTTGATTGTTACATGGTCATCTATGCCACACCTTACTAAGTGGGTAATGCAAGATGTGACTACGAGAGGAGTATCGAGAAATATACCCATAATGGTAGAACCTCCTATGAGGAAGCTTTCTCAAGAGCTTCAAAAGGGATGAGATATGTCGTTGAGCCAAGGTGCATGCATCCATCTCAAGTTGCAAAATGCATGGCATCAAAGTACAATGGATCAGGGAACCCCATGCACATTCAACATCATTAAAGCAAGTATTGAGAGCTTCAAAAGGGATGAGATATGTCGTTGAGCCAAGGTGCATGCATCCGTCTCAAGTTGCAAAATGCATGGCATCAAAGTACAATGGATCATGGAACCCCATGCACATTAAACATCATTCAAGCATGTATTGAGAGCTTCAAAAGGGATGGAGATATGTCATTGAGCCAAGGTGCACGCATCCGTCTCAAGTTGCAAAATGCATGGCATCAAAGTACAATGGATCAGGGAATCCCCATGCACATTCAACATCATTCAAGCAAGTATTGAGAGCTGAATATGCCACAAATTTCCACATCCAATTTCAAGGTTTTGGATAAACCCTGTCAAGCACAACCCTTACTTGATTCCAACCCTTGGAAAAGGAATCCTATGGAAGCATAGAAGTGCTATTGCAAGACTTCGTGGATGAGTTTTCCATGCATGCGATTAAGCACAATACAGTCTCACAAATCCATTCTTTCATGCAAAAAGATAAAAAGAGAGTACGAGAGGCTGCATTGTGATTCAAGCAATATATTGAGAGATGGCCACCATGAGAGAAACCCCTAAAGGATCAATAGGTAGTGTTGTTCATTGAGAGGATTAAGAACAAGCACCTCAAGAAGAACCTACACTTGAGAAGTGTGTGACATTAAATGAGGTCACGAGAGAAGCTGCCTACTTAATTAGTAGACAATTGTATGATCATGGAGAGGTATCATAGGATATGGATATAGATTTAGATGACCCACAAGCTACAATTAGTGATGCAAATACAGTGAGGAAAACACCGATACAACAACAAGTGAATATGGATCATCTTGTAGCTGAACTTATGAAGAGAATGTATCAGACTTAAGACTCTAGAACTAAAGAATACCAACATTAAGACATTGCTTGACATGTGGAGGGGATCATTTGACAACACATCAGTGTCCTATGTTTCCACATCAATATCCTTGTTAGAAGTAGTGTGCCATTGAGCATAAGTGGACTAACCATGCCACCGAGGAATGTTACTACAATAGAGTCAAGTTAGGGAAAGTCCTTATCAGCCTAACCTACAATATTGGCATAATTCACTAGTGAATCCTCGGTATCAGTAGAATAGGCCAGTACCACCACTACTAAGATATGATTTTGGACCAATGAATCCTCAACTTAGGAGTTGAAAAAATGAGACCAACGTTGGGCCATTAACGACCAGTGCCAAGGTAGTGGTGAGATATGTGTATCCACATCAATACTAGGAAGAGAATGCTCTACTGCGAGTACATATGTATTATGAGGAGGAAAGCTACAAAACCTAATATCCATGTGATCACTAATCATCAACGATCATGAAGTCATATGAACATCAGAATATCGCTTCATCCTCTAGTCATTCTTAGTCAAGAATAGGGAGTGTATCTCTGAGTGAGTGGTTTACGTTGAGCCAGGGGACACTAATGTTCATAGCCAATCAAGGAGAGGCTAAACCAAAAGGATATCCCTAGAGACCATCTGCAAAACAACCTAGACAACAAAAAATCCTAAGACCTGGTCTCAAGTGTCAAGGATACCTTTTAACTAGAGATTGCACAATTGACCAACCTATGCGGTAGCCAATACTCCTCAAGTGAAAAAGAGTGATTGTGGACATTGTGATGAATGCATAATTAAACATTTGTATGAGGATTTCCCTCAAAACCTAGATAAGGAAGGAAAAGCAACAATGAACATTGTAGAACTTGTAGCATTTAATGACCTAGTAACTTGTGTGTAGTGGAAAATAGCATAAACATAGTGAGAATTCCATTAGAATAGATTCCTAATGAGCATAGCAAGAGTGCTTGGATGGAGAGAGCAACAAAAAGCATAACACCTAGTTAGATAGGCATGAACAATACTTCAAAAAAGAGAGAAATTAATTTATTGACAATAGTTGAGGACCGGATTTACATGGAGACGGTCCCCCCTCCAAAAGGCTTTGTATTATAGGTTTCCCCCATCAAGGGAGAAACTTTACACTACAATACTTTGTGTTCCTTCAATAACTAGCTAGTGCAATGAAGATGGAAACTTCAAGCACTAAGCAAACACTTATAAAACACAACATCAATTCCCTCACGGTCTCAGACTCAAGACCTCACACACCTTCAAAGATGGTGAGAGCTAGCGGGGTATGAGAGTAGATTGAGAGGAAGAAGGCGTAGTCTTACGAGAAAGAAGTATATCTCCTCACATAATCACTCATAAAAGCTTAGCATAGCTTAGTAATTAGCATGGTAGGGGAGATGAGCATGCATTGAAGCTTGGATCTTGGTTGGATTAGCATCACAAAGCCAAGAGTTGTTGGTGTAGGCCTCCCTTCTCACAAGCTTGGAGTAGAAGATGAGCTCTCCATTAAAGCTTGAGAAGGAGAGAGAGAGTCTTCTTGCTTCACACATGAGATTGTGTGAGTGTGTGTGTGATAATGCCTTTAAAAATCAGTCCCCTCTTTCATCTTGGTCGACCCCTCTTGCTAAACCCTCTTGCTGGCTTCCCATTGGACCTCTCCAAGCTTAGCCAATCATAATTGAGAAGCATAAGTGATAGCCTTGTGACATGTGTCCCCCTTTCCCCTTTTGTGAGAGCTTTAGGTAATTAAATAATGCAAGTAAACTCTCATTGGATCCCTTTGTCTTCTGGCCAATAGGACGCAAGAAAGCCATTGGGTTGCTAAATGCTCATTGGACCCCTTGGGAGACTGTCAAATAGTCTTCTAGAGAGCTTAATTCTTATTGGTTCTTTTATTAAGCGTTTTTAAATAAATTAAACTAGATTTACTCTAGCCTAATTCTCATCGGTCCACCTCTATGGCCATCCAAAAGGATTTGAGTGCACCTTGTGGGAAGCTGGGCTAGGGAGCTGACATGACTCCCTTTGTGTAAAGGGAGCATATGAGTGTGTGTGTGTGTGTGTGTGTGTGTGTGTGTTTCTCTCTCATCCCCTACTTACAAGGCTCTCCCCCTCCTATGTAGGAATCTTTAAGAGTTTTGTGTACACTCACAAAGCATCCAATTTCCCTAAGATTTGACCATTGGACACAACCTTTGAATTTTGGAACCTTAGCATTTTGGAAGTCTTAATGGGCTGAACCTTAGGGTCTTTAAAGCCCAATGTTGCACATTGCTCTATTGCAAATGGCCCCTCCTTTGGATCCCTAATGTGGCTGGTCTGCCAGCTTAACCAATGTTCTAGCCTTTATCTAATTCTCCCCTGGTACTTCCCAATATTAAATGATCAGTTTAGCATGAGAAAATCATTTAGGAGAATTAGATATTAGTTATTATGACATTACCTCTGTTTTGAAATTATAGTCGTCCTCGAGTATGGGGTAGAGAAGATAAAGCCTATTTATTAGTCCTTTTCCTAGCGGGTAGAGGATCCCTACCTTACCCTACGACATCGTTCCAAAATGGATGACTAATCCATTTGGTGCTTGAGAGCCTAAGCTGCCCCAAGCATGTTTGCACATTAGTCCTATCAATCTTCCATAGTAGAGTGACAAGATCTACTTGGTGTTTGGAAGACGTTGTCTCCACAAACTTGTTTCTAAGCATGCATACTACTTAACATTTGTGCACAATAAAGAAAAAGAGAGTCTTATAAGACAACAACTTTGTTCATTTTAATCATTTGTACATTTGCTTACTCTAGGGAAGCATTGTAAGCATTGACAAGGTTTAGGTAATCGTTTAATTGTATGCCTTGCATCCATCTAGCATATTCAAAAGGATAATTCTTAAAACTTAATAAGATACCGTCGACGGCGGATAGTCTTAACGCCTCTTAATACCTTGTCTTCATGTCCGACAACGGACTTGGGCTGCAACACCTCTTCTTGGTCCTCGATCACCGGTGGGTCTTCAATTGTTGGTTCTTGAGGTGGCTCTCCTTTGTAAGGCTTTAGTAGGCTCACATGGAAAGCATTGTGCATGAGCCAATGGCTGGGTAACTTGAGTTGATAGGCCATCTCATTGATTGGTCTAAGAATCTAGAAGGGACCACAATACCTTTTTGCTAACTTAGCATAGTACTTTTGGTGTCCCCTAGGATTCTTGCCCGTCGTGTGCCTTAATCAAGCCTTGGGAAATTTAAGCAAGAACCAATCATTTTCTTTAAAGGCTTGGGCTCTTCTATGCTTATGAGCAGCATCCTTTTTCCTTTGCTCTGAGATAGAGATAGCATCCTTAATCTTTTGGAAAGATTCTTGTAGGTCTCGGCTATGCTCATTTGCAGCAGCAACAGCGAATATCTTCCCGTGTACCTTAAGTAGCAGGGGACTTTTTGATCTTCCGTCAATTACCTCAAAAGGTGATTTTCTTGTGGAAGTATGTACAATGTTATTATAGGATACTCCATTAAGGGTAAGTACTTCTCCCATTTACTTCCGTTATGTAGGCTTTTAGTAGATCAAGATTTGTTAGGTTAGATATTTCACTTTGGCCATCCGTTTGCAGGTGATAGGCCAAAGATAAGTTTATCCTTGTCCCTAAATTCTCAAAGAGACCCTTCCAAAAATTATAGATCATTCTAGGATCTCTATCCGACACTATGGACATTGGCAAGCCATGGTACTTGAAAATTTGTGATATGAAGAGGGTTGCCATTTGATGGGCTTTGATAGTCTTTTTGACAGGCATAAAATGAGATTGTTTGCTGAACCTATCTACTATCGCCCATATTCCCATATTTCCATGGATAGACTTAGGCAATCCAAAGATAAAATCGATGGATATGCTCTCCTATGGTGAATTAGGCATTGGCAAAGGTTGAAGCAATCCAGCTTGCTTCCCTCTATCCAAGTTTGTCTTTTGGCATACCACACATTTAGAAACATACTCTTGTATGTTTGCTTTCATGGAAGGCCAATAGAAATATGTTTCAATCCCTTTTAGGGTAGACTGAATCCCTCTATGCCCCGCATAAGGAGGAGTATGAGATTCATACATTACTTTCTCACGTAGTGAGTTAGTTAGTAATGGATAGTCTATTGCCATAGAGAAGATAAACATCTTGTAAAGTAAATGGTTCCTCTTTCTTCCCTAATGCAAGGGCTGAAATCAAATCTCCAAAATCGGGATCAATAGCACACTCATCTATCATAGAAGATATATCATTGTGAGTTGCTATGGAAATCGCATTCATTCTTGGCCGTCTTGAGAGTGCATCGGCTACTTGATTATGCTTGCCAGCAATGTGAGAAATATGAAAATGAAATTGTGAAAGGAAATTTTCCAACCTCATTTGTTTGTCGGAGAGCTTGGTATGCGTCATGAAGTACTTAAGGCTTAGGTGATCCGTCCGCAGAATGAAAGGAGTCCCCAGTAAATAGTGCTTCCACGAGTCTAAGGCATGTAGAATTGCGAGGAGTTCCTTTACATATATTCCTAGAGCTTGCTCAACAAGGTCGAGCCTTTGAGTTTCATAGGCTATGGCGTGCCCTTCTTGGAGCAAAACAGCTCCAAGGCAATTACCACGAGCGTCACATTGGACCTCAATTGGAGTTGAGAGATCCGACAGTGTAAGCATAGGTTGAGAGATAAGATTTTCTTTAAGCTTTTCGAAAGCATTGTTCTCCTTGGAAGACCATGTATATCTAACATTTTTCTTTGTTAGGTCATGTAATAGTCCCGCAATTTGTGAGAACTTTTCTATGAAGCATCTATAGTATGCACACATACCTATAAAGCTTCTTAGTTCATGAAGATTCCTTGGATTAGGCAATCCTTTTATTACCTCTAACTTTGATGGATCCATTTGGATGCCATCTTGAGAGATAATCTGACCTAAATACTGAATCTCTTGTAAGAAAAAATCACTTTTGTCTTGATTAATATAAAATTTATTCTCTCTAAAGACTTGAAATATCACGTGGAGGTGTTGCTTGTGTTCGTCCAGTGAATTAGAATAGATGATAAGATCATCAACCAGTAAAGGTTTGGTGAGGCGTGAATAGCTTCTCCATCAAGTGGTTGAACGTGGCTGGTGCATTGGTCAAACCAAAAGGCATGGCAATGTATTTGTAAAGACAAAACGTAGTGCGAAATGCGGTCTTTACAATGTCTTGATCAACTATCCTTATTTGATGGTAGCCACTTTTTAGGTCAATCCTACTGAAGTAGGTCGACCCTTGCAACTTATCAAATAGGTCTTCTACCCATGGAACGGGAAACCTATTTTTGATAGTTAGTGATCCTATTTAGTGCTCTATAGTCGACACACATACAATATATGCCGTCTTTATTTTGCACTATTATCACGGAAGAGCAAAATGGAGATGAGCTAGGCATAACCATGCCCTTCTCAACTAACTCATAATCTCCTCTTGTTGCCGCATAATCTCCTCTTGTTGAGATTGAGAAACTCTATAAGGAGGTTTATTAGGCAGTGAACTTCCTGGAAGAAGTTCAATTGCATGGTAATCATTGCCTCATTTAGGAGGTGGTTCACAAGGGATGTCGTCAATAAAAACATCTTAAAATCCATTGAGAAAATTAGATAGCTCTAGATCTTTGTGATTTTTTGAATTTTCTTTTGCTAAAGCATTAGGTTAATTTTGAGAATATTTAATAAAAATCATGTACACGGAAATAGAGCTCTTTATTGAATTATTGAAAGCTTGCGTATGTACAATGGGTATGGTGTTACCCAACTCTTTGACATCTATGTACATTTATTTTTCCCTGTACTTAAAGTAGATTTTTCTTTCAGGGAATTTAACATTGGCAGCCATGCAATCAAACCATGGTGCCCGTATGATTACATCCTCGTGCTTGAGAGGAGAGATAAAGAAGTCCTCTTTGTCCACATAGCTTTGGACATGGAGCCTCAATTTCCCGATTAAGGGAGTGACTGAAGCTTCTTGCCCCTTGAAAGCACCATCAGCGGGTAGGACATCTCCCATCTCATAGGCTTGATGCCTAGCTTGGTGGCCAACTCTGTGGATATGAATTTGTGAGTAGAACCAGGGTCAAAGAGAATAAAAGCATCATGTTCTCTTACCTTTCCCCAAGCATGGCATAGAGGAGATCCTTTGTGGTGAGCTTCCTCTTCTTGTATTTTGACCACGGTAGCTCTAGGAGGCTTCATGGCGGGTGTTCTTTTGGAGGCAAGCACGAACACATGCCCTTGATCGCCACATTTGAAACAATGGTTATCCTTGCGATAATACTCAAGCTCTTCAGGAGAGAGTTTGTTTTTGCATTTGTAAAACTCCCTTCTCCTTAGCTTTGTTGTTATTGGAATTGACCTTAGGAGACTTTTGAACATTGACCTACCCCTTAGGCTCATTGAAACCCTTGTTTTTCGTGGGCTTAAGATTTCTCTTAGCCCCTATTTGCAAATTGATTCCAGAAGCCACTATGGTATGGTGTATGATCGCAAATATTGTGCGTGGCCTTTGGGAGTTGACATACTCCACCATTTCTTCAGTTAAACCCGCACAAAATTGTTGTTTTTTCTCTCCAAAACCCATCTTTTTGAAGACAGTGGCTTTGAGATGTATGTCCCAAAACTTGTCTACATATTTATGAATGGATTCGTAGGGAGAGAGCTTCAAGCTTTTCCATTCAGTGAGTACTTTGTATTTGGCATTGGTGGCCACAAACTGCTTCATGATGGAAGCTCTTAAAGGTTTCCATGTTTAAGGAGCTTCACCGTTTGCCTGTAAGCTAGACCATCATTGCCTGGCGGACTTTTGAAAATGCATAGTTACATGGTGTAGCTTAGAGGACTTTGTGAAGCCCTCATCTCCAAACGCCACATCGAATTGCTAGATGAAAGCCAAGACTTTGTCCGTAGCACCAAAAGTGCCATCGTAGGTATGGAAAGAGATGCTCTTTCCTCCCTCTTAGCTTGGATGACCTCTTCCATGCGGCATAGGATTTTGTATGCCGTCTTCTTTTTGATGGAGAAGAGGGTGACCTCTTTCTTGCCTTTTTCTTGCCTTGGTCTCGCTTGTCTGCACCATCACTTTCATAAGAGGAAGAAGATGGAGAAGAGGGTGGCCTCTTTCTCTCCTTTTTCTTCTCTTGTTTTTTATCATTCCTCTTTGAATTATGGTGTGGAGAGGTGTATAATGGTCTTCTCCGTTTAGGAGGTGATGGAGAGCGTTTTGCACGCCGTCTTCGTGGAACCATCTCCACCGAGGTGGCATGAGACTCACTTTTTTCTCGTTACTTTGGTGGGGGCTCTTGAGTTCTCCTTTGGGAAGGAGATGCGTCATCAAGAAGTAAATTTTTGAGCCCTTCGTATGGATCCTCTTCTTCTTCCTGAATCGGAGAGAGGCCTCTTTTGGAAGTCTCACAAGGAGGCTTCCTAGGTACTCTCTCGTCATGGTGGGGAGTTCGGAGAATCCCATGAGCATGAAGCTGCCACTGCACTTCACTTTGGAGGGATGGATTGCCCATGGCTTGTTGAAGCCTAGAAATAAGATAGTTAACAAGCATAGGGGCATCATTAGTAGCCTGCTCATTAGAAAAATCAAAGCTATCAACATTAATTTCAGTCTCTTTACTATTGTCAGCCATTCTAACAATTTTTAGGTGTACTTTGGCACTTCAAGCCCTAGTTGCTGCTCCTCTTTACCCCTTTAAAAAAGAACTCAAGCTACTGTACCCATGGCTCGAATATCATTAATTGCAAGGAATAGAAGGGAGGGTCTTTCAACACCAAAACAGTACCGGATCCTGTCAAGCTTCTAATAGCTCAATAGTGGTTAATCCATAGGCAAGCCCTGTAGGACTATATTATTAAGACCATAGCTCTCGCCAGTGATGCCCCATTATCTGTACGGAGGCAGGCACCCTGCAAGGCTGAAAAATCCCTATTCTACTTACTCAATTGCAATTAATAATACCAACCATTTATTGCTAGTTTGAGGACCTCCCTTCTTGAGCAAGAAAAGAAAAACATTGTGCTCTGATACCAATGTAACATTTAATGGCCTAGTAACTTGTGTGTAGCGGAAAAAAGCATAAACATAGTGAGCATTCCATTAGAATAGGTTCCTAATGAGCATAGCAAGAGTGCTTGGATGGAGAGAGAAATAAAAAGCATAACACCTAGTTAGATAGGCATGAACAATACTTCAAAAGAGAGAGAAATTAAGCTATTACCAACAGTTAAGGGCCAGATTTACATGGAGCTAGTCCCCCCTCCAAAAGGCTTTGTATTATAGGTTCCCCCCATCAAGGGAGAGATTTTACACTACAATCTTTGTGTTCCTTCAATAACTAGCTAGTGCGATGAAGATGGAAACTTCAAGCACTAAGCAAAGACTTATTAAACACAACCTCAATTCCCTCACGGTCTCAGACCCAATACCTCACACACCTTTGAAGATGGTGAGAGCTAGCGGGGTATGAGAGTAGATTGAGAGGAAAAAGGAGTAATCCTACAAGAAAGAAGTATATCTCCTCACATAATCACTCATAAAATCTTACCATAGCTTAGTAATTAGCATGGTAGAGGAGATGAGCATGCATTGAAGCTTGGATCTTGGTTGGATTTGCATCACAAAGCCAAGTGTTGTTGGTGTAGGCCTGCCTTCTCACAAGGTTGAAGTAGAAGATGAGCTTTCCATTAAAGCTTGAGAAGGAGAGAGAGATTCTTGTTGCTTCACACATGAGATTGTGTGAGTGTGTGTGTGATAATTCCTTCACAAATCAGCCCCCTCTCTCATCTTGGTTGACCCCTCTTGTTAAATCCTCTTGCTAGCTTCCCCTTGGACCTCTCCAAGCTTAGCCAATCACAATTGAGAAGCATAAGTGATAGCCTTGTGACATGTGCCCCCTTTCCCCTTTTGTGAGAGCGTTAGATAATTAAATAATGCAAAACTAAACTCTCATTGGACCCCTTTATCTTTTGGCCAATAGGAAGCAAGCAAGCCATTGGGCTGTTGAATGCTCATTGGACCCCTTGGGAGACTGTCCAATAGTCTTCTAGAGAGCTTAATTCTAATTGGTTCTTTTATTAAGTGTTTTTAAATGTGGGCAATTGGGCTAGGGAGCTGACATGTGTCCCCTAGTACCTTTGTGTAAAGGGAGTGTGTGTGTGTGTTTCTCTCACATCCCCTACTTATAGGGCTCACCCCCTCCTATGTAGGAATCTTGAAGAGTTTTGTGTACACTCACAAAGCATCCACTTTCCCTAAGATTTGACCATTGGACACAACCTTTGAATTTTGGAACCTTAGCATTTTGGAAGTCTTAATGGGTTGAACCTTAAGGTCTTTAAAGCCCATTATTGCACATTGCTCTTTTGCAGATGGCCCTCCCTTTGGATCCCTATTTTCCCTCCTTTGGATCCCTATTGTGGCCAATCTGCCAGCTTAACCAATATTCTAGCCTTTTCTCCCTTGGTACTTCCTCATATTAAATGATCAGTTTAACATGAGAAAATCATTTAGGAGAATTAGATATTAGGTATTATGAGAGAATTCATGCCCTCTCCAAGTGGTTCTGATTCAAATGCAAAAGTGTCATTGAAGGTGGTAACGAGAGCAGAAGCAAATTAGAAATCAACAAGTAAGAAAGGTAGTGTGATGACTCCAACAAGTCCGTGAGTGTGAAATCAACAGAAAATTACAAGAGATAGAGCTAGAGATCAATATCATAGGAAGATAAAGGCTATTATAGTTGAGTTGTCACAAGCTCAAGAGCAATCACAACAATCAACAAGGTCTGTATCTAGTGTGATACTAGAAGAACTATCTAAAATCGAACACAAGCCAAGCGGAGTAGAACCAATAGATGCTAGTTCAAGAGATTTAATCTTAGTCGATAAAAATTTTGAGCCATTGGAAGTGATTCTAAAGGAGTATGAAGTAAGACTAGACATCTGCCAAACTATATAGCATCAAGATAGAAAAGCTAAGGTTGGAGACGTGCAAAAAGTTGATTGAGACTGCGCAAGTGCTTATGCAACCTCCACCAGATATTCTAGCTCAGGCTAGGATAATACCACAACCACTTGATTTTAAAGAAACAAACGAGAGAAAGGAAGAGATCATAAATGACATGATTGGAGAAGAAACCATGAAGGAAGCTGAGGTTTCAACTAACAATGGGGTTCACAAAAAGATCTCAAATGAGCAAGGTGAGAACAAGGATCCAATATCCTCAAGGGATTGAGAATGCGATTACTTGTAAAGAAGGAGAGATTGAATGAGTGGTAGTGAACACAACACATAAATCTATTTACCATATAACTCCTACCATGCTAGAATCTAAAGGTGATTGTCCTGAAGTACTTTGGGATGTAGTTAGGAAGGCTAGAGATGGAATACATTCATGGGAATATCTTATAAGAAGATATTGTAAGAGGTGGTGCAAAATTTGGAGATCCTAAGATAAAGAAGAAAGTAGAATAAACATTAGGATGATGCCTTTGGGCCTAAAGATACCTAAAGAGAGCTAAATTATCAGAGACAATATGAATGATCTTGCTAGATGTATATTATTAAAATACATTGAGAAATTATGTATCGGGAGGTTGGAGAAATATCTAGTGGTCAAACTAATCTTGTTAGATGTATATTATTAAAATGCATTGATAAATTACATACCGGGAGGCTCTTTGGAGAAATATCTAGTGGTCAAACTGAGAAGTAAGCCTGAATGAGATCATTAGGCATGTCTAGGAGTTTGGCACAATCTTGTACAAAAGAGTTAGTGTCTCAGTCACCTAAGTGCTGAATTATGAATTAGTTTAGATCTTTTATTGTGTAAGAAGCATATAATTCATGTCAAAATGTTATAGGATAAGTATTACCTCATATGGTAAATGATTTTATAAAAGGGTTGCCGCTCGAGTGGTCAAAGGGTGAGAATGCACCCGCCTATTCTTTTTGGTAAAGAAAGAGCATACAAAATGTGAGAACACGGTTATGTGTTTGTTTTCTTTGGCTATTCTTCAAAAAAGATAAATATTGTCTTTAGTTGAATAAAAAAAGTCAACACCATTTCACTTAGAGATGGCACGATGGAAGTCATATAGTTTGCATAGTGGGGCAATCTCTATTGATGGTTGTGGAATCAAGGAGAGCAACCTTGTCGCTTGCTATCACTACAATGGTTGGGCATCTACTGCCAATGTGCTGTAGAGGCATAGTATCGCCAAAAAGGACAACCAAAACCAACCCCTGTGTCCTTTCAACATCATATTCACTAACCAATAGGATCACAACAATGCCAATAACAGTGACAAACAACGTCAACTTCAACTTATGGCTGGCTAAACCCATGGCATTGAAATTGAGATAGCTCAATTTGGCAAGAACATGAGCATGCACTCATCTGCAAGAAGATAAAGATGATGGCAGTAACCATAGTGGCAATATTAGTTCCTCACGATGCCCTCCACATGGGGGTATGTTAGATCTATGCCAATACAAGTTCCCCTAGATTTTCTAGTTTATTGGTAGTAGACTCTTGGCATGCTTGCCACCTTCAACTAGAGCACTTGATCCAAAACAAACTCGCCTAGCAAACTTTGATTTAGATATCATTCTATGTACACCTCAAGAGTTTTTCAAAGACCATAAAAAAAACAATTCAAAGATTATCTTGCACATTTGATAAGAGAAACATATGCACTTTTGCATTGTATGAAACTTATGCAAAGTGTTTAAGTACTACACACCAAAAAAAGAAGAGAGATATGATGTAAAATCTTCCCCATATAAATAATGGCATGTATGTAGAAAAACAAAGCACTTAAACTGTTATTCTTATAGTCATAACTTGTTTCCCATCATTATTCTAAATTAAAACGACAAAACAAAGAAGACAAACAATTGGTTTGTTAGTGCAATATTTATCTTTTGAATTTTGTTCACGTTTGTGGTTGGATTTTGAAGCATAATCCCAAGGTCTTTGTAAAAGGCTCTTGGCATCACTTTGCAATTATCTATCCATGTCCAAAACTTCAATGGGAGCATGCAGAGACATAACCCAATGCAGCTCAAACTATTGAATACAAGTTGTTGAATACAAGAAATACTACAAGCATCTTAGTGGCAAGAGTTCCCAACTACAAACTATTGTCAATGCAAAGAGTGAGCGATTGGTTGTGGTATCAATAATGGTGCACTGCGATAGGGATGAGCAATTTTTGGTCCATGCATAAACATTTTGGAAGACTTGGACCAAAAGCAAGAATACTTGAGGCTCACTTGAAACCAATATCCGTAACACCTTTGGCATGCCAAGGAGGGTATATATTCACCAGTTTTTCCATAGCAAGGGGCCGATCAGGTGGATATTGAGATCGACATTAAAATACTTGCTAAGTTGTACAACGTCATTATATTTTTTGCAAATAATGAATTTAAAATACTATTCAAGCCCAATAAGGACAACCAAAAGGCCAACAAAGAAATCCAAGAAAGGCACAAAAAGCGAGCGGTAAACTCAAGAAAACACCACTTCATTTGCCAAATCCGACAAACTCATGCTCTTACATTCTATAAATAATAAACTTTTTTGAATAAATTTTTAGCATATATATTACAAATAGAAAACTTAGCAATAGAGGCAAATGTAAGCTCAGAGATTCCATCGCGTATATTAGGTGCCATATGACATGACTTTGGGGAAGGTACATGCTAGGATGTTTCTACACTAGTCAAGATAGCTAGAAAAAATGGACAAGAAGGTTCTTACGGCTATTGCTACTATGGAAGTTGGGCTGATTTAGAACTCTCTCTCTCTCTCTCTCTCTATATATATATATATATATATATATATATATATATATATATATATATATGTGTGTGTGTGTGTGTGTGTCATAATAATCAATATCTAATTCTCCTAAATGATTTTCTCATGTTAAACTAATCATTTAATATGGGGAAGTGCCAGGGGAGAAAAAGCTAGAATATTGGTTAAGCTAGCAGACCGGCCACAGTAGGGATCCAAAGGAGGGAAATTAGGGATCCAAAGGGGGGGCCATCTGTAAAAGAGCCATGTGCAACAATGGGCTAAAAAGACCCTAAGGTTCAGCCCATTAATACTTCCAAAATGCTAAGGTTCCAAAATTCAAAGGTTGTGTCCAAAGGTCAACCATGGGGGGAATTGGATGCTTTCTGTGTGTCCCAAAAGTCTTTTCAAATCCCTACATAGGAGGGGGCGAGCCTAGCTTGTAGGGGATGAGAGAAAAAGTCACACACACACCCACAAGCTCCCTTTACACAAAGGGAATGAGGGACACATGTCAGCTCCCTAGGCCAGATGCCCACAAGGTGTACCCAACTCCTATTGGATGGCCTTAGAGGTGGACCAATGAGAATTACGCTAGAGTAAATCTAGTTTAATTAATTTAAAAACACTTAATAAAAGAACCAATGAGAAATAAGTCCTCTAGAAGACTATTGGACAGTCTCCCAAGGGGTCCAATTAGCATTCAGCAGCCCAATGGCATGCCTCAATCCTATTGGTCAGGAGGCAAAGGGGTCCAATGAGAGTTTAGTTGAATTATTAAATTACCTAAAGCTCTCACAAAAGGGGAAAGGGGGACACATGTCATAAGGCTATCACTTATACTGCTTAATTACCATTGGCTAGGCATGGGGAGGTCCAATGAGAGTAGAGCATGAGCAAATAGCAAGAGGGGTCGCCCAAGAGAGAGAGGGGGCTGATTTTTGCAAGGCATTATCACACACACACTCACACAATCTCAGGTGTGAAGTAAAGAAGACTCTCTCTCCTTCTCAAGCTTTAATGGAAAGCTTATCACCTACTCCAAGCTTGTGAGAAGGGAGGCCTACACCAACAACTCTTGGCTTTGTGATGCAAATCCAACCAAGAGCCAAGATTCAATGCATGCTCATCTCCTCTACCATGCTAATTACTAAGCTAAGCTATGCTAATATGAGTGATTATGTGAGGAGATGTACATCTTTCTCGTAAGAATACTCCTTCTTCCTCTCAATCTACTCTCATACCCTGCTAGCTCTCACCATCTTTGAAGGTGTGTGAGGTCTTGGGTCTGAGACCGGGGATAATTGATGTTGTGTTTGCTAAGTGTTTGCTTAGTGCATGAAGCTTTCATCTTCATTGCACTAGCTAGTCTTGAAGGAACACAAAGAATTGTATTGTACAATGTCTCTCTTGATGGGAGAAACCATAATACAAAGCCTTTTGGAGGGGGGACCGGCTCCATGCAAATCCGATCCTCAACTGTTGTCAATAGCTTAATTTATCTCTCTTTTGAAAGTATTGTTCATGCTATCTAACTAGGTGTTATGCTTTTGTTGCTCTCTCCACCCAAGCACTCTTGTAATTCTCCTTAGGAATCTATTCTAATGAAATGCCCACTATGCTCATGCTAATTTCCTCTACACACAAGTTTTCAGGCCATTAAATGTTACATTGGTATCAAAGCACAAGGTTTCTCTTTTCTTGCTCAAGAAGGGAGGTCCTCAAGCTAGCTATAAATGGTTGGTATTATTAATTGCATGTGAGAAAGTAGAATAGGGATTTTTCAGCCTTGCAGTGCGCCTGCCTTCGTGCAGCTAACGGGGCATCACTATTGAGAGCTATGGTCTTAATAGTGGAGTCCTACAGGGCTTGCCTATGGCTTAACCACTATTGACCTATTAGAAGCTTGACAGGAGCCGGTGTTGTTTTGGTGTTGAACGACCCTCTCTTCTATTCCTTGCAATTAATGGTATTCGAGACACGGCTTGAGTGCTTTTTCTAAAGGGGTAAAGAGGAATAACAACTAGGGCTTGAAGTGCCAAAGTACACCTAAAATTTTTACACCTAAAAGTTGTTAGAATGGCTGACAATAATAAAGAGAGTGAAATTAATGTTGATAACTTTGATTTTGCTAATGAGCAAGCTACTAATGATGCTCCGATGCTTGTTAACTATCTTGTTTCTAGGCTTCAACAAGCCATGGGCAATCCATCTCTCCAAAGTGAAGTGCAACGGCAGCTCCGTGCTCACGGGATTCTGCAAGCTCACCACCATGACGAGAGAACACCTAGGAAGCCTCCTTGTGAGACTCCCAAAAGAGTTCTCTTTTTGATTCGGGAAGAAGAAGAGAATCCATACGAAGGGCTCAAGAATTTACTTCTTGATGATGCATCTCCTTCCCAAAGGAGAACTCAAGAGCCTCCACCGAAGGAACGAGAAAGAAGTGAGTCTCCCGCCACCTCGATGGAGATGGCTCCACAAAGACGGCTGGCTAAACGCTCTCCATCACCACCAAAGCGAAGAAGACCATCGCACCCTTCTCCACACCATAATTCAAAGAGGGATGATAAAAAGCAAGAGAAGAAAAAGGTGAGAAAGAGGACACCCTCTTCTCCATCTTCTTCATCCTCTTCTTCTTATGAAAGTGAGCGAGAAAGAGGTCACCCTCTTCTCCACCTTCCTCAAATTCTTCACCTTCTGAAGAAAGTGATGGTTTAACCTTTGAACCATCAAAAAGAAGAGGCCATAGGAAATCCTATGCCACGTGGAAGAGATCGTCCAAGCTCAAGAAGTTCAAAGAGGGAGGGAAGAGCATCTCTTTCCTTACCCATGATGGCACCTTTCGTGCTACAGACAAAGTCTTGGCCTTTATCCAGCAAGTTATCCAATTTTCTCAAGGGGTTTCAAGATGTCTTTATTGATGACATCCCTTGTGAGCTACCTCCTAAACGAGGTAATGATGACCATGTAATTGAACTTCTTCCAAGAAGTTCACCGCCTAACAAACCTCCTTATAGAGTTTCTCAAGCTCAACAAGAGGAGATTATGCGGCAAGTGCCTGAGTTAGTTGAGAAGGGCATGGTTAGGCCTAGCTCATCTCCATTTTGCTCACCTGTGCTATTAGTGCAAAAGAAAGATGGCACATATCGTATGTGTGTCGACTATAGAGCACTAAATAGGATCACTATCAAGAATAGGTTTCCCGTTCCACGGGTAGATAAGCTACAAGGATCGACCTACTTCAGTAGGGTTGACCTAAAAAGTGGCTATCACCAAATAAGGATAGTTGATCAAGATATTGTAAAGACCGCATTTCGCACCACATTTGGTCTTTACAAATACATTGTCATGCCTTTTGGCTTGACCAATGCACCAGCCACATTCAACCGCTTGATGGAGAAGCTGTTCAGGCCTCATCGAACCTTCACTGGAGTGTTCTTTGATGATATTATCATCTACTCTAATTCATTAGACGAACACAAGAAACACCTCCAGGTAATATTTCAAGTTTTAAGAGAGAATAAACTTTATGTTAATCGAAAGAAAAGTGAATTTTTCTTGCAAGAGATTTAGTATTTCGGTCACATTATCTCTCAAGATGGCATCCAAATGGATCCATCAAAGTTAGAGGTAATAAAAGGATCGCCTAACCCAAAAAATCTTCATGAACTAAGAAGCTTTATAGGTATGTGTGCATACTATAGACGCTTCATAGAAAAGTTCTCACAAATTGCGGGACCATTACATGACATAACAAAGAAAAGCGTTAGGTACACATGGTCTGCTAAGGAGAACAATGCTTTTGAAAAGATTATCTCTCAACCTGTGCTTACAGTACTGGATCTCTCCAAACCATTTGAGGTCCAATGTGATGCTTGTGGTGATTGCCTTGGAGCTGTTTTGCTCCAAGAAGGGCACACGATAGGCTATGAAAGTCAAAGGCTCGACCCTGTTGAGCAAGCTTTAGGCATATATGAAAAGGAACTCCTTGCAGTTCTACATGTCTTAGACTCATGGAAGCACTATTTATTGGGGACTGCTTTCATTCTGCAAACGGATCACCAAAGTCTTATGTACTTCATGATACAGACCCAGCTCTCCGACAAACAAATGAGGCAGGAAAATTTCCTTTTGCAATTTCATTTTCATATTGGTCACATTGCTGGCAAGCATAATCAAGTAGCTGATGCACTCTCAAGACAACCGAGAGTGAATGCGGTTTCCATAGCAACTCACAATGATCTATTTTCAATGATAGATGAGTATGCTATTGATTCCGATTTTAGAGATGTGATTTCAGCCCTTGCATTAGGGAAGAAAGAAGAACCATTTACTTCACAAGATGGTTATCTTCTCTACGGCAATAGACTATGTGTTACTAACTCACTACGTGAGAAAGTAATGTATGAATCTCTTGCTCCACCTTATGCGAGGCATAGAGGGATTCAGTCTACCTTAAAGGGAATTGAAACATATTTCTATTGGCCTACCATGAAAGTGAACATACAAGATTATGTTTCTAAATGTGTGGTAAGCCAAAAGACAAAATTTGATAGAGGGAAGCAACTTGGATTGCTTCAACCCTTGCAAATCCCTAATTCACCATGGGAGAGCATATCCATGGATTTTATCTTTGGATTGCCTAAGTCTATCCATGGGAATACGAGAATATGGAGGATAGCAGACAGGTTTAGTAAACAAGCTCATTTTATACCTGTCAAAAAGACTATCAAATCCCATCAAACGGCAACCCTCTTCATTTCACAAATTTTCAAGTACCATGGCTTGCCAATGTGCATAGTGTAGACCAGTAATTTTTGGAAGGGTCTCTTTGAGAATTTAGGGACAAGGCTAAACTTCTCTTCGGCCTATCATCCACAAACGGATGGACAAAGTGAAATAGCTAACCTAACAATTCTCGATATACTAAAAGCCTATGTAATGGAAGTAGATCAAAGATCCCAATGGCCCTAAGTGGAGTATGCCTACAATAAAATTGTACATACTTCCACGGGAAAAGCACCTTTCGAGGTAATTGAGGGGAGATCAAAAAGTCCCTTGCTACTTAAGGTACATGGAAAGATCTTCGCTGCAGATGAGTATAGCCGAGACCTACAAGAATCTTTTCAAAAGATTAAGGATGCTATCTCTATCTCACAACCAAGGCAAAAGGCTGCTACTGCTGACAAGCACAGAAGATCCCAAGCCTTTAAAGAAAATGATTGGGTCTTATTAAAGTTTCCCAAGGCTCGATTAAGGCACACGACGGGCAAGAATCCTACGGGACACCAAAAGTACTATGCTAAACTAGCAAAAAGGTACTATCCCTTCCAGATTCTTAGGCCAATCAATGAGATGGCCTATCAACTCAAGTTGCCCAATCATTGGCTCATACACAATGCTTTCCATGTGAGCCTATTAAAGGCTTACAAAGGAGAGCCACCTCAAGAACCACCAACTACTGAAGACCCACCGAAGATCGAAGACCAAGAGGAGGTGATGCAGCCCGAGTCCATTCTCCAACATGAAGACAAGGTACTAAGAGGCGGTAAGACTATTCGACGATATCTTATTAAGTTTAAGAATTATCCTTCTGAAGATGCTAGATGGATACAAGGCATACAATTAAAGGATAACCTAAACCTTGTCAATGCTTACAATGCTTCCCAAGAGTAAGCAAATGTACAAAATGTTAAAAATGAACAAATTTTTTGTCTTATAAGACTCTCTTTTTCTTTATTGTGCACAAAAATGAAGTAGTATGCATGCTTAGATCAAGTTTGTGGAGACGACGTCTCCCAAACACCAAGTAGAGGTTGTCACTCTACTATGGAAGATTGATAGGACTAATGTGCAGACGTGCTTACGGCAGCCTCAGGCTCTCAAGTGCCAAATGTTTAGTCATCCATTGTGGAATGATGTCGTTCGGTGACATACGGATCCTCTACCCGCTAAGAAAAGGACTCATGAATATGCTTTATCTTCTTTACACCATAGTTGAGGACGACTATGATTTCAAGAGAGAGGTAATGTCATAATAATCAATATCTAATTCTCCTAAATGATTTTCTCATGTTAAACTGATCATTTAATATGGGGAAGTGCGAGGGGAGAAAAAGCTAGAATATTGATTAAGCTAGCAGACCGGCCACAGTAGGGATCCAAAGGAGGGAAAATAGGGATCCAAAGGGGGGGCCATTTGCAAAAGAGCCATGTGCAACAATAGGCTAAAAATACCCTAAGGTTCAACCCATTAAGACTTCCAAAATGCTAAGGTTCCAAAATTCAAAGGTTGTGTCCAAAGGTCCACCATGGGGGGAATTGGATACTTTGTGTGTGTCCCAAAAGTCTTTTCAAATCCCTACATAGGAGGGGGCGAGCCTAGCTTGTAGGGATGAGAGAGAAAGTCACACACACACCCACAAGCTCCTTTTACACAAAGGGAATGAGGGACACATGTCAGCTCCCTAGGCCAGATGCCCACAAGGTGTACCCAACTCCTATTGGATGGCCTTGGAGGTGGACCAATGAGAATTAGGCTAGAGTAAATCTAGTTTAATTAATTTAAAAACGCTTAATAAAATAACCAATGAGAAATAAGTCCTCTAGAAGACTATTGGGCAGTCTCCCAAGGGGTCCAATTAGCATTCAGCAGCCCAATGGCATGCCTGATTCCTATTGGCCAGGAGGCAAAGGGGTCCAATGAGAGTTTAGTTGAACTATTAAATTACCTAAAGCTCTCACAAAAGGGGAAAGGGGGACACATGTCAGAAGGCTATCACTTATACTGCTTAATTACCATTGGCTAGGCCTGGGGAGGTCCAACGAGAGTAGAGCATGAGCAAATAGCAAGAGGGGTCGCCCAAGAGAGAGAGGGGGCTGATTTTTGCAAGGCATTATCACACACACAATCTCAGGTGTGAAGTAAAGAAGACTCTCTCTCCTTCTCAAGCTTTAATGGAAAGCTTATCACCTACTCCAAGCTTGTGAGAAGGGAGGCCTACACCAACAACTCTTGGCTTTGTGATGCAAATCCAACCAAGAGCCAAGATTCAATGCATGCTCATCTCCTCTACCATGCTAATTACTAAGCTAAGCTATGCTAATATGAGTGATTATGTGAGGAGATGTACATCTTTCTCGTAAGAATACTCCTTCTTCCTCTCAATCTACTCTCATACCCTGCTAGCTCTTACCATCTTTGAAGGTGTGTGAGGTCTTGGGTCTGAGACCGGGGATAATTGATGTTGTGTTTGCTAAGTGTTTTTCTTAGTGCATGAAGCTTTCATCTTCATTTCACTAGCTAGTCTTGAAGGAACACAAAGAATTGTATTGTACAATGTCTCTCTTGATGGGAGAAACCATAATACAAAGCCTTTTGGAGGGGGGACCGGCTCCATGCAAATCCGGTCCTCAACTGCTGTCAATAGCTTAATTTCTCTCTGTTTTGAAAGTATTGTTCATGCTATCTAACTTGGTGTTATGCTTTTTGTTTCTCTCTCCCCCAAGCACTCTTGTAATTCTCATTAGGAATCTATTCTAATGAAATGCCCACTATGTTCATCCTAATTTCCGCTACACACAAGTTTTTAGGCCATTAAATGTTACATATATATATATATATATATATATTACTATGGCATTAAAAGTTTTCATGTTCTTCTTTTTCTCTGTCTTGGACCCGCCCCCCCCCCCCCCTTTCCCATTTTATCTATCCACTAAAAGATGGTCCGTTTGAGTTGATATAACCATTGCATTGTAGAAAAGTCAAGCTCAAGCATATATAACAACATTATCAATTAGTTGGTTACTAACAACATTAGATCTATAAAAAGTGAGATGAGGAGTTATGGGTTAGATCTAGCTAGGGATGTTGCCACGAAGCTTAATCAACTTCTGATTATCACTAGCAAGGCAGTCTAGTATTTGCAATATTGGATCATAAGAGGAAGACCATGATCTATAGGTGAGATCTTGACTAGGGACTTAACCACCAAGCTTGTTAACTGACCTTTATCCCTAGAAAAATATTTTGAAGGTGATTTAAGCTATCCTAGAAAGTGCTAATTAGCACAATTTTGACATATGCTAACTAGTACAATAACACAAGCTAAATCTCTAAGATCTATTTCGCATGACATACCAATAGAAGGGTCCTAGAGCAAGGAATCTAAACGTACAAACTTTGATAAATTTTCATATTATTTGTGAAAATTCTACCGTGCATTCAAGTTTTTCTAGATGTGCTAATTTGAATATGCTAACTAGCACAAAATCCATGTCATGCGAACATGCTTTTACCCTTGAATGCAATGATATGCATATCTGTGTGTATGTATATGTATTTTATTTTATATATCTAGAATAAATTAGTGTGTTTATGTATGAAGAAATTAATAGACAAAGAAAGATGCACATTGCAAAAGGGAGATGCATCCAGCCTCTAGGTTGTCCATCACATGCTTATTATTTGTCAGTTAGATATAACTTATGTAACTATAAGAAAATGGGGCTATGTAAAAAATGAATTTCATTAGTTATATACAAACAATTCATTGGCGCACATGTGACCATGCATGAGGCACAATTATTTGTTAAAACTAGATTAAAGAGATAAAACTAGATTTAAGATAAGGAAACTTCAAAAAAATCTCTTGGTTTAAAAGACTAACATGACAAGAAAGTATCGGTAATTTTGAAGGTGTGTGTGTGTGAGTGAGAGAGAGAGAGAAGAAGAAGAAGAAGCAGAAGAAGAGAAGTTTTTAACTTCATATAGGGACAATCCAAGAGACCTCAAAGATTGATGTAATGAGTCTTGAACTCAAAACTTGCCAAATTGTGTGTGTGTGTGTGTGTGTGTGTGTGTGTGTGTGTGAGAGAGAGAGAGAGAGAGAGAGAGAGAAAGAAAGAAGAAGAAGAAGAAAAGTATTTTTAACATGGTAGAACAATCCCCAAATTGCAATGCATTTGAATTACTTTGAGAAGCACTCTCTTTTTCTCTCTCTCATCCTAAATGAATTAAAAAAAAATTAATTTTGCATGAACCCAACCAGGTATAAGAATCTCATCTTTAGTTAAAAATTAAGAGATTATGATTTTTTCACACCTAAGACAAATGTGTTGCACTCTACCTGGACTATGGTACTATCTATCTTGCAACAAAAAAGTAAAACCTTACAAGTTTCAACAATTCTTAGCAATCAACAATTCCCCATAGAAAGAGAGGATGGGGTCAAGGCTTGCCCAAAACATTTTCTCTAACCGAATAAAAAACTGGCACAATGAAAACTCTCCCGATACGTAAAGCTAACATTTGAAGCATTTACTAGTATTTTTAAACAAACTTTAAGAGTTTACCCGTCCTATTCAAGTCATGCTCAAGATATAAACGGGATTTGTCAATTTTAGCTTGTCAAAAATACATTAAACCCCACTTTTTGCAAACAATGGATGGGGTTTTCTAGCTTTTCCAATGAGACAAAAAGTTTTAAAATTAATCTAATGTTCTGCATGCGGAAGAAGGAGGGCATGGTCTCTCATAGGTGTCGACCAAGTTTGGGGGGTTCTCACTGGATGAGCTTGTGGATTGTGAAATTTTGCAAGGTTTTTAACACAGCTACTCGGCTTAGCATCATCTCTCCTAAGGATTGTATGCTAACATATTTCATGATCCACTCCTTTGAGATCCATGTAGGAACATGAAAAACATCCTATACTCCTTTAACTTTTGGATGAGAATTTCTTCCTCTTCTTCAACAGATCTGTACATAGCTATGTGTGCTCGTTTTGAATACTCTCTCACCTCTGCTAAGTCCACTTGTTTTTGTGTTTTTAGGTCTCTCATAGGATTTTCCTAATTCTTTTGGTTGTTGCAAGGGTTGCTCTACAATGATTCGTCGATCTTACAAGTGTATTTTTTGCAATGAGATGAAACACTGATTGCTCCTAGTTTATTGTTTTCTGATTCCATCTCCGTGGTCCAAACTTCTTTCAATGTTTGTTTCAACTCCTTGTATTTCACTTTGCACTTTGTTTTTGACATTGGAGGTTCTTTTCCTTTAGTTTTATCAGGTCCGCTCACTTTTTGTTTTGTTTTCGTGCGTCGATCCATGTTTCTCCTTGTTGGATATCATCCCCTCACTTTTTCCTTGATGCAATCCGATGCATCCACTTTCATCAATAATTGAGTTTGAGTTTCCATTGCTGGTTTTGACATTTTCCTTCTCATGTTATTTTTTTGTTTTCTTTGATATCTTGGCTGACGTCTGCAATGCTAGTTGGAGAATTCAAAAACAATTTCTTCACCTCCATGAGTAGAAGTTTTGCTCTTACGTGTCCCTTTTTAAAGTTTGATTCCTCCGTTGTGAGTGTTTCTTCCTCCAACTCATTCGTGGCATCATAATAGTGATCAAAGAAGACTTGTTGCTCCTCAATCATTTCAATAAATACCATTTGAATCAAAACGATGTCATAGTCTTCCTCGCCACAAAAGTGCGTGAGTGTGGATTTGTTAACACGGACATTGATAGTGGCCAAAATTTGAGTCCATTCAAAAGGTTGAAATAGATGTTCAAAAAATGGTACAGGTATGTATTCCGAATCATTTATTTCACTATCTAGAACGCATTTTTTTCATTGTAAACTGTCCAATTTAGAAGATCCACGGTCTCTTTGTATCCACGACAACAGTTTAGTTTTTGTTGAGAATTTCAAATCCAACTTCTAAATTTGTATCCTTAGGACATCCTTGTAAGAATGATCCTTCAAATTCACCTGAGTGATTGATCCAACTTGTTTTAGGTGAAGGTAATCATTTCTCGAATCCTGGATCAATTGTATTTTCTCATGAATGGCCTTCCCGGGATGATTTCATAATTGAGTTTCTTTCCAAAATATACCATGGAAAAAGTGTGTTGGATGGGGTCTTCATAGCTTGTCAAAGATAACCTTGGTGTCAAACCAACAAAATTAACCTTTTGGTGAAACGTTTATCTTTACCACGCCAAACATAAATTTTCTCTATTTCAAGGTATTTTTGCCAAATGTGACTGTCCTAGGTTTCTATATGCGATTCCAGCTTTTCCAATGAGTTTCACAAAGTTTGGACTATCTACAAGTGTTTTTCCATTTCTTTTGGTCCCAATGTAAAGGTTTTCCAACTTTTTTGGTGTTTTGCCCTTGCACAACTCCACACTTGTTTAAACTTGCTTAAGAGATGTATACTGTTCCAATAAATCTATGTCACTTGAAATTTTTTCCAAAATCACCTTCTAGTTAGGAATCTATCTTAGGCGTACCAAAGATAAATTTCTCCAAAATTGTAATTTTTTGCAGATTTGGTTTCATAGATTGACTTCTCACTTGGTTTGAGGTCTATCTCTTCTCTGGTTTCAATGTTTGGTCCAAAAATTTCTTTGCTTTCCTTAATTTCCTCACAATTGGCATTTTTTTACCAAATTTGGTCCCGAACAGGTTTTCAGTGGTCCAAATGAATATACCAAAATCAATGGGGATGGTCTAAGCAAGTTATTTCTTCACCTTGTATGTTCAATTTTCCAGTTTCATCCCCAAAAAGCCCTTGTCTATCTTTGGCGTGTCAAAGATAAATTTGACAAATTTTTGGCTTTTTCCAATGCGCGCGAGTGGAGTTTAAAAGACCCTTAGGTTTAACTCCATGAAAGACTTCCAAAGGCTGAAGTTCCAAATTTTTACTCTAAAAGTCCTAGGCCATGGGAACTACTCTTAGTGACTAAAGTGTTGAATGCTAAAGTCAACAAAGTGGCTACAAGGAAAGGACAGAAGAGTGAGCAAGCTGGGAAAGAGACATCACACTCTCTCTCACACAAACACACATCAATTTACCTTTCCACAAAGCAAATAGGACACATGTCAGACATGCAGGAAAACCCCCAATTCTTTCTTGAATCCTATTGGATGGACATAGAGGTGGACCAATGAGGGCTCAGCTAGTGTAAACTAAATTTCTTATTTTATAAATGCTTAAAAAAACAACAAATAGGAATTAGTCTCCCTAAAATACTATTGGACAGTCAAAAGGTCCAATGAGAATTAAGCATCCCATAAATTTGCTTGATTCCTATTGGTCAGAAGACTAAAAGGTCCAATAGGAATTCAAATAATTAAATTAATTATCTAAGCTTTTACAAAAAGGGGAAAAGGATGCACACATGTCACAAGGCTCTTGACTGGGCCTCTCAAATTCTATTGGCTAAACTTTTCACAGGCCAATAGGAAGCCATCAAGAGTAAAAAACTTACTCAAATGCTATTGGCTAAGCTTTTAAAGGGCCAATAGGAAGCCAACATGAGTAAATTGCAATAGGAGTCGACCAAGATGAGAGAGAGGGCTGGTTTGTGAAGGCATTATTCCACACACACTCACACAAGCTCATGTGTGAAGTAAACAAAGTCTATTTCCTTCTCAAGCTTTAATGGAAAGCTCTTCATCTACTCCAATCTTGTGAGAAGGGAGGCCTATACCAGCAAACTCTTGACTTGTGATGCAAATCCATCCAAGAGACAAGCTCCAATGCATGTTCATCTCCTCTACCATGCTAATTACTAAGCTATGCTAAGCTATTATGAGTGATTATGTGAGGAGAAATACTTCTTTGTCGTAAGGATACTCCTTCTTCCTCTAGATCTACTCTCATACCCCACTAGCTCTCACCATCTTTGAAGGTGTGTGAGGTCTTGGGTTTGAGACCATGAGGGAATGGATGTTATGTGTTATCACGTGTAAGTTTGGTGCATGAAGCTTCCATCTTCATTGCACCAACTAGTTTTTACCAAGGAACAAAGAATTGTATTGTACAAAGTCTCTTAATGGGAGAAGCTATAATACAAATGCCTAATGGAGGGGGGACTGGTCCATGTAAATCCTGTCCTCAATAGTTGTCAATTATTCTATTTCTCTTCCTCTTTCAAGTATTTTTATTCCAAACTAATTAGGTGTTATGCTAATGTTGTTATCTCCAAACAAGCCTCTTCTATGCTCATTAGTAACTTGCTCTTAATGAAATCCTCACTATGTTAAAGTTATATTTCACCTACAAGCTATCTAGACCATTAAATGTTACATTGGTATTAGAGCTATCGGTTTCTCTTTTCTTGCTCAAGAAGAGAGGTCCTAAAGCTTGCTACAAATGGTTGGTATTATTAATTGCATGAGGGTTAGTAGAATAGGGATTTATTATCCTTGAGGTGTGCCTGCTTCGTGCAGTTAACGGGATATCACCGCTGAGAGCTATGGTCTTAATAATGGAGTCCCAAGGGGCTTGCCTATGGATTAACCACTATTGAGCTATTAGAAGTTTGATAGGAACCAATGCCGACTGGGCTATGATAAACCCTCTCTTCTATTCCTTGCAATTAATGATATATTGAGCCACGGGTATAGATGCTTGAGTGCTTATCTTTGAAAGTAAAGAGGAGTAGCAACTAGGGCTTGAAGTGCCAAAGTACAAGTAAAAATTTACACCTAAGACTTAGCTAGAATGGCTTTCAATAGTAGAGAGAGTGAATTTAATGTTGATGGCTTTGATTTTGCTAATGATCAAGCTACTAATGATGCTCCTATGTTTGTGAACTATCTTGTTACTAGGCTTCAACAAGCCATGGGCAACCCATCTCTCAAAGGAGAAGTGCAACAACAATTATGCATCCATGGGATTCTCCAATCTCCTCACCTAGAAGATGTAGTGCCTATGAAAGCTCCTAGTGAGATTTTCAAAAGAGGGCTCTCGACGGTGAGAGAAGAGGAGGACCCATACGAAGGGCCCAAAAGCTTACAAGTTGATGGGGCAACTCCCTCACAAAGGAGAGACCAAATCTCAACGGTAGAGCCCTCACCGAAAGAACAAGAAATAAGTGAATCTCCCGCCACCTCGGCGGAGATGGCACCACGAAGATGGCGGACAAAACGCTCTCCAACGCCCCCTAAATGGAGAAGACCAACGCATAGTCCTTCTCACCATAATTCAAAGAAGGAATAAAGGAAGTATGAGAAGAAAAAGTCAATAAAGAGGTCACCCTCTTCTCCATCTTCATCATCCTCCTCCTCTTCTGAAGGAAGTGATGGTGCAACTCCCATAGAACTCAAAAGGAGAGGCCATAGGAAATCCTATGCCGCTTGGAAGAGGTCTTTCAAGCTCAAACAGTTCAAGGAGGGAGGAAAGAGTATCTCTCTTCTTACCTACAATGGCACCTTTGGTGCTACGGACAAAGTCTTGGCCTTTATTCAACAATTCGACGCGGCATTCGGAGATGAGGGCTTCACGGAGTCCCATAAGATATGTCATCATGTAGCCATGCATCTCCAAAAGTCCACCAGGCAATGGTGGTCTAGCCTACGAGCACACGGTGAAGCTCCATGAACATGGAAAGCTTTAAGAGCTTCCATTATAAAGTAGTTTTAGTGTAGCGATGCCAAAGACAAAGTACTCACTGAACGTCAAATCTTGAAGCTCTCTCCCTATGAATCTATTCAGAAATACGTAGACAAGTTTTGGGATTTACATCTCAAAGACACTACCTACAAAAAGATAGACTTTGGAGAGCAAAAACAACAATTTTGTGCAAGTTTATCTAAAGATATGGTGGAGTATGTCAACTTCCAAAGGCCTTGCACTATTTCAGCGGTCATACACCATACTATGGTGGCTTCCCAAATCCACTTCCAACAAGGGGCTAAGAAAAATCTTAAGCCCATGAGGAGAAGGGAGTCTACAAAGGCAAAAATAGACTCTCTCCTGAAGAGCTAGAGCGTTATAACAAGGATAACCATTGTTTCAAATGTGGGAAGCAAGGGAATTCTTATCGTGCTTGCCTACAAAAGAACACACACAATGAGCCTCCTAGAGCTTCCATAGTTGAAGTTCAAGAAGAGATGCTCATCGCAAAGGATCTCATCTATGTCATGCTTGGGGAAAGGTAAGAGAACATGATGCTTTCATTTTCTTTGACAATGGCTCTACTCACAATTTCATATCCACGGAGTTGGCGACTAAACTAGGCATCCAAGCCTTTAAGATGGGAAATACCCTACTGATGGTGCTTTCAAGGGAGAAGAAGTCCCAATTATTCCCTTAATTGGGAAATTGAGGTTTCATGTCCAAAGCTATGTGGACAAAGAGGATTTCTTCATCTCTCCCCTTAAGCATGAGCACCTAATCCTAGGGGCACCATGGTTTGATCGCATGGTGGCCAACATCAAAGGAAAATTTACTTTAAGTATAGGGACAAAGACATGTACATATGTGCTAACAAGTCAGGTAACACTATACCTCTTGTACATAAGCAAGCTTTTGATAAATCAATAAAGAGCTCTATTTCCGTGTACATGATATTTGTAAAAGACTCTCAAAATGAACCTAATGTTTTGTCAATTAAAAATAAAGGGAATAAAAAAGAATTAGGGGGTTATCTAATTTCCTAATAAATTTCAATATGTTTTTGTTGACGACATCCCTAATGAATTTCCTCCAAAACGAGGGGATGATGACCATACAATTGAGCTTCTTCCAAGAAGCTCACCACCTAATAAACCTCCTTATCGAGTTTCTCAAGCTCAACAAGAGGAAATTATGTTGCAAGTGCGTGAATTTGTTGAAATAGGAATGGTTAGGCCTAGTTCATCTCCATTTTGTTCACCAATTTTATTAGTGCAAAAGAAAGATGGCACATATCATATGTGTGTCAACTATAGAGCACTAAATAGGATCACTATCAAAAATAGGTTTCCCGTTCCGCGGGTAGAAGACCTATTTGATAAGCTACAGAAATTGACCTACTTCAGTAGGATTGACCTAAAAAGTGGCTATCATCAAATAAGGATAGTGGATCAAGACACTGTAAGGACTGCAATTTGCACTATGTTTGGTCTCTATGAATTTATTGTCATGCCTTTTGGCTTGACCAATGCACCAACTACATTCAACCGCATGATGGAGAAGCTATTTAGGCCTCATCGCACTTACAATGGAGTGTTCTTTGATGATATAATCATCTACTCCAATTCCATGGACAAACACAAAGAGCGACTCCAGGTAATTTTTCAAGTTATGCGAGAGAATAAGCTTTACATAAATCAAAATAAAAGTGAATTTTTATTACAAGAGATTTAGTATTTAGGTCATACTATCTCTAAAGATGGCATCCAAATGGATCCATGAAAGTTAGAAGTAATAAAATCATGGCCTAATCCAAAGAATGTGCATGAATTAAGAAGCTTTATAGGTATGTGTGCATACTATAGATGCTTCATAGAAAAATTCTCACTCATAGTAGGACCATTGCATGACCTAACAAAAAAGAACATTAAGTATGCATGGTCTACCAAGGAGAACATTGCTTTTGAAAATCTTAAAGAGAAGCTTATCTCTCAACCTATGCTTACACTACTGAATCTCTCAAAGCCATTTGAGGTCCAATGCGACGCTTGTGGTGATTGCCTTGGAGGTGTGCTGCTCTAAGAAGGGCACACCATAGCATATGAAAGTTGAAGGCTCAACCCAGTTGAGCAATCTCTAGGCATATATGAAAAGGAACTGTTAGCAGTTCTCCATGCCCTAGACACATGGAAGCACTATTTATTGGGGACTCCTTTCATTCTGCAAATGGATCACCAAAGCCTTAAGTACTTCATGACGCAGACCAAGCTCTCGGACAAACAAATGAGGTGGGCAAATTTCCTTTCACAATTTCATTTTCATATTGCTCACATTGCTGGCAAGCATAATCAAGTAGCCGATGCACTCTCAAGACGACCGAGGGTGAATGTGGTTTCCATAGCACCGCACAATGATCTATCTTCTATGATAGATGAGTATGCTATTGATCCCGATTTTAAAGATGTGATGTCAACCCTTACACTAGGGAAGAAAGAGGAACCATTTACTTTACAAGATGTTTATCTTCTCTATGGTAATAGGCTATGTGTTCCTAACTCACTACGTGCGAAAGCAATGTATGAATCTCATGCTCCTCCATATGCGGGGCATAGAGGGATTCAAGCTACCCTAAGAGGGATAGAAATTTACTTCTATTAGCCTACCATGAAAGCGAACATACAAGAGTATGTTCAAAATGTGTGGTTTGCCAAAAGACGAAGTTTGATAGAGGGAAGTGACCTGGTTTGCTTCAACCTTTGCCAATCCCTAATTCACCCAGGGAGAGCATATCCATGGATTTTATCTTTGGATTGCCTAACTCTATCCATGGGAATACGGGAATATGGACAATAGTAGACAAGTTTAGCAAACAAGCGTATTTCATACCTGTCAAAAAGACTATTAAGGCCCATCAAAGGGCAACCCTCTTTATATCAAAAATATTTAAGTACCACGGCTTGCCAATGTCAATAGTGTTGGATAGAGATCCTAGAATGACCAGCAATTTTTGGAAGGGTCTCTTTGAGAATTTAGGTACAAGGCTAAATTTCTCTTTGGCCTATCACCTGCAAACGGATGGCCAAAGTGAGATAGCTAACGTAACAATTCTTCATCTACTAAAAGCTTATGTCATTGAAGTAGATTAAAGTTTTCAATGGGAGAAGTACTTACCTTTAGTGGAGTATGCTTACAATAACACAGTACATACATCCACGGGAAAAGAACCTTTTGAGGTAATTGAGGGAAGATCAAAAAGTCCCCTGCTACTTAAGGTACATGGGAAGATCTTCACTGCAGATGAATATAGCCGTTACCTACAAGAATCTTTCCATAAGATTAAAGATGCTATATCCATCTCACAGCAAAGGAAAAAGGCTACCGCTAACAAGCACAAAAGAGCCCTGACCTTTAAAAAAGATGATTGGGTCTTGCTTAAATTTCCCAAGGCTCGGTTAAGGCACACGACGGGCAAGAATCCTACGGGACATCAAAAGTACTATGCTAAACTAGCAAAAAGGTAATATGGCCCCTTTCAGATTCTTTAGCCAATTAATGAGATGGCTTATCACCTCAAGTTGCCCAACCACTGGCTCATACACAATGCTTTCCATGTGAGCCTGTTAAAGCCTTACCAAGGAGAGCCACCCCAAGAAGCAACCATAGAAGACCCACCGGAGATTGAAGACCAAGAATAGGTACTACAGCTCGAGTCCATTCTCTGACACGAAGACAAGTTATTGAGAGGCAGTAAGATTATCCGCTTAAGTTTAAGAATTATCCTTTTGAAGATGCTAGATGGATGCAAGGCATACAATTAAAGGATAACCTAAACCTTGTCAATGCTTACAATGATTCCCTAGAGTAAGCAAATGTAAATATGTTTTAAATGATCAATGTTTTTGTCTTATAAGACTCTCTTTTTCTTTATTGTGCACAAATGTTAAGAAGTATGCATGCTTAGGATCATGTTTGTGGTGACGACGTCTCCCAAACACCAAGTAGAGCTTGTCACTCTACTATGAAAGATTGATACGGACTAATGCACAGACATGCTTGTGGCAGCTAAGTCTCTCAAGCACCAAATGGATCAGTCATCCATTCTGGAACGATGTTGTAGGGTAACATATGGATCCTCTAACCGCTAGCAAACGGACTAATGATTAGGCTTTATCTTCTCTACCTCATACTCGAGGACGACTATGATACCAAGAGAGAGGTAATATGATAAAAACCTAATATCTACTTTCCCAAATGATTTTCTCATATTAAACTGATCATTTAATATGCGGAGATACCAAGGGGAGCAAAGGCTAGATATTGGAAAGGCTGCCAGACCTGTCTCAATAGGGGATCCAAAGGAGGGGAAATAGGGATCCAGATGGGGATTGTCTGCTAAGAGCAAAGTGCACCATTGGAGTTTAAAAGACCCTTAGGTTTAAGTCCATTAAAAACTTCCAAAGGTTAAAGTTCCAAATTTTTACTCTAAAAGTCCTAGGCCATGGGAACTACTCTTAGTGACTAAAGTGTTGAATACTAAAGTCAACAAAGTGGCTACAGGGAAAGGACAGAAGAGTGAGCAAGATGGGAAAGAGACAACTCTCTCTCTCTCTCTCTCTCTCTCTCTCTCTCTCTCTCTCTCTCTCACACACACACACACACACACACACACACACACACACACACACATGTTTACCTTTCTACAAAGCAAATAGGACACATGTCAGGCATGCAGGAAAACCCCCAATTCTTGCCTGAGTCATATTGGATGGACATAGAGGTGGACCAATGAGGGCTCAACTAGTGTAAACTAAATTTCTTATTTTATAAATGCTTAAAAAAACAACCAATAAGAATTAGTCTCCCTAAAATACTATTGGACAGTCAAAAGGTCCAATGAGAATTAAGCAGTCCATAAATTTGCTTAACTCCAGTGGCCAGAATACTAAAAGGTCCAATAGGAATTCAGATAATTAAATTAATTATCTGAGCTTTTACAAAAAGGGAGAAAGGATGGACACTTGTCACAAGGCTCTTGACTGGGCCTCTCAAATTCTATTGGCTAAACTTTTCACATGCCAATAATAAGACAGCAAGAGTAAACAGCTTACTCAAATGCTATTGGGTAAGCTTTTCAAGGGCCAATAGGAAGCCAACATGAGTAAATTGCAACAGGGGTCGACCAAGATGAGAGAGAGGGCTGATTTGTGAAGGAATTATTCCACACACACTCACACAAGCTCATGTGTGAAGCAAAGAAAGTCTATATCCTTCTCAAGCTTTAATGGAAAGCTCTTCATCTACTCCAAGATTGTGAGAAGGGATGCCTATACCAACAAACTCTTGGCTTGTGATGAAAATCCAACCAAGAGACAAGATCCAATGCATGTTCATCTCCTCTACCATGCTAATTACTAAGCTATTATGAGTGATTATGTGAGGAGAAATACTTCTTTGTCGTAAGGATACTCCTTCCTCTAGATCTACTCTCATACCCCACTAGCTCTCACCATCTTTGAAGGTGTGTGAGGTCTTGGGTCTGAGACCGTGAGGGAATTAATGTTATGTGTTATCACGTGTAAGTTTGATGCATGAAGCTTCCACCTTCATTGCACCAACGAGTTTTTACCAAGGAACACAAAGAATTGTATTGTACAAAGTCTCTCTTAATGGAGAAGCTATAATACAAATGCCTAATGGAGGGGTTCAAGTATTGTTATGCCAAACTAATTAGGTGTTATGCTAATGTTGTTATCTCTAACCAAGCACTCTTCTATGCTCCGTAGGAACTTGCTCTTAATGAAATGCTCACTACGTTAAGTTATTTTAAACCATTAAATGTTACAAAAATCCCTGTCTAAAAGTAGAGAATTCACGTCGAGATTGCTAATGAGACGCAGAGACGAAGAAGAAGGATTTTAACATCGTAGGAAACTATCCCAAGAGACCTTTATTGGGGTATAAAGCCCAATGTGGTCGCCCAGGTAAGTGGGCAGGCCGCCAGGTATGTACACATATTGTTTTGTAAAAACCTAATAAGAACTCACTATGCTCTACACATGACAGTAGAGAGAGTTCACCATATCGTCATGCTCGGGGTATAAAGCCCAATGTGGTCGCCCAGGTAAGTGGGCAGGCCGCCAGGTATGTGCACATATTCTTTTGTAAAAACCTAATAAGAACTCACTATGCTCTACACATGACAGTAGAGAGAGTTCACCATATCGTCGTGCTCCTCTTCTCGCACTCTCTCTCACACTTTCGCTCGTATTTCTTCAACTGGTATCAGAGCTCAGATCGAGGCTCGGGGCAGCATTTGCAGGTAGCCAGAGTCACCTACTCAGATTGGAGTGAGATTCGACAGGTGAAGACACGGCCCCAAATCTTGTGGGAGAGCCCGAAGGCCTCGATGTTCTCCGAATTTCATTCCGAGGTCATCTCGGTCACCGTTCGGCTTTGACAAAGTTCTGTGCAGGCCATTTTCGACTACGTGGTCTCAGCGGGTGCAGATCCGAATCTGCAAATTTGGGGTTTCGGCCTACGACTGCAGGTGCTGCGGATATCGGCACTCATAGAGTGTTGATTTGTGGCTGTCTACACATCGAAGGACGGCTCACAGTTCTTGGAGGCGTGTCACATACGACACGGGCGCATCTACACACAGACTGTAGGCGACATCCACTAGTTCATCAGGTAGCTTGTGTTTGCTGCTTGATATTCCAGATTTCATCCTAACATTGCCGGTACTTCCACATGGGATGTATTGTCAGAGATGATGTATGTATGTTGAGGGTTTGCTGGCTGTGAGTCACATAGCAAACAACCGCCCCAGCGGTTACAGCATATAGTGGGAAATTTGTGGATGTATGATTTTGTGGGAAGTCTATGTATTGTCAGATTTACTACGGCCTTTGTTGAGGGTCGAGTGAGGTTTTAATGAGCTGGAGGATTCTCGAATGTTGAGATCCTTTCGGTGATACAGGTCTTGGAGCGATCCCTCGAGCACCCTTAGATAGGCAGCTAGGATGTATATATTGTGAGTTAGACAGTTGGGAATGCATCTTTGCTTTACTGCCGTTGAGGCATTGTCGCAGTCTATGCTTACAGGATAGTGAGAGACAGTACAGGTGCAGGACAGGTTTACCCGCAGCTTACAGTGTCAGAGAGACAGTGTTTTTTGAGCTGTTTTTTGGTTTGTTTTTTAGTACACCAGAGCCAATGGAGAAACATTTATGCCTTTAAGCTCTAGAGCAGAAGTCTCATTTTCTATTTCCACGATCTTCTTGCATTGGATGATTTCCTTGACTAAGTTTCTTATGGCCTTCAGGCCATACTGTTCTCTTTGTAGATATCTATATGACTTTAAGATAATCCAAAATATGTCTCGTTATGGCCTCAAGGCCATAGGGTTAGGATTGTTGGGAGGTCTCAGCATATAAATAGATATATGGATTCAAAGCCATATGGTACTTTATTTATGTGTCACCCTACGGCTCTAAGGCCATGGGTTGTCATAGGGCCACAAGATGCCCTCTATGAGCACTAGTAAGAAACCATATATGCTTTATGTTGGAACCCTATGACCCGAGGGCCACAAGGTCTGCCTCTTATGCTAGTAAGAAACCCTTTATGCTACATGTTGTCACTCTATGGCCTTTGGGCCATAGGGTGCCCTCTGTGCTAGTAACAAATCCTCTATGCTCTATGTTTGCACCCTATGGACCTAGGGGCACAAGGTACCCTGTATGATAGTAAGAAATCCTCTATTCTCTATGTTTGCACCCTATGGAACTAGGGCCACAAGGTAGCCTCTATGCTAGTATGAAATCCTTTATGCTCAATATTGAAACCCAATGGCCCCAAGGCCATAGGATGTCCTCTATGCTAGTAAGAAAAACCTTCTACGCTCTATGTTGGCACCCTATGGAGACTTGAGGGCCACAAGGTACCCTTTATAATGCTACTAAGAAACCTTGTCTACATTGGCAACCTACAACCCTCGGGCCATAGGGTGTATCAAATGGCTCCTAGGCCACATGGTGCTCTCTATGTTAGAAAGGAAACCTCTACGCTCTACATTGACACTCTATGGCCCCAAGGCCATAGGGGGCCCCTTACGCCTAGTATGAAACCATTGGAACTCTATATTAGAATCTAAAGACTGTAGGCCACAAGGTGAGCTCTATGTTTGTAAGAAACCATCTAAACTCTATGTTGGTAGCCAAAGGCCATAGGATAGCCAAGGAATCCTTTAGGAGCATTCCCCATAAAGACCACCTTATGGCCCCATGGTGATTTAGTGGCCTAGGTGCCCTTCTTAAGACTCTTTTATTTTTGTATCATATGGCCCCAGGGAAATAATCTATCCTCTATGCTATCAAAAAACCGTTTATGCTCTTTGTTGGAATCATATGGCCCCAAGGCCATAGGGTGCTCTCTATGCTAGCAAGAAACCCTCCATGCTATATGTTTGCACCCTATGGCACTAAGGACATAGGGTGTCCTCCATGATAGTAAGAAACCCTCTATGCTCTAAGTTTACACCCCATTTGACTATGTTGACACCCTATGGCCCTGGGGCCATAGGGTGCTGCCTAGGCCCACAAGGTGCCCTTCAACTTAGTAAAAGACCCTTTATGCCCTAAATTGGTACTCTTTGGCCTCAGGGTCATAGGGTGCCTTCTATGCTAGTATGATACATTATAGGTCTAGGTTTACACTCTATAGTGTAGGGCTAAAAGGTTTGCTCTATGAAGAAACCATGTATACTATATGTTGGCAGTGTATGGCGCTAGGGATAGAAGGAAATTCTAGGGCTATAGGGTGTTCTCTATGCTACTATCATATGGTCCAAGGGCTAGATAGTGACCAAGGTATCATGTGTGTGAGAATTCTCTACTATATATACAAAAACCACTTTATGTCACTATGGTGTCCCAAGGGCAACAAGGTTCTAATAAAAAACCCTCTATGCTCTATGTTGGCACCCTATGGTCCCAAGGCCATAGGGCGGTCTTTATGCTAGTAAAATTCCCTCTATGCACTATGTTTACGTGTATACTTATAAGAAGCCATTTATGCACTATGTTGGCGTCTTATGACCCTAGATCCATAAGATGTCCTCTATGGTAAAAGAGAAATTGTACATGGGATATGATGGCATTCTATGGTCCTAGGGCCATAGGGTGTCCTCTATGCTAGCAAAATGTGTAAGTTAATACTGCGATAAATATGCAACATGATATACAAAATTGAATCATTATCATACATCATACATTTGTTGCTTTGCCACACAGTTGAAGGGGTCTTTGCCTTCAAATATCATCATAACATTCAAACATTTAAATCAAATTTGCAAGTACTGTAATTCACAAATGCATTGATCTGTTGGTGGATGGAAGGTCCGGCTCACCATGCACTTTGATTTACAAATCCTGAGGGGCAAAAGTATTTGTGTTGGATTCTCCTTATGGCATTGCACATGTTTTGGAACTTGCATTTCCTTCTATTTCTAATTCACAAACTTAAACAATGGTTATACATTATACAATCATTTCTTTGCAATAAACCTTGATACAATGTTCCGATTGCTACATGACAAGCTAAGAAATTCTACTAGTCCTAGCTTCCCTCTATTGAAAAAAATTCAAGATATAAATTCCAATTCTTTGCATCATCTAGAAGAGAAACAAAATCATAGTTTGGAACAAAATACTCGCACTTTATATCTTTGAATAAAATCTTGTTACAATCAAAGAAATAAATCTTCACATAATCCAAAGGACAAATTCTTCAATAACCATTTATACTCGATGTTTACTATCTAAGCAATCAATTGGCATTTACAAAAAATATTGAATATATGTTTAATCTAGTTAGTTTCAATACAAAGATAATTATTTCATAGCGAATATGTTTAATCTAGTTAGTTGCAATACAAAGATGATTATTTCAAACGCTTACACCATCAATTCACAATAGAAGGACTTACACCCAACAAAAAATGATCATACATCAATTGTTCAAACTCTCATTTTGAACTTTTGAGGACTAAATACTTTTTAGTTTTTTCTAGCTTATTTCATTCTCAATAGACACCTAGATATGGACACAAGATATAAGGCCAACAAAAAATGTTCTTGAAACACTTAAAGAGTCTTTAGGTGACCTAGAATAACCTTCCTATGGTCTAAAGGTTATAGGGTGTCATGTGATGTTTTATAAGATGTGTCCATAAGAGCTAGGTGATTTGTATCCATGGGGTGATTTAAGTGCCCCTCTGAGATTCTATGTCACCACCCTATGGCCCTAAGGCCTTAGGGTATCCCAAATTCTCTTGGATAACTTATGTTTCCTTCTAGAATATCCCAAATACTCATGTGCCCGTTTGGAGACTTTATGTAATCTCTCTATATACATAAGATTGTAGGATAGCTGTGTTGACACCCTATGGCCTTAAGGCTATAGACTAGCCCAAATGCTTATGTACCCTTTTAAAGACTCTATATAATCACCCTATATCCGTAAGATTGTAGGGTAGCCAAATTCTTTTGGGGGATTCTATGTTGACACCCTATGGGCCTAAGGCTATAGAGTAACCCAGATGCTTATGTGCCCTTTTAGAGACTTAGTGTAATCACCCTACATCTGTAAGGTTTTAGGGTATCCCATTTTTTTTGGGGGGATTCTATGGCCCTAGGGACATAGGGTGTCTTGTCTACAAAGAACTCTATGATCCTCAAGTCATAGTGTATTCTTCCCAAACCTCATATGATCAATTAACTTTAAAGTATTACATAATATATATCTTATGACCATATATAAATGTAGAATTCTATTTACCAAAACATGTCCATATAATATCACACACTTAAGTCTAATTCATTTATTGTGAAAAAACTCAAACTCACAAGTTCACATTTTTTCAAAGAAAATAAATTGAGAAAAATAACGAGCCAAACATCAATGTTTTTAACATCATGGGTAGATTTGAGATGGTACAAATAAAATAAAATGACAACAATAATAATCTAAATATCAGTAATCTAATATCATGGGTAGCTAGCTTAACCTGTTTCCTGTAGAATTTCTAGAATGGCCTCAGCACTTGCATCCAATGGTTCTTCAATTTCTTCTTCCTCTGAATCCTTGGCATTGACTTTCTCTGTGTTATCCACACCTGCCCACCTTCTAAGATCAAGGTCTTCTTCCACTATGGAATGGCAAAGAGATTCCAATTGCGTCATTTGATCACTACTACATGCAACTGATATCACCTTTCTCTGTTGTTGTAGTGCCTCTTTAGTCCCATGGCCTAATGAGAAGATGTCTATCACTTGATCATCTTCTTTGAGACAGATGCATTTGATTGCACGACGTACAAAAAAGGATTTGGCCGTGGTCACAGCATCATACTCGTCGTCATTGATGCAGAGAGTATGCATTGGCTCTAACAATGACTCTTTAACACTAGAGTAGTTGGTGTACTGCTCTCCTTGACTGAAAAATGCCCAAACCCCGAAAATTACTTCGCGAAGAGCACATGTTTGGATGGTCTCTGATCCCATTAAGGAGCTCAAAGGTAGAACGTGCATTTCATACCATTTAGCTTTTTCAGAAATTGCCTTCTCTAGGGAAGTAGCATGCTGATACTTGACTAAGCCGGCAATTAAAAACTCTAATGGTTGATGTGCTACCCCACATACTCCATCAATTACTTTACCAAATTGGGCAGCACTCCAACCACTAGATGTAAGACTTTTGTGTGTTGTGTCTATGATGCAAACACCAACACGAATTTTAGAGCTATTCTCACTGCAGAGAAACTCAATGCCTTCCAGATTCTTTCCAACACACTTGATTGTCCATGGTAAAATGAATTCCAAACTAGAAGTCCCATTCTTTTGTGCAATGATCCACTGCACATATCCCCTAGTGATCTCAGGAATTGGCTCTTTCTCCTTTCCTTTTTGTAGTAGGAGATTTAGCCATTGCGTACAACTCGTGAAGAGAGATTTGTAAATCTCATCTGTAATGTTATAATGAGACTTACATTGATCCCATGAAGTAACTGCTATTGCTGATGGATCTATCTCTTTAAATGCCATCAACATTTGAGGCTCAAAAACCCTGGTCTTCTTTAAGACCATTGCACGTGCAGTGAGGTCGAGCATGCCCGCTTGACCTGGTTGCTTCACTAAGCAGATCTTCTCATCTGCCAGCTCTTGTTGTAGTAGCTTGACATCATTATCTTCTAAACCATTTAGGCATCTAAAGGTTGTTATGCTTGGTTGTCTCCCACGAGCAGTTGATGTCTGATGCTTCTCCAAGATGTGTATCCACTGATCATAGATTTCATCATCGTACATGACCATGTGTGCTTCTTTGTTGGCAAATGATTTATGGTTGAACACGATGTTCGCCACATTTACAAAGGCCTTCAAAATAAAGAAAAGAAAATTAACTTTATTTCAAGACATATTTGTAACAAAAACAAGCATAGGGAAGTGGAACTTACATCCCAACCTGCTCGACTCGGATGACCGACAGGAACACCTGCCTTGGGTTTTGTTGGTTTAGAATATGCAAGCCATTGACTATGGCCATGCTTCAAGACCTCCACATAAGGCTGGTGTTTCATTGCTGTTATTCTCTCCATGTTCTCCATTCTGGAAATTCGAACAGCAACCTCTTTCGGAGCGTCTACCACTATCCTTGCAGTTCTAAACTTGTAGAACTCTTTTCTCAAAGCATACTTAGTGCTGTTGTTACGCAAAAAAGCTCTAGCCGCTATGATGGAATGCTAACCAGCTAGAATCCAGTAGTGGTATGTTGATAGCTTGTCTCCATGCACTTCAGCTGTTTGTAAAGGCATTTTTGTAATTGGGTTATACGGCATCAAGTCTGCTGCACTGGAGATTGGCCTAGAGTGCCTTGCAAATTGCTTCAAGAGATATTTCACATATACATCTGACAATGGTCTGCATCTATAGCCATCTGGTGCAAGGTTGCATTGCTCAACTGGGATCAATTGGGTAAATTGTACACCAAATTTAAAATAGTGGTCAATTCCGACGTATCCATCTAGCCCACTCTTAGAAGTTTTGGCAACTTCTTTATCAAGATCTTTTTCTTTGGGCTGTATAATAGAGTCCAACACAGCTAAGGATGCTGAGTCCACAACCACTGCCACTGAGGGGGTTCCAACTGTTAGGGTTGCAAGTCCACTAGAATCTCCTGCTTCTTGAGTCTGTAAGGGTATAACTGAAAGATTTTCTTTCGCCACATTTCCACTATTTTCTCCAAGTGAGGGAGTCTGACTCTCCTTGAGCGTCTTAGATTGATTTACTATACCTGTGTCTTCATTCTTTCGCTTCTTATTCTTCTTTGTGCTGCTCAATTTACCTAAATATTGATTGACTTTCTTAAAGCCCTCAATATATAAGTCTATAAAGTTCTCACTTGGAGTGTCGTCTTGAAGCTCCACCCACCCTGCTTTTGTCATTGTCACTCCTTCATAATCAACCTTCATCAATTTTTGAGCAAATGCCACAGGATCCAACAAGTAGGAGTCACCATTGAGTAGTTTTACTCCAATGCATGGAGACATTTCAAGATCTGAACAATCTTTCTTTATGTCCTTGACAATACCACAGTTCTTGAAGGGCAATTGCTCTTTATCTTGAAAGAACAAGTGGACTTTCTCATCACTTCCACCATTTGGTAAGTGAAAATCTAGATACCAAGAACTTGGTGTTGAGCCTGTTGCATCAACTGACTTTGACTTTCTCTTCTGAGACATTTTCTGTAAAAAGAATGACATATATTTAGACAAGATGGATATTATTACATCCATATGGACCTAGGGCCATAGAGTCACCTCTATGTTAAACCATGTGGTCCTAGGTCCAAAGGGTGCCAACAAAATGGTTCTACAAGTGTACCTAGGCCACTCTATGGTAGTGTGATCACATGTTCCCTTATGACATTAGAGGACCCTCAAAGAAGTATTCCTTGAATGGCCTAAATACCCCTTTAGAGCCTCTACACCAACACCATATGGCATCATGTGGTCTGAAGGCCATAGGGTCCCCTGCATGCTAGTAAGAACCTTTCTATGCTCTACATTGGCATCCTATGGCCCCAAGGCCACAAGGTGGCCACAATGTTTTAAAGAAACACTTCATGAGGGTTTTCGGGTAACCTATGACCCCAGGGCCATATGGTGCTCTCCATGAAAGTTAAAACCATTATTTGCTCTATATTGAGGAGACCTTGTGGGATGAAGTCCATAGGGTCCCCTCTATGCTAGTAAGAACCTCTGTTTACTCTATAATGGCACCCTGTGGCCTGAAGGTCATAGGGTTCCCTCTATGCTACTAAGAATCCTTTTGTGCTCTATGCTCTATCGTCTATGCTCTATGATCTATATTGAATTCCTATGGCCCCAAGACCACAAGGTGCCCTCATCATTTCCAAAAAAACCTCATTGTTTTGCTATGGCCCTAGGGCCATAGCTCTCTATGCCGATAGAAAGCACCATGCTCTATATTAGCTCCCTAAGGCCTGAAGGCCATAGGGTTGGCCTCAAGGGCCCTAAGGGTGCTTTGTATGCCAATGAAAAATACTATTCGCTCTATATTGAGAAGACCTTGTGGGCTGAAGGCCATAGGAACCCTTCTATGATGGATTTTTGACAACCAATCCCCCTAGGTCAGGATGTTCTATATGCTAGTAAAAACACTATTTTCTCTATATTGACAGTATGTGACTTGAAAGCCATATGGTCCCCTATATTCTAGTAAGAGCCGCTCCATGCTCTATATTGGCACCCTTTGGCCTGAAGGCCATAGGGTCCGATCTTTGCTAGTAAGAACCATCTATGCTCTATATTGGCATCCTATGGCCTTCAGGCCATAGGGTCCCCTATATGCTAGTAAGAACCTCTCTATGCTCTACACATCCGATGATCCCAAGGACACAAGTTGCCCTCTATGTTTTGAAGAAACCCTTCAGGAGGGTTTTTTGGCAACCTATGGACCCAGGGCCATAGGGTGTTTATCTATGCCATTGAACAACCCTCATTGTTTTGGTACCCTATGGCCCCAGGTATAAAGCACTATTTGGTCTCTCTATGCTAGTAAGAACTGATCTTTGTTCTATATTGGCACCCTTTGGCCTGAAGGCCATAGGGTCCGCTTTGTGCTAGTAAGAACCGATCTATTCTCTATATTGGCACCCTTTGGCCTGAAGGCCATAGGGTCCCCTGTATGTTAGTAAGAACCTCTCTATGCTCTACACATACTATGACCCCAAGGGCACAAGGTGCCCTCTATGTTTTTAAGAAACCCTTCATGATGGTTTTTTGGCAACCTATGGACCCACGGCCATAGGGTGCTCTCTATGCTAGTAAAAACACTATTTGCTCTATATTGAGGAGACTTTGTGGGCTGAAGGCCATAGGTTCCCCTCTATGCTAGTGAGAACCTCTATTTTCTTTACGTTGACACCCTGTGGCCTGAAGGCCATAGGGTTCCTTGTATGCTAGTAAGAAGCTCTCTATGCTCTATGCTCTATGCTCTATGCTCTATGCTCTATATTGACATCCTATGGCCCCAAGGCCACAAGGTGCCCTCATTGTTTTGAAAAAACCCTCATTGTTGTTTTGGAACCCTATGGCCACCTGTATAAAGCACTATTTGGTCTCTCTATGTTAGTAAGAACCGATCTATGCTCTATATTGGCACCCTATGGACTGAAGGCCATAGGGTCCCCCCTATGCTAGTAAGTAACTCTCTATGTTCTACACATCCTATATGTTTTGAAGAAACCCTTCATGAGGGTTTTTTGGCAACCTATGGACCCAGGGCCATAGGATTCTCTCTATGCCATTGAGAAGATCTTGTGGGCTGAAGGCCATAGGGTCCCCTCTATGCTAGTAAGAACCTTTGTTTTCTCTACGTTGACACCCTGTGGCGTGAAGGCCGAAGGCCATAGGGTCCCCTCTATGCTAGTAAGAACCTTTGTTTTCTCTACGTTGACACCCTGTGGCGTGAAGGCCATAGGGTTCCCTCTATGACAATAAGAAGCTCTCTATGCTCTATGCTCTATGCTCTATGCTCTATATTGACATCCTATGGCCCCAAGGCCACAAGGTGCCCTCATAGTTTTGTAAAAACCCTCATTGTTTTGGCACATTATGCTCCCAGGTATAAAGCACTATTTGGTCTCTCTATGCTAGCAAGAACTGATCTATGCTCCATATTGGGACCCTGTGGCCTTCAGGCCATAGAGTTCCCTGTATTCTAGTAAGAACCTCTCTATGCTCTACACATCTTATGACCCTAAGGGCACAAGGTGCCCTGTATGTTTTAAAGAAACCATTCATGACAGTTTTTTGGCAACCTATGGACCCAGGTCCATAGGGTGCTCTCTATGCTAGTACAAAACACTATTTTCTCTATATTGAGGAGACCTTGTGGGCTGAAGGCCATAGGGTCCCCTCTATGCTAGTAAGAACCTCTGTTATCTCTATATTGACACCCTGTGGCCTGAAAGCCATAGGGTTCCCTCTATGGTAGTAAGAAGCTCTCTATGCACTATGCTCTATGCTCTATGCTCTATGCTCTATGCTCTATATTGACATCCTATGGCCCCAAGGCCACAAGGTGCCCTCATTGTTTTGAAAAAACCCTCATTGTTTTGACACCTTATGGCCCCATGTATAAAGCACTATTTGGTCTCTCTATGCTAGTAAGAACCGATCTATGCTCCATATTGGGAGCCTGTGGCCTTCAGGCCATAGAGTCCCCTGTATTCTAGTAAGAACCTCTCTATGCTCTAGACATCTTATGACCCTAAGGACACAAGGTGCCCTGTATGTTTTAAAGAAACCTATGGACCCAAGTCCATAGGGTGCTCTCTATGCCAGTAAAAAATACTATTTTCTTTATATTGAGGAGACCTTGTCGGCTGAAGGCCATAGGGTCCCCTTTGTGCTAGTAAGTACCTCTGTTATCTCTATATTGACACCCTGTGGCCTGAAGGCCATAGGGTCCCCTCTATGGTAGTAAGAAGCTCTCTATGCTCTTTGCTCTATGCTCTACATAGAGATCCTATGGCCCGAAGGCCACAAGGTGCCCTCATTGTTTCAAATGGAAAGTAGGGCACCTTGTGACCCTAGGGAACATAGGGAATCCTATAGCCCTTGAGATTGTAGATTGTCACCCTATGGCCCTTGGACCACAAGGTCTTTAGATGAGACAGAGGGCATCCAAGGGCCCAAGGGTGGCCTACGTACATAGGGTACACCATGGTGCATATTAACGGGCACCATGGAAGCCCCATGCACCTAGGGCTCTAGGGCCATAGGATCTCCAAAAGGAACATAGGGAATCATATGGCCCTTTCGATTGTACATTGCCACCCTATGGCACTTGGGCCATAGGGTCTTCGGATGGAACGTAGGGCACCTTGTGACCCTAGGGAACATAGGGAATCCTATGGCCCTTCAGATTGTAGATTGTCACCCTATGGCCCTTGGGCCACAAGGTCTCTAGATGGGACATAGGGCACCCTGTGATCCTATGGATATAGGGCCATAGGATCTCCAAAAAAAACATATGGAACCCTATGGCCCTTGAGATTGTACAAATACACCCTATGCCCCTTGGGCCGCAAGGTCTCAATATGGAACATAGGGCACCTTTTGATCCTATGGCCATAGGTTCCTTATGTTCCTTTTGGAGATTCTATGGCGCTAGGGCCACAGGATCTTCAAAAGGAACATATGGAACCATATGTCCCTTGAGATTGTACATTGCCATCCTATGGCCCTTGGGCCACTGTGTCTCTTGATGGGATCCTATGTCGGTAGGGCCATATGTTCATTTTGGAGATCCTATGGCCCGAGGATCATAGGATCTCCAAAAGGAACATAGGGCACCCTGTGATCCTATGTCCGTAGGGCCATATGTTCATTTTGGAGATCCTATGGCCCGAGGACCATAGGATCTCCAAAAGGAACATAGGGAACCCTGTGATCCTATGTCCGTAGGGCCATATGTTCTTTTTGGAGATCCTATGGCCCGAGGACCATAGGATCTCCAAAAGGAACATAGGGAAGCCTGTGATCCTACGTCCGTAGGGCCATATGTTCATTTTGGAGATCCTATGGCCCGAGGACCATAAATTCTCCAAAAGGAACATAGGGAACCCTGTGATCCTATGTCCGTAGGTCCATATGTTCATTTTGGAGATCCTATGGCCCGAGGGTCACAAGGTCTCCAATAGGTCACCCTTTGATCCTATGGCCCTGGGTTCTTTATGTTGCTTTTGGAGATTCTATGGCCCTAGTGCCACCCTATGTCCAAAAGGAACATAGGGAACCCTATGGCCCTTGAGATTGTACATTGCCACCCTAAGGCCCTTGGGCCACAAGGTCTCTAGATTGGACATAGAGAACCATGTGATCCTATGGCCATAATGCCATATATACGTTTTGGAGATCCTATGGCCCTATGGCCATAGGATCTTCAATAGGAACATAGGGAACCCTATGACCCTTGAGATTGTACATTGGCACCCTATGGCCAGATGGGACATTGGTCACCCTGTAGTACGATGTAAGACCACCCTATGGCATTATGGTCATTGGGTGCCTTAGGGCCATATGTTACTCTTTAGTATGAGGTGAAACCCTATGTAGGCACACCCTGTCTACCCTTCTAAAGATTTGATGTCTAGTTTTATTTTAGTGACTACAAATGAAATTAAAGAAACTATATTACACCATATCTTACAAACACATATAGTGTACACTTTCTTTCCTACCTTTTTGCCTCTTTTTTTTTCCCATCCTCTTGCAACTGAACCCTTATCCATCCTCATACAACAGCGCGCTCTACTCGTCCTCTTACAACGTGTGCCCAACTCCCCACAACCCAATTACAGGTATCCATAGTTTCAGCATTTTGTGTAGTTATTGTCTTTTGTATTTGCAGATTTATAATTGTTTTTGTAATTAGAGATTTTTGCAGTTAGAGTTTTACAATTTTACAGTATTAGGTCACTTATGAGGAGTTTTCTGTTTTACAGATTTAAGTCCCTAATAAGAGTTTTTCGTTTTACAAATTTAGGTCCCTAATTAGTGTCTTCTGTTTTATATTTTTAGGTCTCTAATTAGAGTATTCTGTATTACAGTTTTAGATCTCTAATTAGAGATTTTTCTGTTTTATAGTTCTACAGTCTATAGTTTTACAGTTTTAGAGAGAGGTAATTAATGATTTTTGTTTATTGTTTTAGAGAGAGGTGATTCACAACTTAGCTAAAACATAATTAGATTAAGAACAGTTAAAACCGAATTAAGCAAAAAGATTAGGGTTTCTACATGTTACCTCTGAGTAAATCTGTGTTTGATGAAAACCGGCTGCAGCAGTAGCAAGCAGTCACTTAGGTGTGTTGAGGCCGTGACGATGATGGTAACAAATGTGTGTTTGGGAGGTCGCGACAACAGTCCTTCTGTTGAAGGTTGTGGCAATGGCTTCGCGTAGATATGTGTGCGCGTCGCAACGATGGCGTAGAACTGTATGCATAGGGAGAGAGGGAGAGAGAGACAGAGAAAGACAAGCTCTGTGCAGGTTTCTGTGTAGGTTTCGAGCAAGAAACGAGAGAGAGAAAGAGAGCGACAGTGCGAAAAAATTTGTGGTAGAGAGAGAAAGAGAGAGATAAGGTTAGTTAGGTTAGGTTAGAAATTCAAAATTCAAATTTTGAATGTAGGGGCTGTTCTCACGGGTTTGCAGTCGAGATTACTAGAGTTCTAGGCTTTGTTCAAAAATGAGACATAGCTCGTCGGCTCCGAAATTGAAAGAGCTTTAAAAAAAAAAAAAAGAGTATGGAAAAAAAAAAGGTTGGTGCTAGGCTTTGTCAATGTCCATATCTTTGTAGTACGAGTGGAACGACACCCATGAAGCAAAATTTGACTCCGGAATCAAAATCTGCATAGTAAAAAATACACTAAAAATAGCTAAATTTTAAAAAAATTATCCCGAAAATTGTGCGCTATTTTTTTGTCGGATATCAATAAGTGTATTTGAAAAACCATTATGACAAATTTTGTCGTAGCGTAATTTTTTTTAAAAAATTTTTAAAATTATTTTTTAAATTTATGCCACTTGCGGATATCCCTTGAATGGCCGAAATTATTATGAAGACACCTCAGCCACCCCTAGGCTCACACCATAGGACGACAATGTTAGAGGTCAAGGATCAAAGCGTGAAAATCCTATGTCCTAGGGTTTTCTTCTTCTATCTTGTGAGATCCTTGTGGCCCTACGGTGGCAATGTGAAAGCTTGTGGACCTAGGGCCATAGGGTGGCAATGTATAAGCTCAAGAGCCATAAGTTGCCCTATATTCCATTTGGAAATCCTATGGCCCTAGGGTTTAGGGGCAACAATGGATAAGCTCCAATACATAGCCTTATGTTCCAGTTGGAGATCCTATGGCCCTAGGTCCACGACAATGTATAAGCTCAAGAGCCATACGTTGCCCTACTTTCTAGCTGGAGATCCTATGGCCCTAGGGTCATGGGGTGGCAATATGTAAGCTCAAGGGCCATAGCGTGCCACATGTCCCATATGGAGATCCTACTGCCCTAGGGCCATGGGGTGGCAATGTATAAGCTCAATGGCCATACATTGCCTATGTTCCATTCGGAAATCCTATGGCCCTTGGGTAATGGGGTGGCAATGTATAAGCTCAAGGGCCATACATTACCCATGTTCCATTTGGAAATCCTATGGCCCTAGGGTAATGGGGTGGCAATGTATAAGCTCAAGGTCCATAGGGTGCCACATGTCCCATATAGAGATCCTATGGTCCTAGGGCCATGGGGCTGCATTGATATCTTGGCCACCCTTACACCCGCACCCTTGAGCTTGGGGACCTTAGGTTCTCTTATTGTATGTTGTGAGATCTTGTGGCCCTAGGGCCATAGGGTGGCAATGTATAAGCTCAAGGCCGCATGTTCCATATAGAGATCCTATGGCCCTAGGGCCATAGGGCTGCATTGATATCTTGGCCACCTTTGACATCTTGGCCATAGGTTGTCTTTTTGTATGTTTTGAAGTCTTGTGGCCCTAGGGCCATAGGGTGTCAATGCTCACACCCTTGGCCTTAGGGCCATAGGTTGTCTTCTTGTATGTTTTGAAGTATTGTGGCCCTAGGGCCATAGGGTGTCAATGTATAAGCTCAAGGGCCATACGTTGCCTTATGTTCCATTGGAAATCCTATAGCCCTAGGGTCATGGGGTTGCAATGTATAAGCTCAAGGGCCATACATTGCCATATGTTTCATATGCCAATCCTATGGCCCTAGGGTCATGGGGTTGCAATGTATAAGCTCAAGGGCCATAGATTGCCGTATGTTCCGTTTGGAGATCTTATGGCCCTAGGGTCATGGGGTGCCATAGGATGTATATATACTTGACATGAAACTCCGTGAGGTGATCTTGAGGACAACCCTATGGCCTTCAGGCCTTAGGGAGCTAATATAGAGCAAATATGTTTTATACCGGCATAGAGAGCTATGGCCCTGTGGCCATAACAAAACAATGAGTGTTTTTTGGAAACAATGAGGGCGCCTTGTGGTCTAGGGGCCATAGGAAGTCAATATAGATCATGGAGCATAGAAGATAGAGCATAGAGCATAGAGCACAAAGAGATTCTTAGTAGCATAGAGGGAACCCTATGACCTTAAGGCCACAGGGTGCTTGTCATGAAACACCCACATACATACTTGTTATGCTTTATGCTACGTAAATCAATATACTCTGCAAGCGGTTTGTTTAACAATTATTCTTGAAAATCTTCTTGCAGGTATGGCTAATTTCAATCATGGTGATAGAGTGTGCATGTTTGTAGCGACACAAAAGGTTGCCATTGGGACTGTATTTGAAATAAATCCAAGTGCATATTGTTCTGGCATGCTTATTAGGGAAGGCAATGTATCGGTGTCAGTTGATTTGTGTTTTGAAAAGAAAGCACTCATCCCTTTTCCAACAATGGATGCATTGACAGTGGGAGATGCTTTTCATAGTATTGTGAAATGGAGTAGTGGGTTGTTGCAACATATAAATGAGATGCAGTACAAAGGGGCTTCTATGCATGAGGCTAACAAAACAGAAGGAGCATTGGATGCACAATGTAATGGAATGAGCTACAGAGAGGTTTGGAAGGATAAGAGGGTTCAACTTTGGGATGAAAGCAAAACACATGTAGTAGCCGAAGGGGTTGTCATGTATGTGTGTCCGTTTGACTCTGTAAACTTTGGTGAGCTAGGTGAAGATAACATTGGTATTGGTATTGAAACATCCTATGCAGATGAGGCTACTATTTCTGCAGAAGCTAGTGTATGCAGCATTAATCTAGTTTGTTGGCCTATCAAGAGAGTGACAACTATGGATGGAAAAGAATTGTTATGCTATGAGAATCTACATGCTATGCATGCGTTACAAGACACATGCATTAAATCAGCTTATTTGGTAGAGCCTATTTCAAAAAAGCGGAAATATTGCTTTGTAAATAGGAAGCCAAAAATGTCAGTGAAAGCTTCTAAGAGATCCAATCAAGCATCTCTAGCATCTGTCCAGCTTGTTTCAACCATAGATTGTTGTTCCAAAAGGTGTTGTCAATATGCCAATCGAGATAAGGTCATGGCTATGCGCAATGAATTTTGGGGACAGAGTTTGCAAAATAGAACAAACTATGTGTATGATACAATGTTGACTGCATGGCGTGAGAACAAAACAACTACAAAGACATGCTATGTGTTTTCTTTTAATGGCACTGACGTTTGCAGTAGAGCTTGGTACGAAATTCATGGCATTCCAAAAACTTCATTTTATCGTTACCGTGAACATTTTGAGAATGGGGTTAGACGCTCAGTGCATGGTAATGATGGTGTCATGAGAAAAGGAAGAGACCATACAGAAATGGGAAGGGCATTGATGCGCTCTTTTGTTGATGAAAACTCGGAGAGAATGCCACATAAGAGTAGAACCATGGAAGATGGTACTAGGGAGACTTTGCTTGCAATACCAAACACGTACAAGCAAGTAGACATTTTACATGATGTCAATAAAACACTTGACAGTATGAGTCTCAAGCCAATGTCTAGCACGACATTCAATAGGATTTGGAATACAGAGTTTGCTAATGTGACATTGTCAAAAACAAGTGAGTTCTCCAAATGTGTTGTGTGTAGTCGGATAAAGTCTCAACTAGAGTCAACAAAGGATGACGAGATGATTGCACGTTTGAAGGATGAACGTCGAATTCACATGTTGCAACAACAAAGTTGTAGGAATGTGTACTACACCTGGCGTAAGTTCTCCCAATTGCAAAAGGATAAGTATTTATTCATTATACATGATAAAATGGATCAAAAAAAGATAGCAATACCTAGGTTGCGTGTGAACTCAAAAGATTATGCAAATGCATATCAATTGCAAGTATCATTAACCGGTATGATAACACATGGACATGGTCATGGAATGTATGGTCACTTCTCAGTTAATGGTCTATGGCCTTCAGATCCCAATGCTACAATTGGTTCCCTTGCATTATGCTTACAGAATCTGGAAAGAACAGAAAACCATGGACTAGGAGATTTATGCCATGACGGTATGCCACGCAGCAATGTAACGTTATTCAATGCATTGAACTCAAGGAGAGCTCTAGACCTCCAAAACAAAATGAAGCAAGAGCGTGAGAGGAATGCATCAACAATGACACCACCGTTGTCCATCCAAGGAAGTAATGAAGAGATTGTACACATACAATCAACTTCCTCTCAATGTGTTGTGGATACCATATCCACTCCTGTATTTCAAAAATTGCTTGAGAATCTTTTGCTACAGCTAGATAATTGTGCAGGAGAGAATAAAAATCGATATTTGTTTGCATACTTATCCTTGTTAGTAGCAAAAGGAGTTTTCAAAACCGTGCATTTGGGATTCTTAATGGTGGGTCATACACATGAGGACATAGATGCAATGTTTAGTAGGTTCTCAGAAAGATTGCGAACAGGAATGACATTCACTTTTCCACATCTGATGGAACATTTTCAAAAATGTGAAAGCTCAGCTCCAGCACCATATTTGATGACACAAGTTCCCGACTTTAAATCCTTTGTGCAAGGGTACATGTGTGACGGACAAGATGCTCTAGTCGGACACTCTAAGCCACTTCAATTTCGTTTCTATATGCAAGGTGAAGTCCCAGTAATGCAGTACAAAATTCATCCCAAATCACCCGATTGGATGCCAAAGGAGTCAGGAATTGAGTTGTGGAAAAAAGATGACCAGGGAAAACCAAAATTACCAACAGGCTGTCCAGATGTGGTGCCTATAGCAGACTATGTGAGAGATAGTCCGCTTGTTATTCAAGGGATTAAATCATATCTTGACTTTTGGAAAAGATGTTCTCTATTACAGGGAAAGGACCATGACTCCACAAAATATATGGAGCCTGTTATCACTTATTGGCAAAACATAATCAATGAGCTTGAACAACCAACCAATAAACACATTGGTGAATATACAACATTTTGGCCAAAGACTATAGGGAGTCATCGAATGCAAGAGATAGAGGAAGACAAAGATGAGTTTCAAGGATATGAAGAATTGAATGATCACTATGTTGGTCCTCAAAGTGCAAGCCACAAGAGGCCTTTAGGCCTCAAATTGATGTAAGAAAAGAGAATCTTGTTCTTGTGAGACCCGCAGATCCTGAATATCCGATATGGCTAGGAGTGGCAGAGTCAAACATTGATGTAGACAAATCATCTCCTAACTACAAGAAAGTTCTGATTCAGTATTGGGCACCAAAACATCGAAAACGAAATCCCACAATCCAAGAACAGTATGAGGATTGTTGGAAAAAGAGTTGGTGCTGCAATCTTGCTGACCCAAAGCGCTGGGAGTGTGTTGATACAATTGTATGGTCATGGACTCCAAGGGGTGGAAGAATTGCGGAAACAATCAAGATCCCATCAAATGTCATGGAGAAGGCATAGGCTAGCTTAATAGGAGAAATTGAATAGCATTTCAATATCTTGCTCATTGTTTTATTTCCCCAGCTTATGTATGATTTTATGAAGTCTTTTTAAACACCCACATAAAAATAAAAATTCTGAAAGGTGTTTCTCAACACCACCATTTTCTTGGGAATCTATCTCTTTTATAAGTGTTTTGAAACACCCACATAAAAATAAAAATGTTAAAAGGTGTTTCTCAACACCACCATTTTCTTGAGAATCTATCTCTTTTATGAAGTGTTTTGAAACACCCACATAAAAATAAAAATTTTAAAAGGTGTTTCTCAACACCATCATTTTCTTGAGAATCTATCTCTTTGTCACATTCCCAAATTAAATGAAATTTTTCCAAATTTAATGGGAAATAGGAATCCATAGGCGTTGAAATTAGTCCCAAAGTTGTGGGATTTTTCCATTTCATCTAAAATGGTGTTTTTTCTTTGGTCCTTCCCCTGACAACTAAGGCTGTTCCTTTGCCTTTGTCCATTGTCTTTCTGTTGGTTTCTTCAGTAAGCAGACTTCCTTCTACACTTGCTATGTTCAAACCATCTGGAGGTGCAGAATTACTCAAAGATGTGTGAAAAGTGTCCCAACTTTCCGGCAATGTGATCAACAGGAACATAGCTCTAATAGGTTCATCAAACTTGACACCTTGAGCTGACAACTGACTGTAGATGGTGTTGAATTCATTCAGATGATTGGACATAGGTGTCCCTTCTTTCATCTTCAAGTCAAAAAGCTTCTTAAGCCAGTATACTTGTGAAGCTGCACTCTGCTTCTCATAAAGATCACTCAGCTTTGTCCATGCTTCATAAGCCGACATCTCGTCTGCTACATTGAAGTAAACGCTTTCTGCCAAAGTCAGCATAATGGTAGAAAGTGCCAATTCATCCATTTCGCTCCATTCATCTTCGTCCATATCTTGTGGTTTTATCCCCTTGAGCTTTATAGGTTTTATCTACTTCTTTTGTACCAACACGTGCCAAATCTGCTTCTTCCACAATGGGAAATTGGTTCCATCCAGCTTCTTGATATTGTAAAGAGCAGTGTCCTGTGATCCAGCCATAGCTACGCTTCATAGTAATTTACTTTCCTGGGAAAAATTCGGCAGAGTTTCCCCTGTAAACTGACCTCTGAACCAATATCAACCTGTCAAATGAACCAAGAAAGCTTCAGATTCTGCAAAAATTTTGGCAGAGTCTCCTTTGTATCTAGACAATAAGGAGCATAAAAATAAATTCATTGTAGATGTGTTGTCAGTTAGTAAACTTGCTATTTGCGATTAGTTTTTCTAAGCGTGTGACAAAAAAGAGTTATCAAAATGTAGATACTTTGGAATCTAAAATTAGGTGTTCTTTAAACTTACAATCCTTCAACAAGATATTGCGGCTGACAAAGTTTTACTCGAGATTGTTGGTATAGAGGATGCTAATTCCATTGACCCTACGGAGAAAGATTCTATCAATCTCGATGTCAACGAAAGAGTTTCTGACGAAGATGACAAGAATCTACAAGTCCTTGAAGGTCAACTGCTACAACGACTGGAGATAAATTTAAAGAGTAATCCAATGGAAGAAGACAGTGAAAGTTCCAGAACATGTGCAAGGGAAGAAGAAGAATCTAATGAAAATATTCTAGTAGCCCAGGAGTTGGGAATTGGATTGCATGACACCACAATGGAAGTAGAAGGTTTTTTTTTTTCTTTTTTTTTCTGAAAAGCTCTTTCAATTTCAGAGTATTAACTTACACATTTTGCTAGCATAGAGGACACCCTATGGCCCTAGGACCATAGCATGCCATCATATCCCATGTACAATTTTGCTTTTACCATAGAGGACATCTTATGGATCTAAGGTCATAAGACGCCAACATAGTGCATAAATGGCTTCTTATAAGTATACACGTAAACATAGTGAATAGAGGAAATTTTACCAGCATAAAGATCGCCCTATGGCCTTGGGGCCATAGGGTGCCAACATAGAGCATAGAGAGCTTTTTATTAGCACCTTGTTACCCTTAGGACACACATGATACCTTGGTCACTATCTGGCCCTTGGACCATATGATAGTAGCATAGAGGACACCCTATAGCCCTAGGGTTTCCTTCTATCCCTAGGGCCATACACTGCCAACATATAGTATACATGGTTTCTTCATAGAGAAAACCTTTTAGCCCTACGCAATAGAGTGGAAACCTGGACCATATAATGTATCCTACTAGCATAGAGGGCGCCCTATGACCCTGAGGCCAAAGAGTACCAATTTAGGGCATAAAGGGTCTCTTCCTAGGTTGAAGGGCACCTTTTGGCGCTAGGGAGAACCCTATGGCCCCAGGGCCATAGGGTGTCAACATAGTCAAATGGGGTGTAAACTTAGAGCATAGAGGGTTTCTTACTATCATGGAGAACACCATGTGTCCTTTGGAGGGTTTCTTGATAGCATAGAGAGCACCCTATGGACTTGGGGCCATATGATTCCAACAAAGAGCATAAACGGTTTTCTGATAGCATAGAGGATAGCTTATTTCCCTGGGGCCATATGATACAAAAATAAAAGAGTCTTAAGAAGGGCACCTAGGCCACTAAATCACCATGGGGCCATAAGGTGGTCTTTGTGGGGAATGCTCCTAAAGGGTTCCTTGGCTATCCTATGGCCTTTGGCTACCAACATAGAGTTTAGATGGTTTCTTACTAACATAGAGCTCACCTTGTGGCCTACGGTCTTTAGATGCTAATATAGAGTTTCAATGGTTTCATACTAGGCGTAAAGGGCACCCTATGGCCTTGGGGCCATAGAGTGACAATGTAGAGCGCAGAGGTTTCCTTTCTAGCATAGAGGGCACCATGTGGCCTAGGAGCCATTTGATGCACCCTATGGCCCGAGGGCCGTAGGTTGCCAATGTAGACCGTAGAGGTTTTCTTTCTAGCATAGAGGGAACCTTGTGGCCTAGGGGCTATTTGGTGCTCCCCTAGAGCATACAAGGTTTCTTAGTAGCATTATAAAGGGTACCTTGTGGCCCTCAAGTCTCCATAGGGTGCCAACATAGAGAGTAGAGGGTTTTTCTTACTAGCATAGAGGACATCCTATGGCCTTGGGGCCATAGGGTTTCAATATTGAGTATAGAGGATTTCTTACTAGCATAGAGGCTACCTTGTGGCCCTAGGTCCATAGGGTGCAAACATAGAGAATAGAGGATTTCTTACTATCATAGAGGGTACCTTGTGGCCCTAGGTCCATAGGGTGAAAACATAGAGCATAGAGGATCATTTGTTACTAGCACATAGGGCACCCTATGGCCCAAACGCCATAGAGTGATAACATGTAGCATAAAGGGTTTCTTACTAGCATACGAGGCAGACCTTGTGGCCCTCGGGTCATAGGGTGCCAACATAAAGCATATATGGTTTCTTACTAGTGCTCATAGAGGGCATCTTGTGGCCTTATGACAACCCATGGCCTTAGGGCCATAGGGTGACACATAAATAAAGTACCATATGGCTTTGAATCCATATATCTATTTATATGTTGAGACCTCCCAACAATCCTAACCCTATGGCCTTGAGGCCATAAAGAGACATAATTTGGATTATCTTAAAGTCATAGAGATATCTACAAAGAGAATAGTATGGCCTGAAGGCCATAAGAAACTTAGTCAAGTAAATCGTCCAATGCAAGAAGATCATGGAAATAGAAAATGAGACTTCTGCTTTAGAGCTTAAAGGCATAAATGTTTTTCCAAGTATACTTCTAGGCGCCACCATCATGGACAAAGAACTAATGTAGCTAGATAAAGATTAGAAATCTCTAGACAATAAGGAACATAAAAATAAATTCATTGTAGATGTGTTGTCAGTTAGTAAATTTTCTATTTGCGATTAGTTTTTTCTAAGAGTGTAACAAAAAAGAGTTATCAAAATGTAGATACTTTGGAATCTAAAATTAGGTGTTCTTTAAACTTGCAGTCCTTCAACAAGATATTGCGGCTGACAAAGTTTTACTCAAGATTGTTGGTATAGAGGATGCTAATGCCATTGACCCTACTGAGAAAGATTCTATCAATCTCCATGTCAACCAAATAGTTTCTGACAAAGATGACAAGAATCTACAAGTCTTTGAAGGTCGACTGCTACAACGACTGGAGATAAATTTAAAGAGTAATCCAATGGAAGAAGACAGTGAAAGTTCCAGAACATGTGCAAGGGAAGAAGAAGAATCCAATGAAAATATTCTAGTAGCCCAAGAGTTGGGAATTGGATTGCATGACATCACAATGGAAGTAGAAGGCAATGGAAGTTCTAGAACATGTGCAACGCCAGAAGGAGAATCCAACACAAATATTTTAGCACCCCAGGATTTGGAAATCGAAGTGCATGGTGAGTCAGACCTTTCATCCACCAACAAACCAATGCTGACTATAATAGTGAGCTTGTGTGGATTATTCCTGAGGAGATGCTGGCAAAAGTCCAAGAAAATGAAGAGCTTAAAGTTTGGACATGAGCATATTGTTCTTCGTCCAGGATGCATTGAGTTTTTAAAGGCTCTATTTAGCAATTTCAATGTAGGGATATGGTCAGCTGCTAATGACATGCATGTTATGGACATCATCAAGATTTTAGAAAAAGAAGTGAAAGAAAAATTTCCATTCTTTATAATCTGGGGGCAAAGCCAATGTCAACCATGCGTAGAATCAAGGATCACTCGCTTAGATAATCTAGGAGTAGAAGCACTTTTCAAACCGTTGGCTATTGCATCATGAAAATTTGGGCTTGATGCAAGAAGATTGCTTCTTGTAGATGATGAACCATTAAAGGGATGTGTGAATCCTGCAGTGAATTGTATTTTTCCACCATCATTTAATGTTGATGATGAGGAGGATAATATCCTCCTTGGGGAGCTGCTACCATATATCAAAGCTCTCAATCATGTTAATGACATTCGCACAGTTATAGGGTCTCATTTATATGGACAAGCACCCATTGCTCAAGGTCATGAGCTTTATAACCGTATACACAAGGTTGTTGCAGAGTGGGAGGAGAGAAATCTAATTTTTCTAGGAAAAACCTACTCCACGGGAAGGCTACCAGAAGTTTCTCGTCCTCTTCACGATGAGAAAGTTACAACATCTAGCACTAGTGGAATGTCCACTCGAAGTCAAGACAAGAAACTTTCAGCACGTGATCAAGAAAAAGTAAGGGTCTTAAAGAATATCAAATCATTATCAGCCTTGAAAGGTACAGAAGCAATCATGCTTGCCCAAAAATTGGGATACAAGGAGCCTGTGATCAAAGTACATGAAGCCAGGAATTATATAAAGCATCTAAAAATTCAGTATGATCTCAAATAGCCCTATATCAAGAAATGATGGAGCAATGTTTTGTAACATTTTGTTATTTACAAAGATCTTTATGTACTCAGAGACTTTGTTAGAGTGCTTAGGGTTTCAAGATATATGAAGATGTAAATGATGAATAGTTTTTTAAATTGTCGTTCAATACTATAAGTAACTTCTGAGTTTCATGTGCCAAATGCTCGTTTTTTAAAAAGCTTTTATGTTGTTTGCTTTGAAATTTGAGTTCATTGTGCCATCAAGGACAATATACATGCTCATAAGGTCAAATCTTGCTCTATAACCTTGGGGAAATTTCACTTTATGGTCTTAACACCCTATGAATCTAAGGCCATAGGGTCATAGTTTGGCATGTGTTCTTGCATAGGACTTACTAAGTGTAACCACAAATTAGCACCCTATGTCCCTAAGGTCTTCAACACACTTAAGATATCTATATTAACTTTTCTTTTTTAATCATTTCAGAGCTTCTAAGAAAAAATGTTTTGCTATTAGATTATCACAAAATAGAGGAGCTCCCTTTCATATTACATCAAATATCACATTCAAACCAAGAGCAATGGTTTCATTATCTACCAACATCTTTCAAACAGGACAAAAGAACGCTTATCTTGGATTTAGAGGGTGTGCTTCTTGCAACATTTGAACTTCAATCAAGGCAAACTTGGACCAAGTACATGTGCATTGTAGAAGATAACAATGAGGTGTATGCGGTGCGTCCAGACGCAGAGTATTTCTTAAGATTTTGCTTTGAGTTCTTTGAGGTTTGGATTTGGAGCTGTCATCGTTTACAAAAAGCTCAACACATAATCAAGACCTGTTTTCCTACACAAAGTCACAAATTCAAGATGATTATGGATAACCGGTGCTGCCAAAATTCAACTTTCATGATCGGTTACAAAAGAGCCTATCACAAAAATCTTTCGACCATATGGAAGCTATTTGATTATTTAGATGGGGGCAACACTATAATATTTGATGATAGTCCATATCGAGTGATGTGGAATATGCAAGGAACTTATATGATTTTTCCAAAGTTTTGGAACCAACCTACTCAATTGCTTCAAAGTTTTTTAAAAGATGAAATTGTTCCATGGTTATGTGGATGGTTGTATGCTAAAGACAAGAGAGTATATACCATAAGAAATTTTGTAATGTTCCATCCTAATCCTGAGACTCACTATGTAATGCAATGTTATATGTCTCAAAGGACTCAAAATCTCAAGAGAAGGAGGCCATTTTAAGTGTACTAGTTAAGTATTCTAAATACCATCTACCAAGTATTTGGCAATGTGTACTTTTCAAAATTTAAACTTGATGGAATGTTGTGGGATATCTTGAAACATCTTTAAACTGTTTTTTTAATGAAGTGCATCCTATTGTCAGGAGACTTCTCTCATTCAAGTTCTTTGGTTTCATTGTTTGATGCTTCTATGGTATTGTTAACTTTTTCTTCTTATTAATTGTCTTTATTAAGTGATCCAAACAATCAGAATGTTCTTGACATTTGGTAGTGTTACAAAACGGTGTTTTTTGAACACCCTCAATCTTGGAGATATCATACTCTTTCTAGTTAGTACTTTATTGTACATGCGATAAAGACCATCATTTTTATGAAACTGTCAAGTTGGTGGTAATCTTTATGTTTATACTTTATACTATTTTGACATAATCAATGTATACAATTCGTATTATTCACATCAAATGGTGTTTTTAAACACCTCCTTTTTTTGAGACACCATCTCTAAAACCTTTGAGTGAAGTTTTAAAGCATGTACTTGATGTACAAAATCTTCATCTTAATATTGATTCTTTGGCACAAACTTATATTAGGAGTTTTTATATTGTAGTTTTATGTTAAGAAATAATTTGAAAGTTAGAATTATGATAGTTTATCTAAGTAAGAGCCTCATCTAACTTTGTATAGTTAAATAAAATACCAAATGGAATTATAGGTGCAATAGATGACATCTTATGGTCTTAGGGCCATAGGATACTCTATAGTATTGTTTAGATTTTTTAATTGTTTGTGAACATAGATCATAGAGGGTTTTTCTCACTACCATAGAGGATATCCTATGGCTTTGGGGCCACATGGTCTCAATATTGAGCGTAGAGGATTTCTTACTAGCATAGAGGGTACCTTGTGGCCCTAGGTCCATAGGGTGCAAACACAGAGTATAAAGGAGTTCTTACTAGCACAGAGGGCACCCTATGGTCTAAGGCCATATGGTGACAACATATAGAATAAAGGGTTTCTAACTAGCATACGAGGCACACCTTGTGCGCCTTGGGACATAGAGTGCCAACATAGAGCATAGAAGGGTTTCTTATTAGCATAAACAACATCTTGTGGCCCTAAGACAACCTACAGCCTTAGGGACATAGGGTGGCACATAAATAAAGTCCCATATGGCTTTGAAGGACTGGATCTCTTTATACGTTGGGACCAGCTAACAATCCTATCCCTATGGCCTTGAGGTCATAAAGAGACATATTAAAGTCATAGACATGTTTACAAACAGCACCATATGGCCTTAAGGCCATAGGTGCAATAGATGGCATCTCATGGTCTTATAGCCATAGGATACTATATAGTATTGTTTTGACTTTTTAAGTGTGAAATATTAGTTGAATGTTGTTTAAAGTATCGTGTATTTAAAACTTGATAGCATGCTACAAAACCATGACCAAGTATTTTGTTATACATGGATTAAGGTCACCAAATTATGACAAGAGTGTTTAATAGTATTTTCCTTTACATATTATCTTTTTTAATTGCTGTAATCAATCTATATGCTGCTTTAAAATCATATCAATATATTGGTTTTTTTGACACCTCATTTTTTGAGAAGCTACTTCTAGAAGCATTTGTTGAATTTTGAAAAGCACTGATGTCATACAAATCCTCTTTCCAAAAACTATATTGGAGGTTTATTCTTAAATTTTATAGTAGAGAAATTAAAATAGACTCATACAATCATGATAATTTATCTAAATTAAAGGCAACTAGAGCTTAAAAATCATTAAATAACACAATCCTAGCATACACATTTAGAATTTGGGAAACGGGATTTTCCCAAATTATCTAAAATGGTGTTAAAAGTACAAAGGTGGAAAGAGGAATCAGTCTCGTAGCAAGTCCCATAGTGCTAAAGGCAAGAGTGACATAGAATGCTACCATTGTGGCAAGAAGGGTCACATGAAAAGAGACTGCAGAGAATGGAAAGTAGAAAAAGGCAAAGAGAAAGCTGAAGACCATGGTGAGAAGAACAAGTCCTCAGTGAAGATTCAAGAAATAAACGTGACAAACACTGTTGCAGAGGATGACAGTCTAGTGTCAGGAGACATCTACTTCTTGAAGAATACAATGGACTCAGCTCTTCTTACAGCATCTGATGGAAATGCACTGAGTGACTGGATTATAGACTCAGGGGTATCACTTCATGTGTATCCAAACAAGGAGTGATTTAACTCTTATGTGACCACTAAAGATCATGTTCGGCTAGGCAATGTGCAGACATGTGAGATCTTAGGTGTTGGAGATGTTCAATTGAAGTTTCAGAATGGTTCTTCTTTCACGCTGAAGAATGTGAGACATGTTCCCGCAATTACAAAGAGCTTGATCGGCACAGGTTTACTTGATGATGCTAGCTACGTCACCACTTTTGGACAAAACATGTGGAAGATATCCAAGGGTTCGATGACAGTAGCACATGGAGTAAAGTCTGGAGGACTTTACATGATTTATGTATCAAATTTCTCTAAAAATGTAATCAATGTAACCGAGCAGCCGAACGTTTCTTTGTGGCATAGCCGGCTAGGACATATGTCCAAGAAGGGAATGGAAATCTTGTCTCGTTTTGGTTATTTGCCTGGCTTTTCATTTAATGATTTTGAATTCTGTGAACATTGTCTGTATGGTAAGCAAACACAGCAGCCACATAAGCATAGAAGCAGTAGAAGAGATACACAGTTGGCACTTGGTCATAGTGATTTGTGTGGACCTATGCCTAACCTATCTCTAGGGGGAGCTTCTTACTTTATGAAATTTATAGATGATTACTCGAGGAAAGTATGGGTTTACTTTCTCAAGCACAAGGATGAAGCGTTTAGTGTTTTCAAAACGTATGTGACACTTGTGGAGAATCAGAGTGGCAAGAAGCTTAAATGCTTACGCACTGACAATGGTGGAGAGTATGTTTCAAAGGCCTTTCAGGACTTTTGTGAGTCAAAAGGTATAAAACGTGAACTTACTGCTCCTTACAATCCTCCTCAAAATGGTGTTGATGAGAGGATGAATAGGACCATACAAGAGAAGGTCAGAAGTATGTTGTCTAATGCACAGCTGCCAAATGGGTTTTGGGCTGAAGCTGTATCAACAGCTGTTCATCTTATAAATAGATCTCCTAGCAAGGTTTTGCAGAAGGATTCAGTGCCAGAGATAGTATGGTCAGGCAAAATGCCCTCATACAAGCATCTCAGAGTCTTTGGCTGTGAGGCATATACTCACGTTCCAAAGGAATTTAGGAACAAACTTGAGCCAAAGAGTAGAAAGTGCATCTTTCTAGGCTATGGTAATTCTGGTGAGATGGGGTACAGACTTTGGGATCCCGAATCCAGAAAGGTTATCCGCAGCAATGATGTTCACTTTAATGAATCCAAATATCATTCTAAACCAGAGAGGGTTGAGGAGATTAGAAGAGTTGTCTTCCAAGAAGATGGACCTACACGTGCAAGACAAAATGTCAGGGCTCAAGAGGAGCAAGGATAGGATAGATTGGAACCACAGGTTGTGGCTGAGCCTGAGCCACCTATTTTGCGTAGATCTGGACGTATCACGCGACCTCCTGATCGGTTTGTTCCATCTATGAACTATGTCATGTTGACTGATTGCAATGAGCCTTCATGTTACAAGGAAGCAGTGCAAATGAAGGACTCCGGGAATTGGCAATTGGCCATGCAGTCAGAGATGACAACTCTGCATAAAAACCAAACATGGAAGCTAGTTAAATTACCACAGAGCAAAAAGGCTCTACCTTGTAAATGGGTTTACAGGTATAAGATCACCGCTCATGATAGTCAGCCAAAGTACAAAGCAAGGCTTGTTGCCAAGGGCTTTAAGCAAGAACAAGGCATTGACTTTGATGAAGTCTTCTCTCCGGTGGTCAAGATGACTACATTGAGATGCTTTCTTGCATTGGTTGCCATATTAGATTTGGTGTTGCACCAAATGGATGTCAAGACATCGTTCTTGCATGGTGATTTAGATGTGGAAATTTACATGCAGCAGCCAGAAGGGTTTGTTGAGAAAGGCAAGGAAGATTTGGTATGCCAGTTGTTAAAGAGTCTTTATGGCTTAAAACAATCACCGAGGGCATGGTACCATAAATTCCACAAGTTTATGCTTTCTCAAGGCTACAAACGTAGTGAGTTCGATCACTGTCTATATACAAAGAAGGCTAAGGATGGTAGTTGGTTGATCCTTATTTTGTATGTGGATGACATGTTGATTGCTGGCAAGCACTTGGAAGAAATTTCAGCTTTGAAGTCAAAGATGGCAAAATCGTTTGACATGAAAGACATGGGTGAGGCAAGTCATATACTTGGTATGCGCATTGAGAGAGAGAGATCAAAGAAGTTGATTTGGTTATCTCAAACAGAGTATATTGACAAGGTTTTGCAACGTTTCAATATGGAGAAGGGAAAGGCATTGAGTGTTCCATTGCCACCATATGTGAAACTTAGCAAACAAGATTGTCCTGTGTCTGAGGAAGAACAGGCTGAAATGGATAAGATTCCATATGCTTCTGCAGTGGGTAGTTTGATGTATGCAATGATTGCTACTCGCCCAGACATTGCATTTGCAGTGGGAGTAGTAAGTCGATACATGTCAAACCCAGGCAAGAAACATAGGGAGGCAGTGAAAGGAATATTGAGATACCTGAACGCTACAAAGAGTATGCGTATATACTATGGGAGTCAGGAGCTAAGTGTAAAGGGTTTTACAGACTCAGATTATGCAGGTGACTTAGACAACCGAAGGTCTATGTCAAGGTATGTCTTTACATTGGCTGGTGGAGCAGTATCATGGAGTTCTAGATTACAAGATTGTGTTACTCAGTCTACTACAGAGGCTGAATATGTTGCAGCATCAGAGGCATGCAAAGAATCAATTTGCCTTAATCGACTAGTAACAGATTTGGGAATCAAAGAAGAGATGCCGGTGTTATATTGTGATAGTCAGAGTGCTATACAGCTGGCTCGCAATCCAATTTATCACTCAAAGACAAAGCATGTGGATGTGAAGTATCATTTCATCAGGGAAATGCTCGAGGATAAGAAAATTCAGCTTGTCAAAGTTCACACCACAGAAAATCCTGCTGATCTACTTACAAAAGGACTTCCCTCAGAGAGCTTTGCGCATTTTTGCAAGCAGTTAGGTGTAGGGTAGTACATCACTTCTCTACATCTCTTGTATATTAGCTTGTATAGTAGCTTCTCTCACACTTAAAGTACCACATTGGACTTTAAGTGGGAGGTTGTTGGGGTATAAAGCCCAATGTGGTCGCCCAGGTAAGTGGGCAGGCTGCCAGGTATGTACACATATTCTTTTGTAAAAACCTAATAAGAACTCACTATGCTCTACACATGACAGTAGAGAGAGTTCACCATATCGTCGTGCTCTTCTTCTCGCACTCTCTCTCGCGTCACACTTCCGCTCGTACTCCTTCAACCTTAAAGATATATTTAACAAGGAGAGTTGAACTCAAGACCTGTTATTGAATAGGGAAATGGCATAACCAATCTATCACACTTGGGTGATATACCATTTTCCTCTTCTAATTAGCGTGCACACACACACACACACACACACACACACACACACACACACACACACACACACACACACACACACACACACACACACACACACACACACACACACACACACACACACACACACACACACGCATCCCCACACACACACACCCGAGAAGAAGAGAATTTTAATGTCGTAGGAAACTATCCCAAGAGTTAGAGATCTATCCGATGAGAGAGAGAGAGAGAGAGAGAGAGAGAGAGAGAGAGAGAGAGAGAGAGAGAGAGAGAGAGAGAGAGAGAGGGTCGCAGCCCTCGCATCGTGCAGATGTGGAGGGAGGTCTCTTGCTGCACACAACTGTACACACACTTGGCTTGGAATAAAAAGGGCATCCATGCTTTAGTCGAGAGAGTGAAAGGCATCTTGTTTGATTCGCCTCCTACTTTGTTTTTTTTAAAGCGTAGCACCTACTAGCCATGATTGTGAAAATATAAAGACTTTCTCATTTTCTTGTTGGCTCTGTCTCCCCCCCCCCCCCCCCCCCCCACCACCTCTCACTTTCTCGCTCTCATGTGTGCGCATAGAGAAAAGTTTTGATGTGCTTATGCATGGTGTGCATGAGGGGCATCTACGTCAGGGCTGAAGAATGACCAGTATTGAGCAGGCGGTACTAGAGTTAGTGCCACCCAAGGGATCACGAGCTCGTGTGCTTTGTGGGCATAAAGCACCTCAGGTTGACTGAGGACAATCGAACCAAGAACCCGGCGGGTTCAAATGCAAGGACTTAGGCCCATGCTATCTACGTGAGCACCACTTGTATGTGGAGGTGAGCTAACTAAGTATCTCAAGACCATGCTATCCGAGGGGTGAGATCTTGTGTGTGTGGCACCTACAAACAAGAATTCAGTTTAGCAGAGCCACACACAAGAGAGAGAGAGAGAGAGAGAGAGAGAGAGAGAGAGAGAGAGACAAAGAGCTGCAGCATGCTAAACATGAGATGCCAAACAAGGCACATTTCTCCAATAATGCAAGGCATATTTCTCAAACAGCGCATGTGCAATTCCAAATTCGTGGCTAGAGAGAACATCTCCACCTGATTCTACAAGCTCCTACGTGTCATCCTCTAGGACTACCATAAATTGGCACTTCATTATGTAAACTAAGGCATCTTCCCAATATATTGGTCTTTCTGAGTACTAGGGGTGCACAAATTTCTTTTCAAGGGAATCAAAAGCGATTCTCCGTTAGTTTTACTTTGGTTTTACCTCTAAGGTAATTCAAATGAAAAGACAAGGCCGGCCACATATGACAAGATGGGCCCATGCCGTATAGATACTTGCTTGGATTTTGGTTTGCTTGGAAAATGTCGCTCGGTGTATAGTAAGACTCACCACCACAACCCAACCCTACGATCAAAACAACTAGGAGCGTCATTGGTCTCTAAGGGTATTGTGATCCTTGAGATGAAAATCTCTTATAGAATTCTTATTCCTACTAGTACGACCGGCGGGCTTTGCCCACCTCTCTCTCTCTCTCTCTCTCTCTCTCTCTCTCTCTCTCTCTCTCTCTCTCTCCGACGCAGTGCTCTCGGAGCTGCAGGCCACACCTGCCTGTTGAAGGAGCTTCGACACGTGGCAAGGAGGGGGAGTCGGAATCCCTCCCCGCATTATAAGTAGTATAGATTCTCTTCAATGGACATCACATCTAGCTATGTGGCCACAATTTATATGCACTCATTGAGAGAATCCATCCCATCTAAAACCTTACCTCTTCAATGGACATCACATCTAGCTATGTGGCCACAGTTTATATGCACTCATTGAGAGAATCCATTATCGAAAACCACCCATCGAGAATAGTGTTCATATGGCTAAGGTTCTATTGTTGCTACAAGGAAAAATCGTTCTATTGGGAGGATTTAAAGTATTGGAATGAAAAGGTCTGCAACCAATATATGGTGAGTCTCAAGATACTCTTATAAGAATGGCTTAAAATAATCAATGGAGTGAAAAAGTGTGTACTGGTTAAGTGGAAAATGTGCATATACATGTCTCCACTAAGCACCTAACTACTATGTGAATGAAAGAAGGATACTCCACAATGCAAGTTAGCTAATCTTGTATGTTTGAAAATCTTTTTTTTTCTTTAAACAAGGAGACCACAGGGATTCAATAAGTTTTAAGGTAATAGAACAAAAAATATTCTTGAAGAATCTATAATCTCTTTGAATCTATTCTACTCTACATTCCTCTGAAATAGGATGAATAACTAAATTCCTATGAGAATCCTATGAACACAAATGGCCACTTTTGACTCGAATCACTCTTCAAGCATCAAGGTAAAAGTGTATATAGTCCCCTAATGGAGAGTCTTCAAACACGAAGACTTGTCCCTCTAATTTTGCGAACATGTCTAATTAGCAGGAATATGAGGAGATGCCTTTTCAATTTATTGCAAAAGCATAAAGGAAACGAAAGCAAGGGCAACTGGCATCCAAGGACAATTGGGGTATGTACCGGCGTGCACGTGGCAGGCGGCCAAAATGAGGAGGCGAGGCGGCGCTGCAAGCTGGCAACAATTGTTGCAGGATGTAGGAGGCCCAAGCTCCGGGCGCGACAAGAGGCTTGGGGTAGAAGGTGAGCTCGAGAGCGTTGCCACTGAGGGATACCATCGCCCGAGAGAGAGAGAGAGAGAGAGAGAGAGAGAGAAGTTTCGTCGCAGGAGGCACAAATGGGAGTCTCATGAGAGTAGTGGTCGACATTGGATGCCAGTGAGAGCGGCCATCGCATGAACTGATGCACAGAGAGAGAGAGAGAGAGAGAGAGAGAGAGAGAGAGAGATCACGACATGAGCTGAGAATTCTGCCCTTTCTCATTCCTCTGTACACAATCGGGTGTGTGTGTGTCCCTGCGCCATGGTGAGCACGACAGAGGGGATCCAACAAGCGATATTCATGCTTAGGAGATGCGGTCGCTTTGGAAGAGAGAGAGAGAGAGGAGATGAGGGTTGGAGGCCAAGGCAACACAGCATGCGCAAGCAAATTGGGGCACTTACGACCGCTTGGCTGGACACAGACGGGGCTCTTTGAAGACGGAATGAGAGACCAGGCGGAGGGCGTGCAAGAGGCGAAGCCCTGCAGGGCAGTGCAATGAAGCGGAAATGAGGGGGTTATGAGCGATGTTTAGTGGAAGGAGGGGCAATGGGTTGTGGGGTATCCATGGATTTCGTGTGCGTAGAGCAAGATCAACACTAACGACAGAGTAGGACCAGGGGTGTTGGGCCATGGGTTATATCTATCTGCTTGCTTGTTTTACAACTAGGTTCGGGAAGCAGAGCCATCATTAAAGTTGTACGTGACATAGGACGAGGCTGGATGGCAAAGATGGGAGCGGGCAAGCGTGAACAGGGCTACGACCACTTCTACTTCAACATTTGGTAAATTCCAAATAGATTCGTTGGAATCTGCATGGCAAATTAATGGACTTTTTGGAGAATAGACCCAGTAGGTAGTATGCCATGATTGTATTCAAACTAGATGTTGCAAATGTTGAGTCATGATAGCTGGCATTGTTTCTTGAAGAGTGACTTGAATCACTCTTCAAGCATCAAGGTGAGACTAAAGGTGTATATAGTCACCTCATGATGACAAATGGACAGTCTTCAAACACATGATTTTATTCAATTAATTAATTTAGATTCCCGGATCCAATATCTCTCAAAGAGAACCATGCCTACATGATTGTATTTGGACTCCTAGGATTATACGGAGTAGGTAGTGCCAATGTCCGAATTAGATGGAATCTAAAGAGATCCCTTGGCTTGGTTCTCAAAAGGAAAAGGGAAGTCAAAAAATAAAAACGTGCACCTGCTTATAGATAGAAAAAATTACCAAAACACCCCTCTAATTTATGGAAATCCCAAAAATACCCCCAATATTTTGTCATGAATTTCCAAAATGCCCTTCAAATTTTCCAAATTTTCCAACATACCCTTGCTTGTGAAATTAAAATTTTCCAAAGATTAAAAAATTTGTAGCTTTTCATTAAGAAGACTCATTGCTTATCAATATAAGATGCTAAATCGAGAATTTTGAGTTGATTATGTAGGCTTTGGAGATGAATTGCTTCATTATCTTTAGGGTAGAGGAACCAATAGGGGGACGGTCCCCAGAGGAAGGACAAATAAAACCATAATATAACACACTTGATGATCGTAAGAAGCACGAAAAAGAGCAGCCAAAACGGTTAGTTGATTTGAAATAACACCGCCTCATTGGGCAGTGAGTGGGTTCAAGCCTTCGTGGTCTCATTTTACCTCTTTTGGTCTTTGTTGATCTTCTTATTCATGCCGATTTTTTATACACGTGATTCCGAAAATGGTGCCGTAACCGTCGGCTCTCAAATCCAACCAGCCCCAAATTAATTCTCCTGAAAGCTTGTGAGAAGGCGATTAAAATGAGCAGCTAAGCGCAAGAAGTCGAGCTCGGAGGAAAGAGATTGAAGCTCCCCAAGTTAGCCGTCTCCTTACTGGCTCCTCTACCCTAGACATAATTGCCTTTTTTGCGAGGTCACAAATTACCTCGCAAAAACATTTGCATACTAATTTGTATGAATGCCAGATGGCAGGTAAGGACAGGACAACAACATGCTCGTAAAGGTAGCTGGTGCAACATGTGGCAGTCGTCGCTGTCGTGCTAGCCCATGTGTCGGCGCCAAAGGGAAGGCCCAAGGAAGCTTGATACAAATCTTTATCTTTAAAAAAATAAAATTAAGAGGCACGAAGGCCATTTGCCTGAGTGGATTTGGGTAGTGATTCTAGCCGGCATGGTCTGCAACTCATCCATCGTGCATCCCCATTCACTCGCAAACAAGCTCAACATTTTCAGCTATGCCAACAAACGAAGATGAGCGCCAATGAACCTCTTCACTAAAGCTTTGAGGGAGAGCTTATGAGCATGTTGTAACTGGGTTGAGAGGTATAAGGCTGCGTAGAAGAAGAAAGAGGGAGAAAGATGCCAGGCAAGAATGCCAGACGACAGGATCAATAAGAGAGGGCGGCAGGACATCAAGTTTATATTTTTTAATACTTATGTGATTGCAAAAAAGTGAAGGTGCCCGTCTATAGGAGGGGAGGGCTCGGGTAGAGATGCAGACTCTCTCTCTCTAGTCTCTCTCTCTCTCTCTTCTGTGCAACACTAGATGCACTCGTGTTGGAGATGATGGTGCTAAGGTGACGACGTGTGTAGCAAGGCAAGGTACGCAGAGCGTGATGGACACAAGCTCTAAGCGGTGTGGAGTTGGGAGAGGCCGATGAGAGCATGGACGACAATAACTGTAGGGTAGTCAACAGCTGAGGCCTGGTTTGTCTCTCTCTTTCGTAAGCCACAACAGGCACAACTAGAGACATTAACCTTGTGTGCATAGAGAATATGTCTCTGGTGATCAGGTTGTCGAGCCAGGCTAGCTGGAGATTGGCGTCTCTGGCAGTTACCTTCTCAAGCGTAGCTGGGGAGGGGCATGGGGTTACTCGCAAAGGTGCATAGCGAAGCGTGCAAACGTTGGGCATGATGAGAACCGGCACACGAATGTGCTCTAATTCGTTTTCCTTTGGAGAGAGAGAGAGAGAGAGAGAGAGAGGGATATAAGGAGAGGGAAAAATGGCTCTTTGAATGCTCCTGCAGCCTGCACGCCTCCGTGGTGAGCTTGAGAGAGAGAGAGAGAGAGAGAGAGAGAGAGAGAGAATGAGAGAATGGATTTGCAACAACCCAAGCAGCGCAGTGTTCGTCGTCAAGGCAAGGAAGAGCTGGAACAAGGATGCGCAAGGATCAAATACGTGTGTGCATGCATGGGAACATGCACGAGTGGAGAGCTTATGGCTTTTGTGTACCCTTTGAAATGGAGAGTGGGTGGAGTATCTTGTGGAGATTCCATATAAAGGATTGAAACTTGACTGAATGCCAGCTGTGTTCGTGAAGGCACTGGACGTGATGCGAAGACAAGCACTATGCATGCACCCTTGCACCTCCCGTGTCTCTCTCTCTCTCTCTCTCTCTCTCTCTCTCATGAGCGGACAGGGTGCAACTCGCATGGACACATGCAAGGCACCAGGGGAAAGGCAGCAAAACATAAGGAGCACAGGCTAGGGGGTGCCACAAGGGAGGGAATCTAACTAGATTCCACTCAATGAAAACAACATAGAGCCAATTCAGAATAGGACCTATTTGGGGTCTTCTATATCATAAAATTGAGCTCCTTCAAAGGGTGGTTTTTAAGTTTTCTACTTTGATTACTATTCCTCTTTGAATAATAAGATTTTTCGTCTTCTCGTGTTTTCTTCATTTAGTAAGATTCATTCTTAGTAGTTGTGCCATCTACTCACATATCAATGATTATTAGCCCTCAAATTCAATCACACACTCATCGAAAGGAATGGGTTGATAGCGTGCACCTAAAAGTGTACACAAGGTGGGAATGTGTGCTATTTTGTGAAGAAAGCTATTAAAGCTTTGAAAGATATAAAATGCATGGAAAATTCGTGGAAATGGTATGACGAGGACAAGAAAGTCCAAAGGGAGTCACCATTTTTGTCAAAAAATTTACACAAAAGTCACTGTTTTGGCCAAAGTGGTTGTAACAATTGCGTTCATAATTTTTAGTGACATGCTTGCATATTTTGACCAAAGTGGTTGTAATAATAAAATCCATATTTGTTAAAATTTTGTGTATGTAAACCTATTTTTGAATTGGATAGCCTTAGTAGAGGAGCAAGAAGTCCTAAAACAGGTAGGTAGACCACTTTTAAATGCATTTGATTGCATGTATGAACTCTACTTTTAAAAGCCTATCATGATATTCAAGAGCTTGACATTAAATTATGAGCATAGCTACGCATTTGTGGGTGAAATCTCTTTCATTTGAGTACAGTTGTCTACATTTTGTTTTTGCTCGTATTGCATGGATCAAACATCCAAATAAAGTTTAGAGCATAGAAGTAGACATAGCTTGCTTGAAAGATGTTGTAGAGTGTTTTGGGTGTTCAAATTGACCTACTAAAAATAGGTTGTAGAAAACAAGCATGTTTTGCCAAAATATTTAATTGGGGCTCTCTTGATGTAGGGACATCTATTATGGTATGGCCCATTCATGTAGTTATCTTAAGTGCATTTGAAGTGTTGTAGCTATCTCAAATCATCATTTCAGGCCTATAGAAAGTCTCGCTAGCTTTGTGTATTTGATGCACACTTGAGATGAACACTGTAGATTAGGAAGATAGACTCAATTTTTTGAGAGGTTAGCTACCTCTTGTAGCCTCCATATTGAACTAGTTAGCAAGTCAGCTACGTCCCATCGATTAACATATTTTGTGTCTGTTGTGTTCTCGCTATGCTACCATAGATATGGTGAGGCTTGCTAGCCCACCCATATTTTGGCACTGTTTCTAGGGATGAGGAAACTTAGACTAAAGGAAAACTCAACACAATCGCAAGTAAAATCCATTATTTCCTCTAGACCTCTCTAGAGTAATCGTCTTTTTGATTTTGCATGGTCAGAAGACAACTTACTGTATGTAGGGTAGTTGGGAGTGGGGAGACTTTCTAGGGACCTTGGGAGCTATATGCTAGTTTGGAAAAGGATGGTGGATGGTTTTTGAGAACAATTTTGGCTCAATAAGAATAACGCCATACATTACGGTAGGAGTAGGATAAGTGGAGAATTGTCAGTGTTGCATCTGTGCTAAAAAAAAGTTGAAGTGGATCAAAATATGGCCAAGTTGAAAATAGGAGTGCCTATTTTTATCTTACAGTTCTGGTGCTCATTTTTCACAAAGTTCATTATATACTCCGAATAGCACTAGGAACATGTGTAAGAGATAAAATTGTAAAATTGACATTCAGAGAACTTGGTAGGATTATGTCCTTAGGTGTTGTAACATCTCTCCTTAAGTTTCATTGCATTCCAAATTCGTTTGGATGCCAAAAAGGCATGATGACCTAGAGCGATGAGATTAGACATAGACTGATTTTTTGACTAGGAAGTGGTTGATTTGCAATTGCAGATGCATGAACATTTCTTTAGGTTCACTTCTTTGAAATTGACAATCTCATTGAGTCTTCGTGCCCTATCTCGAGTCGCTTCCTTGCGTATTGACATTATGTTAGTACCAGATAGCTATGCTGTAGACGTCCATCACGGCAACCCGCTAACATTGGCGTCGCTGCTAGGGAAGTCGATCCTTAGGTGGTGAGTGACCTAGTTGTACAAAAAATCATTTCCAGAGATTTTGACACCCATTTCATTTACATTTAGAAAGTAAAGCAGCTAGACATATGTCTAGTGCTTAGTAGAGATTGGAGTCAAGGTACAGCCATTGTTGCTCCTTATGAGCAAAGAGAGCTGAGAGTGAAGTAAAAAAAGTATTTTGTTCTTTGTTTTTCCCTATGCTTGAAAAGGACTGTTTCACCGTCATTTCTACATTAATTAACTTATTTATGTTTGTGGATACATTTCACTTTATAGGAGTGGGTTAAGTAACAATTTCCACCATCGATTGGGGCCAAAAGGATCAGGGTACGAACTGCCCAAAACCTTATTTTGGTACCAAAGGCCATAATTCTAAAAGTTTGCAAACTTGATGGTCAAATCTACAAAGATGAATTAAACTCAACAAAAGCTGGCAAAAAGGGATATACAAGCTTGCAAGAGACAAATTGAGCAGTTTTTTCCAAGATTTCCTACCCAACATGGATCACCATCCATGTACCTTTTTGGTCAATTGACTAGAAACTATCCTCATTCGTTAGAACTGACCCTATACACCAATTTGGCCAAAAATAGGTTGTTAAAAGAACATCTAAATCAAGAAATTGGACTAAAGTGTACAAAACCTCAAAATTGAGAAAAATTTGGGGAAACTGAACTTTTAGTTGTCGAAATTCAAAAAGTGGTGAGAATTGGGTTCAACTAAAGGCAAGGAATCAACAGAACAAAATTCGTGACTAGATGCTGCCAAACATGGATCACGATCCATGTACCAGGTTGACATTTGGACATTTGGACTCTTGAGAACTGAGGGAACAACTTTTCCAAAAGAGTCCATAGAAAAAAAGTGCAAAAGCTTGATCAAAACACCAAAAAAAAGTTGATCGCAAAAAATTGCAAAGCAGACACAAAATCTTGTTTTTGGCTAGGAAAAAGTGGTTCAAATCCAAAAAGATTTGGGGAAAAGTATCATGTCAAAATGATGTCCAACATGTACCTCATAAGGATTTTGAGCTGGTATTTGACAAGTGGACAATTGGTAAGATTTTAAGAACATTTCCCAAAACAACTATTGGCAAAAAAGTTCAAAAAGTGGGTCAAAAGGGCATAAAACAATTCAAGGTGAAAACCTTGAAACAGACTTGAGGATTGACTTTTGGTTGCCCTAAAATAGTCCAAATCCTACAAAAACCATAAAGTTGAGATCAGTGAACCAAAGGGAAGCCGTGTGCCAAGTTTTAGCGCAATCTGACAACAAGATACATGGATCGACCATGTTCCTTTGACACATATCAATAACAAACCTGCACCATAGCTAAAGCACATCACAGGGACTCTAGTGATCATTTCAAAACTGAATCATGGATGTAAAAAACCAAGCCAAAAGCCTAGAACTCTCAAGCATTCTGAGCAAGTGCCAGAACTGACCTAATTTTCAACCCAAAAGTCTATTTTTAGAAAATTTAGTGCCAAATGATCTACTAATCATGCTGATTATGTTGGTACCAAGAAAAGTCAGTTTGGCCTCCCAACATGGATCGCGATCCATGTTCCACTTAGTCATAATAAGAGTAGAATTTCACCACAGATAGAGATAGTCTCCAAGACCTTGGTGGTCTTTTCAAAATTGAAATTGGACTTGAATTGTGGATGTTATGAGCAAAATTGTGAAGTTATTGAAAATATCTGATAAAATTTTGTTGATTGAAAGCTTGAACTAACAAGAGAGATTGCAAATTCATAGACATCAAGCATTTTTTGACAGGTTGCAAGTGCTGGAGAGTACAACCCAACAAGTAAGACCAAATCAAGGAATTCAAGTTAGCAAATGACGTAACAAGGTTTGGATTATGTAAGATTAGTTCTTCATGTATTTGCGATCAAGAAGATTGTACTAAAAAAGGAATCCTAGTGTCAGAGACCAAGTGAGAAACCACTCAACTGAAGGTAGTGTGAATCAAAATCTAGTGCATCCTCTAGAAGCCATTATAAAGGAAAGTTTCTCTGATACCTCATCAAAAAGATCATACATCATAATGATTCAGGAATTCAACAAGGTGAACTCTAAGAAAGGAACTTCCATGGGGGTAGGTCTTTCTCGACCTGCATTTGACATCAAACTATTGTATCAAAAATTTCAAATCAAGAATGAGGTTAAAGACAAAATCTATAAGGATGGAATGGACTGCTTCTGTGTTAAGTTGGAAAATAAGCCCAACAAGTTCACGGACCTTGTAGATGTGGACTATAATGGAGACAAATACTTTGATTGGGAGGGAATGATGTACCTAGTTGTTCACAACCCCTTTATTGTGGACAAATGGGGATTGACTAGAACCAAGGACAAGGTAGATGAACAGTTAGTAGATGAACCACCTAAGATGGACAAGAAAAATGTTGTGCTCAGGTGCACTAATGACACGGAGTGGCTTAATACAAACAAAACTTACGTGGGGCTATATAAATTTAATAATGGAGAACAGACACTCTATTATAAATGCGATGAACCCGCATCAAGGAGCTGACTAACCGCAAGAGACTATATGTTTTTACACACACAGAGGGGAGAAGTATCCAACTGGTCATGGTGGATACACATGGCCAAAAATACTCTCCTATATACCGTAAGGATCTAGAGAAATACACATACTTTGGTGGAACACTCCACCAATATTATGTAAATACCAAGCAAGTTAAACCCAAGACGACTCAAACAAGACCAGAAACTAGGTATGTGAATCCAGTAAGAACTAGAGTGGAAGATTCATTTGGGCACCAACAATTCTCAAATGCAGGACCCATGGGATCAATGGGGTCTAGGGTTTGTTTGAACACACACAGAGGCAGTGTAGCACCTGATTTGACTTATGCAACTAAAAATCCCTCCAACTATTATACGAGATCAAACAGAACAACTGGATGAACGTATGGCGGAGAGGACACCAATTATAGTTCCAAGGGGAGAACACTAGAGAGACCATGTCAGGAGGACCATGGATGGTTAGTATTGTTGCAAATTCTAGATGCTTGCGACCATCTCAAGTGGCCAAGTGTGTATCCAAAAAGTATAGTGGATTGGGGGATCCATTCCCTCATGTTTCAATCTTCAAAAAAGTGCTGACAATTGAACAGGTAACCAATTTCCATACTCAATACAAAGGATTTGGATTGACCCTAGAAGGAATAGCCTTCACCTGGTTCCAGCCACCATTAAACAACCGAGAATTCCCAAGCATAGAGAAACTTCTTTGAGAATTTGCAGAGGAATTCTCAAAGAGAGGAATTAAGTATAATACAATCTCCCAAATCTATGCATTTAGACAAAAGGAGAAATAAAAGGTGAAGGAATCCTTGCTTCAATTTAAGCAATACATAGAAATATTTCTTGCTAGAGAGCTACCTCAAGATGAGAGGCTACCAGTCCTATTCATAGAGGTATTGCAAAATGACACTCTCAAGAAAGATTTGCACTTAAAGGCATGTGCTACTTTCGAGCAAGTCACAAAAGAGGTGTTGTATTTGGTGACAAATGTAAGGCATATGGGGAGGTGACTAAGGACACCGACCAAGGGACTAGTAGAACCTCTTCAACCACTAGCAAATTGACGATGAAACTGGGTGGGCATAACCCAATTGTGCCAAGTGTTGATCAAATAATTGAGGAAGTGATCATAAGGATGAACCAAGGAAATAGGACAAACCCAAATACACGACAACATCCCACACAAAAGTGTGACACTTGTGAAGGAGATCATCCTACCCAATGGTGAAACATGCAGCCTAGGCAAAAAGCAAATGTACAGTGTGTATTGAAGTGGTGTGCTATCGAACAAAAATGGACAAACCATGAGACCCACAAATGTTTCTACAATAGAAACTATGTTAGAGAAAGACCATATGGGCCACCTCGAGGGAAACAATTGCCACCTCCTCCAAGATACCAAGCAGGAAAAAATAACGCAGTCCAAGGGCAAGAAAAACGTCAACCTTTTTTGGGACATCAACCACATTTACCCCAAGAAAATAGAGAATTTCACAACTGTTAACCCTCACGGCTCACGGACACCCATCACCTACGATGGACGCGTATTATGTATTTGGTAGAGTCAGGTACTGGGCTTGTCGGACCAATAGGAAAAGGGTAAGAGTGATCGCCGATGAGAGGCGCACTTTAACTTGGACATTCAAGGGATTAGTTGGTTAAGCATGGGCGCCCAAGTGTGAATGGGGTGAGCTCCTATAAAAGCCAACTAAACCTAATTTTTACTCATTCTCTCATTTGTGCAATTGAAGAGTGCTCTTGCTCCATCTTCATCTTCTTCTTCTTCACCTCCTTGTGTGTGTGTGTGAGAGAGAGAGAGAGAGGGAGAGTGTGTGTGCGATCGAGCATTACGAAGGCACGACGGCGGCGAAACGGTTGAGCGCGGCACGACTGCAGCTTCTTCTTCATCGCGGCGAGGAATCCACCACGAAGGCGAGCGTAGAGCGGTGAGTGACACACCCTTTGTTTCCTTGAGCTTGCTAGTTTAGGCTTGTTGTGTGCTTGGAGCCGTTTGTGGCTCGCATACGGTGTATTGGCAAGTCCCTTGCTTCGACAATGCGGCAAGGAGCGCACATTTTTGGCGCCGCTGCCGGGGATATGCCCTACACTAAGCTCGGTTAGCACTTTACGCTTCCTTGTGGTGCAATTTCTATCATAGGAAAGGCAGGGAAGGAGTGTGTGGAAGGTTTCTGTTTTTTGCGTTTTCTGCAATTGCTGTCAAGTTTCAATTTCTGCTATTGTCTGCGTTTTTTCAATTTCTGCAATTTCTGCATTTTCAAGTTCGGCGTTTTCAATTTCTGCAATTTTCTGCATTTCTGCGTTTTTTTAATTTTCTGCAATTTCTGCGTTTTTTCTGCATTTTCTGCAATTTCTGCGTTTTTTCTGCATTTTCTGCAATTTCTGCATTTCTGCGTTTTTCTGAATTTTTTTTCATTTTTTTCGGTTTGGGCCTAGTTCCCTACTCGAAATTGAGAGTTTTAGGGATTCCGAGGGCATAGAGTGACCAAACGGAGGGCTGTAAAGCACGGCACGACCCTCTGACCGATACGCTCGTTTCGAGCTATCACACGGCCCATTCCACGACACGCTCTAAAAAATCTAGCAAAAAAACAAACAAAAAACACGCTAAAAACTAGTCACAAGGCCTCCTAGAGCAGCTTTTTGACACCTTAGGGTATCAAAAGCACATGCACTTACGCTCTGGGCGGGTGCTAGAACACGGGCATATTGAGAGTGCCTCTGTTCATACGGACACCCATTACCCATCCACGATAAGCTCTAGACCCTCAGCGGGGACACAAGGTAGCACCACCCAAGACCCTAAAATAGCCGCTAGTGATTCCTCCTCCGACTCAGAAATCATGGAAGCATACCCTACCCAAAACACTGAGAGAGAAGGCCATGCACCTCCCGAAGCTCCACAGCCTAGTACTAGTATGTTTAGCCGTTTCATGGAAACATTAGGTAGAGCTACTCGCTCGGAACCTGATGCAAATGAAGCACACGAAGGGGGTGGGGAAGTGGACTCTCCTTTCACATCGCACGTGGACCCCACACCCCCAAAGAGTGTCCATGTGGATATCCTACCAACTTCTTACCAAGAAGGCCCTGTTGAGCTGCCTCCTTCAGAAGTTCCCTCTAGAGTACCGTTGGTGGCAAGTAAAACCACAGGGAGCAACATTGCTTCTACCTCACAAGAAACCATTAACACGTCGACTCTAGAAGGATTGTTCATTAATGATCATTGGACATACGACCTCCACACTGAGGTGTTGACGGATCTACACTCTGGCCACGTCTACCATGTAGGATGGATAGAGATTGTACAATCCACTTCTAGTGCCACGAGCATCGAAGATCAACAGAAAATGATTTGTAATGTTATCCATGGCATTATTCAATCAGAAAGGCAAAACCGAGGGGTAAATATACTCTCAACTGGCCCCATGAGATTTTTGGATACGAGCAAGGCTCAACAGCCTACTCTATCTCAAATGGAGACTCGTCTAATGAGCCCCATGGACCCATCTTACGTCATTTCACCTGGGGTCTCTATGCAATCTGAGCCTCCGAGCGACAACTTTAGCTTCCCTAACTTGGCTCAACCCTCTATTAAGGAAAACACAGTGCTCACTCCAGGGATAAGCCTAACAGAGAATGTACCGATGATATCTACGGTTAGCGCAGTGCCACTACCTAGTGTTGTAGTACCTAATATGGGGCCTCGACCATATGTGCCTTTAGCCCCTTATGCACACATGGCCCCCACACCTCCAATTGTACCACTTGCTTATGCTCCTCGAGTGCCGCTCCCTAGCTCTTATCCGAGTGGACCTATGCCCGGTTATGTTCCATATCCTGCATCATCCACACATATGCCAAGACCGGCACCCATCCCTCTCCCACATATGATTCCAAGAGTACCTCCACCGGCCCTGCCTCCTCACATCGGTGACTTGGCAGCGTTTGCTCAAACCATAGGTCGATCTATCGCGGAAAATATGCGTCATGCATCTGATAGAGAGCCTAGAAGTAAGGCAGTACAAATAGCCAAACTCACGCAAAAATTCAATGGGGACGAAGATGCTAGGAAACACATTGAAGTGTTTGAACAAGTATGTGATTCCTTAGGGGAACGCAACGAACTACATAAGTGCAATGCCTTAAGCTTGACATTAAGTGGGAAGGCTGGAGATTGGTATAGGACCCTAAGGGTGGACGAGAAAACAATCTACCCTACCCTTCGAAGGTTGTTTCTAAAGGAGTACATACGAGAAGGTGTGCTTTGGGGTGTAGCATCTCAGCTACAGAAGGCCGAACGTAAGGAAGGAGAGTCAGTAAGGGACTTCATTAGTCGTCTAAAGCACTTAAACTCTCGCTGCCCTGTAAATGAGCGCTTCAACAATAACCAACTGCTTGATCGATTCATTCGAGGGTTGAGGAATGAAGGAATCTATAATGGACTAGTGATTAGAGGTATCACAACCTGGGAAGATGTCACTGCCAATGCAATCCAATTAGAGGACAACTTGATGATAGCAGGCATGAGGGTGTCTACTGACACGAGATCCACTAGCTCACAAGCCATTGAGTATGAACCCATGACTGCAAAGCCCATTGCCAATGCGCCAAAGGTATTTGAGACATTCTTGACAGACCTCACCAAGGCAATCCAAGAGTCTCTTAAGGATAATCGACCCCCTCAAAATAGTCACATGTATCCAAGAAGGGAGCAACAATGGTGTTCCATTTGCTTAGGTCCACATAGCACTAGTGAGTGCCCTACGTTTAGAGTAAAATTTAATGGAACTTGCAACGCATGTGGTAGGTATGGTCACCAAGCTAAGGATTGTTTAATGATCAAACGTATGATGGCAAATAGACCACCTGTAGCCTGGACGGATGCACCTCGAGCTCCTGTATTGATGCCTACTCCACCTGTTGAGCAACTACCGCAACACATGGTCCCTAGATCTCAAAATGTTGTACAAGCTACACCGTTACCACCTCCTGTGCTAGGACCACAGCCCCCGCATCCAAGAGTTGCCCCTATGAACCAAGTGGGTTGCGAGCCATCAAATGCTTATGCAGATGGCTGTGAGGAGGAAATAGACACTAGTATTGCCTACGGACTTGATACATTGGAAGAATGTCCTATATACTACATGGAAGATTGTTGGGGACAAGTCAAGCCGGTTTATCAAGCTGCTGCTCTCGCATCCAGAGGTCAAAATATCAACACCCAGGCTAGGAGGCCACCTCTTCAATGCTACGAGTGTGGGGGACCACATCGAGTAGCGGAGTGCCCTATTAGGCTGCAAAAGAATGCTGCACAGATGCAAATGAATCAAGGGAGCACGTCTGCAATGCCAATACTCACATGTGTGTTTAGTATGTTAACCCTCACGGCTCACGGACACCCCATCACCTACGATGGACGTGTATTATGTATTCGATAGAGTCAGGTACCGGGCTTGTCGGACCAATAGGGAAAGGTAGAGTGATCGCCGATGAGAGGCGCACTTTAACTTGGACATTCAAGGGATTAGTTGGTTAAGCATGGGCGCCCAAGTGTGAATGGGGTGAGCTCCTATAAAAGCCAACTAAACCTAATTTTTACTCATTCTCTCATTTGTGCAATTGAAGAGTGCTCTTGCTCCATCTCCATCTTCTTCTTCTTCACCTCCTTGTGTGTGTGTATGAGAGAGAGAGAGAGGGAGAGTGTGTGTGCGATCGAGCATTACGAAGGCACGACGGCGACGAAGCGGTTGAGCGCGGCACGACTGCAGCTTCTTCTTCATCGCGGCGAGGAATCCACCACGAAGGCGAGCGTAGAGCGGTGAGTGACACACCCTTTGTTTTCTTGAGCTTGCTAGTTTAGGCTTGTTGTGTGCTTGGAGCCGTTTGTGGCTCGCATACGGTGTATTGGCAAGTCCCTTGCTTCGACAGTGCGGCAAGGAGCGCACTTTTTTGGCGCCGCTGCCGGGGATATGCCCTACACTAAGCTCGGTTAGCACTTTACGCTTCCTTGTGGTGCAATTTCTATCATAGGAAAGGCAGGGAAGGAGTGTGTGGAAGGTTTCTGTTTTTTGCATTTTCTGCAATTGCTGTCAAGTTTCAATTTCTGCTATTGTCTGCGTTTTTTCAATTTCTGCATTTTCAAGTTCGGCGTTTTCAATTTCTGCAATTTTCTGCATTTCTGTCAATTTTCTGCAATTTCTGCAATTTCTGCATTTTCTGCAATTTCTGCATTTCTGCGTTTATTCAATTTCTGTATTTTCTGCATCAACAAATAAAATATATATATATATTCTGGAAAAAAAAAAGTTTTTTGAAAACGCGAGCGAGTGGGCGGCGATATTTTTCGAAAATAAAAAACGTGACTCTTAAAACGGACGGGTTGGTTTGTATAAAAGATAGATCGGGATCGTTTTCCCAAGCCCAAGCCCAAGCCCAAGCCCAGGCCCAGGCCTCAGTCCTCAGTCTTATGATATATACTAGACTCACTCTTATATATATACCCTACTCCCTCAAGAGAGAATGAGAGCATGTGAGACAAGTCCTCCACTCTCCTCCTTTCTCTTCCCACTTGCACCCTTAGACTTTCTAGTTTGGGCCTAGTTCCCTACTGGAAATTGACAGTTTTAAGAATTCCGAGGGCATAGAGTGACCAAACGGAGGGCTGTAAAGCACGGCACGACCCTCTGACCGATACGCTCGTTTCGAGCTATCACACGGCCCATTCCACGACACGCTCTAAAAAATCTAGCAAAAAAACAAACAAAAAACACGCTAAAAACTAGTCATAAGGCCTCCTAGAGCAGCTTTTTGACACCTAAGGGTATCAAAAGCACATGCACTTACGCTCTGGGCGGGTGCTAGAACACGATCATATTGAGGGTGCCTCTGTTCATACGGATACCCATTACCCATCCACGATAAGCTCTAGACCCTCAGCGGGGACACAAGGTAGCACCACCCAAGACCCTAAAATAGCCGCTAGTGATTCCTCCTCCGACTCAGAAATCATGGAAGCATACCCTAACCAAAACACTGAGAGAGAAGGCCATGCACCTCCCGAAGCTCCACAGCCTAGTACTAGTATGTTTAGCCGTTTCATGGAAACATTAGGTAGAGCTACTCGCTCGGAACCTGATGCAAATGAAGCACACGAAGGGGGTGGGGAACTGGACTCTCCTTTCACATCGCACGTGGACCCCACACCCCCAAAGAGTGTCCATGTGGATATCCTACCAACTTCTTACCAAGAAGGCCCTGTTGAGCTACCTCCTTCAGAAGTTCCCTCTAGAGTACCGTTGGTGACAAGTAAAACCACGGGGAGCAACATTGCTTCTACCTCACAAGAAACCATTAACACGTCGACTCTAGAAGGATTGTTCATTAATGATCATTGGACATATGACCTCCACACTGAGGTGTTGACGGATCTACACTCTGGCCACGCCTACCATGTAGGATGGATAGAGATTGTACAATCCACCTCTAGTGCCACGAGCATCGAAGATCAACAGAAAATGATATGTAATGTTATCCATGGCATTATTCAATCAGAAAGGCAAAACCGAGGGGTAAATATACTCTCAACTGGCCCCATGAGATTTCTGGATACGAGCAAGGCTCAACAGCCTACTCTATCACAAATGGATACTCCTCTAATGAGCCCCATGGACCCATCTTACGTCATTTCACCTGGGGTCTCTATGCAATCTGAGCCTCCGAGCGACAAATTTAGCTTCCCTAACTTGGCTCAACACTCTATCAAGGAAAACACAGTGCTCACTCCAGGGATAAGCCTAACAGAGAATGTACCGATGACATCTACGGTTAGCGTAGTGCCACTACCTAGTGTTGTAGTACCTAATATGGGGCCTCGACCATATGTGCCTTTAGCCCCTTATGCACACATGGCCCCCACACCTCCAATTGTACCACTTGCTTATGCTCCTCGAGTGCCGCTCCCTAGCTCTTATCCGAGTGGACCTATGCTCGGTTATGTTCCATATCCTGCATCATCTACACATATGCCAAGACCGGTACCCGTTCCTCTCCCACATATGATTCCAAGAGTACCTCCACCGGCCCTACATCCTCACATAGGTGACTTGGCAGCGTTTGCTCAAACCATAGGTCGATCTATCGCGGAAAATATGTGTCATGCATCTGATAGAGAGCCTAGAAGTAAGGCAGTACAAATTGCCAAACTCACGCAAAAATTCAATGGGGACGAAGATGCTAGAAAACACATTGAAGTGTTTGAACAAGTATGTGATTCCTCACGGCTCACGGACACCCATCACCTACGATGGACGCGTATTATGTATTTGGTAGAGTCAGGTACCGGGCTTGTCGGACCAATAGGAAAAGGGTAAGAGTGATCGCCGATGAGAGGCGCACTTTAACTTGGACATTCAAGGGATTAGTTGGTTAAGCATGGGCGCCCAAGTGTGAATGGGGTGAGCTCCTATAAAAGCCAACTAAACCTAATTTTTACTCATTCTCTCATTTGTGCAATTGAAGAGTGCTCTTGCTCCATCTTCATCTTCTTCTTCTTCACCTCCTTGTGTGTGTGAGAGCGAGAGAGAGAGAGGGAGAGTGTGTGTGCTATCGAGCATTACGAAGGCACGACGGCGGCGAAGCGGTTGAGTGCGGCACGGCTGCAGCTTCTTCTTCATCGCGGCGAGGAATCCACCACGAAGGCGAGCGTAGAGCGGTGAGTGACACACCCTTTGTTTCCTTGAGCTTGCTAGTTTAGGCTTGTTGTGTGCTTGGAGCCGTCTGTGGCTCGCACACGATGTATTGGCAAGTCCCTTGCTTTGACAGTGCGGCAAGGAGTGCACAACAACCCATAGAGGCACCTACAAATTAGGGTATGATACATGTAGTTTCATACATAGAAGATTCAGACACCTCCTATGAGAGAGGGTTAGACAGCATTGCCTATGCTTTTGAAGGACAAAATCCATGGATAGATTCTGAGGGGATTTCATAATCATCATACATAGCACAACCAATGAAAAACCATTACCTGGTCAATGAAATTATGCTTATGTTCATGGAAAATTAAAACTACAGGTCTAGGGGATACTCTGCTAGAATTGGACAACCATCGATGGGGGCTCCACAAGCTTCTCCACCACTAGTAGGACCATACTATGAATGTGACGACAATCATTGTGCAAGAATTTGTCCAGACAAAGGAGAGTGTATCAAACTCTTTGGGTACTGTGAGGGATGTACAAATCACCATCTCATTTCACACTGTCCAAAAAATCATGATAACAAAGGGAGCCATGAACAAAATTGGAATTGAATCAAGCTCAATCAAAAACGGAACCAACAATTCCAATGAATGCTGTAACGAGAGCACAAGCACAAGAGGATGCAAGGAACATCCCACCCAGCCAAACCGAGATAGAGAATTTGTCGGTTAGAACCCCTAGGAAATCCTAGAGGGAAAAAAGGGACAAGATAAAATCCAAAAGAATAAAAGAAAAATTATCTTTAGAAATCAAATTGCAGCAAACAGAAGAACAATTGGGAATGGAAAGGGACCATAAAGAAAAGATTGATGTAGCAAAACCATCAGTATATCTTTGATAGGATCGATCTTGGTGGACAAGGTCTTTGAGCCATTAGACACAATATTGAAAGCTTATGAAGCTAGATTAAAGCCCAACCAAACCTAGGAGCATAGATGGTGAATGTATCCTCATCCAAGGTATGAAAAAGAGAGGTTGCAGATGTGCAAGGAGCTCATCTAGGCGGATCAATCTCTTATGGAACCACCTGTTCCTATTGCTTCAAAGACTGACATATTGATCCACACAAAAATCCAAGAGTTGAAGGATCAAGGTATCAAAGACAAAGACAAAAAAGAATCGATAGTTGAAACACCTTTAGATACGAGGATGGAAGCCAATACCATCGATGAGGTGTATTCACAAGCAATTATGCCAATTCTAGAAGTGGAAGAATCATGGCCACAGGACCTATGGGAGGATATCAAAAACAAAAAAGATGGAAGCATGATTCTTTAGTCAGCTCCTATCACATTGAGATCCATTTAGAACATGAGTGATGCAGGTATAAAAATGTCGGAAGACAACAAACCTTAGTCGTTGAAGACTTTACATTCATTCATTGGAAACTACGAAACAAGATCAAAAGTTAGGAAAGTCCCATCTCAATGGAAATTTGTTCCTTAGACGATGGACACAAGAACTCTTCATGAGCTGATGTTGTCCCCTATCCATTGTACACTAACTCTATGTGAGTTACTACATGTAAGACCTTATCTTTGGGAAGAGGTGGGGAATTTTTTGAAGAAAATAGGCCTGGTAAGTTTTCCACCAATCGTTTCTCCAAGAACTCCAAATAACCAGACCTTGAAACAAACTAAACCTGAGCCAGTACCAGTGAATAAGGTGGGAGACTACTATGAAGGAGAAGAAGGGAACACTACCTTGCCTGTAGAATACAAAGGAGTAAAAACGGTTGCTATATAAAATTTCCATAGCAACCAAGGCAATGTGGAAAAAATGAGGAAAGTCTACTCTAAGGAAAACCAGAATGAAACTACAATAGCGGATGGGTACCTGGAGAGACCTATTGGTATTTTGGAGAAAATCGTAGTAACCTCTTGTGGAATTGCATATGAACACACCTTTGATATTATGAAGTTTGATGAGAGCAGCAATGTTGGTATCATCTTGGGTAGACCATTCATGCGTCAACTGAAAATGGTACAAGATTGGGGCTATGACTATATCTACTTAAGACACAAGGATGTCACTACAAAGATCAATGTCGATGATCATGGTTATAGAGATGTAGAACGAACCCCAAGAGAAGAGTTAATCTCCACAACTGAGCAGGAAGGAGAAATACCCACTTGGTTGCAAAACAAAGTGCACATTTGCATGTGCGGAACTTCTAAGAGTGGGTTTGTTTGAAAAAAGAGGATTGTATTCATGACAAATCAGTACAAGACGAGGCGTATGTACCATAGTCTTTTTGGAAAGAGATGTTCGAACCTTTTGGATGGCAACAGATACTGGCCACCCTTGATGTGTGTGAGAATGAGGTGAAACATACTAACTAAATTTTGTGATGAGGAAGGATATGATATCATTCCACTCCATATGATGAGTGTCATCTTAAATCCAAAATCAGGTTCAGAAGTACCTGACATGGAGGGAGTTACAAATTGCCGATGCATAGTGGATGAGATATCCATAAGGGACCTTGATCAAACTGATGAGGAAGCATTCAAAGACTCCACCAACAAGCCTTTAGAAGACAAGACAGACGATGAGCTTTCTACTAGTAGCTCAGAGAAGGACATTAAATAGAAGGATCGACAAGTGGTCTATCATGATTTTCCAAACCTAAAACCACAAAGACAACGCAAATATCTGAATAGATGCATGAACAAATGAAATAAGAGAAAAAAAAGTTCTCTACCTCCTTTAAATAACAAAACGTAGTATTTGAGGCTGGTTGAAGCAAACTGATTGCCTTAAAGATGAGATATTGAAGAGGTTCATGAAACCCGACTCAATAGAAAATAACTTGAAAAAGAAAAGTAAACAAAAATCACAAGCGAAAAATATCTCTGAAAAGTCAACGAAATCATAAAAAAAGAGCGCAAACACAATTACAACAAATTAAAATGAGCTTTGAAAGAAGTTTGGACAACGGAGTTGGAGACTACGAAGAATCCGACGATGATAAGTTTGATGCACCTTCCCACTACAAAAGGTACACTATTCAAGACAGAAAAATTGTAGTTTAGAGGCCCAAACAAGACCCAAAGGAGTCGGGAACCTCATATGATGGGCCCAAAAAAGCCAAATGTATAAACCTAGCAAAACCAAGCGCAGAACCTAAGCCGGCATACATTGCCATGAACCTCATAAAAGAAGAAGAATATCTATTGATAGAAACACTCCAACGGTATAAAGATGTGTTTGCATGGTCATACAAAGACCTAAAGGGAATAGATCCAGAGATCTGTCAACACATGATGCCCCTTAAAAGTGATGCCAGACCGCGCAGACAATGCCCTTACACGTACAATGAGACTTTTGTAAAAAAGAATAAGGAAGAGATAAACAAACTCAAGGATGTAGAGTTTATCTACGAGATTTCACACACCAATTGGGTGTCCCCAATTATGGTAGTACCCAAAAAGAATGGAATGTTACGGGTCTTTGTGAACCTCAAACAGACAAATGATGCTACCATCTAGGACAACTATTCACTATCATATTGAGAGAGTTGCATGGAAGGAGGCTTATAGTTTTTTAGATGGGCTCTAGGGCTACAACTAGTTGACCATAAAACCGGAAGATCAACATAAGACAACTTTTGCAATAGAGTGGGGCATATTTGCATATAGGGTAATGCCTTTTGGTTTGACCAATGCCTTTGCCACTTTTCAAAGACTAATGAATCATGAATTCAAGGAGTATCTTATGCAATTTTTAGAGATATACATGGATGATCTATATGTGCATTCTTAGTTGAGAAGCGAGCACATAGCACACTTGGAAAAAGTCTTTGAAAAATGCAGATCTTATCGTATTTGCTTAAATCTTGAAAAATGTGTCTTCATGGTAAGACAAGGTAAAATCTTGGGCCACATTGTGTTCAAAAATGGGATTTCCATTGATCAAGATAAGATATAGGCACTACAAGGGGTACTTCACATTAGCGATGCTCGCAGTGTGACGCTCAAAAATGAAAATCCACGAAGTCGCTATAAGCATCGCTATGAGCGACGCTATTTTATTTGTTACATAACGATGCTCATAGCGACACCCATAGTGACGCGCATAGTGACGCTTATAGCGACGCCGACAGGGGTAAAAAATAAACCGAGAGCGCCCAAAAACTCAGATCTCAGATCTGAGTTTTTTAAGCTCAAGCAAAGAGGTAATCCAGACTCTCCCTCTCTATCTCTTTCTTCTCCACACACACACACATACGAGGAGAGGAAGGAGAGCCAAGTATGCTCCTTCCCTCTCCTCTCTATCTCTTTCTTCTCCACACACACACACACACACACACACACACACACACACACACACACATGATGCATAGTTTTTAGGACCCCTTCTGAAGATGCAATAAAGGCACAGTCAGTTGTTGGGGAGATGAGGATTCTCTAGTCCAAGGGATCTCGAAAGAGAAGAAAAATCTACTTCACAAGCACCAAAGAGTAAAAAGTGCCATGGACAGAAGATACGTGGGAACGAGCTCTTATGCAAGCCTACAACCTATATCTTATAGAATAGCCCATTCTAGGTGTGAATTTCTAGTGAAATTTACACGAGGATGTTCGTGTGGACTCACAACACAGCATACTCCGTTTTCACTTTTTTACCGACAGTAAATATTTTTTACCTACAGTAAATATTTTTCACCTACATGGTAAATACAAATCACTTTTTACCTACAGTAACTTTTTTTTACCCATGGTAAATATTTTTTACTGCACCATAAGTATTTGGTAGGTAACAATTCACTGTTACTAGAAGCAGTGATTGGGCATCAACAATGCAGTTACAGGAGGAGAAAAAAGGAAAATCTTATGGTAAAGGTGAGTCAACAGGGATAAAGACTTTTGAGTTGAAAAGAGACATGCTGATTTTTTCAAAGAACACATGTCAAAAGAAGCCATGGTTGAGGATTTTTTGAGAATTTGATATTCAGGAGGACCCAGCTGCCACCTCCCACCCGCAGGTCCCCCCCTGACATGTACAGAATCTCCATTTTCAACAGCCACCTTACCTGCTCTTAAATGCTGGTCAAGGCCTTATCCCCATGTGTCACAAGCAAAAAAATCAGCATTTTCCCTCCCCTCTCACATCACTCTAGAGAATATCTTGATGGTGACATATCAGGTGACCTCAATCTGTTGACCACCCTAAGCAAAAAGTAACCCCAATCAGCGGATTTAAGCATGTTTATCCCTAATCCTAAACCCTCTCAGAAACCTATATAAGGAGGCCTTCTCTCACTCAAAACCAACACTTCACCCACTTCACCAAGCAATGAAGCTATGACGACATTGCTCACAACGACGAGCTATGGATGGAGCTCTACTCTCTCTCCCTCTCTCTCTCTCCCTCTCCCTCTAGTATGCTACATTACTAGCCCTAAAACCTAAATAAGGAGTCTTCTCTCATGCTCCATGGCCACCATCCTCGCCATCATTCTCTAAGGTATTGATGTGTTGCTAGTAGGATCATACCTACTTGCTGGGTTGATTGTTTTTGACAAGGGGTTATGCCATCCTTGGCTTGCTTCTCTATATCCTTGTTATGTATGATCAGATGCTGTTGTATTGTTAAGCTAATGTCTTGTGTATATATATGCTACATAAGGTCCCTAAGCTTCGTTTCTATGTGTTTTGCCATATGTTTTGATGTCATCATAATGCCAGAAGTCTCACTTGCCTATGTGCACTATGTGTGAGGTCCCTAAACCTCTTAATTTAGGGTGGTGCCCCTTTTGTTTTGTTCTTTGCTTGTTTGCATGAGGCGTGGTTTGTGGAGTGTGCACGAGTACAGAGGCCACCCGATTGCACTGCTCTTTTTCCCGCTATCAACACACACACACACACACACACACACACACACACACACACACACACACACACACACGAGGAGAGGAAGGAGAGCCAGGTATGCTCCTTCCCTCTCCTCTCTATCTCTTTCTTCTCCACACACACACACACACACACACACACGAGGAGAGGAAGGAGAGCCAGGTATGCTCCTTCCCTCTCCTCTCTCTCATGTTCCCTTTCCCTCTTTCTCTCTGTCTCCCTCTCTCTCTCTCTCTCTCTCTCTCTCTCTCTCTCACACACACACACACACATTGTGTCTTTGAGAGAGAGAGAGAGAGAGAGAGAGAGAGAGACAGAGAGATAGAGAGAGCACATGCATAAACAAAACACACACACACACATGCATAAACAAAGAATGCACACACACACACACATTGAGAGAGAGAGAGAGAGAGAGAGAGAGTAAAGAGAGAGAGAAAGATATAAAATAGAGAGCGAGAGAGAGAGGAGAAAACAAAGAGAAAGAGAGAGAGAATAAAAAACCAAAGAGGGAGAGCAGGGAAGAAGACGAAAGAGAGAGGTAAGGGGAGAAACAAAGAGAGAGAAATTAGGTTAAGATTTAAAATAGATTAGGTTAGATTACATTTAGATTTATGTTTATGTTGAGTTTAAGATTAAGTTAGATTTAGATTTACATTAGATTAAGATTAGGTTAGATTTAAAAATAGGAAAGTATTAAAGATTACCTAGCTATGTTAGATTTAAGTTAGATTACATTTAGGTTTAGGATTTAAGATTTGATTAGATTTAGTTTTATGTTGAGTTTAATATTAAATTAGATTTAGATTTAAAATTAACTAGATTAAATTTAGATTTAAGTTAGGTTACATTTAGATTTAAGTTTAAATTTAAGATTAGATTAGATTTATGTTTATTTTGAGTTTAAGATTAGATTAGATCTAGATTTATGTTCGATGGACTAGTTTTTTTTAGATTTAAGTTAGATTTTAGTGCATGTAAATGAAGGCGCGCTTTGCCCAAAGAGCAACTTCACTAGTTACACAACAATATGTATATTCCCATCAGAATCTGACAACTATTAACTCACACACTAACCCTATTCAATTAGCCACAAATCACCACATGTTCAATTAGGTTAGATTTAAGATTAGATTTTGGATTGAGTTTTTATATTAGAGTCTACCTTTGGGATTATGGTAAAAAAATTAGATTTAGACGAACGGTGATTCCTCTCTTCCTCTCTACGGATGCGATCTTAAGTTGGAAAGCTTTCAACGGCATGATACTCAGATTGGAGGCCAACATGTAATGTGCTAAGTAATCCCTCGAACAAAGATCTACTATGAAAATATGTTAAGATGCTGTGAAATGCTACAGGTAGAGAAGAGGCAAAGGGGTTTTATCCACTACATGCACTATTATGTAGACGTGGGTGTGTAGATTTCTTATACCCACAAATATAGGCATTGACCAATAAAGACGAGATTATAACCCAGTGGTTCTAATCTCCGTGCACCTCTAGACCGAGGTGTGCGGGGATTGGACATGACTAGAGAATGTGAGGTAGTTTATAGTGACGTGAGCAAAGCGAACCCCAAACCCCGACGGCCTCTAAAACGACGGGACCAAATGGCAAGCCTCGAGCCTATCACAGTAAAACGAACAAGGGGCACCACCTAGCTTTGAGCGGCCAGGACGCAGACCGCGATGATGTGAACACCGCACACACACACACACACACACACACACACACACACACACACACACACACACACACACAGAGAGAGAGAGAGAGAGAGAGAGAGAGAGAGAGAGAGAGAGAGAGAGAGAGAGAGAGAGATTGACAAGTGATGAAAACCCTCGGGGGTGTGAGGGAGAATTATTTCTGCAGTATTTACAATGACCTTCCTTCTAGCGAGGCTGTACACCGTGGTGATAGAGGGGTAGGGAGAAAAGATGGTGAAACTACTTGGTGCGTTCTCTAAAGACGACTCGATGATTATGAAACTTGCTACCAAGAACGTGTGTGTGTGTGTGTGTGTGTGTGTGTGTGTGTGTGTGTGCATCGACCATTGGAGTCGAGAGGTGGACGTGGCTCCCTTCACATGGTGCAATTCTCAAGGAAAACCATCACGCAAGCCCCCTCCCCGTGATGCCAATAGTGTCAATTCCTCCACTAAACTCTACCAAGTGTTGACCTGTCATGAACTGCCCCCCCCCCCTCTCATGAACTGCTCCCCCCCCCCGATAGTCACCTCTCAGTGCCCTTTTATAGGTGTTGGCTGCTTGGATTACGGTAATCCAGGTGTGATTAGGGAAGCTAATCAGGGAGACAAAGCAAGGCGGTGGGCCCCGTGTGGCTGACCCTTGCTTTGTCTTGGGGGGTTATTAAAATGAAAACCTCTAGGTGGGCCTTTGTGACCATCACTTAGAGAAAGGGAATTTACAAATTGGGAATTTTACAAGCATTGGGTGAAAACTAAAGAAATGATGAACATAACCTACAAATTACTGAAAATGGCGTCGTGGTTGCGTGATGCCGGCGAATGGTGTGTTGCCGGTGCGTCGGTGTAGCGTGTATGTCTTTTCGGGGTCGGCCAAGGCATGCCTTCGGCGCATTTCTTCTTTTTGTTGTCGGCGGCACATGCTTTGGGTTCCTTCTTCTTTTTGTCGATGTCAATGGCCGTTTTTCCTTCTTTTTTTGTATTTTTTTAATGGTATGTGTGGTGCGTGCGTATATGCGTGTGTGTGTATGTATGGGTGTGTGTATATGTATATAGAATGGATGTGTGCGTGGGAACGGGGGGGTGTGGTTTGTATATATAATGTATATATATATATATATTCCTAATTTTTGGTTTTCGACAGTACTGTGGGCAACACAGAGACGGAGGGGGGGGGGATGATAAATTGGGGGGGGGGGGGGAGTGTGCGTAGCGTGTGTGTGTGTGTGTGTATGTGTGTGTGTGTGTATGTGTGTGTGTGTGTAACGACGCCTGCGCGGGCTGTGTATAGAGAGAGTGTATGAGAGCCGGGTGCCGCCTGCGAGTGAGACAGAGCGCGCGAGAGAGAGTGAGAGTGGGGGTGAGGTGGTGAGGGAGGGGAGAGGGGATGGGGTTGTGAGGGGGTGTGTATGGCAGGAAGTGCGGGGGCGGGTGCGGACGAGCGCGAGACTCGGGTGGGGGGGTAGCCAACAGAGGGCGAGACAAGGAGGGGGGGGGGTGCTTAGTCAACGAGAGAGAGAGAGAGAGAGAGAGAGAGAGAGAGAGAGAGAGAGAGAGAGAGAGAGAGAGAGAGAGAGAGAGAGAGAGGAATTATTGCTTAGGGGTGGCTCCCACCAAGGGAAGAGAGGGAGATAGGGATTGTGAGGGGGTGGGAAGAGAGAGAGGATATGGTGGGGGGGGGGGGGGAGTTTAGAGGATAGAGGAAGAGAGGGTGAGAGATGATGCTTGCCCTAAGGCCCGCCGTGGCTACTCCCAAGAGAGAGAGAGAGAGAGCTAAGGCTAGGTGTAGATGAGGGGGGGGGGGGGGGGGGGGGGGGGGGGGGGGGGTTTAGGCCAGTGGTCCGCCAGGGTGGGGGGGGAAGGAAGAAAACGGGGGGGGGGGGTGCTTAAGACCGAAGGGAGTGTGGACGAGAGAGGGTGGGGGTATGGCTCGTCGGGGCTGGAGCGTGCACAAGCAGAGAGAAGGGGGGGGGGGGGGGGGGGATATTTGGAGGACAGAGAGAGAGAGGATAATATCTATGGCGGCCCGCCATGCTGGAGTGTGACAGAGATACCAAAGGCACCTACTGGGCCGGATGATGTAGCGGCAGAGTAGGAGAGAGAGAATATTAGCCGAGCCGGACAGTAAGAGAGAGAGATTGTCTTATGGTGATAATGGAGGGGTGTGGCCAAATTGGCGGCGCCCCACTGGTGGTTGACCTTGGGGGGGGTATGGTGAATGGTAAAGGGATTTTTTTTGTTTTTTTTTTCTTCTTTTGGTAAAAAACCTTTCCTTCCTTAGGGTGTGGTTCTCACGGGCACGGTTTTGAAAGCCGGCTATCATTAGCCCACCCATCTGGCTAGAGGCATTCATGATTCTAGCCCTTCCTCTGCATCTTTAGTTGTGGAGTTAGAGGGTTCTCCCTCTTCTGGAATGTCTAGCATGAATTATGGATCAAACCTAAGAAAATACCTTTTCAATCTCCATCCATTGACCCTAGTCTTGTGAATTCTCCTATCTGCTTCCATCAGCTTATAGCTGCCGTTGTCATAGCGTTTCTTGATGATGAATGGTCCCTCCCATCTGGGTTGAAATTTCTTGTCCTTCCTGGTGTTGAATCTGTTGTCATATCTCAGCACTAACATACCTTTTTCCAGTCCCTTTTCTTTAAGCCCTTCATTGAAAGTGAGTCGGCATCGTTCTACCCGCGCTGCATAATGATTGATTGCTTCTTCCCTATCTAGTTGGAGCCTCTCCAGAACCAGGATATGGTTTCAGAGATTTACAACTGGACACTGTATCTGGCTAGCCAAGACTCGTAAGCTGGTTATCTGTACTTCAATGGGTAGAATTGCCTCCTTCCCATAAACTAGATAGAAAGGGGTGAAACCTATTGATGTTCGGAACGTCATTCAGTAGGACCACAGAGCTGCCATGAGATGTTTATCCCAGTCTCCTGTGTGATTGTTCACCTGTTTTGTGATGATTTTACAAATCATTCCATTTACCTTCTCTACCATACCATTGCATTGTGGATAGTATTGTGTGGAATGTCGGCGTGTGATGCCTAACTTCTTCATTAGTTCTCCCACTAGATCGCCTCTGAAACCTGGTCCTTTTATCTGATATTATCTCAAGAGGAGTGCCAAAACGGCAACAGATATGCTAAAAAATGAACTTTGCTACCTCTTGGGCTGTAATTCGGGTGGTGGCTGTTGCTTTTGCCCATCAAGTCATGTAGTCTACACCCACTATGATGTACAGTTTACCTGATTGGGCCCTTGGTAAAGGACCGATTGCATCTATTCCCCATTTCTCAAATGGACCATATGAGATGATAGGAGTTTGTGGCTCGTAGGTTAATGTGCGATCACTGGCCACTTGACAAGCCTTAGTTTTACACCAATGGTGTACATCCATGTTCAAACTAGGCCAAGAGTATCCTGCTTGTAGAATCTTCCTACTGGTGATATCTAGAGCAAAATGACCACCGCAAACGCCATCGTGGCAACTTGAAATTACCTCTGTGATCTCACTAGAGGTTGGCACTCGCCTGATAAGCTGATCCTTGCCCTTACAATACAAAGCGGTATCTAGTAGCCTTCCTTACCAACCACTGTTTTTGGCCTTTGGTGTATCCTCACGGACATTCTCCTATATCTAGAAAGCTGACGATACTAGGATGTAGCATCACTACCTTGAAAGAGGGGTAGCTTCAGTTCGATTGCTCCTAGGGGAACGTCTTGTATTCTTTCTTTGGCTAGAGCATCTGCCTCCTGATTTTCTACTATGGGGACATGAAATAGTTTCACTGCTTCAAACTTCCTTAGAAGATCCTTAACTTGGCTTAGTTGACCAAGTAAAACCTGATTTTTACAAACCCAAGGGCCATTTATCTGCCTTGTCAAAAGCAAAGCATCGCCAAACACATTTAAGCGCTGAAGTCCTTGTGAAATACATTGTTCCAACCCAAGAATTAGGGCTGCATATTCTGCTTCATTGTTGGAGTGGGAGTGTAATAACTGCCCGATGGAGAATACCCTTTCTTGTTGCTCGTTGAAAATGACAATGCCAGCCGTAGACTGGTCCACTGTTCTCTTGTATGCTCCGTCAAAGAAAAGAGAGTGAGCTCTTTCTAGCCTAGGAATCTCTACCATTGATGTTTCTTCCTTCGCTTCCGTGTTGACCTTCAGCTTCCTCTCATAATGGCGATGAGTAAGAATTCCTGCTAAACTAGCCCTGGTGGAGTTTTCTACTTGCATGGTGTAGTCAAACTCTTGTAATCTAATTAACCACTTAGAGATCCTAGATGAGACATCCATGTGTCACGTTACATATGGGGAAACCTCTTCCATTGTCAGGATTACAAAGGGTCTAGGCAGGAGATAGGAGCAGAACTTTGTGGTAGCAAACATTAGTGCCAGAACCATGTGTTCTACTTCGGTAAATCCCTTTTCCGACGGGGTCATGACACGACTAGAGAAGTAAATAGGACGCATGAAAGAAGTTTGGGGGTCCTTTTGCATTAGCACGACTCCGAGTGTATCACTTCCTACACTAGGGTTCACATAAAATGGCTCGTCCCACTTAGGGGGTGAAATGGTGGGAAGCTTAGCTAGGATTTTCTTTACCTCAATAAATTGCTGCTCATTCTCTTCACTCCATGAGAAGACATCTCTCTGGATGAGTTGTTGTAGGGGAAGGACTACTTGAGATAGAAAGTGAATGAACATGCTTAAGTATCTTACCTTCTGGAGGAAAGAAACCAAGTGCTTAGCGGTGGTGGGTGACGATAAAGATACCAGGGCTTGGATCTTGCTAGGGTCAGCCTCAATCCCTTTTGCTGAAATTACATGGCCAAGGAGAGTGATTTTGCTTTCACCAATGTAACACTTATCCAGGTTGAGCTGGCCATCCAAGGTTTGCAGCCTGGTTAAGCCATCATAGACTTTGCTTAAATGAAGGGCTCGTGAACTATAGATGCAAAAATCATCTATGAAAACCCGTATTGATGTTCCAAAGTAGGGTTGGAAAACAAAGGTCACATAGCGCTGAAATGTGGCCGGGGCGTTAGTGAGGCCAAAAGGCATCACCCTGTAAGCAAAGCATCCCCAAGGTGTGATGAAGGTTGTCTTCTTCTGATCTTCTTCTGCAATGCTAATTTGGAAGTATCCTTAGTAACCATCGCACACTGTGTATCGTTCGTGACCCGCCACTTCATTGAGAATTTCATCCTGAAATGGGAGGGGAAAGTGATCCCTCTTCGTGGTTGCATTGAGAGGTTTATAGTCCACACAGACTCTCCACTTGCCACTCTTTTTTGGTGTGACTACTATTGGGGAGACCCATTCTGAGTCTTCGACAGGGTAGGTGAAACCTGCTTGTAGCAAACTTATCACTTCTTTAAGTAGTGCCTCTTGTTGGATTACTCCAAGTCTTCTGAGATTTTGCACTACAGGTTTACTGCCATCCTTGAGTTTTATGTGGTGTTGCACTACTGTAATTCCTGTGATCTTATCATAGCCATCAATGAACAAAGTAGTGAAGTTACCTAGCATGGAGACAGTGGTTGTCTCTTCTCCTGAGGTAGACAAATAGTCGCTGGTGGACTCATCTTCTGAAGCCTCCAAGATCATGTTGCGTTGCTTCCCATTCCTCATGTTGTAGAATATGGACTTCCCTTTAGCGTCCTTCATCTGAATCATTCCGGTGCTCCAGTCTTGTTTAGCCTCCATAGCCATTAGCCAAGGCCTCCCAAGAATGATGGGGTAGCCCTCCCCTTTGTGTGGCATGACAAAGATATCTACCTCCACTTCTGTATTGAATGCTTTTACTTTGACCGCATTCACAATGCCTACGCATTTCACTTTTACATTGTTTGCCATTTTGGCTCGGTAGGGTGCTGACCTACTTACCTTTAGACCTAGATGGTGCATCATCTTTTCACTCATGATGCATATTTGCGCTCCACCATCTATGTAGACGTTTGAGATTCGTTGCCCCTTGATGTGGGCATCCATGGTTGGTAGGATGTCGTCGAGATCCCTTCCAGAGATAGCCCCAGCTATCCTGGGTCTTGATTTCCTGGTACTCGTCATTTTTGTCCATTGCCTCCTCATTCTTGGTGCAAGGTGGAGTAATTGGGGCCAAGTTATCTTCGGGCCTTGCATTAACACATCCTGAACTAAGTCATAGGGTTTTGCATACTCACCTAGTGAGAAGTCCACGATGTCTATCTTCCGTCTCTGTTTAGTTGCTTTTTTGCTAAACTTGGCCTTCCCTTTCATCTTCTCTTCTCTTTGAGAGGGTTCCTTGTGCCTGGTACGCTTCACTCCCATAGAATCCACTTCTTCTACCTTCGCTTTCCCTTTGTGCTTCTTTCAAAATGGTTCTTCTATCTTTGCCTTCCCTTTAGCCTCCAAGCTAATAACACTCACCGCTTGGTTCACAGCAGCAGGTGGTGGGGGTAGTGGTGGAATGAGAGGTTGGGGTGGTTGTTGTTGTTGTACAGGTGGTTGAAGGATTTGGACCGGTAGGATTGGCCCTGGTTGCCTAGGTGGTGGTGGTCTTGCTCTTGGCAGAGAGATCTGATTCTATCTCCCCCCTCTATTGAAATTCTGCCTCCTTGGATGTGGGCAGTAGTACATACCATGGCCGTCTTCCCCGCAATTGTAGCAGTGGTACTCTTGGTTCTGTCTTCGGTGTCCTCTTATTCTGGATTCCTGAGAGGTGCATGCCCTTGCTGCATGTTAACCCTCACGGCTCACGGACACCCCATCACCTACGACGGACGTGTATTATGTATTTGGTAGAGTCAGGTACCGGGCTTGTCGGACCAATAGGAAAAGGGTAAGAGTGATCGCCGATGAGAGGCGCACTCTAACTGGGACATTCAAGGGATTAGTTGGCTAAGCATGGGCGCCCAAGTGTGAATGGGGTGAGCTCATATAAAAGTCAACTAGACCTAAAATTCACTCATTCTCTCATTTGTGCAATAGAAGAGTGCTCTTGCTCCATCTCCATCTCCATCTTCTTCTTCTTCACCTCCTTGTGTGTGTGTGTGTATGTGAGAGAGAGAGAGAGAGGGAGAGTGTGTGTGCGATCGAGAATTACGAAGGAACGATGGTGGCGAAGCGGTTGAGCGCGGCACGACTGCAGCTTCTTCTTCATCGCGGCGAGGAATCCACCACGAAGGTGAGCGTAGAGCGGTGAGTGACACACCCTTTGCTCTCTTGAGCTTGCTAGTTTAGGCTTGTTGTGTGCTTAGAGCCATTTGTGGCTCGCACACGGTGTATCGGCAAGTCCTTTGCTTCGACAGTGCGGCAAGGAGCGCACATTTTTGGCGCCGTTGTTGGGGAAATGCCCTACACTAAGCTCAGTTAAGCACTTTACGCTTTCTTGTGATGCAATTTCAATTGAAGGATTTGTGAAGAAGGGAGGTGTGGTTGTGTGGAGAAGATTTTTGTTACACTGTACTGTCTTTTTTGTTTTCTGTAAAGAAGGAGTTACAATTTTTTTGCAATGTACTGTTAGAATTAAGGTATTAGCTATGGAATGTTAGTTCTGTAAGGTTCACTGTTAGTTCTGTAAGGTTAGTTTTGTAGATCTGTTAGCTACTGTAGTACTGTGTAAATAGTATTAGAGTGTGTGTGGCAGTATCTCCAAAAAATCAAAAAATAAATAAATAAGAAAAGACTTGGGTTGCAAAACACCCAAAATTACTAGGTGAGCAGCCTTCACGGGCACTCACTGACACTTCTAGGGGATCCAAGTCATATGAACCTACGCTCTGGACGAGTGTTAGAGCACAAGCATATTTGTAGTGCCTCCATTTACGCGGTAACCCATTATTCCTCCACCCTAGGTTCTGGACCTTCGGCCAAGACTCAAGGTAGCGCGACCCAAGATCCTCATATCGCATCTAGTGATTCTTCCTCTGACTATGAAGTCATGGAGGGGTATCCTACACCAAAACCTGCTAGTTCAAGTCAAGACATGCATGCCATGGGCCCACGGCGCGGGTCCAGCGTGTTTAGCCGCTTAAAAGAGACCCTTAGTAGAGCTACTCGCTCCGAACATGCGGTTAATGAAATAAATGAAGGGAGTGGGGAAGTAAATTCGTCATTCATGCCTAAAATAGACCCTATGCTTCTTGAGAGTGTGCATGTGAATGTTCCATGCACTGCACCTCCTGATCCTTTAGGACTATCTCCCTCTGAGGGTTTACTACCCGATGGTAGGAGTCTTGCCAAAGTACAAGAGGTCGAACGCTATATGCAAGCAACAAGGGAGAGGGAAATTGAGAACCTACGAAGGCTAGAACAAATTCGAGCCCTGAAAGCAAAGGCTCCTATGACAACAATCATGCCAGCCGAGCAACCGAGTGCTCCCAAGGTAGCAGTCACGGAGGGGCAAGCGATGGGGAGCAATAATGCTTCCACTTTGAGGGAAACCACCAGCACGCCAGGCCTAGATGGGATATTCCTAAACAAAAATTGGGAGTATGACCTACAAGCAGAAGCTTTAACTGATCGGTACACAGGACACACCTATCATGTGGGTTGGTTAGATGTTCTACAATCCACATCGGGTGCTACTAGCATAGATGAGCAACAACAGAAAGTCTGTGATGTCCTCCATAGGATTGTCGAGTTAGAAAGACAGAACACAGGGATCAACATGCCTTCAACAGGCCTAATGAGATTCTTGGATACGGGAAAGGCCAACCAACCAACCCTATCACAAATGGAGACTCCCTCAATGAGCCCCATTGATCCTCCATATGTTGTTTCGCCAGGAGCCTTAGTAAAATTTGAGCCCACAAGTGGCAGCTTTACCTTCCCAAATCTAGCTCATCTTTCTCTTAATGACACTACGGCTACTATGCATATCCCAGTGGTGAGCATGAAAAGAAGTACACCATGGAGTTCATTTGTTAACACTGCGCCGATGCCTAGTAGCACAGTGCCGCTAACTATACCTACATGTATGTATCAATCATGTGCACCTGTCGTACCTCAGCCTCATGTAGCTCCTACACCTCCGATTATTCCAAGAGCTTACAATCCACAATGGAATTATCCAAGCTCTTATACAAGTGGAGCCATGCCATTTAATAATAACATGCCATATCAGGCACCCCCTATGCCTAGGGCCACGCCTGTAAACTTTGGACCACCGTCTCGTACACCACCATACGAAATATGGGACCCAAGAGCCGCGCGTATGCCAAGGCCAAGGCCAACTCCCATCTCAACATGTGGTTCCAGGAGCACATACACCCATTATACCTGCTCAAATAGGAGATTTTGCAGCATTTGCTCAAACTATCGGTCGCTCTATTGCGGAAAACATGCGTGCGTAGTGCACCGGATAGAGAGCCTAGGAGCAAGGCAGTTCAAGTAGCTAAGCTCACACAGAAATTCAGTGGAGACGGAGATGCTAGAAAGCATATGGAAGTCTTTGAACATGTGTGCGATTCCTTGGAAGAGCACAATGAGCTACATAAGTGTAAGGCTTTGAGTTTGACCCTAAGCGGAAAGGCTGGAGATCGGTATAGAACCTTAAGAGTAGAAGAGAAAACGATCTACTCTACTCTTAGGAGACTGTTCTTAAAAGAATACATACGAGAGGGAGTACTTTGGGGTGTAGCCTCTTAGCTCCAAAAAGCCCAACGAGAAGAAGGTGAATCCGTGAGAGACTTCATTAGTCGCCTAAAGAATTTGAATTCTCGATGCAATCCAAACGAGCAATTCAACAACAACCAATTGCTCGATAGATTCATTAGGGGACTACGACATGAAAGTATTTATAATGGCCTAGTCATTAGAGGTATCACTACTTGGGAAGCAGTCACCATGAATGCAATCCAATTGGAGGATAATTTGATGATTGCAGGAGAAAGAGTGTCTGCCGAGCCGAAGTCTAGTAGCTCGCAAGCATCAGGGCATGATCCAATGAAGATAAAGCCAATCGTGAAAGAGTAAACGATATCTGAAATGACTTTGGCAAATCTCACCAAGGCCATCCAAGAAAGCCTTAGGGGTAATCGTGCTCCACAAAACACTCATATGTATCCAAGAAGGGAGCAACAATGGTGCTCAATTTGCTTGGGCCCACATACTACGAGTGAATGCCCTACTTTCAGAGTAAAGTTTAACGGGACTTGTAACGCGTGTGGTAGGTATAGCCATCAAGCGAAGGATTGCCTAATTCTTAAACGCATCATGGAAAATAGACCGCCTATAGCTTGGGCAGACTCACCTCGAGTTCCTGCATTGATGCCTACCCCACCCATGGAGCAACAATTGCCATTACAGCACATGGTCCCTAGAACCCAAAATGTGATCCAAACCACACTGTTGCCACCTCCAGTGCTAGGACCGCAACCCCCTCATCCAAGAGTTACACCTATGAACCAAATAGGTTGCGAGTCATCTAGTACTTATGTAGATTACGAAGAGGACATAGACTCTAGTATCACCTATGGAGTCGACATGCTTGAGGAGTGTCCCATGTACTATATGGAAGACCATTGGGGACAAATCAAACCGGTATATCAAGCTACTGCGCTAGCAGCAAGAGGCCAAAACATTAATAGTTTTGCCAGGAGACCACCTCTTCAGTGCTACGAATGTGGTGGACCACATCGAGTAGCTGAGTGCCCCATTAGAATGCAAAAGAATGCCGCACTAATGCAAACAAGTCAAGGGAGTGCATTGGCAATGCCAATACTCACTTGTAATCATTGTGGCATAGATCATTTGATCGCACAGTGTCCTAACAGTCCAAACGCACCGAAACTCACACCATTGAACATAATAGAGATTGTTGATGGGACACCACCAACTATAAACATAGCACCAGTGAATGCACTCACACGGTCGATGCTCCAAAAGCAAAATTACATCCTCGAAGAGAGAGATGCTGCATCCATTGGCTGAGCGAGAAAGAAGAAAACACGAAGAAAGAAATCCCTTAATGCTTCTAGCTCAAAACCTAGTTCAAAGACTAACATAGGGACAGGAGAGGATCCCGTGTATATGAATGACCCTGAGGATGACTCAGATTCGATAGAGACCACGTAGACCAAAACTATTACTACAAAGGAAAAAGCCAGTGAGGAGGATCACGAGAGGGAATTACGATGAACACCAAAAGAGTATTCAAAGTTAAACCACCCAGTTGCGAACCCCCAAGATAAGCCACGAGAGGCAAAAAATGAGGATTGCAAGAGAAAGATTGGAACCTATCCAAACCCAACAGTGGAAATTGAACGAGTCCAACAACTGAGGGGTTTGGTGGAAGAAACTCAACGAACATTAGAACCTGAACCCAAACATATCCAGATGTCGGACACAATGTTTCCCACACAAGTTCAACCTCACAAGAACTATAGGCTGTTAGCTATACCCAGTATCATTCGAGAAGAGAGTGAGGGTAGGACATCTGAAAGGGGACACACACCTTTCCTACTAGAGAGAATGTTTGGTGAGGGAATGCCCGACCCCCTTGAGGAAGTGGAGATTCCATCTTCACCATTCTCTTGTCAGGGTCCTACGTCCCACAAGATGCCATTAAATGTTGCCAAATTGATGGATTTCATGTCTTCAGAAGTTAGAACCACCATCATGTCCAAACTATATAAAGACCCCGAGCTAGTCTCAGCTCTTCGAGCCTTCCTCAATGGAGAATTACAGGCCGGATTACCACAGTTTGCACATATGAACAAACCTGACTCGGTAATGAATGATGAGGAACATTTAGCACCACCATCTGACCTAGCGAGACATGAATCTGTCATTGAAGTACCCGTTAACAAGTTGGGGCAATACTTTGAAGGTGATGAATCTAATGCTACTCTACCAATCACTACTAAAGGATTAACTGTAAAGGGGGTCCTTGACGGTGGTGCGGGAGTCAGCATGGTGACAAAGAGTTGTTGGGAGTCTATGGGGCGACCTCACCTTGAAGCCACAAGCATAGTGGTAAAAATGGCTAATGGATCTATTGTTACGCCTATTGGAATGCTAAAGGATCTCAGAATCAAGGTCTTGGGACACAAGGTAAGGCAGACTTTCATTGTTATGGATTTTTCCAAGCATCCTATGTCATTTGAGATGATCTTAGAGTGTCCATTCATGAGGGAAGAAAAAATGGTGCATGACTGGTCCAAAAACCACGTCTACTTACAGTTCCAAGACTCTGTCATTCGAGTTGATCTTTTAAGTGGTCGAACGCATCCTCTAGGAGATAAATTCATCATTGATAATCGATCAAACACAACAATTCACTCGGATCCATTACAGTATTGTTACACGTGTAACGAAGACACGGATATTGGGGAGAACTCTCCTTATATGGATATCCTACCCGGAATGGCTGAGTCAGACAATGTCGATTGGGTGCACCTAGCGGCAACTATAGATACATGGGGAGCTAGAGGAACAACCTGGGTAACACCAGATGGGGAAGAGGTACCACACATTGCACCAGTAAACATGTTAGGTGTAGCGCATGTAACATCCGATGATAAGAAAGAGGCACACCTACCTGAGAGTGAAACCGATGATTCCTCAAAGGCTTCAGGCCAATACACATCAAAAACAGAATCTCAAGGAGAAATGGATTCAGAACCTGAGGAAACATCGAGTGAACCAAGTATAGAAACTGAACACTCAAGGCCTAGTACGACCATCTATGGTACTTTATATGAGAGTGAAGAAGATACAAGCGAAGACCTATCAGGCGAGTCGAGTTCAAACATTTACCAAAATCAAAACCTTAACAAGAAACAAAGGTCATATAAGAGACGACGATATCGAGCAAATGTGAGAGCTAGGATAAACAAGGAAAGATCTACTGCAGAATGGCTTAGCTATCTAGGGGCATGTGATGGTCATCGAAAGCTAGTAGACAATTGGGGTGAACATCTCCAGAGTGTCATGTGGTGCAGCCCGCGACCCATTGACCTCGCTCAATTGGAGGTTACAGAGCCGAAATTGAGTCGAACTATAAGAAGACGTCAAAACCGAGAGTTAGCACAACAACAAAAGGTGGCAGAACTAAAAGAAAGGTCTCCGTTAGGACAAGAGCCTACTGACTTACATACGGCTCCTGAACATTTTAAATCTTATACCACGGGAGAGCGAAAGGTTGTGTATGCCAAAGCCCAACGAATACCTACCAATGGAAGTAGTGGAGTCTATGATGGTCCAACGGTAGTTAAAGAGATAGAATTAGCAGAACCAGGTGAGGAGTCTAAACCAGTCTTTATTGCTCAAGACCTTACCGAAACTGAAGAGGCTGTACTTAAGGAGCTCCTCAAGGAATACAAGGATATCTTTGCTTGGACATATCATGACATGAAGGGCGTTCCACCTTCTGTGGTGCAACATACAATTCCCATGATCAACACTGCTAAACCCGTCCAGCAACGACCCTATCCAATGAATCCTAAGTACGCCAAAATTGTACAAGAGGAGATTGAAAAACTTATCCAATGTGGATTCATATACCCTATTGAGCACTCAGAATGGGTTTCTCCAATAGTCATTGTGCCAAAAAAAAATGGTAAACTAAGAGTGTGCGTGGACCTCAAGAAAGTTAATGCAGCTACTAGGAGAGATCATTATCCCTTGCTATATTCATAACATGTGCTTGAAAGAGTTGCGGGCAAGGAAGCTTATAGCTTTTTAGATGGGTACTCTGGTTACAATCAAATCACAATTGCATTAGACGACCAAGCTAAAACTGCTTTTATCACAGAGTTTGGAGTGTTTGCATTTCGTGTTATGGCTTTTGGCTTAACAAATGCCCCTGCTACATTCCAACGATTAATAAACACCGCGTTTAAAGAATTTCTAAGGGAGTTTTGTGAAGCTTTCCTAGACGACCTTTGTGTTTATTCTTCTTGGGAGAAGCATTTGTTATATCTACGAAAAATATTTGAAAGGTGCAGATTTTATCGCATCTCATTGAACCCTTTCAAATGCCAATTGTGGGTTAAGCATGGAGTCATTCTAGGGCATATAGTGTCGGAGAATGGGATATCCATAGATGAGAGTAAGATTAAAGCCATTGCCGGTTTGCCACCACCTACGAACTATAAAGGAGTTCAAAGATTTATGGGCCATGTTGGTTATTATCGAAGGTTTATTTTAAACTTTGCCGAGATAGCGCGTCCATTGTACAAGCTTCTTATCAAGTTTCACTGGACGGACGAATGTCATCAATCTTATGAGTTATTAAAGAAGGCCCTAACAAGTGCTCCAATCCTGTGAACACCTGATTGGAATGTACCTTTCATGTGCATATTGATGCATCAAATTTTGCTATTGGGTGTGTTCTAACTCAACCAGGAGAACATAAATTGGACTACCATATTAGCTTTGCAAGTCGCCAATTAAATGATGCCGAGATGAACTACACTACTACAGAGCATGAAGGTCTAGCTATGATTTACGCAGTAAAGAAATTTCGCTATTACCTTCTTGCTACCAAGTTTGTGTTTTATGTTGATCATCAAGCATTGCTATATTTGGTAAACAAGACGTGTTCCACAGGTCGAATTACACGATGGTTGTTAATTCTTCTTGAGTTTGACTTCACCGTTGTTGTGAGGCCTGGGAGGAACCATGTCATGGCGGATCATTTATCTCATATCCCTAATGGCGAAGCTCCTACAGGGGTTGATGATGAATTTCCTGATACTCCTTTGTTCATTGTTGAGACAATGCCTGAATGGAGTGAAAAGATTGTTAACTTCTTAGTTAATAGTTTTCCACCCAAAGAGTTGCGAAAAGATATAGCTCCAAAATTAATCAAGGAATGCGAACCCTATTGTTTACTGGCGGGAACTCTCTATAAGAGAGGAAAAGATGATGTTCTTAGACGTTGTGCCCGCGAGGATGAGTATTTATATATTCTACAAGAGGCACACATGGGCGTAGCTGGTGGTCACTTTTTAGGAAATTTGACTTCCCGAAAGATCTTATAGTCAGGCTATTGGTGGCCCACTTTGTTTAAGGATGCATCACTTTTTGCAACGGGATGTGATGAATGCCAACGCTTCAAGAAGCCACAAGGAGGGGATAGGATGCCTCTACATCCCATCAAGGTAACCCAACCGTTTGAAAAGTGGGGCTTAGACTTTGTAGGACCGATTAGTCCGGCTGCACGTAACACGCAATCACGATATATCATTGTGGCTATGTAACCAAATGGGATGAAGCAAAAGCAACACGAAAGGTGGATGCAAAAACAACAGCTAAGTTCCTCTTTGAGAACATTATCACACGTTTTGGATGTCCCTTTGAACTTGTGAGTGACAATGGAACTCATTTTATAAATGAAGTAATAAAAGAACTCACATCAAACTTCATGATATCTCACCACAAGTCTACACCCTATTATCCCCAAGCAAATGGCCAAGCTGAGAGTACCAACAAAACTCTCATCTCCATTTTGACAAAGACAGTTGAGGCTCATCGCACTAATTGGGACCTAAAGCTTACATAAGCTTTATGGGCTTATCGTACTGCGTATAAAGTTGCTATTAATTGCACACCGTTTAAGATGGTGTATGGCCAAGAAGCAGTTATGCCATGGGAGTTTGTCATTCCTAGTCTTTGAGTAACTTCTCAAGAAGGTTGGGATGGTAACCCCTTAGTGGAGCGATTATATATCCTAGAAAGGCTAGATGAAGAAAGGCAATTAGCTGTGCGAAATGCTCTAGTGGAGAAGGATAGGAGAAAGAAGTGGTTTGATAGCCATTTAAAGGATAAAGACATCAAGGTTGGTGATAAAGTTCTTATGTATGGGGTACGTAATGAAAAGAAGAAATTGAAATACGTTGGTAAGGGACCATATCGAGTGTGTGAAATTACCCCGCAAGGTACCATTCGTGTGGAGACTCTAGATGGAGTTGAAACCATTGGATTCCTTAATGGGAGTAAATTCAAAAGATATTATGATCCTCTAAGCCAGGAAGAGTTGCAAGCCATCCATCAAAAGAAGGCTGCCAAGGAACAAGCAAAGCTTAGAAAAATCCAAGCAAGAGTTGAGGCTTGAGAACGACAACAACATCTTAAACGCCAACGAGAGGCTAATATGGGAATCACGCAAGCATTTTTCGAGGACACAGATGACGACTCATTAGAATCTGAGCCACCCCTACGATACCCAATTGAGCTAAATAGCCCCTATGGGAAAGTACTATACAATGCCTTATTAGATACGGGAGCTAAACACAATTTGTTATCCTATGGAGTTTGGTGTCAATTAGGGAAACCGACCCTATCCCCGAGTACGATGCAAGTCAAGGGAATTAATAAAAAGAAAACTGCTATTCTTGGAGTCCTTCAGACCCCTGTTGTCTATGACAATGGAAGCATAGTGCAGAGGTTTCTAGTCATGCCCGCGGGAGATATGGAAGGCAACGTAAACCTGGGACGCACGTGGATGTTGGAAACCAAATGCACTATTGATTGGGATACTGGTAGTGTCACGACACGACCACCGACTCTAACCCCTATCATTCAAGCAAAGTCACCTACGTTGCAAACTCTAGCAAAGTTGAAGGATATCCAACATTCACAAGACAAGGTGGTTAACTCGTCTTTGCCGGCTACCCATGAACCTAGCACTTCAACACTTGTAGTTCCAGCAAGCACTAATATTGCAAGTACTCAACCTACACGACCTAAGAGTACATATCAATGGGTCCCCAAGGCCTTACTTCCAACTACCTCAACCCTCCCATCCATTCCAAGAAAAAATTTCCTCAGAAAACCAAGAGCAGGTCCTAGGAGAGTCAAGACCAAATCACGATGGATTCCAAAACAACTATTAGAAGCCCAAGGCTACTATGATGGAAATGAGAAAATTTGGGTACCTAAACATAAAATGTGTCCTTCCCTATCGACAACAAACCCATATGAGTCAAACAGTTTAACGCTAAAGACAATGGCAGACCGTGGGAAGAGAAAGATCACAGAATGCTACACACCTAGTCCAGAGCTAGTTTGGGCTCCAAGGAAAAACCAATTTATTCCACCTAGCTCAGGAAGGGGGGAGTTCCATGAAGCTTCTAGCTCCTCATGTAATACATCCATAGAGGTAAAAGCTTCTACACAGCCTCCATCTATAGTAGTGGACCTCCATGAAGCTACAAAAGAATCCACACCTCCCAGTGTTCAAGAATCACCTGATGAACCACTTCAAGCTCGATCCTGGGAGAGTACCTTACCACCCTTGAAACTTGACGAGGCACCTAGGGTAATAGAAAACTACTGGCAAAAATCCTCACCTATTACCAACTGGAACGATTGGTTTCAAAGGGTGACGAGCTCATTTCAAACGGTATGATCTACCCAAGGAAGGGGGGAGTGTTTGTGGACATCCATTATTCACTTGCTTCCCTCTCAACCTTTCTCCCTGACCTCTTAATCTCCAATCTTAGGGAATGTATATATAAAGCCTTATACTCACAAAAACAAGATAAAAAAGTAAAAGAGCAAGAGCCATAACACAAATCATAAAAACAAATTATGCACAAGAACACGACCCTTGTAATATTTGCACTCTAACCATCATCTATTTGCGTGTATAGATATGGCTAGTACGCTAGAGTCATCCACTCCTGCCTTGGGCGAGAGGTACCCTCGTTACTTTTCACAAATATTTCACATGGTCTTTCCAGTGCTTGCATGTGAATGGGAATTGATAGGTACGCTAGCATGTGAGAGGAATTTTGAGGAGTTAGAATGGCTGATACGTCTCTTGACCACGTCTGATCCATACTTAGTAGAGAGCGTTTCTCCCATTGCACAAGCCTACCCTTTTGACCAAGATGACTATAGGCGTCTAGTGACCTTCTTAGTAAACATGGGCACCTATGATGAAGAAGAAAATTTACAGGACTACACAGATGGCACATATGGTCTCATGGATGATGACTTTGTTTATCTCGACGACGAGGATAGGGGTTTAGCCTTAGGGTTTCCCCCCAACCTCTACAATATCCTATTTCCTTGAATCTCTAGGGGGATGCAAATAATTAGGTTAGGGTTCCTTATGTTTTTTGTTGTGTTCAATAAGTGTTGGTACCTTTTCCCACTAATGTGCCTCCTGGAGGTATTCCTTTTGTTTCCTAGTGTGTACAAGAGCGTGTTGCTATTGATAGGATTTGGACCTTCATGGAATCTTTATCTCGTTCACACTTCAGATCAAGCGCGACCATCAACACAAACAGGTGTTTCTTATTTATTAGCATTGCCCCTTATCTTTTTGCATCTATGTTTGTCTGCTTTGATTGTGATTGGTAACATAATATTCAGTGCATTTTCTTAGTACTAAACATTTAATTCAATGTAATTTTTTGTCATAATCACTTGTCTAGGTTTAAAAATCAAGCAAGTTCGACTAAGCTAGTTTGACCAAGTTAAGTGTTAGAGATCTTCTCTTAATACCATGGGGAATGCCTTCCTAATAATTAATGGTTACTTAGGTTCTTAATCCGATTTAGGCAGCATCGTGTGAGATGTACTAGGGCTTTCTAGTGGGCTTGACCCTATTGACCTTTAGCTTAAGTATTATAAAGGGAGTTTACTAGTGTGATGAGCCTGGGGAGGTGTATCAGTGTTATATGACCCCCCAAAGTTACAAAATTAAAATGATGAAAATGAACAAGCAAAAAATCAAAGTGCCACATTGTAAAATCTTAAGCTGGAAGAGAAATCTCAGCTTGATTTGGTACTTCACTCACATGTATTGCCTATGGTACTAGAGCCCTAGAGGTTCCCAGTGTGGGCGCTTTTCCTTGAAAAGCAAAAAACCCAAGGCATACAAAATAAGCACACACATCAAATTGAATCACTCTGAAAAGACTTTGGGGGGTCAAAGAAAAAGTAATCAGTCAGGCGATGATTTCATGAGAAATTCCTTTTATGGTAGCTTAACCACAAGGTCTTCTAGATATAGCCTCTAGTCAGCCCTCGAACATGAATACTTGGCTCTCGCGATTAAACAACTTAATTGACCACAGAAAATTAAGAAGCTTACTCATGGTATTAATATTCGATCTCTAGTGCCTTTCGACCGTCAAATTAGCGACCCCAGACTTGTTTAATTTTTTACCTTTACATCTGTTTATGCATTTGATTACATTGCAATTTAATGTTCATTGCTGACAAATTGTTTGAAATTCTTTTACCAATCAATTTGTCTATCTAGAACTGCATATGCTTTTTAATCACTTATGAGAATGCAATTACTGTGTCAATGTTGTTTGATTTTGCAATGACTGAAGAAGGATAAGAACATTCATCTCAAATGCTCTTCCACCTCAACGAACGAGCTTCAACTCAATAGCTTCCGAGGACGGAATCTACATCAGGAAGGGGGGCATGTTAACCCTCATGGCTCACGGACACCCCATCACCTACGATGGACGTGTATTATGTATTTGGTAGAGTCAAGTATCGGGCTTGTCAGACCAATAGGAAAAGGTTAAGAGTGATCGCCGATGAGAGGCGCACTCTAACTGGGACATTCAAGGGATTAGTTGGCTAAGCATGGGCGCCCAAGTGTGAATGGGGTGAGCTCATATAAAAGTCAACTAAACCTAAAATTCACTCATTCTCTCATTTGTGCAATAGAAGAGTGCTCTTGCTCCATCTCCATCTCCATCTTCTTCTTCTTCACCTCCTTGTGTGTGTGTGTATGTGTGTGAGAGAGAGAGAGAGAGAGAGAGAGAGGGAGAGTGTGTGTGCGATCGAGCATTACGAAGGCACGACGGCGGCGAAGCGGTTGAGTGCGACATGACTGCAGCTTCTTCTTCATCGCGGCGAGGAATCCACCACGAAGGCGAGCGTAGAGCGGTGAGTGACACACCCTTTGCTCTCTTGAGCTTGCTAGTTTAGGCTTGTTGTGTGCTTAGAGCCATTTGTGGCTCGCACACGGTGTATCGGCAAGTCCTTTGCTTCGACAGTGCGGCAAGGAGGGCACACTGCACAAGATGCACGGATAAACTCTCTAGTTGGGTGGTGATGCGACTCAGCAGGTCTTGTTGCTCTTCTGATGCCTCTTGCGGTTGGGCTCTATGACTGCCTGTTGCAGTCATAGCGGTCTTAACGAGGCCGAGGAGTATAAAAACCCAATGTATTTCCGTCGCTAACAGCGTCACAAGTGCACACAACCTCTTGTAGTGAGGTAATCGATGCACTGCCGAGACCAATGAGGATAAAGGAGGTACATGCATTTATGGGACATTGTGTGCATTATAGGTGCTTCATATACATGTATGTTGTAATAGCTAAGCCCATGTATGCTCTCATTTCCAAATTTGAGTGGACGGAGGAATGTGAGGAGGCTTTTCACAAGTTGAAGTAGGGATTAATTCTTTCTCCAATTTTACAAGCCCTTGATTGGAACAGGATCTTCCATGTACATGTAGGTGCATCAGCCTATGCCATAGGATGCATATTAGCCCAACCAAGAGAGAGAAATAAGGATTTTCCCATTTTCTACTCTAGTAGGCAGCTAAACAACACAGAGAAATATTATACCACTACGGAGAGAGAAGGTCTTGGGATGATATATGCTCTCAAAAAATTTAGACACTACCTTCTTGCAATCAAGTTTGTTTTCTTCATAGATCACCAAGCACTATTGTATGTGGTAAACAAACCTTTTAACATTGGAAGGATTGTTCGTTGGTTTATAATATTGCTTGAGTTTGATTTCATCGTTGTGGATGGTCACTCTCATATTATTGCAGACATAGCAAGGACTACGAACATAATTGTCAATCCATGGGACAAAGCTAACTCGACTAGTACATAGAGGCTACAAGAGGGTGTCAATCACTTGGTAACAACAGAAAACTTGCATTTAACACAAGCTACACTCAAATGACCTAAGTCATTAAGAGCTAGTCACTAATCGGCAAACAAAACATGACTGTTACAGCATCAAACGACATCCAAATGCAATGAAACTTCTAGGAGAAGTATATATGACCTAAGAACACATGCTTATGGTCTGAAATATCACTTTCAATGAAGTGCAAAAAATGTGATTATTAACAAACAGTGAGATTTTTACCTAGTTGTTTCTGACCCCGGATGCATCTAAATGCTTAGCAATGATGCCCTGATACTCCACCTATGCTTATTTTGTGATTTCCTAGCTTAAATTCTTACTTATTAGGATGAAATTAGGCCATGTATCGACGACGCCAAAAGCTACAATTTACCATGATATGCTTACGTCAATGCGTAGAGCTCTTACCTGTGGTTGCAACGCAAAAGACGGCACTACAATGTGACAACCGACAAGGGAGATAGAGAGAGAGAGAGAGAGAGAGAGAGAGAGAGAGAGAGAGAGAGAGAGAGAGAGAGAGAGAGAGAGAGAGAGAGAGAGAGAGAGAGAGAGAGGGGGGGGGGGGGGGGGGGGAGAAGGTGGCTGAGCGCTACCGCTTAGGGGCGGTAGGGATCCAATCCAAGAGAGCTGGAGTGAATGGTGGCAGTATTAGGAAAATCGGGGTTCCAATGTATTTTAATTGACAAAAATCCTAAAATCTCGGCTAGATTTTGAGCTTGTGTTGAAGAAAACCAGAAACTTTCACAAGTTTTTGTGTAATTACCGATAAAAGCTTCAAATTTTGCCCTGAAAATTGAGAGAATTTCAAGTTTTCCCTTATTTTCTTTGGTTAAGAAAAATGTATTTTTCTAGCCCTGAATGGTGAATGTCTTTTGAGGAAGATGTTGTTTGCATGGTAGCAAAAGATGGACGGATGTGGCTGAAACAACGGGAGTGGTTACACAACTTCTCATCTGCAATGGTGGACAATACTAGTAGACACTTGCAATCTCCATGAGCACCCATGGATATGCAAAGGAGAGTGCATCATACACGATCACCCAAGGCAGAAGAGAGCACGGAGGATGCACCTTTAAAAATGCAAAGGTACAAAAAAGGGAGGGCAATCTGGGCAAAAGGTTAGAAAGAGAAAACAACACCTCCCCTCCCTATATAGAGACACAACCAAGTTTCCCAAACTCTTTGAAAAACCCACAACCCACAAATATTGAGAAAATTTGAAAAAATGGAACCGGTCCGTAGGTTGCAAATTAGTGGCACAGGGTTGAGGAAATAAAATGTTGTTCACTTGGGGCCACCAAGAGGTTATGACATTGCCACCAATACAAGGTGATAAAATGATGGTAGAAACATGTCAAAAACAAAAAACTACCTCGCATAGGCTAGGTACACATCTATGATAAGCCCTTGGGAGATATTTCGACAATGGGCACTAGCATGTTCGCTAGGACTGGCTAGGAAACGGGGGGAACGAGGCCTATATAAAGGTACGCCATGCTTTGTTTTTGAAAAAATTCAAACCTTACATATATTGCAACTATCTTTTCTTTGTAAGTCTCTTTCTTTATCTTCCACACACACACACACACACACACACACACACACACACCGTGAGATGGCTAGGCGCTAGCGCTTAGGCAAGGGCCTGCTATATTGAGAGAGAGAGGGAGAGAAATCAAGACGGATGGAGGTAGATGTAGTGGGCACCAGTGGCCATTATTAAACTGGGTGCTAGAGCTTGCAAAGGAGAGTCGCAAGAGAGATCCAGTTATGGGGGACGATGGAGGGATGGAGAGAGTTAGAGAGATAGACGAGGATAGAGGGGGAAATGGGGCCTATATAAGGGCATGCTAGGCAATGTTTTTGAGAAAATTTAAACTTTACAACTATTGTGTCTATTTAATTGACGGTAACTCTCTCTCTCTCTCTCTCTCTCTCTCTCTCTCTCTCTCTCTCTCTCTCTCTCTCTCTCTCTCTCTCTTTCAAACACACATGAAAATACATCAAGGTTATTGGGCGCTAGTGCTTAGGCAAAGCCAAGGTAAATATGGGAGAGGGAAAGGGAGAGAGAGGGAGAGGAATAAAGCATCGTAAGAGAGAAAGAAGGGCAAGGGGCTGGGTGCATAGATGTAATGGTGGGGAGAGAGAGAGAAAGAGAGAGGGGGGGGGGGGGGGACTAAGATAGAGAGTAAGTGAGAGAGAAGAGAGGGAGTAGAATTGAGAGAGACAAATGGATGAAGGGGAGAGAGAGAGAGAGAGAGAGAGAGAGAGAGAGAGAGAGAGAGAGAGAGAGAGAGAGAGAGAGAGAGAGAGAGTTGAATATGGTGAGAGACAAAAATAGGGGCAGAGAGAGGTAGTAGGGTTGAAGAGAGAACAAGGTAGAATTTAATGCCCACTGTCTCTAAATAATGTTTTTTTGCATGCTTTGACATCTGCTTATTGTGCAGGGGGTATTGAACGTGGGCATTGGTTTTTGTGGAAATTGCTCACGCAGTATACAAATGAGAATAACATTGTTGTTCAGCACAGAGGAGCCTGTGGAGTGTTGGCTTTGTTGGGGAGCCATATGGGCCGTATGATGACAATATTTGAGAGCAATGAGGAGTTCTCCACCAAACTACGCACTACTTTAAAAATGCAAGCTCGTCGACTGCGAGAGATGCAGAAGCGAAACAAGAGACATGCTAGTGAGGTAGACTGTTCCCTAAAGGCAACATCTCTTTTGGAACCAAATCCAGACATTGTGGAGATAGATCCACCGACCCACGACTTAGAGTACATATTTCAAACAACACCTCACATTACATGGACAATGATGTCTTTTGTAAACTATTGTATTCGATCATTTTTAACGATCTTTTGAACAAAGAGACGTGCTTGTTCTTAAGTAGTTTGATCTTGTATATAAGTGGATTTTTTCTATTCGTGTATGTGAACTTATATGGACCATCTGTTCCTGTGATTAAGTGGATTTTACATATTCTTGTAACTCTTTTCATAAACTTGTAGTAATTGTGGTTGCCCTTTCTTAGTAGCTGAGCACTCACTCCTTCATCCAATTTGGTTTGATCCCTCTCTCTCTCTCTCTCTCTCTCTCTCTCTCTCTCTCTCTCTCTCTCTCTCTCTCTCTCTCTCTCTTTGTGTGTGTGTGTGTGTGTGTAGCAGTTCTAAATCTATAAAATTATATGCAAACGAACACTAACTGTTCACAGACAACAATTCTAGAAAAGTACAGTGGCTTTGCACAGTAATTTATTTGCAGTTGAAAATAAATTACGTACAAGGTAATGAAAGATAACAAAATACAGCTCAAGTATCCTTAAACCCAAAGTCTGGGAAATCTTGTATCACACTACGAGATCCACCATTTGTTAAGAACTGGACATTTTAATCAAGGAAGGTAGCCCTCATTTGCACCCATAGCCACAAGAAAACAGTTCGTTAGCACGTGACTGTACGCAGGTGATGCTGGGCATCCCAGTTGTTATCCATGTCACCATAAAAAAAACATAGTCCTTAACTTCAATATTTGATTTAAAATAAAATGGTAAGAACAAAGATCCTTGGCTTCTCAGCCAATCTGATACAGACGGTACCCAACCCCATAGAGCAGCCATAAATTCTGTTTTATTTTTCCTCTAATCTTAAAAAAAATTTTAAGTAGCAAAACAAATTTCCAAAACTTCATCCTTAACTAGATTATTCTATTTGAAAAAATACCCACTACCTTGTCTATCAACAACATTTGTGATATAGCCTCTTATTCGGGACTTATTTTATAATCGGGCTGAGATATCCCCCAAAATACTTTTAGTTTTTACCACTTATTACCTAGCGGAGATACCCCTTCTTTAGAGAAAAATCATAACCATTATTCCCAAAGTTCCTTACTTTCATGTTATGTCATTCCTACTGCTGCCATATGCCAACTAACAAAATGTATACTACAATATATTGGACCACTTAGTCATAGTGAGCCAACTTAGACTCGGTCCGGATTTTCTTTTTAATACCAATCTCAGGTTATGCCCAAATAGAGGGAACTGTATGCCATGCTCAACACCATATCGTGCATTAAACCTTGCAGAGGGCATGGATAGCATGTATAAATACCTACTGTATACCCGAGACCTGATACAACTTACTAGATATGGGTCTAGAAACCTGGGTATGAATATGGGAATCATTGCTATTTAAATTTTACCTTGGGGTGATGTAGTCTGTCTGACCGGGCTTTACAAATAAATTGGTGAAAACCACTTACTCTGGAAATGATACTCGAGATTTGTTTGTTTAACCAACCATTTAGAATTAAAGCAGGTTATTAACTCTTGAGACTTATTATGGTTTGGAGAGTTTTCCCAAAAAAATATCATATACTCACAATATAGAAAGGTGTTTTACACTAAGGAAATGATAAACCCTAAGGTCATGCTAGCAGATTAAAAATACCTACTAGGGTGTGTATACCCGACACCGTATTTAATCGCGTCTAGTGAATAAAACCGAGCTTTTTATGGGAATATATGCTATACCATTGTGGAGGTGACTGTCCGACCTGGCTTCACATTATTTGGTCTCAGTACAAATCCTTAAATTTCTGTAAGCATGGCTTCTGGTCCTTCTTGCATCCTCTGCACGCCACAGCTTAGGTTTTTGTGGAAAGGCCGGCGATGACAGTTTTCCCCGCCATTTTTTCTTGAACAGTAGGTGCTGATATTGTGGAATCTTACCTACTAAAACTCTGGATTCTGCCTCCAGGTCTTAGGCTATGGGGGATACTGGTGTACGTGCCTGGAATGACGTCCTCGATTGGGCGCTTAACCGGTCCAACTCAACTGTCGCGTCTGCTGCAGAGGAGCATCAACTATTTAAACTTGAATTCTAAAGGTGAGTTATCATACTCACATAGCTGCGCCTCTGTTATCATTTTCCTGCGTGTGTTAGTTCAAAAACTTTGTGTATTCCATCTACTGGTGGCTGTGGCTCAAACATGCCGAAAAAATCGGAGAAAGCGAGTGTGGAGGCGTCATCATCTCCTAATCTTCAGGTTAACAGAAATTCTCTGTCTTGCTCTAAGGAATTTCTTTATACACTATGTAGCTTTGCTGAGACGATTTTCTAGGAATTTGTTTTTAAAAAACTTGTTAAATAATCTCCGGATACTGAGCTGTCATGTGAATGATGTATGAGGAGATATAAGATTGGCTTGCTTTGTCATCAATGCAAGTTATGGTTTTGCTTTAACTAATGTGGTATGGGTCCGTGAAATCAGTGGATGGGGAAAGAAAAATTTGGATTTTTATATCGTTTTCTGAGGGGATTAGTCTGCTACTGTCGGATATGGAATAAAATGACTTGAGCATGTATAATGGCATGTTCATAGAGCGGACTGCATTGGAAAAAGTAAAGTTAAGCTGGGTTTGATCAACTAGTTGATGTATGTGTCGTTGGTCTTTACATAGAGCCAGAAATTCACAAAGATCTAAAAAATAATAAGGTAAAAATAGTGTGCTATTGGATACTGAGCTAAAAATAATAAGCTAAAAATAGTTTTCTGATTTACTATTGGATACTGACCTTTTTCTTGTGTCAAAATGAAATTATCTCTTACTCTAGAGACTGGCAAGTGTTATCCGTTTGACTGATGGTGTTTTTTTTCATAACATAAACAAAAAAATACATATATATAACCTGGCTCTAGAATCTGACTCTTACTGGTAATTGAAGAAGTGTGGATGGCTCAAGTTAAACTTAGAATTACCTCCTAATCTTCAGGTTAACAAGATTTTTTTTATTCCGATATTTCGCCTAAAAAAAACCAGGTAAGTAGATGGTTTTTTCTTGCTCCGATGACTGTTCTTAGAAAATTCATAGAGAGAAAAGTATATGGAATGGGGTTTTGCTTCGACTAAAGATGTGTTTTTGCTATGTAAAGTACTGGGAGACTGGCTCCAAAACATAGCTCTTCTTGGCATGAAGAAAGCGTTAAAATAAACCAGTATCTACTGAGTAATGTTTGATGGAAATGAAATTTAAAAAAAGGGGGGAGACTATCTAACTGGTTTTTTTTGTGTGTGTCCTATATAATTTTTTTTTGGAAAAAAGCAGATTGCCAAATGTATGGCTTATCCTTTGACTGCATAAAAATGAGGATAAAGGACATGAAGGGTATATAATGTTGACTCTGGTAATATTTTTTATCAAATGGGTAATGTACTCATGAACGGTGTACTGCAGATCTGAGAATAACCTGTCTTAGACTAAAAGAATGAGATATTTGTAAGTAGTTGGATAAGTTTGGTGACTTTGATGAGGTAATTTTGGAAAAAGGACTTACCCGGAATTGAATCTGTTACTAAAATCTGATGCCTATTTTAGTAAAAACTACTTGAGAGGATTCAGAGGTCATTCAAAACTTTTTTTTTTTGGAAATAGTGGCCAGGCATATTATTTTACAGTAGGGTATGATAGGTTTCGCATACCCGATTATAAGATTAAATGAGGTTTTTTTAACTCAACTTTTTTACAAGTAAGATTGATCTTTTTTACCGGTAGCCTATTGTACTGAAGCGGCTAAAAAGGTTATTCTGTGTACTGGCTTCGATTATGGTGCCCTTGATGCTGACTTCACATACCGGACTAAAGGTTAAATAAAATGCAAGTTTTCAGCATTGTCATATACTATAAGAATAGAGGTAGGTTCTGATTAACCTATCACTTAGTTCAAAGAGGTGACAGATTTCTGATGGAAGAAGTTCAGTCGAACCTTGGCTTCTCAATTCTTTTTTAACTTCTTCTGTTGGCTTCTTTTTCTCATTTAAAGTATATAGGCACTTGGCCTTACCTAACATCTTACTAGTAAGTTTGATCTCGATACCACAAGGTAAAACATATAGTGACCTTAAGTGGATTCTGACTGGTTAAATCTGATGTTTTTTATAGAAAAAGTTTTTTTTGGATTTAACTAAAATGATACTCTGAATTTACAGATTACTTCAGTGTTACTATCCTAACTTATGATAGTTGATAGGAAGGAATGCATGATATGGTGTTGAGCATGGCATACAGTTCCCTCTATCTGGGCATAACCTGAGATTGGTAAAAAAAAAAATTCCGGACCGAGTCTAAGTTGGCTCACTATGACTAAGTGGTCCAGTATATTGTGGTATACATTTTGTTAGCTGGCATATGGCAGCAGTAGGAATGACATAACATGAAAGTAAGGAACTTTGGGAATAATGGTTATGATTTTTCTCTAAAGAAGGGGTATCTCCGCTAGGTAATAAGTGGTAAAAAATAAAAGTATTTTGAGGGATATCTCAGCCCGATTATAAAATAAGTCCCGAATAAGAGGCTATATTACAAATGTTGTTGATAGACAAGGTAGTGGGTATTTTTTCAAATAGAATAATCTAGTTAAGGATGAAATTCTGGAAATTTTTTTTGCTACTTAAATTTTTTTTTAAGATTAGAGGAGAAATAAAACAGAATTTATGGCTGCTCTATGGGGTTGGGTACCGTCTGTATCAGATTGGCTGAGAAGCCAAGGATCTTCGTTCTTACCATTTTATTTTAAATCAAATATTCAAGTTAAGGACTATGTTTTTTTTATGGTGACATGGATAACAACTGGGATGCCCAGCATCACGTGCGTACAGTCACGTGCTAACGAACTGTTTTCTTGTGGCTATGGGTGTAGGTGAGGGCTACCTTCCTTGATTAAAACGTCCACTTCTTAACAAATGGTGGATCTCGTAGTGTGATACACGATTTCCCAGACTTTGGGTTTAAGGATACTTGAGCTGTATTTTGTTATCTTCATTACCTTGTACATAATTTATTTTCAACTGCAAGTAAATTACTGTGCAAAGCCACTGTACTTTTCTAGAAATGTTGTCTGTGAACAGTTAGTGTTCGTTTGCATATAATTTTATAGATTTAGAACTTCTACACACAATAAACACAAAAGAGAGATTGACTTAACAGTTTTTCTCTCTCAGACAATGACTCTAGAAACTTTTGCCTATTATAGTATAAAATTTATACTCTAATAGGCAGGGGTGCTATCACACAGTCTCTGTGGTTTTCTTTACCTGACTGGTGAAAAGGTTGATAGCACTACCATTCCACTTTATATTCATGCTTCTTACTTTACTTTAAAATGCTATCATTTACATAATCTATTATTGCTGTTGACCAGGTCGTGGGAAAGCTCACTGCAAGATTGAAAGTATGCTCTGACCCTGAAAAAAGAGCTCTGATTTCAGAGAAATTACGTCTAGCTAAAGAAATAGAAAAGACCTTCCCTTGTATGTCTCATAGGACTAGGCCTTATCTTCATAGGGCTGTAAAATTCAAAAATTGTAACACTATGTATTAGATCTTCGGGTCTATGCTCCTAGACTATGGAATTCTAACTAATGATAATTTTGCAGATTGTTCCCCTTTCCAAGGACTGGATCTTCCTCCTGTGGAACCCCTTTCCCTAGCCTCGCTTCTTGTACTAAAATGTATACAAGATAGAGAAGCTTCTACCCTAATTTATGATGCTTCGAAGGAGTCTAGTCTATCTCTTGTCCAACTGATTTCATTTGACCTATGGGTTAAAGTACTAGCTCTTCTTGTAAAAAATAAATCGGATGGTATCAACCTTTTGATGGAATTTACTTCAAATCTGGCTGGACTTTCCAAAGCACACATTCAAGACTTAGCGTCTTTTTCTTCCAAAGGTTCAGAACTATCGAATCTTCTTAGAAAATTTTGTGGGCTTAGTCCTATCTTTGTTACTGCTCCCTCTACGCCTATTGTCCCTCCTCCGAATAGTCTCTTCTATAGAGATGCAGCTGCTTTAGAAGCTTTAAAGGAATTTCAAAAAGACCTTTGTTCACTCAGTGAAGCCTCGCTTTTGGACATGGTACCGAAAGTCTCGAGGGCCTTTCCTTTTTTACCATCCCGACAAGTTGAGGTAGAATCCTTGGGAGTCGAGCATAGGTTGAGGTTACGTTGTTTCCAAATAAAGGATTTCTTGCACCCATATCCATGGAAACCTGGGTTTCCTTGCCAACTTGGCCCCTGCTACTATTGAGGAATGCAAACTTAAAGTTCTAAAAGGGATCCAGTTCTTGGACAAAGGGGATCTGATTAAAGCTCCTTTCAATATGAGTTTCCTTGATGACAAAAAATGTAGTTCGAATACAAGGCTATATGCAAGGACTAAAGAATTAATGAACTTTAGCAAAAGCAATGCTGATTACTACACTGAGACAATGTGGAATGTGTTCAGGCCTTACCTTAAGTGTGCTTGCAGATTCTTGGACCCCAAATCCTCTTGCGAGTCAAGCATTATTTGGTTTGACCATGCTATTTGGTATGCCCTCAACAATCTACCTAGTATATTTCCGGATAAAGGAGAAGAATTTCACCTTTCCCTCTTTTGTTCTTGGCTTGGTGGTCAAGCGAAAGATCTGGTCTTAGCTCAAATTGCCTTTATTCAGTATAGAGCAATTATGCGTGACACCCTTGAAGAGCTTGGATCTGATGGATGTGGGACTTTGCTTACCACTTATGGTGGCTTTAAAGGTATCAAAAGTATAGTTAGCCAAATTAAACCGAATATTGATGAAGATGAATCTCAAGTTTCCAAACGTCCTAATACTCTTGTCTCTCCGGCGGCATCTTACACCTCTTTCCTAACCCCCTCTTCGAGTGATTTTGTGTTTGGAAGAGGGAAAGGTAGAAGTTTTGTGAGAGGTAGGGGTAGAAACCTACCAGTAAGAAACCTTTTGGATATGTAATATGCATGATCGATGAATTGCTTGCGGAAGACGATACCTACCTCCAAAGGAAGAAGTGTGTAGTAAGATTTTCACACATTGCTTGTTTAAAAGCAAAATTTTGGATTTCTTTACTCCCCAAGCTATCTTTGCAGAATGTTTTGGACATATTTTTGGGTCAAATGTATTACTAAAGTATGTGATGATTGGTTGGAAATACTCGCCGCCTATTAAGAATCTTTTTATTCCATTACGTTTCTCCATAATAATGAGATACCTATGTGCTCTTGTCATCTTTTTAAAAAATTCTATAAAAACTTCACTGAATTTGGTTTACATGTTTGTACATCTAACTTAGAAATCGTTTCGAATCCTCAAGTAAGGAGTCTATTGAGTAATGGCTTAAATCATATTCCTCCCTTTCCGCTAAATCCTCAAAGTGACTTATATGCACTACTTGAATGCCTGGCCGACTTGGCCTTAAAACTCCAACTGGAGGAGGAAGTTCACTTCCAACTTACATCAACTCTCAAAAGAATTTTTTGGAAAAAGATCAGTCTTTTGCCACAAGTATGGCTAAGCACTGATACTACTTGGCTTACGTCAAAAATGAAGACCTCTATCTTTGATATTAAAAAGAAATGGCTCATTATTGGCCTAGATAAAGCGTCAAACACTGCATCCGTTATATGTAAAAAATTGGCCTTTGAGGTGGCCAGTTCAAGACTTAATAGTAATGAGTTTAGTAAACTTGATAACTCTCCGCTATATGTAGCTACAACATTGAACAAGGAATTATCAGGACTCGGCTATAGTCCTGAATCTCTAAAAATTCCGGTACTCTTCCCAACATATAAAAATCATAAGCATAAATTTAGATGGATTTCTGACGCTTCCAATTGCTTGTTCTCTCGTGTTACAAATGATATCACCCACTGCTTAAATTTGGTCCTACTAGAAATAAAATATATATGTACCATCAAACATAGAGATATAAAGAGATTCAAAAATATAGACTATTGCCCTTTTTGGGTCATAAAAAACGCGGCTGAGGTGTTTATCAACCTCCCAGAAATCATTTACTCTATCTTCACGGCAGACATAACTCAATGCTATGAAAATATCCCGATAAATGGGCCATTAGGACTTATTTATACCTTATCGTGTCTTATAAAGATTGCCTTTGTCCACAGAAAGGAACTTGGGCATACATGCATCTCACAAAAAGGGAATAAAGGATGGGTAAAAAAATCGAACAAATATGCACCATTCAGCTTTAAAGAGGAAGATCTTTATAAGTATATCCTTTGGCTACTGAATAACAGTTGTATCCAATTAGGAAATACCTACTACAAACAAACTCTAGGAATCCCGATGGGGTTTGCATGCTCTCCGGTTATGTGTAATCTTTATCTCTGTTACTTCGAATATCAATGGCTCCGGAAAATATTAAATAACCCCGCAAGTAATTCATTACTCACACATTTTTGCACATTCATTCAGGTTTATGGATGACCTATGTAGCATCAACAACCCCATATTTGAGATTACTCTTAAAGATATTTATCCACCTTGCTTAAGTATTGAACCTACATTCTCCGAGAGAGTACTATGGCAGGATAAATGGATCGTTTCTAGAACACACTTCTTGAATATTGAGTTTACTTTGACTCCCCCTTTTTTTGGGAAATTTTTATACTAATTTTTTTTGGAAAAGAGATATTCTTAAACTTGTGTCCTCTGAGTTTACGAAGAAAAAAAGCAATAGACCATACAAAAATTCTCTACACACTTGTCTTGGAATGCTTTTTCTTATAATGTATGCCTCTTCCGACTGTTTTAAAGCATATGAAGAGATTGAAGCTTTGATTGCCAAGTTCAATAAAAACGGGTTTACAAAAAAAGACCTTGTTGCATGCATCTGCAACTCCTTAGAAAAACACAAATGGACCTACCTCAAGTTTGACTTACATAATCTGATAAGTATGCTTAAATCAGAATAAATCTAACCTCAGCATAGCTGGTTGCGAATTAATACAAACACTTCTTGAGGTGGTAGGCCCCTATTCTATGGGGTCTACTACCTCATAGGATAAGGTGACTGGGAATGGGTGGGCACACACACACACACACACACACACACACACACACACACACAAAAGATGTCATGGGACAAAAAAAATATTAGCTACTGAGCTTTACAGCTACATCTCTATTATTCCGCCCATCACATGATCACACAAACAGCTATCACAATAGAAGCAAGTATTTGGCCGCTCTGCCAAAGGCATGATACGAGTCACCAAGGCTACCCCATACTCCCGAGTGTGGTGAGTACAGTTAAAATATCCTCGTAGCTGATAACCATAACTACGGTGTAGGAAAATCTTCTAAGGAGGTAGAAACTGGGCTAGCAGATATAGCCGATCTGAAAAACCAGGCTTTATGGAATGCTCGATATAATAATACTTAGGCCCTAGACCCACTGCTTCAGTAAACATCGCCAATCGGATATTATTTTTGAAATGTTCATGACCCCAAAGTGTCACTCTGGTCACACGATCCTGATATGTCCACCACTTTGTTTGAGAAACAAAGGTTCCTAGCTGCGGGAATAGATGTTGTTCATAACGGAGTAATGTTGCTCGACGTATAGACTCATTTGACATAAAGAGATGTGCAGTTGCTATGAGAAGAACCTGGTCATGACAGTAGGCCATAATACACCAATGATGCAAAATAGATGAAGAATGCCAAACTCTAGAATGATACTCTATACTTGGGGCTTTATATTTGACCAACCATCTCCAGAAAAAACTTTTTTTAGGAAAGTGTGCCTAATATGGTGTTGTCTCTCACATTTTAAAAGGTTTCTTTCACATTATTGTGTGGGTGGAAACCTTGCAGAGGGCATGGATAGCATGTATAAATACCTACTGTATACCCGAGACTTGATACAGCTTACTAGATATGGGTCTAGAGACCTGGGTATGAATATGGCAATCATTGCTATTTAAATTTTACCTTGGGGTGATGTAGTCTATCTGACCGGGCTTTACAAATAAATTGGTGAAAACCACTTACTCTGGAAATGATACTCGAGATTTGTTTGTTTAACCAACCATTTAGAATTAAAACAGGTTATTAACTCCTAAGACTTATTATCGTTTGGAGAGTTTTCCCAAAAAAATATCATATACTCACAGTATAGAAAGGTGTTTTACACTAAGGAAATGCTAAACCCTAAGGTCATGCTAGCAGATTAAAAATACCTACTCAGGTGTATATACCGGACCCCGTATTTAATCGCGTCTAGTGAATAAAACCGGGCTTTTTATGGGAATATATGCTATACCATTGTGGAGGTGACTGTCCGACTTGGCTTCACATTATTTGGTCTCAGTACAAATCCTTAAATTTCTGTAAGCGTGGCTTATGGTCCTTCTTGCATCCTTTGCACGCCACCGCTTAGGTTTTTGTGGAAAGGCCGGCGATGACAGACTTCCCCGCCATTTTTTCTTGTGCAGTAGGTGCTGATATTGTGGAATCTTACCTACTAAACCTCTGGATTCTGCCTCCGGGTCTTAGGCTATGGGGGATACTGGTGTACGTGCCTGGAATGGCGTCCTCGATTGGGGGCTTAACCGGTCCAACTCAACTGTTGCGTCTGCTGCAGAGGAGCATCAACTATTTAAACTTGACTTCTAAAGGTGAGTTATCATACTCACATAACTACATCTCTGTTATCATTTTCCTTCGTGTGCTAATTCAAAAACTTTGCGTATTCCATCTACTGGTGGCTGTGGCCCAAACATGCCGAAAAAATCGGAGAAAGCGAGTGTGGAGGCGTCGTCGTCTCCTAATCTTCAGGTTAACAAAAATTCTCTGTCTTGCTCTAAGGAATTTCTTTATACACTACGTAGCTTTGCTGAGACTGTTTTCTGGGAAATTTTAAAAAAAAACTTGTTAAATAATCTCCGGATACTGAGCTGTCATGTGAATGATGTATGAGGAGATATAAGATTGGCTTGCTTTGTCATCAATGCAAGTTATGGTTTTGCTTTAAATAATGTGGTATGGGTCCGTGAAATCAGTGGATAGGGAAAGAGAAATCTGGTTTTTTATATCGTTTTCTGAGGGGATTAGTCTGACACTGTCGGATATGGAATAAAATGACTTGAGCATGTATAATGGCATGTTTATAGAGCGGACTGCATTGGAAAAAGTAAAGTTAAGCTGGGTTTGATCAACTAGTTGATGTATGTGTCGTTGGTCTTTACATAGAGCCAGAAATTCACAAAGATCTAAAAAATAGTAAGCTAAAAATAGTGTGCTTATAATGTCAGAAACTTATGTCTACTGTAAAAACTAAGGAGTCGGAGTACAGTTATTTACATGAGCTGACCTCACACTGAATAGACTCAGATTACAGGTATCGAATTTTGGAATGAAGAAATTTTGAATAAATTAAAGGATGTTTTCTAATTTACTATTCGATACTGACCTTTTTCTTGTGTCAAAATGAAATTATCTCTTACTCTAGAGACTGGCAAGTGTTATCTGTTTGACTGATGGTGTTTGTTTTCATAAAATAAAGAAAAAAATACATATATATAACCTGGCTCTGGAATCTGACTCTTACTGGTAAGGGAAGAAGCGTGGATGGCTCAAGTTAAACTTAGAATTACCTCCTAATCTTCAGGTTAACAAGATTTTTTTTATTCCGATATTTTGCCTAAAAAAAACCAGGTAAGTAGATGGTTTTTTCTTGCTCCGATGACTGTTCTTAAAAAATTCATAGAGAGAAAAGTATATGGAATGGGGTTTTGCTTCGACTAAAGATGTGTTTTTGCTATGTAAAGTACTGGGAGACTGGCTCCAAAACATAGCTCTTCTTGGCATGAAGAAAGCGTTAAAATAAACCAGTATCTACTGAGTAATGTTTGATGCAAATGAAATTAAAAAAAAGGGGGGAGACTGTCTAACTGGTTTTTTTGTGTGTGTCCTATATAATTTTTTTTTGGAAAAAAGAAAATTGCTAGGTGTATGTCTTATCCTTTGACTACATAAAAATGAGGATAAAGGACATGAAGGGTATATAATGTTGACTCTGGTAATATTTTTTCTCAAATGGGTAATGTACTCATGAACAGTGTACTGCAGATCTGAGAATAACTTGTCTTACACTAAAAGAATGAGATATTTGTAAGTAGTTGGATAAGTTTGGTGACTTTGCTGAGGTAATTTCGGAAAAAGGACTTACCCGGAATTGAATCTGTTACTAAAATCTGGTGCCTATTTTAGTAAAAACTACTTGAGAGGATTCAGAGGTCATTCAAAACTGTTTTTTTTGGAAATAGTGGCCAGGCATATTATTTTACAGTAGGGTATGATAGGTTTCGCATACCCGATTATAAGATTAAATGAGGTTTTTTTAACTCAACTTTTTTACAAGTGAAATTGATCCTTTTCCCGGTAGCCTATTGTACTGAAGTGGCTAAAAAGGTTATTCTGTGTACTGGCTTCGGGTATGGTGCCCTTGATGCTGACTTCACATACCGGACTAAAGGTTAAATAAAATGCAAGTTTTCAGCATTGTCATATACTATAAGAATAGAGGTAGGTTCTGATTAACCTATCACTTAGTTCAAAGAGGTGACATATTTCTGATGGCAGAAGTTCGATCGAACCTTGGCTTCTCAATTCCTACCCGCACAATAATGTGAAAAAAACCTTTTAAAGTGTGAGAGACAACACCATATTAGGCACACTTTCCTTAAAAAAGTTTTTTTTGGAGATGGTTGGTCAAATATAAAGCCCCAAGTATAGAGTATCATTCTAGAGTTTGGCATTCTTCATCTATTTTGCATCCTTGGTGTATTATGGCCTACTGTCATGACCAGGTTCTTTTCATAGCAACTGCACATCTCTTTATGTCAAATGAGTCTATACGTCGAGCAACATTACTCCGTTATGAACAACATCTATTCCCGCAGCTAGGAACCTTTGTTTCTCAAACAAAGTGGTAGACATATCAGGATCGAGTGACCAGAGTGACACTTTGGGGTCGTGAACATTTCAAAAATAATATCCGATTGGCGATGTTTACTGCAGCAGTGGGTCTAGGGCCTAAGTATTATTATATCGAGCATTCCATAAAGCTTGGTTTTTCAGATCGGCTATATCTACTAGCCCAGTTTCTACCTCCTAAGAAGATTTTCCTATACCGTAGTTATGGTTATCAGCTACGAGGATATTTTAACTGTACTCACCACACTCGGGAGTATGGGGTAGCCTTGGCGACTCGTATCGTGCCTTTGGCAGAGCGGCCAAATACTTGCTTCTATTGTGATAGCTGTTTGTGTGATCATGTGATGGGCGGCATAATAGAGATGTAGCTGTAAAGCTCATTAGCTAAGCTTTTTTTGTCCCGTGACATCTTTTGTGTGTGTGTGTGTGTGTGTGTGTGTGCACTGAGGACATCAGACTTGCCCTTTTTGGTGAATAACATTTTGAGTATGGTTTTCTTTAAACACTAGTGCTAGATGTTTAAGACACCCTATCATGAAATAGTTAACCAGCTGCTCTAGCTAGATAGCAGTAAAGCAAGGTTACATGACCTTACCCTAAGTCAGTGTGGAGAATTAATATTGGAGAAATTAATTAAAAGAAAAATTGCAAATGGAGCATGAAGGGTCTTACTAACACTTACACTGGCAACACTTGTCTGTATAGGCACATTGTTAAAAGTGCACATACGACCTCCAACCACCCAACCGCCACTCTACAATGATGTCTGTTAATATTGCGGAACAATGACGGGTGACAGGCTGCGACATTAACCAACATTTGGGGAAGGGAGATTTTTGCATAAGATTAGTGAATCTAGCACAAAGTGCTTAGAGAGAGCTTTTTCAAAAAAAAAACCAACCCGTCAATTTTGCATAAAAAGCTCCCTCAAAAGCTTCCTCCATTCCCTACTCTGGTGAAAGATGTGTCATCTAACATGAGTTGTAAGGTATCATTTTTCCAATTTGGTGTGGCTTTATAAGTGCGCATCCATGGCACTCCCAGATTTACTGCCTCATTAAGGTCTGTATCGGCGACTACATGAAATTGATGAGGGTAAGCATTTCCATCAACAATTATTGGTAAACTGACACGTCCCAGGTTGTTCATTGTTCCTTGTTTAGCCACCTTGAACCCAATAGTATTCGGCGTTAGAGGTTTCCTTGTCAATTTAAAAAATGTTGAGTAGTTGGCGACATTCGCTTGTGCCCCAGTGTCCACTAATGCGCGCTTGGTGGAACCATCATGAAGTTGAATTAAAATTTGTAGATCTATGCCACCTAACCATGTAGGATCCGTTTGAATTGATGCTATTGGAGGAGGATTGATGCCTTTGTTCTGTCACCAATTTTCTTGAAGGTTTTCTTGTTTCCTTCTCTTTAAAATTTTGATCTTGGCTTCTTTTTTAGCATGTTCCTACATATCATGGGCTCTATTTCTCCGTTGGTCTACTGCATGAATTGTTTGGAGCTCTCTAGTTTCAATGGGAGAAGACATTTTCTTAACCTGCACCCACTTATCCAATTAAACATCTCCTCACCTGCCAATTTTGCAAGCTTGATGGTGTCACTTTGTGATATATCATGTATTACAATAGGCTCCATCCCTTCGCTTTTTGAGACTTTTGGAGTGTTGCTTTAGGGTAAACACCAAAACATGATCCCCTTTTTGGAACTCCTTGCTAATTACATTCTGATCATGCAAAGCTTTCATTTGTCATTTTTGGGCATATATTCCTACCACTGCCCTCATTCTAGTTTCATCTAGTTTCTCCAAGATGTCTAGTCTTTCAGATAGTTCGTGTCCTGTCCATCCTAACTGTGTTGCGACTCAAAGCGGGTTAATTATGAATTCCATGGGTAGAATTGCATTAATCTCAAACACAAGGTTAAATGGAGTGGTTCCTATGGAAGTTTTAAATGCTACCCTATAAGCCCATAACACTGAGTGTAGCTTTTGATCCCAATCGGTCCTTGAGTCACTCACTATTTTGTGAGCATCGTGCACAATATTTTATTAGTACTTTCGGCTTGTTCTTGAGCTTGGGGGTGGTAGGGTGCTGATTTGTGATGAATCACCATGAATTTGTTGAGTAAGCTTTCAATGACGTTGTTTATTAAGTGTGTTCCTCTACGCTCACAATTTCAATGGGTAGATCGTATCTGGTAAAGATGTTTTTGAAGAGGAATTGTGTCATAGTCCGTGCATCGTTTTTATGTGTTGCTTTTGCTTCCACCCATTTGGTCAAATTATATGTGGCTACTATTATATACTGTGCATGCATTTGGTATGTAGGAGGTATGATGCGGCGTATAAAATCTATGTCCCACTTGGAAAAGGCTCATACTCCAATCATCGGCCATAATGGCATTTCATCTTTCCGTAGAGGTACTTTTGTGCATTGGAATTCATCAAACCATATTACATATGCCTCCATATATTTGAACAATGGTGGCGACCATATTCGTGCATGAAGTACTAGCTTGGTAGTTTTATCAGCATAAAACTGTCCACCTGGCTGGCTCGAATGTGCTTGTTCTAGGATGGAGAAATATTCGCTTTCAGTAGCACATAATATTAATTGATTGTCCTTTCCCCGCCTGTACAGCTAGTTTGAAATCAGCAAATAGTGCTTTGCTTCTTCCTCTACAGTTCTCATTCGCACCTTACTCCATCCCTCTAAGAAGGTCCTAGTTTTTAAGTACTCGATTATGTAAATACTCCATTTGGGTGCTTGCAGTACTCTAAAGAGGGTGGCATATTCCATTGGAGGTTGCTTTTTACAGGCTTCACATGATTTTACATTATTATGGACACTATTCTCCATGTTTTGCCAGTAGACCCCAAGTCTCATTAGTCTTTGGTATGTTTGTGTTTTTTCTTCATGAAACCCCGTGTTTTGTATATGAGCACGGATCAGGTAGTATTCATTCTCGTTCTACTGTACACATAGTTTCAAAATTTCATCCTTACCTTTCTTAAAGTTGTCCAGCTAAAAGTTGGAGATTTCTTGAATGATTGATGATTGTCTTTCTACCTATAATGATCCTATTGTGACTAGAGAGATGACCGCTTCACTCCACCTTGGAATCATTTCAATGTTAAATAGATACAAATCTGGAAGATAATCATCAACACCATCAGATGCTTCTCCATGGAACAATCACAAAAGATGGTATGCTCTCTTGTGCATATTTCCTTTTTTTAAGACTACGATTCTTAGCAGCAAGCTAACCCATGTAGCATTTTTTAGGAGATTTATTGTAAAAACACTTAATATTTTGATAAATCAAGAATATTGTAACTCCTATTTGCCAAGTGGATATTGTAATCTATGAGCCGGAGCTATAAGCTTCTAGATTGTATCAATTTATCCTTCGCTAGAGCTCCTAGATGATTAGATTTTTAGCAAAGAAACCTTGGCTAAGGTATAAAAGCCAATTTTATAAAGTTATTATTAAATTTTTGGATAAGATGTACACAGCGTGAGCTAACGGCACTCATTTCTCTCCTTCTCATGCTTCTATCTCCCTTGTTGGTTGTCGCATTGCAGTGCAGTCTGCTGCGTTGCAACCACAGGTAAGAGCTCTATGCATTGACATAAACATATCATGGTAAATCGTAACTTTTGGCGTCGCCAACCCGTGGCCTAATTTCATCATAAGTAGGAATTCAAGCTAGGAAATCACAAAATAAGCATATGCGAGGTATTGGGGCATCATTGCTAAGCATTTAGATGCATCCGGGGTCAGAAAGGACTAGGTCAAAATCTCACTGCTGTTAATAATCGCCATTTTTTCACTTCATCGAAAGTGAGATTTGAGACCATAAGCATGTGCTCAATTTGAGGGATTTGAAAATGACTTTAGAAGGAAAAGCTTTGACATGGTTGCAACACATTCCACCAAGGGCAATCATGGATTTAAATACATTAGCTCAAGGGTTTGTAGTGCATGTTCCAAAACTGGGATCAAACATAAAACGGTAGCTCAAATCTATAGCTTCAAATAGAAACAAGGTGAGTCTGTTAGGTATTGTGCAACTAGGATGAAGCAATACATTGTAAGATGCACAGAATTAGAAATACCAGTAGAAGAAAGATTAGTGTGATTGTTTCTAGAAGGGTTGCTAAACAAAGAACTCTATGCTATATTGTATAGCAAGAAACATACGACCCTAGAAGAGTGTGTATCAGATGCTATTGACTTGGGAGACAATTGTGATATTTTCAATGAAGGAGAAGTCCCTAAGGAACTCATAGTGAGAAAACAACATCCACAAAACCAACATAGGTGGGAATAGCTGCTATAGCACCACTCATAGCCATAGAAGACATGCTCAAAAGGATGAACAAAATGATGAATAGTATGCAAAAAGCTCCTATGAGAGGACCAGGGGAAGGGATACCTTGACAGGGACAACCACTTAGATTGCAAAAACGGTGTGCTATTGAGGATAAATGGACAAAACATGAAACCAATGAGTGCTATTACTGACCAAAGTACGATGAACATGCTCAATATGTGCCGATGAGACCACAAGGACAACCCATGTACAGATATCAGCCTAATATGGCCCCAACACAAAGATCAATGATGGGTATGGTAAGACAACCAGTGTTGGGTCAACAACCTCCATTCCTTGGACATAATGCAATGTCTGTAAAGTATATGCATTCAAAAGGGATGATCAGAGAATACTAAAAATTTCTCTCAAAAGACCAAGAAAAGAAGAAGTCAAAGATATGAGATGAGAAAACAGAAACAAAAGTACTAAATTGAGAAAAAATCCAAAGAACTATTCTAAGAAAAAGTGAAAGAAACTGGGAGTGAAATCAAGAAATTCACAATAAAATCTCGAGGATCAATTTTGGTAGATAAAAATTTTTAGCCAATCAATGCAGCCTTGGAAGCTTTCCAAGTGGAACTTAAAGCATGGTAAAATATGGAAAACAAATAGAAAAACTATCCTTCTTCAGATATGGAAGCAGTTAAGCTTGAAGCTTATAAAAATTTGGTAAGAATTACTCAAGAAATGATGGAAAAACAAAAACCCATGCTTGAGAGTATAGCAAAATCGGAGTTTGTGGTAGAAACCAATAAAGAGAAGTCTAAAGTGGTGGTAGAACCCCACATTGAAACTAAAGAGGCAGAACTCATAGTGCATGATAGTGAAGATGCTTTAGATGGAATTTCGTTCTTGGAGGAAGACTGGCTAGGACATTTATCGAAAAAAGTGAGAGAGATTAACGATGGGAGCATAACTCTGAAATCAACTCCTATAGAGGAAGTCTGGTTAGACAATTTACCTCGTAATATGGACATTGACATACAATCCTTGTATGGGGATTGTGGCCCTAAAGCATCAGGAATGTCTAAACCATGGACTCTAAAAACACTACCCTCTTACTTAGAAGACAACAAGATGAGTCCATAGTGTGCAAAACCACTCATGTAAAAAGAACGGAACAAACCCTAGAGGTAGAGAACACCCATTCAATGTACTCTTACCTTGGGAGAACTATTAAAAATTAGACCATATTTATGGAATTATTTATCAAAAACTCTAGAGAAGGTGGGGATAATAGGGCTAATTGCGAAAAAAAATGGTGAATTGAAACATGAATTGGATAACAAGGAGATTAGATCCGTCCCTATGAACAAAGGTGGAGAATACAAAGGGGAAAAAGGAAACACAACCCTTCCGGTGAGATATAATGATGTAGAAACCATGGTAATACTGGATAGTGGGGCTGGAATAGCCATAGCCACAAAAACAATATGGGAATCATGGGAAAACTGACCATTGTACAAACTCGAATGAAATTACAATTGTCTAATTGACACATAGGAAAACCATAAGGGCTACTTGAAAAAGTGATAGTTAGTTCCTATGGAATTTATTATCAACATAATTTTGTGATAGTAGACTTTGGAAAGAAACTAACTATGAAATCATCTTGGGAAGGCCATTCATGTGGCAAGTATACCTCATTCAAGTTTGGGGAAACAATTACCCGTACTTGAAGCAAGTGGGATCAATCACAAGGGTCAATTTGAAAGATCACACTTATAGAGATGTAGTGAAAACACCCATTCAAGAATTTGACTTAGTCTCTTCAGCTGAATCGAAGCTTTCATCTTGGCTAAACAAAGACACACCTATTTGGATGTGTGGAGCCTAAAAAAAGGGAGTTTAAAATGAGAAGAATGTATCTTAGAAAGGGATTGCACATATGAGGCATGTATACATGAACCCTTTCCAAAGCATTTTTTTGAGCCATTTGAATGGACTTAAATTTTGGCAACAATGGATTTGTGTGTGAATACGTGTATGCCTACTCAATTTTGCAATGAGGATGGTTATGGCATAATTCCCATACAAATGATCTCAACCCTTCACATTGAAGATGAATTTCAAGAACCCAAGGACTTACTTAAAGCTCAAAAAGTCTTTTTAGACCTCTATTATGATGCTACTGACAATGTGGGACGAGCGTCTAACCTCAATCCTATCTTATTGCAGACATAGCGAGAACCACAAATATAATTGTCAATCGTGGGACAAAGCTAACTCGACTAGTGCATAGATTTTACAAGAGGTTGTCAATCTCTTGGAAAACCACAAATAACTCGCATCTAACTCAAGCTACACTCAAATGATTGAAATCACCAAAAGCCAATTACTCATCGACAAACAAATGACATCCAAACATTACGAAACTTCTAGGACACGTCTATAAGACTTAAGCACACATACTTATGGTCTCAAATCTCACTTTAGGTCAAGTGCAAAAATTGCGATTATTAACAACAGTGAGTTTTTGACCTAGTTGTTTGTGACCCAGAATGCATCTAAATGCTTAGCAATGATGCCCCAATACCCTGCCTATACTTAGTTTTTGATTTTGAGGTGTAAATTCCTACTTATGATGAGATTAGGCGGCACCAAAATCTACAAAATACTGTGAAATTCTTATGTCATGCGTAGAGATCTTACCTCAATTGCAACGCAACAGACGCGACTGCAATGTGACAACCGAGGAGGGAGTAGGAAGCGCGAGAAGGAGAGAAGTGAGTGCCATTAGCTCACTTTGCATTTCTACTATTGAAAAACTTACAAAAATGGACTTTTATACCTTAGCCAGGTTTTTGGTGGTGAAAACTAATAATCTGGGAGCTCTAACTAAAGATAGGTTGATACAATCTGGAAGCTTGTAGCCCCGGCTCATCAATTATAATATTTATCTGGAAAATAGGAATTACAATATTCCCAATTCATCAAAATAGTAATTTTTTTTACAATGAGAGCTCCAAAAACTTGCTCCCCCCTCCTCGCCTGTGTCGTCCCTTGACACAGCTTTATGGACTGAAGCAATCTTTAGGTTGACGGCTAGCGAGGTGGTCTTTAAGTGCATGGAGTGCCTTCTCATATTTGATCTTTCTTTATTTGTCTGGAACCTGCAAGAACTGCATGGGAACCTTGTTTTTGAGCTCAATGGTTGAGTAGCCAACAAATCTGAAGGCTAGATTGCTGATCATCACTGGCCCAAAAATCTTTGTTCGCCAAGTGAAGAACCCTGTATAGAATGCTTCCTTAATCACCAACATATTGCTAGAAGGCAAGAACATGCATCAGATGTAGAAGCCATAAAGGAATTCTTCAAAATTCTAGATGCTTAGGTCATAGCAAAGACCCTTATTTCCCTCAAGGAATGACATCCACGGTGCTCCTGCTTGCTGTGGCTCGTGAAAAGCTTCAATGCATGTGAGCAGCATTAAAAAAATTTTGTAGAGCATGGCACATGAGAGATCAAGGAGACTTTTGAAGAATGTCATGGTGCTCGTTAGGGTTTTCACCATGTATTCCTGTGTTCGTGTTCCTTTTCTTGGTGCTGGCAACCTTGGATAATTCAGCCATGTAGGCCACTTCTTGGTCATTGCTTCATGTGCTTGCCATGTCCTTACCCTTGGTACAGGACAAAAGGTTGGGTCTTTTTGAAGTGCTGCAAGTGCTCTTGTGAACAGAATCAAATATATGGGATTCTTGTTCAACCAGCTCTTTCTCCACTTGGGGTGGACTTCCTCTATGCCTTCTTCTTGCATATCTTTGTATAATCTTTCTTTGAATTGTAAAAGTTCTACCTTGATCATCAAAGGATATGGCAATGATTGTTGATGCCATTGTGCATTAATTTGGTTGGGAGTGAGTTGAGTAACGTGAACTGAATGGAGAACTCTCAAGTCCCAATCCATCACTGCTTTCCATGGTTCATCTGTTTCTTGAGTGACCTGCTCCTTAAGTGCGTCTTCTTCAGCTTTAGACAGCTGGACCATTGGCACTTACTCAGCATCTGTTAGTGGTATCTGGAATTCTTCCTCTCCTCCTGGCCCTTCTGTCAGCTGTGTCTCCATCTCAGCAAAAGAAACTGATGGAATTTCAATACCTGGTTGCTATGAGGTACCAGCTTCCTCTTGTGTCTCGGGCTGTCTCTCTCAAAGCAGCTGATTGACTCGCTTGAGCTTTGCTATCTCCTTGAGCAACTGTTCTTATCTTTGTACCTGCATTAGTGCAAGGTCTTTTTGTTGTGACTGCTCTAGATTTAGCTCAAGTTCAAGATCTTTATTTTTCTTTTCTAATGCCTCGTATACTTCATCTGTACCTTTGATCAAGGAAACTGCGAGAATTTCCCTTATCTGTCTCAAGAAGGTTGCCTGATCATTGATCCTTTGATTTGAATATTGCAGAGAGGCGTTTGCTACGTCGAGTTGCACTTGGATATTTTGTACAGATAGAGTTGTAGTTAAGAGTTCATTGGTAACCTCTGTCAGTTGTTCGTCTTTGGTATTGCGGGCATTTGATAACTTCGTGAGAAGTTCACCTAGTTCCTCCATTTCCTTTTGTTGCTTCTCTTTTGCTAACTGATGTTGTTCGGCTTCAGCTCTTATCTCTTGGATTTGTCTGTGTAGATTTGAGATGACATTCATTCTATCCTCTAGCTCTCCTTGGAGAGCGTCTATAACCATCTCTAGCTCTCTAGCCTTAGCACCACGACTAAGTATTGCTGTTTGTACTTTCTCAGTCATCTCATGCATGTGCTTGGCATATTCATTAACTTGCAGGATGACTTTGTCATTCGTCTGCCAATCTTCGTGTTTTGTAGGGCTGCCAAGATGTTTCAACAGTCTTTGTGTGTGGCTCCTTGGGTGGGGCTATGGTGGCTCGTGCTTGTGGTGGGGGTTCTACCTCTCCGTGGGGCTGTGTGGTTGCCTCGGCTGCTTTGTCTTCATGAGGCTTCGTGGATGCCTCGACCGCTCCCTGTTTGGTGGTGGTAGAAGGTGTGGTTTCTACCTCTATTGCCTTGTGTTGTTCATAACTTGATGTCTCCTCTGGTTCAGGCTCCTTCTCTTTGGCTTGCTCGCCCTCAGTGGGTCTAATTGTTGGTGAAGGGGGAGGGCTTGACATTGGGTGATCGTCCTATTCTGTATATGGTGATGATGGTATGGGAGACATCTCACCCTATTTGTGTTGGGCTTCACTTTGTTTGACCGCTTCAGCTTGTCTCTACTGCTCCACCACATCTTTCTTTGCTTTTCTTTCAGCTTCTTGAGCTTCTTTTAGCTTTAAGGATTCTGCTTCCTCGTACATGCGTTCAAGAGAATCCTTGGGATCTTCTGGTTCTTTCTTGGTAGGATTCTTGGTTTGGGGTCCTCTTATATCTCTCGGAACCCAACTTGACAGGTCTTCACTTGCAGCTTGGTGGCTTCTTTTGTAGGTTTGTTTTCCCCTTTCAAAGCTCGCCTTCTTCTGCTGCTGCTGAGCCTCCTCTTGGTGTGCAGCCACTACTTTTTTCTTCATCTCTTCTCTTCATTGTTTGGACTTTTGCTGCTATGTGCTTCATGAGAGCTTTTTGCCGACATTTCATTAGATTTGTAAACTCTCTTTGTCAAGCGGGTGGTTCTTGGAAATGCCTGTGCCGACACAATCCATGTGTTCTGACCTAGGGCACCAGGCGGAAAATTGTCTGCCATGCCGATATCATGGTATGCTATTCTTGTTAGTACCTCAGGTGCACTTGGATACATGATCTTACCCTCTTTTTTGGTACCTTTTAGTGTTGATAGCACATACTGCACGCCATCAATGGGTTGCCTGGTTGTTGACTTCAACACTTGTGTGAATGTAGTCGCAACTGCATGATTTCGTGTTGTGTACCTTGGTGGTCTTTTTGTTAGAAAGTGGAAGTGTTGATGATATAATCGTGTTGGTTCTTCCTCTTGCCTTTGGATGAGGTCGGCAAAGGTTGCAGCAGCAATTTCCTTGGTGAAAGTGAGAGTTGTCTTTTTGTCAACACGGGCCCTCATTGTCATCCCCTCTATTGACAACTTCAAAGAATCGGCCACAATCTCTTTTGTGATGACTACTTTGACTTTCTACCCTTGCTGGTCAGTAATTTGGGTTGATCCATCTTCCTTAATTGTAGAAAAGAGCTCATAGGCTTTCTGGAATTCTATACCACATGGTTCTTGGTCGTAGAATTCTCTGAGGCTGAGCCTTCTGTTGGCCTCCTTTGTGTCAGGCTTTGCTACGACACCATAGATTTCTTTTGGTAGTAGTTGCAACTCTACTTGATGTCCTTCTTCACTTTTAAACATGCCTGTGAAAACCGTTGTATTGTTATCCTCAAGCCGTTCTCTGGACAAGTATGTTGCTTTGGCCGTCTTTACTGAACTGGGGTCCAGTTGGTAGGGTGGTAGCTCTTGTAGCTTCTCTTTTTTAGAGTCCCTCTTCTTGGCCTTCTCCGCAGCTTGCATTGCTCATGTTAAGTGAATAGAATGCCAAAGTTAGAAAAATTTTGCAATTTCCGCTCTGAAATGTTCTTCAGTATGAATTGCTAACAGATTGAGTCCAATTTGCTTCAAATCAATTTTTAAACATGCATAGATGCATAAAAACATGTAAAAATCAAATTCATAAAGTCCAAGCAAATATTTACAACAAAAGTAAATAATCACAATTATTTACAGCTGATGAATTTTTCCAACTTTTTGCAATTTTGGCATCATAGGCTTGAAATATATATTCATTAGTAGATACTCTGAGTGAAATGTGGGCTCATTTGAGTGCACAGGGTGAAATTGGTGTCAAATTTAGGCGTTCAATCTTTGAAACAGTAGGTACAAAGGGATTTTGATATTTTAAGATTTAAATTTGTTCAAACTTGGCCAGTGGGCTTGGACATCATGTGCTTTGGTCCCATGAAGTCAAAGTTGCAATTTATCCCCATCTTGGCAAAACAGTAAATAATCGTGATTATTAACTTTTTCATCAAAATGAACATTTTTTGGTGCAACTTAGTTATAGATATGATGTAGACTCTGTGTATGAGATATGAGGTGTTTTGGATCAAAAATGTGGCAGATAACTCAAAATTTTGTTTGGAAGGACTTCTTTGCATTTTTTGACAATTTTCCAAGTTATCATGGATCAATTTGGCTCATGCTTCAAATGTGGCATGTTATAGGTGTGCACAAGTGATAGGTGAGGTGAGGGTACCATTGAGAGCGGATTTTTTGAGATGGGGCTCAACTCAAGGCTCCCACCAGACAACCACTCCGTGAGACCCTACACACGCATACTTCTTAGGGGCACCACCCTCTTTTATGGAGAAAGAAGGAAACCAAAACAAACCATATACAACACACACACTCACACCTTCCTTATGTGCTTAACACAAAATGCCCTTCAACCATTCAACACACACTCTTTAAGCAATCCCTTTGAACACTGCACAAACTCACATGCAAAGATTGACCTTCACCATATTAGTGCTCATATACTTCTACGAAAATCAAGCACAAAACCTCAAAACTCAAAACACCACAATGCGCAAATACTTGACAACTCCTTTCCTTTCCCAAAAGAAGAGACTACTTACACACATAAGGCGGCATGCATAGAGAGCTCTTCTCCATCTATGCAGCCCCAAGACTTACTTACACACAACATAAGGAGAGAAGCCAAGCAAATAGACACCATGGTGCACAAAAAACTTTCTCAACAAACAAGCAACCCAATGAGCACAAAATATGAGAAGCTGTCAAGATAGGCTTACCAATTTTACATGCGTTTAGAGTGTGACGACGACACCCCAATTGCAACAATGTGTTGATCAGACCATGAGATAGATCATTGAACTTGATATCCTTGCTCTCATATAGAATCTACAATCCTTATTTAGGGATGAGTATGATAAGAGAAATGTTTGCAAGAGAATGGTAGCAATAGCATATTGATGCTCTCTCTATGGTGCCGCTTATGATAGCGAGCTTAGGAAATGGATAGGCAGACAAGAGGAGAGAGAGATTAGGGCTTCCCTAACCTTAGAGGAGCTTATTTGCAGCAATGGAGTAGGTGTGTGTATTTTTGTGCTTGCCAAAGGGCCTTTTTATAGCTGTACAAGACCTTGGGTTAGGTTAAACTTGACTAGGGTAGGTAATTAACCATAGTTAGGTTCCCTTTTGACCATTCCTTCAATTATGAAAATAAGGGACTTATTTTTTCATTAAAAATATCCTTTTAGGTCGTGGAGGCTCCATAAGGGTTGATAATGTATGTGGGCCCCACCATGATGTCCCTCCAGTGGCTCCTGCAGAGTGTCCCCATCCTGTTTGTTGTGTCTCGGGAAGCATCTTGAGCCGACCCCTCCACATGAAAGTGGTTTTTAACTCCCCATTGGTATTTTAGAATGTTGGAGAAGTCAAGAAAACTTTTCACCTTTGTGGTTTACCTGATTGTAACTTTGACCTGCAGTAACAGTGTCCGCAGCACCTTGTTTTCACCATAACTTTCAGCCTGTAACTCAGAATTGGGTGCTGTAAAAGGCAAAGTTGACCTTCTCAAAGTGTTTAAGCTGATTTTGGAGTGTTCCTCAAGTATACCCACGAGCTAAGGCGTTCAAGATGCATCCAAAACACCTTTTGAACCAAGTCTCCTTGTAGGGGGCCCTTTAGCATGCATCCAAGGTGTAGCATGCTTTTTTCAAAAGGGAATCCACCTTAAACAAATGAGGTAGGCTCCAATAAAGTTTGATTTATTGGGGATATACATTATATTTAAGATTAGTTGACCAACACAAGTAAATGATCCAAAACTTGGGTCACATAGTGGTGGGGAAGGGAAGGCCTACAAGGTTAACCCTACCCTTGAGAGAAGATGGGTAAGATAAGTGCCCATAAATTATTTATTTACAAATTATGGGATGTAGATAGGTATTTAAATTAGTAAAGGTAATTAGTTAAAAGAATATGCAGTAAAAAAACTAGGAGAGTAGAATTAAGTTTACTATTTACATTCAGCATGAAGAGAGAAATATGATGTAAATGCATAAAGATCTAATAAGGGTAAGGTGTTTGTATGGAAAAAGGCTATTACGGAAAGAGAGAATGAACACTAGGTTAAAACTTTGATAGAAAATATATACATTTAAGTAGAAATGTAGTGCAAATGCAAGGTTACCATTTAACGCTACTCATATTAGCCCTCCCCCTTCATCTAGGATCATTCATGCTCCTAGATGAAACAAAAGAGTTTTTTTTTTCTTCTTCTTTTTTCTTTTTTTCTTTTCTTTCTTTTTTTTCTTCTTTTTTTTTATTTTTTTCTTATTGTTCTGAAAAAAGGAGGAGCGATATGCACTCTTTTACTCCATTAGACCTGCTTTTCATTACCTCAATCCCATAAATCGGAGATGGGAGGGTTGCCTTGGGTATGTTGAGATTCCAAGGCTGGTTCTTCTTTGCACATCAAAGCTTTAAAAATAGGTGGAGCATTTGGCAAGCCGAAGGGAGCCATGCCAATTTGGAGCTTAGACGATGTAGGTAGATGACTTCCTATCAACGGATTGATACGTTGAAAGTAGGGCTTTAATCTCCATCCATTGACTCTGGTCTTGTGGAGTTTTCCTGATAAATCTGCTAATCTGTAACTACCATTCCCAAACTTTGTTTTTATCATGAAAGGTCCCTCCCATCTTTGCAAAAACTTTTTGTCAAGTCGAGTATCAAGTCAGTTATCATAGCGAAGAACCAACATACCTTCCTTCAATCCTTCCCCCTTGAGCTTCTTGTTGATTTTGTCCCTTTGGCTTGTGGCTTGGGCAATGTAATAGTCGATGGACTCTTCTCTATCAAGCTCAAGTCGTTGAAGATCTAAAATTCTTTCCTGCAAAGCTTCTTTTGGCCTCTTTGCTCCCCGTGAGAGAATGCGTAGGCTTGCAATCTCCACCTCAATAGGAAGGAGTGCCTCCTGTCCATATACGAAATGAAAAGGAGTGAATTGAGTGGATACCTTGAAAGATGTTCTGTATGCCCATAGAGCTGCGGTCAAATAACGATCCCAGTCGTTTGGTCGGTCTGCAACCTGCTTAGAAATGATCTTACATATCATTCCATTCACCTTTTCAACCAACCCATTGCACTGAGGGTAGTAAGGTGTAGAATGCAAATGTTTGACTTTTAACTTTGTCAAAAGATTATCTAGGAGCTCTGCTCTAAACCCTGGACCACGATCTGACAAAATCTCTAATGGTGTGCCGAATCTACTGCATATGTGATCAAAGATAAATTTTGATACCTCCTCGGCTGTAATTCGTGTTGTACTTGCTGCCTCTGCCCATTGTGTCATGTAATCTAATCCCACAATGATGAAGACCTTCCCGGTAGATGTGCGAGGTAAGGGGCCTATTGCATCCACACCCCACTTCTCAAAAGGACCATACGAAATTATTGGAACTCGAGGTTCGTAAGTGAGTCGTCGATTTCCAGCAATCTGACAACCTTTGCATGACTTACACCAATGCTGGACATCACGGTGTAGACTTGGCCAAACAAACCCTGCTTGTAAAATCTTCCTGTTTGTAATATCATGAGAAAAATGACCCCCACAGACATCATCATGGCATGAAAAGAGGATTCTCTCTATTTCTTGAACAGAGGGCACCCTTCTTAGCACCAAATCTTTCCCTTTATGATACAGATCATCTCCTATGAGTTGGTAAGGAGTTGCCTTTTTTACCAATCTTTGCCTTTGCACTTTATCCAAGTGTTTAGGGCACTCACCAGTTTGGAGGAAAAATATGATGTCCTTCAATTCCTCTTGGCCTTGGTACTTTGGTTCGTAGAGCTTCACACCTCCCACCATGATCTGAAGTTTCTCATTGGCGAGATAATTTGCTTCCTTGTTGAGGGTTCTCACAACATGCTGTACCTGTGTAGCTTCAAAGTTCTTTATCAAAGACTTCACCTGTCTAAGCCACTCCACTAGAGTAGGGTTCTTGCACTTCCATATCCCTTGGATTTGCCTAATAACTATTAAGGAATCACCTCTTATTATAGTTCTTTCGATGCCAAGTTTTCTGCATTCTTCAAGCCCCAACTTTAAGGTGACATACTCAGCCTCATTATTAGAATGAACATTTTCCAAGGTGATACCTTTCTTAACAAGAACTTCCCTTTGTGGACTTAGAATAAGAACCCCCCCTGCTGCCTGATCGTGTTGTCGTTGGTAAGCTCCATCAAAGCACAAAATGTGTGCATTGTCCATGTCCTCCTCATTATTTTGTGGTGTAGCTTTGTCTACTGCCTTTGGTGACTCTTTCCTTTCTCTCACTTTGTATGTGAGAATGTCTGCAAGACCTGCCCTTGTGCTATCTTCCACAAGAAAAGTGTATTCGAACTCTTGAAGTTCTAGAACCCATTTGGCTATCCTAGATGAGAGGCTCATGTGTTGCATAACATATGGTAAATTGTTTTCCATGGTGAGAATGACAAATGGTGCAGGTAAGAGATATAATCGGAACTTTCTTACCGCAAACATAATTGTGAATACCACCTTCTCCATATCGGTGTAGCCCTTCTCTGCAGTGGTCATGACTTTGCTTGCAAAGTATACTGGCCTCATGTAGCATGTTTTTGGGTCTTTTTGCATGAGAACTACACCAATGGCCTCCATTCCTACACTTGGCGTGATGTAATATGTATCCTTTGGATTTGGTGGCATTATTGTTGGAAGAGAGTTGAGAATACCCTTTACTTCAGTAAAGCATAATTCGTGTTCCTCTCTCCATTCAAATGTGGGTTTGTTTGCTAGCTTGTGCAAAGGTGCAATAGCTTCCGCTAGAAGGTGAATGAAACGAGACATGTACCTTACTTTGTGGTTGAAAGTCAAGAGCTCCTTGGTTGTCGTTGGTGGTTGTAGTGACAAGAGAGCATTTCCTTTTGATGGATCCACTTGAATTCCTTGCAAAGAAACCACATGACCTAGCAATACCACTTGTGACTCTGCAATGTGACACTTCTCAGGGTTAAGCTGTCCCCCAAATTGATGAAGCCTCCTAAGCCCCTCCTCAACTTTTTGGCAATGAAGTCTTTGGCTACTATAGATACAGAAGTCATCCATAAAAACCCTAATTGACTTTCCAAAGAAGGGCTGAAAGACAAGAGTTGTAAACCTTATAAAGGTACTAGGAGCATTTGTGAGCCCAAATGACATCACTCTATAGGCAAAGCAACCCCAAGGTGTGATGAAAGTGGTTTTTAACTGATCTTCTTTTGCTATTCTGATTTGAAAATACCCTGAATACCCATCACACACTGTGTAACATTCATAGCCGGCTACTTAGTTTAAGATTTCATCTTGGAAAGGAAGAGGAAAATGATCCCTCTTTGTTGCAGCATTGAGCGGTTTGTAGTCAACACAGACCCTCCATTTTCTGTTCTTTTTAGGGGTTACTACAATTGGGGACACCTACTCAGAGTTAGACACAGGGTAAATGAAACCAGCTTTGAGGAGTCGGTTAACCTCTGTCAAAAGTGCCTCTTGTTGTATTTTTCCTAGGCGCCTTAGCTTTTGAGCCACAGGTTTAGTACCAAGTTTTAATTCTATGCCATGCTCTATAACATCCACACCTCTAATTTGTGAGTAATCAGTGATAAACAAATTGGGATGCCTCTTGAGCATATCGATGTAGGACCGCTTCTCCTCAGGGGTAAGATCTTTTGCAAGCATCCTCTCAAAGTCTTCAAAGTGCTTGTGGTCACCTTTGTCATCCTTTGTTTGCTCCTTTGTTGGGTCAACCTCTATTGATGGAGTTTTTGATGTGTTGAAGATGATTCCCATTACCTCCAAAGATGATTCTTCTTCGCTATTGGATGTAGTGGTTGAACTTTCCTCGTCGCTTGAGCCAAAACTCTCTTCACTTTCTTCATCAGCCGTGGTCTCATAGTTGATGTCGAGCTGCTTTCCTTCATGCCAATCGTATACTACATGTTGCCCCTTTTTGAGAATCAATCGTCCTCGTCCCCATTTTTGATCTGCATTCACAGCAATGAGCCAAGGCCTCCCTAGGATGATGGGATAGCCCTCCCCCTTGGCTGGCATAACATACATGTCCACACGTGCATCTATATTACATACAGAAACTTTTACATTCTCGATGATCCCTAGGCACTTCACACTTGCATTGTTGGCCAGCCTAGCTTGACAATTAGAGGATTTAGTGATTTCAAGCCCTAGTCTATTCATGGCTCTTTCCGTGATCACACACATTTGTGCTCCACCATCAACATACACATTGGATACCTTCCTACCCCTTACATAAGCATCTACAATAGGTTCCACATCTTGTTGTGGCTTTGAAGTCAATGCCTTTACTGTCACCTTTTCTTTCTTTCTTGGGAGTCTTGTGCTTACAAGTTTGGACCAGTGCTTTCTCACCTTGGGTGATAGATGTAGGAGTTGAGGCCAAGAAATATTGGGCTTTTGAGTTTGAAAATCTTCTAAGATGTTGTAGGGTTCCATATTCTTTCCTAATGGAAAATCGTTGATGCCGATCTCCCTTTGCCTTCACCTCTGCTTCTTGCCTTCCTCCTTCTTTGACTTTTTCTTCCTCTCCTTCCTTGCAGGTTCTGACTCTTCATTCCTTGTGTCTTCATCCTTGTTGTGTGCTCTTGTGCGCTTTTCTGCTGGCATAACATCAAAATGTATAGGGCTCACCTCTATCTCCTCTTCTAGCTTTATGACGTTTACTCCTCTCTTTTCCTCCACTGGTGGGACAGGAGGGATGTTTGCCACTGGAGGTGGTGGTGGTCGACGAAGAATTTGCGGGGCTTGAGCATGCTCTTGCTGCACCATGAGCGGAGGGGGTCTAGGAGGGTATATGTCCCCTGGAATCTTTCGAGGGTGAGGGCAATTATACATGCCATGACCAACTTCATTGCAATTCCAGCATCTCAACTCTTGTGCTTGATGTCATTGATTGCGATTCCCTTCTTGTGGTTGTCGTTGTTGGGGTAGGCCCTGCACTAGATTCAAGGTGAGACTCTCTAGTTGTTGAGTTAATCTTTGCAAGATCTCTTGTTGTGATCCTTCCCCTATTTGTGAAGTTTGGGCAAGAGAGCCCATAACTTGTGCTCCCATGCTTGGTGAAGAATCCCTCTCAATGACTTCATTTAGGTCCCTTGTTGACATTGGACATAGGCTGATTTTCTGACTAGGAAGTGGTTGATTTGCGATTGTAGATACAGTTCTTTAGGTTCACTTCTTTGAAATTGACAATCTCATTGAGTCTTTGTGCCCCATCCCAAGTCGCTTCCTTGCATATTGACATTATGTTAGTACCAGATAGCTATGTTGCAGACGTCCGTCATGGCGATCCGCTAACACGTGTGATCCTTGTCCCACCTACACCAGTACTAGTAACAAAAAGAGCTAGAATCCACTCATGAGCACGGACCAAAGCTCAAGGACCCCGTATCAGATCCAAGGATAGTATTGAATACCACGGAATACTCTTCGGAGTAATTTCACATAGCTATACCTGAGACCTGTAAAGAAATATATGGTCTTAACAAATTGTGGAAATAAGTCAGAGAGACCAATGAAGCAAGTGAGATAAGAAGATGAGTAGACCAAACAGGTGATGGAAGAGGAGTGTCTCTTCCACCAACAGGTCTAGAAGTGGAATTGTATTGGGAGACAAAGAATTTGTACAATCTATGAACAATCAACCCCATTTGCTAAGAACACTACCAAACTATACGAGAGAGTACAGATAAAGAAGATGAAGATCTCTCATGAAATTCACAAGATCCAATACCAAAAGAAAAACAATCAGATTGCAACTCTGATTTGGGTTCCAAAGAAGTTGATTCAAGCACAAAGACATCAGGAGTTTATTTGGATTCCAAAAGGATCAAAGTATCAACTCCCAAAGTTTGAATCCCATCCTCAACCAAGCATACAAGGACTTAACCAAAGACCGCTGCTGACTCACACAAAGACAAGGTGGATCCCAAAGAAGTCTCTTTAAACATAAACGAAGCCGGGACAAGTATTAGTTCCCAAACAAGTAGCATCAACAAAACAACTAGTAGTCACAAAGAAGTGGGTCCCAAAGGGAACCAATAAACCTATTGTTACTGCATCACCGCTTGAATTCTTTCCATTCCTTGGGGACAAATTTGGACAATGATAGCTCATAAATGATCATCTATCTGAATGATGTCGGATAAATCCCTTTTGAAGCAAGTTACTAACTTGGGGAATTGATTGGGGTTTGTTGGGCTTTAATTAAGTCATGCGTCAATTTGAAGCACTATAATGATTTACACATCACACAAAAGCTAACAGTGGAAAATGCAACTTTGATCACCTTGATGCATGAACAAAGGAGTCACCAACAAACAAGAGCAAGCACAAATGGTAGACAAACCAACCTTTGCAGGGTTACACATCTTGTCCTTGATGAAGTGGATCAAATGCTAGAGATGGGACTTGAACCTCAACTCCAAAAAATTATCTCCCAAATTTAGCCTGATAAAGAAGTTAAAGGTTTAGCAAGACAATTTCTTCAGAATCCTTACAAGTTGTCATTGGCTCCCAAGATCTGAAATCCAATCATTCAATTCTACAGATTGTAAAAGTTGTTTCTAAGAATGAGAAATACTCAGAATTGAAAGATTTACTTGAGTAGGTGATGGATGGAACTTTATCTATCCATAATGATAAGAGTCAAGCTAAATGAGATTGGGTTATTTTTGAATTTTGATCTAGCAATAGCCCTATGATGACAGAAGCATATGTTGCAACTCGATGCTTGGATGTGAAGGACAAAAGTATGTCATCAATTATGATTTCATGGATCATAGCACTTGTGTGGTTTGACAAAAGTACCTGTAGTGGAGCACAAGACAACAAGAACGACAACAAAGACCGCACCGACATTGGCAACCAGGTCATGTCAGGGATGACATGAATTTGGAGAGGGTGAGTGTTGACCCGTGGGTCAACAACATGACATAACTCAATTTTTGTAACACAGACTTAGTTTCCGAGAGCTATGAAATGCTGTGGATTATGGTTAAAAACATCATTTGTAATGAGTAGTTAGTCTAATTTGAAGCCAAATTGTAAACACAAATCCATTTGACCCTTTGAACTCTATTTTAGGTCTAACCTATGGTAGAATTATTATATAAGGTACCTAGGTCATTTTGTAAAGAGAAATCTTATCATAATCAAGTTTTGAATCTTCCATCAACTGTGTGTGAGAGAGAAAGAGAGAGTGTGTGAGCTTCATCCTAGAACTACTCCCTGCTCATTTATCACATTAGAAATTTGATTGCACCATCGCCAGAGGCTCGGTGAGAGTACGCAACAACGCCAAGCATTCCACGTGAGATGGAGTAGGCGTGCTGACACATCCACGAGCTATTTGTTGCTCTAAGTGTATCAAATGATGTCTGTTTTCTACGTGGAAGTAGTCATTAGAACCGTGGTGACATAAACTACATATAGGTATTCATAAAGTTCAGTTTTGGGCAATTCCAATATCCGGCTCTATCTTCATACGCGTTGTTTGCAAATGGGTCTAGAGTGTGGGTTTTGAGTGTAGAGGCTTTGGGACAAGTGTATCCTAGTGAGGGGATGGTGTTCCTTAAGTTTCGTGAAATTCTTGCATGATTTAGTGAGTCTCCTTCCGTTTGTGTGTATGTGGGTTGGGTGGTGTAGTTGAGAGTAGCGAGATTCTAGATTGTGGTTTAGTTAGCCTTCAAGAGTGTTGTATGTGTGAGATGGTCTCATCCCGACAAGCTGAAGAGAGTGCCTCCATGCTCCCCTCGTGTCTCTCCATGCACCTATCATGTCATCTGTGTCGTGGATTTACATTATGTTGATCTAGGTAGTGTTGCATGCACTTCATACATGTTGTGATTCGCTCCCGCAACACTAGAGTTGTAGTTTCTAGGTTTACCGAGAGTTCTCATCAGTGATTTCTTCTTTTTGGGAGTTTTATGCATATGGATATGCATGATTGGGGCGTGATTATCACCTTATGTGTGCTTGTTCTTTGTGGAGATACATTCTTACTCCATGTAGGGAGCTCACTCGAGTAAAAAAAAATCCTACATCTCGTTGGTTTCTATTTGAGCACGTGTCTTGCGGTCTTGCAGTGACAATTTTATGTTTTTTGGATGTACGATGCGTTGCGGATACTACCATTGTACCTCATTCTAGAGTTGACTTTGGATTGTTTTGGAAGTCTTGGCCATTTTTGAGACTCGATCTAGAAGAGCCTTTTCTAAGATTGTGGCTAGTCATGTTGCCATAGCCTTTTGTGAGGATTTTTGCACGAGGTTTTTTGAAGCCGAGCATTGGGGGCTAGGTTACCTAGTGTTAGATGGATTAGGTTCTAGAGATCCCCATTCGTGGCCACACCATAGGACATGTATAGATGGGTATAGGTGATTTGAAGCTAAGTTGGTAATCTTTCAACAGTTTATTTGAGTAGTATATGCTAGTTTATGCATTGTTAGCACTCTGCTTGCAATTTATACATTGGTTTTCATATGTTTTCTTGAGATTTTCATATTTGTATAGAGGAGACTCTTTCGTGTACTCGAAGCGACAGTGAATTGATCTCTAATCACAATCACCCAGTCCTCTTAATGGTGTCGCTAGGGCGAACAAAACCAGCCAACCACTAATTTTTTAGGTTAGGGGATTTTTCCTATGAGTCCTTTAGTTTTCTTACAACACTGTTTTGCATTGACATTGCAGTGGTTTTGTTGAATTTCTAGTTGAGTTTCTAATCTCTATACAGTGAGACTCTGCCAAGATTTTTTTGTCAAACAATTTGCCATAAGTTCTTGGCATTATTCTCTTGTAGCTAGCTCTTGTCAGTATAACTAGATCTTTTGAGAAATAAGATTACTACATTAAGAAGATTGGTGGCACAAATTTCACTATATGGAATCAGAGAATGCTTATGTCATTATCAATAAAGGATATTAGAAAAACCCTATGTATACATGCTTGAAGCTAATAAAACAAAACCTTTTTATTTAAAAATAATGATGATTTTACTTTAAAATATAAAAAACCCCTTCGATAAATGTAATTATCCTAATTTTGCCTATCTAAAGAACCCTTATGTGCATGATTTTGTAATCGGTGGTCTAAATCAGTAAATTGACACCAATCAGCCCCGCTATCTAAATGAACGAATCTACACGTGTGCTACATAAATTGAAGAATTTGCACTGATATTGTTTAAACTAGTGAATCTATTTTTTGTTGGTGTGTTGTCTAAATTGGCTGATTTGCACGGATAATTGATGTTGACAAATTGACAAATCTACACTAGGATGAGCATTTACACAATGCCTAAATCTAGAAATCTGTGTGCATGTGATAAATGAACTAAGCAAGGCATAAAAGATAAACACTTACTACCTCTTTGACGCCAAATGGAGTATGTTTGAGTAGCAAAGTACTTACAAACTATCATTCACTGTCCCAAAGCACCTTAACTCATGTCATTAGCTACTAACTTATCCAATGATATTCTTCATTGTTATGAAACTACTTGAGTGTGTCCTATGAGGTGTAATAAATAAATATTTATCAATTTCCAGTACATAGTAATCTCTTTGAGCAACCAAAATGATGCTTACAAGAAAAAGAGTGAAGTAGTTTTGATAAAAAGAATCTATCACTTTAGATTTTATCACAATTTAATAAATTCAAATGAATTTTCCCAAAGTTTTATAGGTGCATGCAATCTATAGAGATCCTCTTACTTTTTTGGGGATATTGCCTTTGTAAGCTTCCTACTACATATTCATACGAATAACCTTCTTAAAGATCTGCATGAAGATAAAATACATCTCTAATGTATCATAACTTTAGGCATATTTATCTACATCTGGTAAAGATAGCATTGAGGTGGGAAAGGCGCTCTTAGAAGTTTTCCATTGGAGCTACACAATGTGCTCCGAAGACGGTGGAGAAGTCATCCATGATATCTTGAGAACTTGGTGATGTATGGGTTGGTGCGGTTGAACAACGAAGGTGCTTTTTTGAGATCGAATGCATGATCCAGATGTAGATTAATGGGCCCCATGGCATGATAAAATCTATTTTGGTTTAGTCAAATGGATGGAGTGCAATCTGGTTGTAGTCATTGAACCCGTCCATGAAGATACATAATAGATTGTCAGCTACATCTTCCAAGTCTTTCAATGTTTGGAGTTACGATAGTGTCTTGGATCGTGGCGTTGTTAAATGCCCTAAAGTCCAAATAGACCTTGATCTTGTTTCAACACTTCTTGTGAGCTATAACCATGGGTAATAGTCACTTGGAGTGTTTCAATGGCACAATGATTCTTGCTTCCTACATCCTCTTTATTTCCTGCTCGACACCTACTCATACTTGGGAATAAGATGGAGTGGCCCCTTAGTCATGCAACCAATAGGATTAATAGTGGTGATTTTCACCTCCCAGAGTGACCTTGATGACTTGGTCTTGATATTAATTGGGTGAGCACTAAGCCTCAAAGTTGTTGATGTCTTCATGAAGGATATGAAATCACGAGTAGGAGTCTAATCAATGTGAAAATTGTCAAATTTCTCTTACAACCACCCATCAAGATGTTCCTCTGAGGGAAGGCTAGCTAGATTTTGGATCGTTGCCTTAGCAGTCATGGAAGAAACTTGTGGTTGATGTTCAGATGTTGAGGGAAAAGGGTCCTAGAGAGGAGACTTCTTGCTGCATTGATGGATGGTTACTAGTTCCCGAAACCCAAGTGGTGTGTAGGAGCGTACCTCCCTTGCCCCTTCAACATCTTGAGTGGGGACCCCTCTAATTAGACACCAACACCTTGTCCTTAAAATATGTGTGGATTGTGAAGCAAGGGAGACTGCCTTCTATGTCTTACCATTGTATTGAGTCATAATCATTGTTGGGGACATGCTCCTCAGCCATGTCAGAGAATTTCCAAAATCTTCTTGTTTATGTCTTGGTATTGATTTCTGAAAGAAGTTCATTGATCCCTCCATCTTGCCCTTTGTCTCTTGCATTACTTATTGTTGCCTTTTCATGATGTAAGATTGCATCTACATATTATTCTTGCTTTTGTCTTGGTACTAGTTTTTGAAAGAAGACCATCGGTACCTCCATCTTACCCTCTATTCACCAACAAGAAGCACCATAGAAACTTTGCCAAATTTCCACTGCCAAAAGATACCTTTCATTCCAAGCCTTCCTTCTCTGTTGTTCCACATATAAAATGTGGGATGCATGGATTGTGGTAGAGTGCACATCCTTACTAAACTGAGAGGTGAGGGGCAATCATATTTGCAAAATACTTTCTCATATGGAACAAAAGACAATGTAACCAGTGGAGGTGACTACGTCACCCCACTTAATAGCATAGTCAGCGGCAGTGACTAGGATGTATCGGTCTGAACTATCATGTTACCCAACCCCGAGACATTGCCAAGCATCCGTGTATTGAATGGCATGAATGAACCTTTGTAAAATATGTGTAGATATTTTTCTAGGGAAAGAGGGCTAGAGAACAAGGAGGCCCCATCAAATTTGTTAAACCCTCAAAAGTTGATTTGTGCAATGGAGAGGACTCTTATAATGGACATTGTGTGTGAAATTTAATCAAGTCTTTGGAGAGGTCACTTACCGCATGAGTTGTGCCTCTTCCATTCCATTGTCCTATTCCTTTGATTCTTTAAACTCATTGTGCACCTCTTCTTTTGCATCAATGGCTTCTTCTTCCTCTATATCCTCCACTTCAACTCCATCTTTTAGGAGCTATCCTTCATCTAATTGAGTTGCTATGCTTCTTGAGACTATGCAGACCACAATTGTAGGTGTTTCCTCAATAGAATCTTTTGTTGTTAAGACCTCAAAAGGAAGCGGAGTAGCAGAGGAGGAGGGGCCAATGGTTGATGCTAGTATGTGAATCATGGTGTTGCAAGGTGGAGAGAAAGAACAAGCCACATAGAGAAAGTCAAAAATAAGAGGAACCAATTGAGTAAAAGAGGGGGATACATAGAGAGGCTTGTGTGAGGGAGATATTTAAAGAGAGGGTGGGATGCATGATTTTGGGTGGGCAATGTTTTTAAGGCATTGAATTTTTGTGTTAGATTTCAATTCCTTTTATCCAGCTGGATTGGTTTATCAACTCTTAAATTTTTTTTCTTGTATAGATCAATAAGTAGTGGGTTGGTTGGGTTGTTCATTAGGTTGGAAAATTCATTTTTTGTGTGGTCAATCGACAGGTAGATGGTGGCGGCAAGTCGATTAAGTGTGGGAAAAGGTGGTACAATTGGGAGAGGGAAGTTGGTTGAGGGTGGGAAAGTTGGTTGAGGTTGGGGAAGGGAGGTTGGTTGAGGATACAAAAGTAGGTTGCATAGGAAGAGGGAGTTTGATTGAGGGTTGGGAAGTAGGTTGGGTGAGGCTACAAGAAAGAGGTTGGTTGACTAGAGAGAGTGAGCCGCATAAAGAGAGGAAGTGAGTGGGTTTCAGCTTCTAGAGAAAGAGTGAGTGGGGTGTTTGGCTTCTAGAGAATGTGTGAGTGGGTGTGAGGCTTCTAAAGAGACACTAAGCAAGTTTTTTGGGTTTTCAAAGAGAGAGTGAGTCGGGTGTGTGACTTCTAGAGAGAGTAAGAAAGCCAATTGAGTTTTGAAGTCCCTCGCGATGATGCTAATGTTAGCGGGTCACTGTGATGGACGTCTATAGCATAGCTATCTGGCACTAACATAATGTCAATACTCAGGGAAGTGACTTGTATGGGACACGAAGACTCTTTGAGGTTGTCAATTTCAAGAAGTGAACCTAACAAGATAACAAAACAACTCAAAAAGAAAATCAATCACTCAATGATCAGAAAAATGTGCTTATGTCCTCTCTCACTTCTCTAGGTCATCACACCATTTTGGCACTCAAACGGACTCAAAATGCAACGAAACTTTAGGAGGAGGTCTAAGACACCTAGGGGTACTATCCTACCAACTCTGGTTCCAATAAGAAAAGGTACCAAAATTACAATCTATCATGAAAAAGGTCAACAAAACTGCAATAGGTCAGTCGAAGAGGGTCGCCCTATGGTCTAGGAACACTCTCCTATGATCAAAACGACAAAAAATAATGATTTAAGCCCTCAAATTTGCAATTAAGTCTCATAGAGGTGTAGTCGCGAAGCACAACAAAACTGACAATGCGTACACTTAAACAAAAGAGCAAGAAAAGAGGGATACAATGCAAGTTTTAAAACTAAAAATGGATTACCCACCAATCATTAGTTGCGATGATTACAAGTTGGAGCAGCTTTGTAGCTTGAGCGTATGTACAACATAACTTTTTTCTTCTTCCAAAAATAAGCCTCCTTCTACATTAAAGTTATTGACCTTTATACCTAGGGCTTTCTAAATGTCCAATGGCCAACTCACATGGACGTTTACAATTGTCATGATAGAATTACAACTCAGGGAATTGACTTGATACTCTAGAATCAAGATTTACATAGAGTATTACTACACTAGCTTGCAAAAATAATAGAGTACAAATGTGGTGTCCGAATATGTGCTCGGCCAAGAGGGCACCCATTTGGTCAGTCCGCTAACATTCCCCCCTTCCTAGCTCGTGTCGTCCCTTGACATGACCATGTGCGATCTTGTTGCTAGTGTTGTCTTCATCTTTTTCTTTAACGTTGATCTTTAGCTTGGTAGTATTTTTTCGTGGATGAGGCTCCCCCTTCCTTGAGTGCTTCATATATTTTGTGGGTTTTTGATGCATAATTGGACTTCAATTTTTGAGGAACCTTTGCATTTTGTTGCGCATTTGTCTTGTTGTAGCCAGTTTTGGCCGCCATGAAGATAGAGTTTAATGTGTGCCTTTGTCTTTGACTTGCAATACTTCACTCTTTAGCACTTTGGAGCTCCTTATGTTTTGTCGTTGAGAGCTCGCTTCCTGAAATTCTCAATGTTTGTCCATACGGTCTTTGTATGCCATTCTACATTCTGATTGTGTTTGATGAAGCTTTGTCGTTGTCCCATTTTTCTATCGAGCTTTGTTGTTGTCCTGGAATATAAGAGATGCTCTTGATAAGTATGTTGGAATATACAGCTCTTTCTCCATTTCCTTATTTTTGATGTAGAAGGAATATATACAAGAAGATGATGTGTTTCTAGATTAGGGTCTAAAACCTGGATGACCAAAGGGAAAAACCCCAGTGGGAAAAAAGTGCCTTTGGTATACGCTCTTATTGCAGTTGAGCATTTGGACTTGACGTATCTGTCATGCAATGTGAGTGTGTGAGAGAAACAAAGGAAGAGTGCCTAGTGCAAGTGCCAATTATGAGATGCTCTATATGTATATGAAAAATTTATCAAACAAAACCATGCAGGGTAAGAGATGGAGTTGATGGGTGCATTGTAACATTTAACGCTCTAGTAACTTATATGTAGCAGAAAATAGCATAACATAGTGATCATTTCATTAGAATAGATTCCTAATGAGCATAACAAGAGTGCTTGGATGGAGAGAGCAACAAAAAGCATAACACCTAGTTAGATAGGCATAAAAAATACTTCAAAAAGAGAGAGAAATTAAGCTATTGAAAATAGTTGAGGACCGGAATTACATGGAGCCCGTCCCCCCTCCAAAGGCTTTGTATTATAGGTTCTCCCATCAAGGGAGACATTTTACAATACAATACTTTGTGTTCCTTCAATAACTTGTTGGTGCAATGAAGATGGAAGATTCAAGCACCAAGCTCACACTTATAAAACACAGCATCAATTCCCTCACGATCTCAGACCCAAGACCTCACACACCTTTGAAGATGGTGAGAGCTAGCGGGGTATGAGAGTAGATCGAGAGGAAGAATGAGTATCTTACGAGAAAGAAGTATGTATCCTCACATAATCAATCATAATAGCTTAGCATAGCTTAGTAATTAGCATGGTAAAGATGAGCATGCATTGGAGCTTTTGGCTCTTGGTTGGATTTGCATCACAAAGCCAAGAGTTGTTGGTGTAGGCCTCCCTTCTCACAAGCTTGGAGTAGATGATGAGCTTTCCATTAAAGCTTGAGAAGGAGATAGTCTTCTTTACTCCACACATGAGATTGTGTGAGTGTGTGTGAGATAATGCCTTGCCAAAATCAGCCCCCTCTCTCTGTTGGTCGACCCCACTTGCTTTTTACTCATCCTGGCCTCCTATTGGACCCTGCAATGCTTAGCCAATGATAGTTAAGAAGCATAAGTGATATCCTTGTGACATGTGTCCCCCTTTCCCCTTTTGTGAGAGCTTTATGTATTTATTTAATGTAATTAAACTCTCATTGGACCCCTTAGTCTTCTGGCCAATAGGAATCAGGCAAGCCATTGGGCTACTGAATGCTCATTGGACCCCTTGGGAGAATGTTTAATATTCTTCTAGAGAGCTTAATTTCTATTGGTTCTTTTATCAAGAGATTTTAAATGAATTAAACTAAATGTACTCTAGACTAATTCTCATCGGTCCACTTCTTTGGTCATCCAATAGGATTTGAATGCACCTTGGGGGATAACTGGGCTAGGGAGCTGGCATGTGTCCCCTATTCCCTTTGTGTAAAGGGAGCTTGCTAGTGTGTGTGAGTGTGTGTTTATCTCTCATCCCCTACTAAAAGGGCTCACCCCCACCAAGATAGGGATGTGGGAAGACTTTTGAGTCTTCCCACAAGCATCCAATATTTCCTAGGTTTTGACCATTGGACCTTACCTTTGAATTTTGAAACCTTACCATTTTGGAAGTCTTAATGGGCTGAACCTTAGGGTCTTTGAAGCCCATTGTTGCACATTTCTCTTTTGCAGATGGCCCCCCTTTTGGATCCCTATTGTGACCGGTCTGCCAACCTAACCAATACTCTAGCTTTTTCTCCCCCCCTAGTACTTTCCCATATAAATGATCAGTTTAACATGAGAAAATCTTTAGGAAAATTAGAAATGATTTATTATGACATTACGTCTCTCTTGATATCATAGTCGTCCTCCACTATGGGGTAGAGAAGATAAAGGCTGTTCATTAGTCCTTTTTCTAGCGGGTAGAGGATCTCTATCTTACCCTACGACATCATTCCAGAATGGATGACTAATCCATTTGGCGCTTGAGAGCCTAAGCTGCCGCAAGCATGTTTGCGCATTAGTCCTATCAATCTTCCATAATAGAGTAACAAGATCTACTTGGTGTTTTGGAAGACATCGTCTCCGCAAACTTGATCATAATCATGCATACTTCTTAACATTGTGCACAATAAAGAAAAAGAGAGTCTTATAAGACAAAAAATTTGTTCATTGTAAACATTTATACATTTGCTTACGCTAAAGAAGCATTGTAAGCATTGACAAGGTTTATCCTTTAATTGTATGCCTTGCATCCATCTAGCATCTTCAAAAGGATAGTTCTTAACTTAATAATACCATCGAATAATCTTACCACCTCTCAATACCTTGTCTTCATGTCGGAGAATGGACTCGGGCTACGACACCTCTTCTTGGTCCTTAATCTTCGGTAAGTCTTCAATAGTTGGTTCTTGAGGTGGATTTCCTTTGTAAGGATTTAATAGGCTCACATGGAAAGCATTGTGAATGAGCCAATGACTCGGAAACTTAAGTTGATAGGCCATCTCATTGATTGGTCTAAGAATCTGGAAGGGACCATAGTACCTTTTTTCTAATTTAGCATAGTACTTTTGGTGTCCCGTAGGATTCTTGCCTGCTGTGTGCCTTAATTGAGCCTTGGGAAATTTAAGCAAAAGCATTCAAGCTCCTGTACCCATGGCTTGAATATCATTAACTGTAAGCAATAGAAGAGATAGTCTTTCAACACCAAAATAGTTTTGTCTCTTGTCAAGCTTCTAATAGTGGTTAAGGCATAGGCAATCCCCGTAGGACTCCACTATTAAGACCATAGCTCTCGACGGTGATGCCCCATTATCTGCACGAAGCAGGTGCACTGCAAGGCTGGAAAATCCCTATTCTACTTACTCAATTGCAATTAATAATACCAACCATTTATAGTTAGCTTGAGGACCTCCCTTCTTGAGCAATAAAAGAGAAACCTTGTGCTCTGATACCAATGTAACATTTAATGCTCTAGAAACTTGTGTGTAGCGGAAAATAGCATAGACATAGTGAGCATTTCATTAGAATAGATTCCTAATGAGCATAGCAAGAGTGCTTGAATGGAGAGAGCAACAAAAAGAATAACACCTACTTAGATAGGCATAAATAATTCAAAAGAGAGATAAATTAAGCTGTTGACAAGAGTTGAGGACCGGATTTACATGGATCCGGTCCCCCCTCCAAAAGGATTTGTATTATAGGTTTCCCCCATCAAGGGAGACATTTTACAATACAATACTTTGTGTTCCTTCAATAACTCTTTGGTGCAATGAAGATGGAAGCTTCAAGCACCAAGCTCACACTTATAAAACACAACATCAATTCTCTCACAGTCTCAGACCCAAGACCTCACACACCTTCAAAGATGGTGAGAGCTAGCGGGGTATGAGAGTAGATCGAGAGGAAGAATGAGTATTCTTACAAGAAAGAAGTATGTCTTATCACATAATCACTCATAGTAGCTTAGCATAGCTTAGTAATAAGCATGGTAGAGGAGATGAGCATGCATTGGATCTTGGCTCTTGGTTGGATTTTCATCACAAAGCCAAGAGTTGTTGGTGTACGCCTCCCTTCTCAAAAGCTTGGAGTAGATGATGAGATTTCCATTAAAGCTTGAGAAGGAGATATTCTTCTTTACTCCACACATGAGATTTTGTGAGTGTGTGTGTGTGTGATAATTCCTTGCCAAAATCATCCCCCTCTCCCTCTTGATTGACCCCTCTTGCTTTTTACGCATGCTGGCATCCTATTGGACACTTCAATGCTTAGCCAATGATAGCTAATAAGGATAAGTGATAGCCTTGTGACAGGTGTCCCCCTTTCCCCTTTTGTGAGAGCTTTAGGTATTTAATTAATGCAATTAAACTCTCATTGGACCCCTTAGTCTTCTGGCCAATAGGAATCAGACAAGCCATTGGGCTACTGAATGCTCCTTGGACCCCTTGGGAGACTGTCCAATAGTCTTCTAAAGAGCTTAATTTCTAACGGTTCTTTTATCAATTGTTTTTAAATGAATTAAACTAAATGTACTCTAGCCTAATTCTCATTGGTCCACCTCTATGGCCATCCAATAGGATTTGAATGCACCTTCGAGGCAACTGGGCTAGGGAGCTGACATATGTCCCCTATTCCCTTTGTGTAAAGGAAGCTTGCTAGAGAAGTGTGTGTGTGTGTGTGTGTGTGTGTTTCTCTCTCATCCCCTACTAAAAGGGCCTGCCCCCTCCAAGATAAGGATGTGTGAAGACTTTTGAGACTTCCCACAAGAATCCAATATTTTCTAGGTTTTGACCATTGGACCTTACCTTTGAATTTTGGAACCTTACCATTTTGGACGTCTTAATGGGTTGAACCTTAGGGTCTTTGAAGCTTATTGTTGCACATTGCTCTATTGCAAATGGCCCCCCTTTTGGATCCCTATTTTCCCTCCTTTGAATCCCTACTGTGACTTGTGATACTGGTCTACCAGCCTAACCAATATTCTAGCTTTTTCTCCCCTGGTACTTCCCCATATTAAATGATCAATTTAACAGGAAAAAATCATTTAGGAGAATTAGATATTAGTTATTATGACATTACCTCTCTCTTGATATCATAGTCGTCCTTCACTATGGGCTAGAGAAGATAAAGCCTATTCATTAGTCCTTTTTCATAGCCCAAGTCTTGTACCATTTTGAGGTGACCCGTGAATGGTCTGCCCAATATTATATCAACATTTTTGCTCTTGTCAAAGTTCATTATGGAAAAGGTGTGCTCATACTCAATGCCACACAAATATACAATGATTTGTTCTAACATTCCTATTGGTCTCTCCATATATCCATCCGCTAATTGCAGTTTCATTTTAAGTTTTCCTAAGAGTAGGCTTTCCCTATTTTTCCCACATCCCCTTGGTGGTTGCAATGGCAATTCTTGCCCTACTATCTAATATTGCTACCGTCTTTACTTCTTTGTACTCCATAGGTAAGGCCGTGTTTCCTTCCTTGCCCTCGCAATAATCACCCACCTTATTTGACTGATACTTGTTTTTCTTGTGGTTTCTTAGGCAAAGTTTTATCGATGTTTTCATGTGCAAGTTTGTCATGTGAAGGGATTTTTAACCCCATCTTTTTCATTTTTTTCATTTGGCCCCATAGATGCGGTCTAATTTTAAGCAACTCTACAAGAATAATAGTGCATTGTACAAGAGGTGACATCACTTTGTGTAAGCTTTTGGTATCCATCACCTTTGGTGTGGCTTTCCACTGAGAAGGTATCACTCTAACCTCACATTTGGTTTCGAGTTCTCCTATGAAAGATAACAAAGTCTGTAGAGAGTGGGGTTTACTCTGTTCACATGTGACAGACCCGAAATCCCCATATAGAGATTGTATGTCTCCTTGGGAAAATTTGTGATTCATATTTATCTCAGGGATAGGTGCCAAATGTAAAGTAGCACTAGCATATTTTTGGTTTCTAATCAACTCCCATAAGGATTGTGGCCACGGTTCTTCTACCTCCGGGATAGGCATCACTCCTTGTGAGTCCACCCCGTCTGTGGTATTGGCTACTTCCCTTGTATCTAAAGGTGCCTCAACTTCCTAGTCTTCCTTGTATCTATTTACAACACCTTGGTTATCCATTTCTTGGATTCTTTTGTGGATTACCACCTCCATTTTTGGAGCATCTGGAACATGTGGTTATACAAGAGCTTGGGCCGCTTGGATGAGCTCCTTGCACATTTGAAACCTATCTTTTTTAGACCCTCGATGAGGATACATCATCCATCTATGCTCTTGGGTTTAATTGGTTTTTAGCGTGGCTTCATAGGCCTTCCAAATTTTGTCTAAGTGCTCCTTCACTTTCTCGATCAAGATCAAACCAACTGAGTGAGTCTTTGACTCTTTAGGCCCCTTTGCATTTTTCTTGCTTTCTTACTCGTGTTTAAGTTGTTCTTTTATTTTATGCAGCTTTATTTCTAAATTTGTTTTTTCTTGCAGTCTTTTTGCTTTCATTTTATCCCGTTTGGCTTTCCACAATTTTCTTCCAGTTCTCACCAATATGTTTTTTATTTATGTTTGAGGTGGCAATGTGGGTTCCTCAGTGATTGCGTTTTTGGCAGCTTCTTGAGCTTGAGCTTGAGTCATCACCTTTGAAGGAATTGTGGGTTCTACCTCAGATCCACTTGACAAAGGCATTACACCTACAACATTCATTGTTGCTTTCCCCTTGTAGTCTGGATTCTTAGCACAATGTTGGAGTAGATGGTCTCTTCCACAACGTTCACAAAATCCAAAGATTTCTATTTGTTGACCCTTGTTTGGACAAACTCGTGCCAAATGGTCACCTCTACATTCAAAGCATGGACCTTCTTTTTTCATAGCTGGTGATCGAGCCAATGGTTGTTCTTGCATGGTAAGAAAACCATACTCTTGATTGATTGTGAACATGAGCGTATTTGGATCCATAGAGTACCGGTTTTTTGTGGGTTGTGGCACATGCCTTGGCTGAGTGTACTTGACTACTACTCTATCGTCATCTAGAAGAGGTGGTTTTTTCCCTAGCATACATTGTGGCTTTAACTGAGCGTTACACCATGGGGTGGGATGATCCCCTCCACAAGTCTCACATCTCCTCAATTGAGTTTGTCGTACATTCAAGTTTTGTATGTAGACTTTGTTTATCCCTCTAATCACCTCTTCAACCACTTGATCAAAGCTCTACACCGTAGCAATTTGAATACCTTTATTTGTTGTAGATTCACTCTTTAGAGAAGAGGCACTACTAGTCATGTTATCTTCATCTTTAGTCACCTGTCTGTAGGCTTTGCAATTGTCAACTAGATATAGAACTTCTCTAGTGACTTAGTTGAACATCGTTCATCCTTTCAAATGTAGGTCCGAGAGTCTAATTTCTCAAGCCCTCAATGAAAAGAGCTGATAATCTCTCATCTTGTGGCAACTCTCTCACATGGCATCTGTTTATGTAATGTTTGAAGCGAAGCAGAGCTTCCTTCACTTTTTCATTCTTTTTCTATTTGAAAGTGTAGATCTGTGACAACGTGTTGTGCTTGATTCCCCTTTTCTATAACTCCTCTATGAATTCTTGCAAGAGTTGTGCCATGTTGGGAAAACCATCTCTATTAAGTGGCTGGTGGAACCAAGTCAAGGTTGTTCCTTCCAAGATCATTTTTGGATGAAAGTAAGTAGAGATCAAAGTACCCATGTATGTGTATCATTATAATTCAATTGGATTGACAAGTTTGTACTCACGTCCATACTTATCTACCATAAAAACTTGCATTCCGTGGGCATCTGTATACAGGAATGCATAGAGGTTCTTATGGGTGGTCAACTCTCTACCATTGGGTTCTACACACTTGTAGAAGATATATCAATCCCCGTTTGTGAATGTATATAAGCCATCATGAGCGTAATCCATTAGAACTCTCACGGATTTGTTGTTTTTGATGAATCTCACGTTCAGTTTGTTGATTAGAGGATGCCTCTCCTCTAGGTACTCTCTGAGGAATCTCAAATCTCGAGCGAGATTTTATGAGCAATCCCTAAAAAAAGCAAGTGTGGCCAAGGCACACTATACAAAACAAAAACCAAACAAGATTTTTTAGGTGACTTCAAGCACAACAAAAGAAAACAAAAAAGTCTATCTTTGAGAAAAAATGCAATAAAAACAGCTTCCTGTTGACATTTTTGCATGACTAATTGGTGCGGAGCATATAAGAGGGCATGTACAAGGGTTCTGTGAACAAAAACTACAATTATATAAACTTGGACTTTATACGCGTATAAAGTCTCAAGGGGCATTTGGAGACCACAACTAAAAAATCTAACTGCACCACTGTGTTTAGAAGGGGGGTTTTGCCCCCAGTATACACTGAAACTAGAGTTTTGGCCAACTCTTGACACCCAAAAGGCAAAAGAACACCTTATTGGAGAATTTGGGAATTTCCTAATTCCCACTTTTGAATTGGGGTGAAGTTTTGACCATGAGAACATGAGTTGTTGCCATTTTTTGTCACAAATGTGATGATTTCTATGCATAAAAGTCCATTATTACTGACAATGAATTATATTCAAAAGTAGTAGACCTACCCAACAAGAAGGAAATGCAATCATATAAAGTCAAAAATCCTAAATTCTCACACATATCATGGTCCTATAGTGGAATAAACTTTGTATGTTTTAGAGTTCACATATATAAATCAAACCTTCTCATTGGTTAGCTCCAATGCTATAGCACTTTGATAAATTTACATAAATCATTTCAAGCCTTTACTAGAAAATTGCACCACAAACTATTTACTTGGAATATCACATGTTATAGAATGCATACTAGGTCCTGAAGATGTGCAAATACCACTACCTATAAATTTGGGTGACAGCTTCCTTTGCACTAGGTCTCTATTCTAGAAGGTATACTTTGATAGCCACAAGAACAACTTCTTATAGTAGTTGGTTTTCAAAAGTCAAAGATAAAAAGGGTACTTAGCCAATCAAGTTGATATTTATACAATATTTATATGACCTTACTTCAGTATATATATGATGACTAAAGTTGTATGGTATTACATGATAAAACATTTCAAAGAAAAACTTGAACACGAAGTATCTAGATGCCTTGAGATATACCACTATTGTGAAACTTGAATCCTCAAAAGTTTATTGTCTGCTTTATTCGTAAGATATGATCCCATATTTTTAAACCTTTTGTTACTTTCCCTTCAAAAATACCCCTTGTTGTATTCTCTACAAATATATGGTCACCAAAAAAAGTCTTAATACATGATAGAGTCAGTGTTTGATGTCAAACTCTAAGTTGAAGCACTCACAAATCACTCTTGAAATCCAAGATACACTTTTACAAGAAAAGGATCAATGAGTATATTTTCTCCATAATAATGGTGGTGTTTAGAAACACCAAGAGAATATCCTCTAAAAATCCAAAGTAGAGAGTGCCTAAAACATTCGTTACTTTATGTTGCAAACATGTGAAAAGATTACATCTAATTTTAATGGTAAAATGACCACAAATTTTTGACAGAAAAAACCCTTGGTAGAATGTTTCCTTTGATGGGCTAGAACAATTGGAACCCATACAATGGCATGTTGATATTCCTCTTCTTGGAACTAGTTGCCTTTAGATATTAGAAGCTCATTTCTACCACCATTGATCCTTGTTGGAAATAGTGGCACCATGATTTATATGGATATAAATCTCATATTCCTACCTCCCTACATGTAGGACCACGAGACGTACACTAACAGAGTAAGGTTGTTGGCACTCAAGAGAATCTCATGAATAAGGAGAGTCTGGGAGCTTGAGATTCTCTTCACTTTTTCTTCTTCTTCTTCTACACTCTCTTGCTCTTAGCTCTACCTCAAGTTATTGTGGGTTGATGTACGATAACATTACTATGCATTTTAAGTTACTCTAGAGAAAACGGTGGAAACTTGAAAATAATTCTATTATTGCAATGAGGCTATTTTTTAAAGAAAATTCACATCATGGTATATATTAAATTTTGGATCACACCATCATAGGTAGCCTTCTAGCAGTGGGGGGAGTTAGTGGTGTTTTCAAAGGTGGTGGCGACAAACGTGTCAAGGGAGGTGGCAATGGTGGGGGATTATAAAGAGTGCTTTGATAGAAGAGTACACAAGGTTGATAAAGCTATGAACAATTTTCTTATGGCAACTTTGTCCACATGCTAGTTCTCTTTCACCTACCCATATCAATAGAAACCTAGGTTTAGTGTAATTCCACCTACAAATTTTGAGATTTATCTTCAAATTCAAAATAGAAGGTGAATAAACTTACACACTTTATAAAAATTTAGTGTAAAAACCTTCTCTTATATTTTCCATGTTTATATGAGCACAACTCAAAGTTCCTAGACTGCTCGAGGTTCCTAGTGTACTGAGTTGTCTGTCATGCCTCAACCTAGATTACTCACCCAAGGTGTGATGCCCATATGTTGAATACACTTCTTAGAGCCGTGGTGTATGATTGTCATTGTACTCCTTTGAAATTATCTTCCTAATACACTTAGCCCTCCGTTTTTGTTTGCAGTTTATCTACTGTTTGGGAGTTGTATGTTCATCAATGCCTCATAGAAATTCCAATGGATGGTAGTCTAGCATTGCATCTATCCTTTTGCAGAATGATGTGGCCCAAGACCCAAGAATCGGTCCTTAGAACCCCATAAGGTAGCCCCCTCTCTTAGGGGTATGGGAAGTTGATTGTGCTACAATAAACATCATTGTGCCACGTTGAGACAACTGTGTTGGCTAGGAAAGGTAAATCTCAGGGTCCCTAATCATTGACAAATTTGGTTTTGAAGGAATAGGAAACTCACAATAGATGAGGCAAGAGGTATAAACAAAACCCTTCAAAAAATCTCTTTGAAAGAAACGCGAACTCTTTCACGTACAGGTAGGGACCAGTGCTCGAACAAAACTTTGTTCTCAGAACTTGACAAACCTACCTAGTATGAGAATTTTAGCAAGTGTGATAACACTAAACCTAAGTTTTTTTATTCAACCCCTCTTCCTCTCTTTCTCTCTCCTCGCTTTCTCTAAATCTATTTAAAAATAAAGTCTCTGCTGACAGAGCTTGCGCCAACGTGGATGGATAGGGGCAGCAAAAGGAGACCTCCAGAGAGGCGCAACTGCTAAATCGCACTTCTCTCTCTCTCCTCGTTGGCTAGATCTTTAAGGTCTCTTGGGATAGTTTTTTACGATGTTAAAACTCTCTTCTTCTTCTTATTTTTCCTTTCGAAAACAACATAAAGGACATAGTAACAGTCTTGACAACAATAACAAATAGTCAAAGAAAGAGATGGGGGAAAATTGCAAAATGCAAACCCTTATAGGCTTTGCAATAGTCATGCTTTCAAGAGTAAAGCAAAAACTGTATCTCATTTTACACAAGCTGAAAGGTCCAAGGTTTCTATTTAAGTACTATCAAGTCACAGCTCTTGGATCAATCTTGCTATACCGCTCAGTGCTTGGACTTCTCGGTGGCCTTAGGAGCAGCTGCATGGATGCTTCAGTATCAATCCCTGTGCCAAGCGCTCTTCCCTCCTAGCAATTTTTCACTCCCTGATAGATTTTTCCTTAGCTCTCTGGTCTTCAAACGGATCAAACAGTGTGGGAGACTTCTCAGCTTTAGCCTTGTGAATACTCTCCATGAGCACACGCTTATTTTTGAACACATTAATCTTGACCTTCATATACATATCATGGTACATATGTTTGTCAATCTTCTTAGCCTCCCAGTACTTTCTCAGCAACCGATGAAGCACTCGCATCCGCCTCAACCAGATACCTTTAGAGGGTAGCCTAGCCTCCCTAGTACCCCGCCTCTTACCATATCTTGAATGACGGCCTTTCCTTTTAGCCTTCAAAGCACGCTTTGCTCTTGCGCGTGAGTGTATCTTGGTCGGTTTTTGAATCACAAAGCCATCCTTGACCAACTTTTTGATACTTTGCCTTGAATTGGCCATAGAGATTTCATTGACCTCATTGGGATCGAGCCAGACATTGATACCGACCTCCATACGACAAAACCACCAAGAATTGTAGCACCCTTAGCAACTCCATGTGAGCATCCGACCAACCTGGGCCTCCTTTCCCCTTGCACTTGGCATGGAGCACGCCTCTGAGCAGAGTGCTCCCTCGTAGCTCTTGCTTATGTCACCAACAAGCTAAGTACAATTTGATAACAAGGCCAACAGTGAAGGTCTAAAATGGCCTCCCTATACACATGGGACTCAAGGATAATAAATAGCAAAGCTACACAAAATAAATAGAAAAGGCACATCTTATATATCTATATTAAAATAAGAGGATATGTTGCCATGTGGCAGCAATCCCCTGCAAGAGCTGTAACCAGCTCTCAACAGCCACAAAGGTGGAATCGAGTGAGCAACCAATGTGGAATTCTGTGAGCAGTGATTGGGCAGCGATCGCTTTAGAACGTGGGCAAGAAGACCACTACCTCAACACTCACAAATGGCTTGCCATGTGGGCATTGGCATGCAAGAGTGTGGCAAGCTTTCTTGAGGTAATCTTTCTTAAATTACGGGCGTGCACATGGTAGTCAAGAGCAAAACCCCGCAGCCCAAGAGCTCAGACGCTTCAAATTCCTCCAACTCCCTTTGCTCCGTTCAGGATCTCCTCAAGCGATTGGTGCTCCAATCCGTGGTTGCAAACGCTCAAGCCTCTCAAGCTGTAAGGCCCTAAGCCTGATTACTTAAAAGTGCATGTGTGCATATGTGTGTGTGTGAGAGAGAGAGATCAACCCTGCAGTTCCACCTACGTCCTCAGCCAGCTCCCTTTCTCTAACAATGTTACGAGCTATATTGGTAGTGCTGCTCATCCAGGTCAACAACAAGCAATCAAGAGAGAGAAGTGATCAAGCATGTAGCTTTGCCTACACCCCTAGCCAACTCCCTTTCTCTAACAACATTGGTGCTACTCAGCCAGGTCGACAACAACTAGGTCATCACCCTCGAGTCAATGCCCACTCACGAAACCCTAATGGGACAAAGTGTACGATCTTCTTCTTCTTCTTCTTCTTCTTCTTCTTCTTCTTCTTCTTCTTCTTCTTCTTCTCCTCCTCCCTCTCTCTCTCTCTCTCTCTCTCTCTCTCTCTCTCTCTCTCTCTCTCTCTCTCTCTCTCTCTCTCTCTCTCTCTCTCTCTCTCTCTCTCTCTCTCTCTCTCTCTCAGTCAAAAAGAAACTCTCTGAAGAGCACGATTTTCTCTTTGACCAAGTGAGAGAGAGAGAAAGGTCTAGAATGGTACTGAGAAATTTCCATGATGCTATAACAGGCTGTTGGCGATGCGGACGACAGAGGGCAAATAAATAAACGTCAAAGTGGACATGAGGGTAGAAAAGCTTATGATGGTGCAGCTGTGGTGCTTGATTCAAGATCCAGTGTGATGCATTGTCAGACGTTGAGTGGTGCACTGTTGAAGAATTAGTGACGGTCAGAGCCACCAATCTGTGTCCTCCCAACAATGCCCTGCCCAACAATGCGGGTGGTTGGTGCAACCCACCTCTCCAGCACTTCGACATGGCGTAGCCAACATTTGAGAAGATTGGAGTGTACAAGGGTGGAATTGTGCCTATGGAGTACGGCCGGGTCTCTGTGCCAAGAAGGGTGGAATCCACTTCACCATGAATGGTCATGCCTACTTCAATCTGGTGCTCAGTACAAATGTGGGAGGAGTGGGTGATGTGCACTTCGTCTCTATCAAGGGCTCGTGCACAGGATGGAAAGCAATGACCAGAAACTAGGGCCAGAATTGGAAGAGCAATGTGTGGTTGGACGGCCAGAGCCTCTCCTTCCAGGTCACCACCAACGACGGCCGCACCCTCACCTCCTACAACGTTGATCTTGTGGATGGAAATTCGGCCAAACCTTCAGCGGCGGCGAGCAAATCTAGCTTCAATATTTGGTTGCCCAAATTAGTAGGCTAGCTACTTCATTTTGGATTGGGAGCGCACCAGTATTCTACAGTACACTCTATTATATATACTGATGGGGGACCTGTGCTAACATCTCATCCCCATCTGATGAGCTGAGGTTGCACCCAATTATGTTTACCCAAGGGCTGTCCGCAAGCCAGATTGTTCAATGTGATAAAGCCATCCCTCTAGGCAGACATCTCAATGTCGAAGGAAAGGCATTGGGGAATATTGCCACTAGTGCAAGTCATGGTTTGATGAGCCTTTGGCTTCAGTCACACTCCTTGTCCAGCTCTCTTAATAACCTATTTGAAATTTGATGAGGCAAGCATTTTGAAACGATCTGCAGATAAATAGAAATATCTCTCATGTCCGATTCAACGCAAAATACGATATCCACAAGAGTTGGCTTATGATACAATTGAATGGGAGTTCATACTTCAAAGTCTATATGATATGGGTTTGGATAGATTCTTTTTGGGAATGCATCAACTAGAATTTTAGTTAATGGCACTCTTATAGATGTTATTCCATTTCATAAATCCATAAGACAAGGGTGCCCACTTTCTCCTTTGCTCTATGCTATCTCATCTGATGCCTTGGATTGGCTTGTTAAAGATGTTATGCAGTAGGTCAAACTCACTGCCATAGACGTACCTTGCTCTATGGAGCAAATGGGCCTCCAAAAGTTTGTTGATCATACCAATGCAATTGTGAGGAATGATGAACATGCAATGGAGAGTTTTAGGTCTTGTCTCACTATCTTGCAAGTGCCTCGATTATTAACTATGACAAAAGTCTGGTTTGATGTAAATCTCTTCCAAAATATCTTCTCACAAACAATCGGCCACATAGCGTATGATAAGGCCTATGATAGAATTGAATGGAAGTTCATACGTCAAAGTCTATATGATATGGGCTTGGATAGATTCTTTTTCACATTTTTCTGGGCATGTATTAGCTCTTACAGATGTTATTCCATTGCATAAATCCATAAGACAAGGGTAGCCACTTTCTCCTATACTCTATACTATCAAAGATGTTAAACATTAGGGAAAACGCACTGCTATAGACGTACCTGGCTCTATGAAGCAAATGTGCCTCCAAAAGTTTGTTGATCATACCAATGCAATTGTGAGGAATGATGTACATGCAGTGGAGAGTTTTAGAGCTTACCTCACTATCTTGCAAGTGGCTTGATTATTAACCATGCTAAAAGTCTGGTTTGATGGGGTTGTCTGCTTTGTCTAAGCCAGTTTTCACCAGAAGACTTAAACTGCTGCGTTGGGGAAAAAACATGCCCATGTTGTCTGCTACTGACTGGTGTTTTAGGTCGAGCAATTATGTGATATTTTATAATTTAGCTTCTTTTTTATGTGCCATATCCATACGACAGGCTAGTCATCAGCAGGGATTTCATTAACGTAATCACGATCTGGTGATTACGTCAATAACTTTATTATTTACACAAAAAAATCACGTGATCATGTTAATTGTTAACATGACTTTGATTATAACCTGCAAAAACCTATAGAGCCGGTTAGCCCTCCGGGTTTTTTATTTTTCCCTACGGGGCCCATCAGGCTCTTCCATTTTCGTAGCGGGCCCACCGGGTATATGTAATAGCCTGGCGAGACCTTCGAGAAAATGAAAAAGCCCGGCGGGAATAATTATATATAGTAAATAGTGTACTAATCGCGGTCTTTTCGCTAGGAAAATCCTTGGGGAGTGTATTCGAGTGCCGGGTATAGTCATCTCCTTGTGAATTGACCTAAGGTTACAGAGTCACAGGTCCTTTTTTTGGCCGAACGTGATTCTTAATTTGGTAACCACTTCTAAAAAATTTTAATTCGTTTACCAACATAAAGGTACGAAACCAAAACAACTAAAAACCTGGAGAGTCATGCTCATTGAGAAGAAGCCACTAGTCCAAATGAGGGCTATAATTGGTTTTAGAAGATGAGCATATGTAAATGATGAGTCAATAGTCAAGGGTCGGATGTCCTATACTAATGTACGGGCATATAAAGATCCTTGAAGTCTTGCATTTGAGTTGATTTACACTTGTCACTCCACAATATAAGAGCTATAATCCTTAATTGGGTTAAAATAGCTTTTATATATTGGATTGGTTGCATGGGTGGGCTACAATCCTTCACTAGGTACAAGTAGTCCTCAATTGAGTGATTATATTGAAGATTTATTTGCGTTAGTTCATGCATTGGTTTATACAGAGAGTGCACTATGTATTATGATAGATTATTAGTGTATGAAATGACCAATCATATATTTTATTGCTTTCGTTTGTTTTTTTGTAGCAATTGAAATTAGACGTGTCTTATTGTTTTCAAACCAAAGTGGATTCAAACCAAAGTGGACATATAAATAATCATTATAATAATAATTGCATAGAGAGATTCATAGCATTGTTATAGTTATTATGCCGTGCATAGACTACATTGCAATGTGTATGGTTGCTCACAATATAGGTGATCGATATGCGGATTGACTAGCATGCATTGAAAATCTCATATTGTGCATCATGGTTACTTTCATATTGAATGGTTTTTAAATTTTAATATATATTGAAAATAAGAAAAATGTTTCAAAAGTTGAACATCTGGTTCTTTTGTCTTGAGTTTTAATTTAAAAGCAATGGAGCAAAATGCGGGCACAAGTGGTACAAAGAAGCCAAAGAATAAAAAAGCTCGCGGCAAAGAGTGGGATTATGCTCACAACATATGCGGCCGATATATGCAGTGGCAATGTAAATTTTGTCACACAACAAAATCAGGCGGTGCACCATGTATTAGGGATCATTTTCTCGGTAGCACTAAAAAGAGTTGTAAGAAATGTGCACATCCTCAGCCACTTGCAGCTGCAAAGCGTTTGAGAGAAGAGCTCGCCAAAAAGGTTGGCAAGAGACAACATATATACATCTATGTGGCTTCGAGTCAAGAGTTCCCAAAGACAGATATTAACTCTGCAGATCCTATAGCCTGATGCCAACTAACCTTGGAGAACAACCTGCGCAAGGAGAGGAAATTCCAGGCAGTGTTCCTTTTAAACGTCACAATGAAGGTGGACTTAGTCAAATGCATCAAAAATCATTACATCAAAGCTGCACTCTCTAGAAGAAGTAAAAACTGCACTCGCCAAAGCAATATTCTTTACTGGAAGTGCTTTGGTCATGGTAGACAACAATCATTGGAAGGCTGCTTGAAAGAAAATTGGTGAGTTTGGTCCAAGATTTTCAGCTCCTTCTTATCACACGATAAGAAATGCTTTCTTGGACAAATGTTACATCGAAGTCAAAGAGCATGCTGGCAAAATAATACTTGGGAATATCTCGCTCTCAAGATGTACAATTGTGAGTGATGTGGCTGGTCAAATATTCAGATAAGACCGCTGATCAATGTAATGCTGATTTGTCCAAGGTGAGAAGCATTTATAAAGGCAATTGATAGTTTTGGTGCAATTAAAAGTGACAAATAAATTTCTAAGATCTTGATTAATGTAATTAAAGAAATTGGTGTTGAACATGTCGTTCAAGTAGTCATGGATAACGCAAAGAATTGTAAAAACGCCAGTAAATTAATAAAGAAGTGCTTTCCACACATTTTTGCCAATGGTTGTAATACACACAGCTTAAACTTGGTGCTGAAAGATTGGTACACTAGCGAAGAAACTACATGGTTTGCCAAAATAATTGATACAGCACGTCAATTTGTGAAATTTATCTTAAAACGACAAAGAGTGCTCGATTTGTATAGGATGAACATGCCAGTGATGTTGAAACTTCCTGCTGAAACTCAGTTCTGCACATACTTTTATACCTTGGAATCACTTCTTCGTAATAAATGCGCTGTGATTGATACATTCAGTTGCGCGGTCTTTGATGAATGGCAGCTTGAGCAGAAAGAAAAAGTGAAAGATAAAATTACATGTCTACGTGGCAATATAAACAAGGCTGCTTGGTGGAGGAGTGTAATGATGTCCGTTATGTTCGCGATCCGCAAAGGGTGCCAAACTTGGCCAAAGTGTGGATGACATGGTGGTCAGTCCAACAGAGTCTTGAAAATCCCGAAGAGCTGAAAGAGTCTGTAGTAGAGAAGGAGTGGCGATTCTTTGGCAAACAATGAAACATTTTGGCTAAGTATTTTCATGCAAAGTGGAATAGCGCTCATAGTCCACTCCATAGCGTTGCTTACATGCTCGATCCAGAGTATTGAAATTTAGATTTGATGTTCAATATAGAGGTGGTAAGTGATTTCTATCACGTGGTCAACACGTTCTACTCCAACGTTCACGACTGAACTGATTGCATCAAAGAAATGAGTGCATTTAGATTAAAAGAAGGTCCTTTTGCAAATGACTTTGTACAGGTGATGGGAAAAGAGCAATATGCATGGAAGTGGTGAATGATGAATGGTGGAGAGCATTACTCTACCTTACGTCCCCTTGCAATGAAAGTACTCGCACAATGGGTAGCAAACTCAAGTTCAGAGAGAAACTGGAGTATATACAAGTATGTTTAGAGTACTATTCCCAACAAACTATTAGCAGGCAAAGCAAAAAAATTAGTGTATATGGTTTGCAACGAAAAGATATTGAATCAAATCAAAAGTGCTGGCTACGAGGAGGAAATGCCAACCTGGTTGTATGATTGTCAAAACAAAGATGAAGAAGAGTTCAATGTTGGTGTATATCAATGCACTGTAGACAAAATAGAAGAGAATTTGATAATAGATGTGGAGGTTGAATGACAAGAAGAACCACAACACTCAAACTTAGAACCAGATAACAACTCAATAGATTCAATATAGCTTGACAGTAGAACGAGTAAATGTCAAAAATCATTGTAAAAGACCTTGTATTCAAATGTGTTTTACAATGCTTCATATTTGCGATAGTACATAGTTTGTCGATCTCAATTGTGTTTCCCTGAAGCAGCATCTTGCTCATCAAACATATTTCTAATTGTGCTAGGGGTATATTGGCGGGCTTGCTTGAATTTATACTTGTTTTCCATGCCAGACATAATATATATTACTTGTGGAATATCTTGTGAACAGATTGCGCATTGAGTGTACTATTTTGCATTAAACGAATAAGACCACATGTCAATGTATAATATCCACTCCATCCATCAAAATTCTTGTAGCAAACTGGACATTGGGAAGATGAGGATGCATCTGAAGTAGACGAGGGGACCAAATATGGATGCATGACAAGGTGTCTGATGTGTGTCCCTTGTACAGGTGTTGGATTCACTCGCTCTGTCAAATTTTGAACGTCTTGGCTTAAGCGATGAATGCTTTTCTCCATCCGAACTTATGAGGGTTGGGGTGTCTTGGTGGCTATAGGAAGCCGTGTTATTTTTGTATCTTTCTCTGTCAACTGTGTCGTGTAAATATCCTTCTCTCTCTTTAACTATAGGTTGGCGCCTTCCACTATCAATGCCAGCTCATCTCGCATGAAAGTGACACAACTCTCCCTTAAATCATGAGTGGAAACAGTTGTCTCCAGCTTTGACGAGAAGTCTATTGGTCGCTATTGCACAAAGTGAACATATAACATTTTTGCAAAATATAGCGCACAATCCGCATTGTGCAGGGAATGGCCATAAACCTCCAAATAAATCCTCTCAGTGTTTTCTTTGATCGCATCATGGTTGCACTTCAAAACCTTCCACCTTCCTTTCTTGATCTCTACGTCCTCACATGGCCATATTGTCTTGATCATGTCCTTTGTCAGTTCTTTATTGATCTCTTTTCATTGCATGTGGTTCGGATTTGCCCATTTTGAGAGTTGTCAAGTAGTACGCATCGCTTGTTGTGCCGACATGCTGTGTGCCAGAGACTTCATGCGCTAAAATGCATTAACAGTCGCTTGTTGTTGATCATCGGGCAATGATTGGGTGACAATATCTTGTTCTTCATCGGCCATTTTCTCTTAGAAATGCAATCAACAGATAGACAAATACTCAATATCATTGGCAAATATATATTCTCACGATTCAGCAGTCTCACAGATGCAGAATATAGCAACTTCTTGTTCACTACAAAAGATCATGGAATCCATTAAATCAAACCACAACAAATGCGACTAATTGAACCACAAGGAAAATTTGAAATACTGATAGCTAAATGACAAATTTGAAATGACTAAAGATAATTGACTCAATTAGGTGAACCACTTCAAACCAGATAATACAGTTCAATAAAAAATAGAATACCCTGGACAAGACATATGTATATCATAGAAATGTTTAAATCGGATAATGTGATGGTGCAAGTTCAACAAGTGGATGTTGGACAGGGTTAGGGTCTGTCTTTAAATGTTCTTTGAAAAATATCAACACATCAGAAGCATTTCTTCTTTGTTCCCACTCTTTTAACTTCATCCAAAAATCTACTTTAGTTCAAATAGCCCTCATAACATCTTCATCCGGGTGGTGTAAAAATTCTTCTGGAAAATAAACTTTTTTGGCTGCACTCCAAAAGTCTGTCAGCATGTCAAATAGGTAGCCCAATGCATAAATGTCGCTCGCTTTTGTGTATGCATCTGTGCACCGTGGATCGTATAATTCGGGAGAAATCCATGGTTGCTTATCCATCTCGGCATTCCTTGCTCTCTATTCATCCAAAACTGTAGAGTCCGACTGTGCGCTTGGATGTAGATAATTAGTTGCTGTGTTCTTAGCTGGCGTTCTCAGCAGCATACCCCAATCAATGATGCCGACGTGGGGTTTATAGGCGCGAGTAAAGTCCAACATTATGCTAAACGGGTGTAGGTCACTGTGCACTATACCAGCCAAGTGGGAGGCCGCAACGCCATCCATTAAGGAGTGCATGTGTCATTTGAACAATCCATGAGCGAATGGTAAGCGGCATATCATGTCGCCCACGGTATCCCCATTGTAGTATGGGAATATTGTGATCCAAGGAGCTTCGGTAGTAAACCCAATGCACCTTACAATGGAGGGGTGACGCGTTTGCATTACTTGCTCTGTCTGAAAGATGTCAAATTTCGCCTCACTCCCTCCCTTGTAACATTTTCTCACATATGTAATGTGGTCTAGAAAAAATGAGATGCCTTCGATGGTGTAGAATGTGCACACACCGAAGGAGCCTGATCCAATCCTAACACCCTCTACCAAGTCTTTGTGAGGGATGCCAACAAGATGAGCGCACTTTGCATTCAAAGCCGTGCGCATAATTGTGCCAGTGCCGCTGGCATCGGATCAACCTCCCAAAGCTGCTTGCACATCTTGGGCCATTTTCAATCTCTTGGGTAAGGCTGCTTGGTCCTGCGCTTTCACACGCTTCATCTTTACCTTCTGTTCTTCCCACAATTTACCTAGAGCTCTAATTTTGACATGTCGCAGGGCAGGCAAGTGGAGTATCTTCCTTTAACTCTTTGCAACATACTTTCATATTTCCCAACACTGTCCTAACCTTGTGGTGGGGGTCAAATTCTCGAATCCCTGTTGGAATCAACAACTTGTATTGTCCTTCAAGTTGTAACTTGCGCTCTATGTTCTCCCATATAACACTAGTGAGGTCTTTGATGTAGACATCTCTTTCACTAATCTGTTGTATGCAATCATTTGTACATGATGAGATTTCCAAAATACATTCTTTATGAATGGCACGCATAATACTTTTCTTTTGATCTGGCATCATATTTGCACTAGAAAAAAAAAACAACATATCAAATACAAGTTCATGGTTGCGAATGACATATATGCATTAACACTCTCACACTATTTCAGGCAAACCCTTAACCACCACTTGAAGACTTTAAGAAATATGCAAGGAAATATTGATAAAAATTGAAAAAAATTGAAAAAAATATTCATTAAAAATTGCAATCTGTTACATGTGTAAAATGCAGATCAAACAAGTGGTTTATAAGAACTTAATTCAGATCAAACAATACATGTTAACAGTTTGACACATTTTAGCATATATTGAATTTTTAACTTATATTTTTCTCCGTGCACATATACTAATTCAAACAAAGCACACACCGACTTAAAAACTTCAAAAACATTTAAAACATTGGAAGTATACAAATTGGACTAGCAAATTGTGTTCACACACTTTTTTACATAGAATTTATGTAAATGTAGCAATCAAAAAAGCGATGATAATTGATGCTCTTTAAAAAGATACAAAAGAATATTTAATATGCAAATTGTGTGCATTAGATTTTTTACAGAGAATTTATGTAAATGAAGCATTAAAAATAGCGATAATTCTTGAGAGTCCTTTAAAAAGATAAAAAAAGAATATTTAACATGCAATTTGTGTGCAAATACTTTTTTACATATAATTTATATAAATGGAGCATTTAAAATAGTGATGATTGACAAATAAATTATTCTTTTGAATATGAGTTGCTAGTATATAATTTTTGGACAATTAAAAACAACAAAATCAAACAATTCATACATTTTGTATATAAAATACTCTTCACAGCCACGTTACCGATCAAGTATTTCATATTCTTAATATTTAAAAAATTAATTGCGCATGCACATACATATTATATGATGTTTGTACGGACGGGTTAACGACCTAAACGCCACATTTATGCAAAAACAGATGCTTCTAACAAACAACACTCTATTAGCTGCGTTATCGATCGAGTGCCGCCTGAATCTAAGGAGAAACAATGTCTTGCATACGAACATCATATAGCCGCGTTACCGATCGATGCCCATATGTTTTTTGGGTAAGGGGAAGGGAAGTTGACTTACCATAAGGATACTAGATTCGCCGCGTTACCGACGTAGTATCCAAACAGTAAGCCAACACTTACCACAAGGACACCATCTTCCCCGTGTCACCGAGGTGACGTCCCCATGATAAGCACTATTTTGTATAACAACTTACACACACACTCCCATTGTGTGGTAAGGTACCTTATTACTACCGTGCAATACGACAAAAGGCACGTTACCACACAACGCACACACACACAGACCCAACACATACCCGGATCGTGTGGTCAGGTACTCTGCTGCCATGCACTGAGATGTAGAGCACGCTCAGACATGACCCCCTATCTCCTCTCTCCTCTTGATGTACATGCAAAGGTGGTCAACTCTCTCTCTCTCTCTCTCTCTCTCTCTCTATATATATATATATATATATATATATATATATATATATATATATATATATATATATATATATATATATATATATGTGTGTGTGTGTGTGTGTGTGTGTGTGTGTGTGTGTGTGTGTGTGTGTGTGTGAAGATGAAAGAAAGAAATAACACCCAGCGGGCTCGATCGATCCCTCATATATATAATTCTGCGAGCTTGCCGGGCTTTTTAGTATTCCCAGCGGGCCCGCAGGGAAAAAGAAAAAGCCCGGCAGGCCCGCCAGGGAAACTGAAAAGCCCGGGGGAATTTAGTGGGTCTGTAGGTCGCCCTTAACCAGATTCTGTGTGATTATGTTTAGTGTAATCATGTAAATGTGTCAATAAGACCTTGTCATCACACAAAATATATTGTAATTACGTAAATATTAAATCCCTAGTCGTCAGCATTGATGGAGCCATGCTATAAATATCCACTTTCTTGCAAGACAATTTGAATAATTGAAAGATCTAGACCAATTAAAATTTTTAGTGGAGGTCTAAATCCTAAAATATTTAATAGGAGTTTTGGTTATGACTTGAAAATTTATGGTGTTCCAAGGATATCCTATCCTCTTGACTAAAAGAGAGAGAGAGAGAGAGAGAGAGAGAGAGAGAGAGAGAGAGGATCTTGCAAGGACGTCTTCACCAAAACCTTTTGTAGGAACAAATGGAAAAAAGAACATTGAATATCTTAACAAAAAAATTTGGATTTTTACTGAGTTTTACACTAAAGTCCTCCAAATTTAGCCAGTTTCCTTCAATGCCACCCTCAAAACTAGCTTGTAATTTTTTATTTTAGCCCTTAAAAATACACTTAAGGCCTGGTTTTAAATGAAGTTTTTGCCAATTGTTTCTCGTTTTAGAGAGAGAGAGAGAGAGAGAGAGAGAGAGAGAGATAAGCATCTTCTCTCACTTAGCATTGTTCTTTCGGATGGATACCACCTTATCTTGAGGAGACACAAGCTCAAAACGGACTAAATTTGTTGCAAACAAATTAGTATGTAAAGTCATTGATCTTCATAGATTGGAGCCAAATTCGCCTCTTATAATTGGTGGTAGCATGAATATTCCACACGACCAAAGATATAACACATATTCCGATGATGATGTGCCCATTGTGTGGTGGATGCTATGGCCTTCCTGACATTTTCCATATTTTTTGAAACAATGATTCAAAGTGGAAAGGAGTATCATCTTCAATCTTTCTGAAAGAAGTTGTTCAATTGAAGCTTTGAAGTTGTCATGTTGTATGGTAAAAAGATCCTCAATATTTTTTTTTGTTTCCATCTAACTTTTTTCAATTATGATAATGTCTTTCTAGACAATTTTAGGCATAGAACTCTATTAATTTTGATTGTTATTTTTGTAAATTGATTAAAAAGGGCATATATTGGTCAATCAAATAAAAACATGATTTTATTGTAACAAAAGAAGACTTTCATAATTAATGGTGTTTGTCGCACATGTGTCGTGTAAAAAGGGTGCCCTTGTATGAAGATCACAACCTTGTAGTATGGACAGGGCAAGAGGACATGGAAGGGATGATTGGTGTATAAATGAACTAATGAGGTGCAATAAATTGCAATCAAATTGATGTGGCTAAGAGGAGGAAGGATGCACATGCTCTCAAGTAAAAATGACAATCAAGAACCAAAGTACTAGACAAGGGAGCACTTACCTTACAAAAAGAAACATAGGATGACTTAAGCATTAAGTAAAGGTCTAGAGATTTTATTAGTCTATCAATCTTACTTCATGCTCAAACATGTGAAGCCCAAGCAAGAAAAATCCAAGCCAAGGAAGAGTAGACGCAGAGGAGATTACAGTTAGGTAAATAGAGATTGAGCCAGAAGATAATATTTTAAAATATTATGTTACTTTTTTTAAAAGTAACCTTTGATCTTTTGGAATTTAGGAGGCAGTCTATCCATTGGAAACTCCTTTTGTTGTAGTGCATCAATATATAAAAAACAATATATATTTTGTTGATGATAAAATTTACTATATAGCGTACAAACACTTCCTTGCATTTGTCTTTGCTCGAAAAAACTCGCTCAGTGCATGGTAAGACTCGTATGCTCCCAATCCCACTATTGAAGGCATTGTAGCATATCTTGCATTTTTCATGTCTCTGAGTGGAGTAGAAAACCAACGTTGGTGGTGGATGATTTGTCATGTTTGAAGCTCACTCAAAACTTACAAGATAGTCCTCAACAAGCCCACTTTGGCTTGGTGCAACCTATCCCTTTTTGCCCCTGGTCAGGCCTCTCAAAAGTCAAGATTTTTTGTGACTCTTTGGTCTTTGGAAACGTCTTAGGGTACCCTAAAATTTTGGAATCAAGAAACTTGAAAAAATTCAGCTTTGAAACTTGGATCTATGTGTGTCCTATTGTCTGCAAGCTTTCTTCTTGGCGGGGTATCCTAAAATTTTGGAATTAGGAAACTTGAAAAAAATCAGCTCTAAAACATGGATCTAGGTGTCTCCTATTGTCTGCAAGCTTTCTTTCTGGCTATACTGACTCAATTTGGAGTTTTCTATCAAAAGCTAGAGCAATTTTGGTGAGCTTCACTTGAAACGTCACTCAAAACAGTTTCAAGATTAGGACAGAGAAATTTTGGCATGTAGCTTGGTCTTCAAAAGTTATTTTTAGCTCAAGCTTGAGATTTGGGATGTCCTCAAGTATGTCTACAAGATCATCAAGTCAGATACCCTCACTATGTTGAGATACACGGATTGCAATCCATGACCTCCTATCAATTTTTTAGCCCAAATTTTGGTAGTATGTAGACAAATTTATGCACAAGCTCTGTATCAAGTTTCATGAAATTATGAGGTTGGGGTATATGGATCGCGATCCATGTGCAATTACATTTGGACTTGTTCTCTTGATAGATTATTGCATTTTATGTTCACAAGCTAAATATCAAATCTTTTTGGATTTGAACTTATTTTGACAAGTCAAATGCTCAATACTTGGTTTGCATTGCGGTTTTTAGTCTATCAGTTGTTTTGCTCCCTTTTGACCCAAATTTGCTTTTTTATTCAAAAATGGACTTGGGCATATGTTTCCTTATGTGTGCACTACTGATCTGAAATTTTTCAAGTCAACCTATCACTATGGGATACATGGATTGCGATCCATGTTTGGAGCCCAAATAGACTTCTCTTGGTTCCATCAAAATCAGCATGACTTGTAAGTTCTATGGCATCAATTTTTTTAATACTGAAACTCTCGATTGAAAATTGGGTCAGTTCTTGTACTTTTTCAGAGTACTTGGAATTTTTTGCTTTTCGCTTGGATTTCCATATCCAACTTCACTTTTGAAAAAACCACTAAACTCCTTGTGATGTCCTCTAGCTATGATACAAGTTTGGTCTCAGTCTGTGACAAGGAGACATGGATCGCGATCCATGTATCCTTGTGTCAAATTGCACTAAAACTTGGCACTCATCTTTCCCTTGGTCCCCTAATACCTGCTATATGGTTTTTGTGTGGTTTGGACTTGTTTGGGTCAGACAAAAGTCAATCCACATATCTGTTTTAGGGTTTTCACCTTGAATTGTTTATGGAACTTTTCACCCACTTTTTGGACTTTTTTGACAATGCTTCTTTGGGAACTTTTGTTCACAATGGTCTCTTGTACAGACTGGAAAATTTTCTCTCCAAAAATTCCTCAGGGGGTCATGTATTGTGATCCAGTTCCACCACTTTTAGACTTGATCTTTGGTGTGATGATAGCTTATGAACTTTGTAGCTTTCTCCACTAAAAGAATCTAAATTTGGATCAGCTTTGCCAACCAAAAGTGACTTCTATAGTCTGTTGTAATAACGGTTTTGAGAATGTTCTATTTTTGTCTCTTTTGACCACTTTTTGCAGTTGTTTTGTATATGGTTCTTTTTGGAAAGTTGTTCCAAATGGCACCAGCTACCTACTCATCTAGTTCTTATGTATAATTTCAAAAAAGGTACATGGATTGTGATCCATTTTTGGAAGCCAAATTGACTTTTCTTGGTACCAATTAGCATGTTTGTTGGATGCTATGGTCTCAAAACTTTTGGATTTGGACTAGTTTTTGTCAACCAAAAGTGAATCCTCAAGTCTGTTATGGTGGTTTCTGACTATCTGCTATTTTTGGCCTTTTTCACGTCTTTTGAAAACTTTTCTTCCAATGGTTTTTTTGGGAAATGTGTTTCAACTTGTATCAGTTACCCCTTTTCAATTTCTAGCCAAAGATCATGATGAGCTACTGCTACAAACAGAGGCACGGAGTGTCGTGAAAATACATAAAATAACATGCTGCAATGCATAAAATGATAAATCGGCATACCTGAATCATTGAACACACACATCAAAAGAAAGAGCACGAGACGGAGTAGGAGAAACCATGCAAGATTGCAGTGCTACAGTGTAATGACGAGAGTGAAGAGAGGAGAGGGAAGAAGAAGGATACAAGCACTTGGAGCAATCTCCCTCCATGCAAGAGTGAGCATCTTCCTCTTGCACGTATTTATTTATAGATTCTTCAATTCGCAAAATGAATACACATTGGACGGCCGGCATAAATGGCCATAGCTCATAATGAGCACTTGAGTAATAAATGTATGTATCCCTTATCCATAACATACTCTGGGGTTGGAAAAGCAACTGCCCTTATTTACGAGGTACATAAGTGGAGTCGAGTGCAAGGTACAAGACATTGGGTAAATGCCTACATAGCACAATGAGTAATTAAAAACCAAAAGAGTAGCAATGATTAGTAGGAAGCAATATAAAAGTGGAAAAATGTGTAATATGTGTATGATGTAATGGGAGTGCATAAAATGAAGTAAATGTGCATAGGTGTGGAGTGCAAGATTGGTCAAAAATGTTGTTCCAAATAGACCACCGTCTGTCACCCTTCCACCTGACATACCAATTCATCACATCCTTGCATATCAATCCATACCAAATGTGGTGGGCCATTTCCACATATAATGTAACCACAAAGAAACCTTCCTTACCAGGCGGAGGCATTCTAGTACACATGTATTGAAATCCATAAATTTCCATAACAATATTGCAAAGTGGAGAGTCCTGCTTCAAGAGGTGTAGGCACTCTAATACACGTGTCAATAACCATAAGTTCCCATAACAAGGTGTGGAGCGGAGAGTCCTACCCTCTTTAGGCATAGGAGCTCTAACATGTGTAGAAATTTTGCCATTTCAATTTGGTTCAACCAATAAGATCCTTGCCATAACAATGTACAATGTCTCAACCATTCTATTGGGTAATGTGATCAAGGGTTTGTGTAAAACTTTATGAGTATGTTCGAATTTGTATGTACGTCACCAATGGAATTGAGAAGGCGTAAAAATTACAAAACATTTATTACCTATGTGATACAAAATTAGAGGCGGTTGAAATGCTAAAGCATGTACTAAATGAGGATGATTATTTTAAATGAATCGAGATCAGGTGAGTGATAGCAGAGTTTCATGAAAAATCATCTCGGAATATGTGTGTGTGTGTGTGTGTGTGTGTGTGTGTGTGTGTGTGTGTGTGTGTGTGTTTTTAATTGTAAGTACAATGCATGATTAAAATAGTTAATCCTGCAACTTATAATAGAATGTAAACAAGTAAAAGAAGCTCTAACTTCCACAAAAATATGTCCGATGGCAAATGATTTTTCTAGAGAGGTAACATCAAAATGCATTAAAAATATTTCATACCTCGAGGTTCTTTGACATGAAACCATTGCATGTAGCTTTATCTACAATAGTAATTCTCAAAGACAAAGCAATAAAAATGAATTCTTATCGATTGTAAAACTAATTGAAGCGCACACTAAATGCATTAACATTTTAAAACTTTGTAATGAGCGTTGTTTACAATGTAGGGATGGGAGTCAGTAGAGATTAGTGTTGTGTGATAACAAGATGAAGGTCAAATAGTAGCTTTAAATGAAAAAATTAATGATGGTGCTTTATTTTAGGCAACTTGCATAATAAAATTTAAAAGAAAATCCATGTCTAATACATGACCTGAACCTTAACCATCTAAAAAGGATATTGGAACCACTAGTAGGGATGAATACAATATCAAGTAATATACCATATGATGGAACATTAAAAAGAATCTTAGAGAAATCTAATTGTAAATCCAATTCCATTACACCATTGCCAATGAGTATAACCGAACATAATTAAGGCAATAGCTTGTGCAAGAAGCAATGAGAGAGCAATGTTGTTGCTTTTAGTACAGAGCTGCGTTCATAGTTATGTTTGCATTGCTATAATCGAGAGAACAATTGATTTAGGTGGTGGTAGCTACAAATGTATTAGGTCATACAATTTCGCTTGGCACGGATTTACATCGAGCCTCGGACCATGTCAACTCAATTAAACTAAGAATAAGGGTGGAATATTTTGAAGTGATTGTCTCTCATGTGTCACAAAAGTCTCTTGACGTGAGGTGTCCAAGTTTGTGACTAAGACCATGTGCCTAAGATCCTAACTCAGTGACCTTCTTTTATAAAAACAAATGTAGTTGTCTCGCACATTTACACAAGACTATGCTCAAGAAAAAGGAAGAAAATAGGAATCAAATTTCCATGTGGCACTAATCGGTTAGCTTTATCCAAGAATCCACAATTGCTCCCAAGAGTCCCACACTTTACTAACACCTTACATCTACAGCTTCTACCTAAGAGTTAGGGATTACAATCTTATACAATCTTCAACAATCATAGAAAGCATGAAAGAAAATTCAATAAATGAGGTTAGAAGCACATAAATGTCTTACCATTCACTGTCTAAAAAGAGTTTGGATAGATTTGAGCTAATTTGTGCATGTGATACATGTGATGTTGTCATCATCATAAGCCCAAGATCGATGATCATCTAAACCAGCAGGCAACCGCTACACTTGCTCCTCCTTGTTGCTGCTTCAACTTCCACCAACCCAGGGCTCCTTCGTGGATTGGTAGACTCTCCATGAGGTGCAATAGAAATGATTGATGCTTGCCCAAAAGTGGCGTGGCACGTGACTTCCAAGAATGGCCTATTACAGAATACTTTGTCATTTTGGGTTGCTCAGGCAAGCTCGGCGAAGGTGATGTCTTAGACCACCAGGGTGAGAACAACCCCTAGCATCAAGAACATTATAGGTGCAGACTTCTTGGTTAATTTGGCCATGGTCCTGTGAGATAGCTCACCTCTTGCTAGATTTCCCATCCTTATCAGCTGCCACACCACCGCAATGAGTAGCGTTCTCACTGTCTTTACCACCCAACCTTCACCTGTTGTCCCGGCTCCCTCCATGACAATGCAATCAAATGTGGCATTTGTTGGAATGGGAATAAGCATGTGTTTAAGGGCTCATCTATTTCCTTGCTATGAGAGAGAGAGAGAGAGAGAGAGAGAGAGACAGAGAGAGAAAGAGAGAGGCTGTTGTGGCTACGGTGAATTGCCTATGTGAATCAAAAGTAGAGGAAGGCGCCTTTGTTTTCAAAAAGTATTCACTGTGCAAGGGTAGATTTCCACCTTGGTTAGTGAGCTACCATACAAAAGGAACTTCAAAGATCTTCAAAGAAGGTATCAAAATATATTCTCAAGTAAAACCAAAGCTTCAAAGCTCAAAAGAAAATTTATTAACTCACTCTCTCAATCTGTGTGTGTGTTTATGATTGAATTCCTAACGATAGTTTGATTTCACAAACTATTGAACCATACAATGGGAGTAGACACCGGATAGAACATACATACTTAACACTAGGTTGGTGATAGGACACCTTTATGTCCTCGGACACTTTTATGTCCTGTTAAGTGACCATTTTCCTTGAATTATGTCAAGAGTTTCAAAATGGATTTTGAGGTGCTATCTATCTAGAAATTTGTCTCATGAGCTGAAAAAAACTCGACATTTTTTTGGAATATCAATTCCATCTTTAACCTTGTCCTTGCACAACATTTCACAACCTAAACTGTGTGAAAAAACGGGTCCTGTTTTTGGCTTTTTTCAACTTTTTGCAACTATACCACTCTAGAATTCATGTTTGTGACGTCTGTAATGCTAGAGAACTATCTTTAGTAGTCCTCGACATGTCCTGATGCTTCTAGGGAGAAATAAATATTAAACTTGTAAGTTATGACCAAATTACAAAAATTATCAAATCCTGCTTTTTAGCTAATTTTAGCTCTTCTATGATTTTTTTGGTGTCTTTCATGATATCCAAATGCAGTTTTGATTTCCTATGTCACATATTGTAACATAAAGCTAATATTCCTTGAGTTTTGGGGTACCTAATACCCTATTTTGCATAGTAGACAACGATGGTTGATTTTTTCAATTATAGAAGAAAACAAAACATTCTAGTATATCAAGTATAGCTTTTTCAATATTGTTAGTTTCTTGTGACAACTACATGCATTTTGTAGGTAGTAACCATATCTAGTCATAAGGATCAAATTTGGCTAGATATTGAATATTTTTTATGGGATTCTACAACTCATAATGTTGAACCCAGTTTTTTCATGTTTGTTGTATTTAGCACTTCATCTTTGTCCCCACGATTCCCCTTGGTAAGAGATGTATTATTCTTTTGACATGCTCCATGGCTGCTTATGAACCTAAAGGACAATAGGGAACTAAGAAAACATGCATATATTATTTGTATTGAGCGTGGCTATAGAAACTTTGATGATAGGTTTGCAGAATGGTAAAAAATCAACCTTTTTTGTACCTATTTCTTTTGGAAAAACAAAAAATAGTGAGTGAGAAGAAATCATATGTTCTTATCACCAACCCATTGAAGTTAACTAGGGAATTTATCTCAAGTTCTACAAAAATCCCTAATCTTATTTTTATGCAAAAAAACATAAGAAATGACTGTTTTGATGAAAATGTACTGGTCCATCAACTTTGGAGGCTTGGTGTGACCAAAAGATGAGAAATTTTACAAGTTTCTTGTTTTTTCCATGTGTAGTAGGCCTTGAACTATAACCTCATGAAAGGATTTTACAAAATGAGCGGATCTACTATGGTTTTGGAGGTTTTTTTCAAAACCCTGAAAGGACACGTTTATGTCCTGTTAGGTTACCAACCTAGTGTTAAAGATACCTCAAATTTTACAAGAGAATACTACTAGAGTCATAAAAAAGCCTGTACATATGGGAAAGTTTAGAATTTATAATTGAATGAAGTTATACTATGTAAGTATACAATTATCAAAGAAGAGTTTACAAAGATTACATATTAATCATAAAGAGATAGAACCGAGCAAATGCATGAAATTGTACTAAGTGAGTATAAAATTATCCTAGGAGAATTTACAAGGATTATATTTTAATCATAAAAAATAAAACCGAGCAATGGATGAACATATCTTGCTATTGATGTAGTTCTTGTTGTAATCCCAAGGAAGGAATCTCTTACCTGCTGCCACCATAAAAAATACACACAAGCTCAGTAGTACTTCTTATTAATTGGGAAGACAAGTGTCAACGACCCCCTCCTCTTGTTTGTCAGTGTCAAAAATTACGACAAAAACTAACAACCTAGCACATATGAAGTATTATGTCAGAGATTGAGCCATTATTGACCACAATGTCTATATCTTTTGATTTCAAAAACCCCCATTGAGCATCTCCTTTATGAAAAATGTAATTTTCTAGTTTGGATAGACAGTTATCCAACAAAAAATGGTTCAAAATGATTAAGAATTCAAATGATCATGCAATCTGTTTAAGTTTTTTGGTGAGAGTAATATTAATTTGTGAGAGAGTTTTTTAACCCTTTATAACCCATTCCGCTAAGTAATTTTATTATATGTTTCAATGTGTTGACCAACCCATTATTACCATAATGTGGTATTGCCTCATAGCAAGATTTTATATCGAATGTATATGCCAAGAAAACTTCATTTGGTAGGTTTATCAAAAAATCACATTGATTATTGATAATCCAATAACGATTAGTAGTAATCTTTGAGAAGGTCTTTAGTTTAGGATGAGATCCTTCAGTGTATTCACTAAGCCATGTGTATTGGTTATCCATCTAAATTCCTCCTTGTGAGTTTTTTAATTACCCATGAGATAGGGAAGAGTATGTTTAGAGGATAATAATATCTCATTCATCGAGGAGAATTGTAGGACATCCACAATAATTTAATCCTCAGATTTGTGAGATATTTGAAATTCACTCGATGAAAGTCCTTTATAAGCCACTAGACGGACCAATTTTTTACAAATACATATGGAGTTTCGGGAGGATTTATCGACACCACAAATAAATAGGTGCTCAAAAAGGAATTTAATTTCATTCATCAAATCAGGGTCCTTAAACCAAGATAACTAATAGACCCTATGTGATGCAAATTTGATTCTAATTGCTTCATTAATTTTTTGAGAAATAATATTCTGGTGCATAACACAATAATCTATACCCAATACATAACATAATTTTTACCAACCAACAATCATTTATTTTGAAACTTTAATAGTGTCTAAAGGGAACATAGGAATATGGTTAAGCCTCTACCAATGTTAGTGTCGGTTGTGAGAATATGTATACCAAAAGGTTCAACATTTTTACAAAATCTAGCAAACCTATTAAGGGTCATACAACTATAGTCAAGTGATAAATCAAATAGGATTGAAAAAGTATTAAAAGTTTTATATAGAATGTTGTTTGAATTTCCAGTGTATTTTCAACCAAATGTTATGTTGAAGTACACTAAGGTTCTAGGTATGCCAATCAAATTAAAGATTTCTTGGTAAAAGACAAAAGGTTCTATAAAGTCCAAAAACTTATTACAAAAAATTAAATGTACGAATCTTCCTTTGGACATATAGTTTCTAGTCATTTGTTTTAGTGAATTAGATTTAGTAAGAATAGTCCAAACATGTTCCTCATTTGAGATAAATTCCAAAGCTTTCAATGTATCCCCAATGTCTTCAACACCCCAAAAATGTTGAGGTTTCTTATGTGCAGCAGATGACGCACTATCAGGTGTTTGCACTTGTTCATGGGTTCTTTGCCTTTCAGGGGTCTAAGAATAATTTTGATGGTATTGGCTATGGGTGTGTTGGCAAGTCTGGGTAGTAGAGGATTTCCTAGGGAGTACAGAACCAGCTTACGAGCAGCCTCAAGCATGTGTTCATGAAAGTGATACTAGACTAAATAACATGTCATAGTTCCAAAGGTAAAGTAGCTACCCATGCTATAAATGCATAAACTTATGCTGGTCCCGAACTGAAGGGAAAAAACTTAGGTAGATTTTGAAATACATACCACAATAGATGGTCAGCCCATAGTACAGATGCATTGCATGTTGAATTATGGTCTAGTTTTCTACATGCACATTTGACAAAGGGCCTATATGTATGCCAACAATTCCTAAGAAACTTCTTTGTGACTTTAAGCCAATCCGCAAGGGATACTCCTTTTGTTCTTGCCACTAGAGATGAGTTAGAGTCTACAAGAGCTAAGGAAATCTGTTGAAGCTCAAACGAGAGATCAGTAGACAAAAGATGTTTAGCTTGTAAAGATGTGGTTCTACACTATTATACAGATCTCACTGGAATACTGCACAAGAAGGCCAAAGAGATAATCGAAAAACATGCACAATGGTTGATAAGCTCAAAATTCCAAAGTTGGTTGCTAAGTCAATAGAATCCAACTCTATTTGTCTAGGGGGAATCATAGGGACTACACTGGAAAAGATATTTGAAATAGATTTTCCAGGCTAGATGATGTTCGAATGCCTACAAAGGCTAAGAGGTCTTCTTGCTCTTGTGGATCAAGGAGATCAAAGTCTAAAAGTGGTTTGTTCACATTTTTATTTTGCTTTATTTCTAAAGGCAAGGCATGGATGTTATAAATTAAATATAGTTTGTTTACAATAGTAGGAAGAGACAAAAAGTAAAAATCCAAATCAACACAATCTTGAGTATGAATAAAAGGAACATAAACTAGGAAATTCTCAAATAGAGAAAGAAGGCTAGATAGATCTTTCTAGAAGATGCAAGGAGAGAAATCCAATCATTAACCAAAGAAATGTTAAGAACATACAAGGAACCACTAGATAAAGCTTCATATTCAAAATCTAGAAGCCTTCTATGGAACTCTTGTGCTTTGAAACACGAGAGAATACACTTTGTGGTCGTAGGTGGAATTGGTATCCTCTATTTGCTGGCATAGCCCAATTTGGTTAGGGAGGATATCCATCTTATCTACTATGAAGAAATACTTAGTAGCAATAGGTCATTTTATAATTATTAGTACAATTTAATTATACGGGATCACTCAACCAAGAGTGATCGGGATGGTGTGTGTGTGTTTATTATGAAAATCCCCTTTGATATACAAACTGTATAATAAAATTATACTAAACACCCAAAAAAAACTATTGTGATACATGCCAAATCAATTTTATTTATAATAATGATCAGAATACATCATTTTGATACAAAGGTTGTGGCGACAAATCCTCTAAGGAACAAGATTGAAGTAAATATCTTCCACCATCCAACAAGATAGATGTATTAGAACACAGTGTGATAAGGGGTGTAAGCATGTTAACTTGTCATGCTTTTTGTGCTAGTTATCATGTGGAAACAAGCATATCTTGTAAGCATAATGAGAGTGTAACTTTTCAAACGTGTGGGAATCCATCAAATATTTCAAAATAGGGAGACCACCCTGAATCCACTTTCCTGACCATTTACGCAGCGTTACTCTGAGGGGAGTGGGGCAGTCAAAATGCGTGGAGAGAAGCGGAGTGGGGCAGTCAACATGCATGGAGAGAAGTGGGATGCAGGGGCCAGAGGTAAGAGGGGCGCAGGAGCCAGAGGTAAGAGAGAACCAAAAACAAAGTCAAGGGCTGAACTTTCTGCTGCTTCTTCTCCGCCCCGAAAAAGGGTGAAGCTCTCTGATTCCCCAGCATCCCCAATGGCAAAGACCTTGCATACAAAGGGGAAGCATGACTCAGGTTCTCTCTCTCTCTCTCTCTCTCTCTCTCTCTCTCTCTCTCTCTCTCTCTCTCTCTCTCTCTCTCTCTCTCTCTCTCTCTACCTCATTATGATTTGTGAGGATAGTTGTTGGTGTTGTCTTGGCTGGAGAGTTGTCCCTTGATGTCGGCTTTAGCAGTAGGACATCTTGTGAATAGTCACTTGAAATACAATCACTCAAGTCGAATTCTGGCTCAAGAAGCACAAACCAGTGTTTGATTTGAACCTTGAAATTGGAAGTAAGTGCTCAATAATGCACTTTCCTACTGCTAATCTTGTGACATTGGGGGTGTGCAGGTCGATGGAAAACTCCAAAGTTTACAGTCCCAGTACAGAGCAAGTTCTGTATTACAGCAGAAGAGTTCAGTGATGTTCATGGCCTCTCCCTGGTTCAGTGCCAACCCCAAACTAGTGAGGTGGGATCAGATCAATGATGTGGAGTGGTTCAGTGTTTTCAGAGAGTCAAAGAATCGTAGTCACTATCGCATTAAATGTAGTTGTTTGCGTACTGATATGTTCGACCAGGTGATGCAGCTGCATTACAAGGTGTACCAGAAGCCCCCAACAAACATGGAGATCAACTCTGCATTCGCCAAGGGGTTTGTAAAATAATTCAACCCGGCGGCAATTGCAAGTAGCTCAGCCATGCAATTCAATTGGGCTGAATTCGTTGTCCAGCATTTGCAGGACCTCCGAGAGAAAGGGTACTACGAGGCCCATGTCGAAAAGTGGAGGATGCGCAATGTATGTCTAAACATCGAGGAGGTGCAAGCTGAAATGAAGGAGGATACCAAGGAGACACCCATCTCTCGCCACAACACTCACCAGCAGGCTGAAAGCCTGTCATTTTTTGGTGTTGAGAATTTGCAGCACATAAAGGATGCCTCTGAAATTCTGAGCAAACAACTGCAAGATGCTAAAGAACATCTTCTAACTGCAAAATCATACTTTGAAGCTGCGAGGGTTGTCCAAGCAAGCAATGCTAGGGTCACCCCAATTGTGCTTGCTATGAGACAAAAGATTCACGACGCTGAAAATGAATTACAGAGGTTACTACAGAGCGACAACATGGATGCAAAGAGGGAAATAGAGTGTAAAGTAAAAATAGAGACATTTAAAGAGACATTGGAAGGTTTGGCATTTCCTGACACTGAGGACACTCTTGCTGCTGACTCAATTTGTCAGCGTGTAAGTGCGTGGCTTTTATGCTTCTACCGTATGATTGGAATATGTGCACAACAAACCTATGTACTTACCATGCTCCTCTTTTGGTGTGCAGATTAATGTGGAGGTTATGGAAGCAAAAGTGAATGCATGTGAAGGTCAACTGCAGCTCCTAATTCACATGAGCAAGATGCTACAAGGCTCCTCCATTCCCACTGCCCTGTGTAATATGGCTATGGGCACTTTTATAGAAAGTATAGAAGGGGTATGCGATGGGACGATGATCAACCCGTGCAATGGCTGCAGTTTGCCACTTGAAGTAAAGGGAATCTTCTCCACGGTCAAGATGCCCTGTGGGCATAGCTACCACTTTCTCTGCTTTGCAGCTGCATGCTCCTTGTCGACAAAATGTAGAGCTGTGACCTGCCAGCAAAGGATACCACAAGAATGGTGTTGGAAACCCACAGAGCAAAGACATCCAATCACACCAACATTTGGTAAGATTGTACAGGGTGTGCTAATTAGCATATCCAGTGTGTTAATTAGAATATTTAGTGTGTTAACTGGATATGCTAATTAGCATATGTTGTATGCTAATTATCATACTGGATATGCTAATTAGCATACCCAGTGAGAATATTGAGTGTGTTAACTGGATATGCTAACTAGCATATCTTGTATGCTAATTAGCATACCCTATGCTCAGTGTACAGATTAGAGTAAGTTTGGCATATTAGCATATCTAGTAAGTTAACTACCATATCCAAATGCTAACTAGAAAACTGTATATGCTGATTAGCATACTGGGTATGCTGATTAGCGTATTGGGTATGCTGATTAGCATATTATGTATGCTAATTAGCATACTGGATATGCTTATTAGCATATTGGATATGCTAAATAGCATATTGGGTATGCTAATTAGCATAGTGGGAATGCTCATTAGCATACTGGGTATGCTGATTCACATACTGAGTATGCTGATTAGCATACTGGATATGCTTATTAGCATATTGGATATGCTAATTAGCATACTGGATATGCTAATTAGTATACTGAAGACAGTCCTTGTATGCTAGCTACTAGCAATCCCAGTATGCTAATTAGCATACCCAGTATGCTCATTAGTATACCGAGTATGCTAATTAGCATATCTAGTGTGCTAATTAGCATACTTGTGCTCAGTGTACAGACTAGAGTAAGTTTGTCATAATGGCAAATCTAGTAAGTAAGCTACCATCTCTAGATGCAAACTAGCATATTTGATATGCTAGTTAGCATACTCAGCAATTCGAATTAGCATACTGGGCTTGTCAGCATAATGGATTCCAATGTATGCCAGGCCGCACACATAGTCACATCATATCAAACATTTTCTAGCATACATGACATGCTTATATGAGTCTTAATCCACATTTTTTGTTGCAGGCCTGGGGCAGTCCCTCCGTGATGTGGACAGTGTGCATGACACGAAGGGCAAGGGAAAGGCTGTAATGGAGGACCTTTCGATCGAGGAGAGTGATGAGCTGGATACAGGTGAGAACCCTTCGACGGAGAAGGGTGTTGAGCTGGATGCAAGGAGTGAAGGGGTGGATGAGGGCTCCCAACAGATGCCAAATGAAAGCATGAAAACAACGGAGGAAGGCGGTGATGTGAGCAGGAACTCGGAAGATGATTTTTTTGTCATGGCTCCTCATGTGCCTCGTGTGCCAGCGATGCCTGCTGCAAGTGACAAATCAGAAGCTTCTCAGCAGATAGTGGCTAGTGGCTCAGGGGAAACTTTGAAGAATGACAACATAGAAGATGAGCAAGAAGTTTGTGACAACAGCCCTCTTGAGGGTTTTTTGCGTAAAGGTCAGCTGAAAAGAAAAGTTGGCCTTGAAGAGGTACCCGAAGACATTGCAAGCACAGCCTGTGGTTTGGACAAGGCTAAAAGCTCCAAAGGTGAAAAGAAAGCCATCCGCTCAAGAGCTTGCAAAAAATTGTGTTAAGACTTATTTCTCCCTACCCGGTTGTGCCCTTCACTGTATATGCTAGACCATTTTGAAACCCAAATGCGTATTGTAACTAACATGCATTTTGTTTTCCAATGAAAATGTATTTTTGTGCAATATGAATATGAGCAGCAGTTCATTGTAATTTTTGCGGTTTTTCTTTTTTAAACTTGCTCATTTCGTATCGCGGTTTCCCTACAGAGGAAGAGAAATAGGCATTAATCGTCATGCCTGATGCAACTGCGGCCATGCAATGGTAGAAATTACGGAGATGGCGAGTCCACAAAGCCAGGCAGTTAAGGAGACAGAAAATGGAGATTGAAAAACGCCTTGAACAATATTCACAGCTTGCCCATAGTATTATTGAGCGCCTAAATTATGTGCACCCAAGTGGGCCGGTTATTTTTGCTGAATGGTATCCTCTACCAGACCTAATATGGGTGCCTAAGCGTTTATGTGATGAAAAAAGGGCTCTGGTGCTGGACCTGAACGGTCTTCTGGTGGCAGTGGTAGAGCCTCGCTTTGGTGAAAAGCCCTCAGCATATGCAGACGAAATGCTGAAATACGATGTACTTGATAAAAGCAGGTGTTCTGTCGCGAGGACAGCCTTTTTTTTTGGACTGGTGCACGCAGTTCTTTAATGTGTTTATATGGAGCACAAGCCTCCATAGTAAAGTCATGAGTATTTGCCATACTGTTTTTAAAGACCAGGTGCCAAAGATTACTGGGTTTTTTTCTCAAGCACACTGTACAAAGCAATCCTAGCAGATCCAGAGAAAACCTGTGTTTATGAAAGACTTATCCTTGTTCTGGAAACACACTCCGGGGTACAACGCCCAAAACACACTTATAATCGATAATAGCTTCTACAAAGTGTTTCAGAACCCACCACAAACTTGGCTTGTTACTCCCAGTCTAGAGCACCAGAGTGCTGAGCAGAGGAAAAGTTCCTTATAGAAACTTTGAATTCCTGGCTTTTTCTTTGGCTGCAAACGGATGATCGAAAAGCATATGTTGCTGATAATGTGTTTGAGACAGGCTCATATGAGTTTTCCAATGCAGTCGTCAAACGTTTGCTTGACATTCAAAAGAGGGATATAGAGGCTAAAATACTGGAATAAATTCGTCGCAAACAGCGGGAAGTTGACCTAGAAGTAGAAAGAGAGAAAGAAAAGCTGGAGAGGGAAAGAAGAGAAAGTGAGCAGCATAGTGCCAACCTAGAAGAAGAGGAGGAAGTAGAGAGAAAATAAAAGAGGCAGCAAGAAGAAGACAAACAGCGAGGACAACCCGGTCACTACAAGCGCCCTCCGAGGAGGCCTTAAGGGTTTTTGGGGCAGTGACTGTCATTGTAAAATTGAACCCTATGTAAATAATTTGATGCTGGCAATTAATGTAAACATGTTTGATAGTTAGCATGATGACCAACTTTATAATAAAACTGCATACCCTTACAGCAAAGTGGTATATAGAAAATCTAGTGGATACAACTTAAAAGCTGAAGGGCATGTTATTACAGATTGCTTCATAGATTTCTGGAGTGATTGTGTACACCTGCCTTCTCCTTGGGACGTGCTCCATGGGTATTTTGATACATCGCACCAGATGTGAAAGTAGGTGGACGATAGGCTGCTTGTGGTCTAGCTTGAAGGTGTATGCATCCAATTGCTTGTAATACAATCCTTGCACAACATATGAGCCTCTGTCAATTACATTGCTCCATTCATCAATGTACCCCTTCTCCACCTTCTCCTTTTCTACAACACACTTGACCAGATAGAAATCCACATCTTCGGCATTGGTTAAAGCATCTGGATTTACAACAAATGTGTCTCCAGAACATAGAGCGCTACTCAACACATCATGATGACCTTCGTATGTGAAGTCATCATAGCCAACGACTTCCTCTGTCAAAACTTCATTTGTTTGCTCAAGTAATGGCTGCAAAATCTAATAAACCCAAGCCTCCACGTGAGCTTTATTGATGCAGTGATTCCACCTTCCATTCATGCATGCATCACAGAAGCATGCGAACTTTCTTGTTGCAAGGGCAGTTGGATCCTACGGGTTGTGACCACGAATAGCATGCAAAGAGCGAGCTTTTGCCACAGTGGAACAATTCCACTTAACTTCCCTGTTAACATCTCCCTCTTTAACCTCCCAAAACACACGAGCACATTCCCTTTCTTTTGAAGGATATGATGTAGGTGCTCCATGCAATAGATTGTCTTGGCAATAAGCAACCACATCTGTTGCACAGTGCAATATAGCTCCATTAGGTTTTAGTTGTTCATGGGTCAAGGTTCTTTTCAACTGCTCCTGCACCATCATGCTCGCCCTTGCCATGCCCTGATCCAAATAAGAACCAGCTCATCGCAATCCCTGTGAGTCCACCATATCTTGCAACAAAATAGAAAGGCCTGGCTCCCTTGAATTGCGAGTCTGCACCATCTGGCCACACCCAATGTTGTTTACAAGTGACACCCTCTTGTTGTAACCAGTCACGGTGTAGCATGAAGCAATGTTGCACAAACAGTGTGTCATGGACCCTCTCATTTGATATGAAGAAGTGGATTGTTTTGACTACCTCCCCTGCCTTGCAATAGTACGTTATGTGTACAAAAATAGTTACTTGACTAGAGTGCCAATGCATTGACTGAATCTCATTTTTCTCCTTGAAGGCATAATTTTCAGCACAGTCAACAACTGAGACAATGACATCATCCGGAAAGCAAAGTATACAATCCTTAAATTGTTGTCCTTGCCATCGTGCCACATAGTTATGAGTGATGAAGAGCGTCAACTTGGTCTGCAACAGTCGAAGAAACTCCCAGAACTGCATTTCTTTATGCAAAAGATCTTTTCTTTTCTTACTGTTCCCATGCTTGTCTTTTGCTTCTACATACACAAATACTTTCACATTAATACTCTTACCTGGCTTTGCTGTTTCTAAGAAACATAATTCTAACTTCTTTACTCCACATATCTTACAACCTCCCATCAGGCATTCCCTTCTATGGAAAACTGCATCTGCTGGCTTTGGACAGAGAACGAACTCCCACATCTGTGTGACACCTTTGAACGTGTGATGTGAAGCCATGCAGCCGCTGCTAATGTTCTTGCATGTAGCACAGATATTGCATACACAGTTGCAACATGTATCATGCAGCCCAAAAGCATGAGAGCGCATGTGATTCAGTGCGTCTTTCAAAAAGGTCATCTGCACATGGTATTCGCAACAGCATGTGTACCTATCCTTCAGCCTCCTGCAAAAGAATGGCTTTAACATCTCAAACATCCTCATGCCAATCTTGCAATCTGAATGTTTTTGTTTGAATCTTTGAAAGAGCTCAACCTATAATATCCATATTTGATCAGTATGTTTACTAGGAGAAATAATCCAAAAAGGACTAGTGACGCATTGCTACTTAATACATCCACCATAGAAACAAATTGGTGTGTTAAACAACACATTGTATGGTCCTAACATGCATGTAACTGGGTATAACATTGTATACTAAGCATGCTAGTTAGCATGCTGAGTATGCTAACTAGCATAGCTGAGTATGCTAACTATCATAGCTGAGTATGCTAACTAGAATACTAGCTGTGCTAACAAGCACAATCAGTGTGTAGTGTAGCATACGAGGCATACTCATCAGCATGCTAGTTAGCATGCGGAGTATACTCATCAGCATACTGAGTATGCTAACTAGCATGCTGAGTTAGCATACTAGCTGTGCTAACTAGCATACTCCTTAGCATACTAGCTAGCATACTCATTAGCATGCTGAGTATGCTAACTAGCATACTAGCTATGCTAACAAGCACAATCAGTGTGTAGTTTAGCATACGAGGCGTACTCATCAGCATGCTAGTTAGCATGCTGAGTATGCTAGTTAGCATAGCTGAATATGCTAACTAGCATACTAGCTGTGCTTACAAGCATAATCAGTGTGTAATTTAGCATATGAGTCATTGTTAACCACATGAATGTGTGCTAAGAAGAATAGAAGGTATGCTAACTAGCATACATATTGTGCTAACCAGCACACTTATTATGTTGAACAGCATAGCCAACACACTATGAATGCTAACTAGCATAAATCAGATTACCCGTTATGCTACTTAGCATTCTTAGCTGTGCTAAATAGCATACTCATGAGCATGCTAGTTAGCATGCTGAGTATGCTAACTAACATGCTGAGTATGCTACTTAGCATATCTGAATATGCTAACTAGCATACTAGCATAAACCAGCTTACCCGTTATGCTACTTAGCATTCTTAGTTGTGCAAATAGCATACTCAGCATGCTAGTTAGCTAGCTAAGTATGCTTACTATCATGCTATATTGCTAGTTAGCACAGCTGAGTACGCTAACTAGCATACTAGCTGTGCTAACAAGCAAAATCAGTGTGTAGTTTAACATATGAGTCATGGTTAACCACACAAAGTGTGCTAAGAAGAATAGAAGGTATGCTAACTAGCATACATATTGTGTTAGCCAGCACACTTGTTATGTTGAATAGCATAGCCAGCACACTAGCATAAAAGGTGTTAAAGTAGCATACATATTGTGCTAACCAGCGTAGTCCTCAAGATCACTAGGCATGCTAACTAGCAGAAGATTTATGCTGAACACCATACCCACCATACAGGAATGCTAACTAGCATATACCATAAACCAACTTACCCATTATGCTAGTTAGCATACTACGAAAGGTAGCTAGCAACTCATTATGTCAAAGAACATATAGAGCATGCTAGTTAGCATAATAGGTATGCTAACTAGCATAAAGGGTGTTATAGTAGCTTACATATTGTGCTAGACAGCATACTTATCATGCTAAATAGCATACCCAACATACTATGAGTGAGACTATGCTAACTAGCACACATGCTAGGTGGCATACATAGCATAACATATTGTGATAACTAGCATGCTCTGTATGCTAGGTAGATTACTAGCATGCTAGAATGCATAAGTTATGGCGCAAGTATGTCATTGATCACCTGAGACTCATCCAGGAGGTGCATAGGGTGTTTTATGTAGCTTTTCCTTCCCACTCTCTTTCGACAAACATCCTTCTTGTTGGGTGAAACACGAGTCTCCTCTATCCAAAATGTGTAGACCAATTCCTTAATTTCATCTATGATAGGGCTATGATGGTGTTGCTTGTGACATTCAACCAATGAAAACAGTCGAGCATTGACACCAGACTTCACCTGCCGTGATTTTTCTTTGAGCAAGCTGCGACAGTCGACTTTTAGGACCCTGGAGAATTTGGCAATAGGCATGTTTTCCTTTGAATTTATCATCATCTGCAATGCTGCATTCTTCAAAAGCAGCTCCTCGTTAGAAGCTGGCTGCTTGACGATAGCTAGTGTGTTGCGGACATTGGAGACAATTGCACTCTGCACAGTAGCCTCCTCCTCTAAAGACTGATCACGGATTTCCCGAACAAGCGGATGTTGAGCAACAAGATTCCAGATTTCACACTTTGCTTCTTTGTTGAGACCTTCAGTCCTGCTCTTGAAAGCTTTCACAATATCAAAGGAGATTTTCCTTTTCTCCTCATCGTCGATAGCATGATGTCCTCGTTTAGTTGTCATTTGTCGGTGCTCCCGCTGTTTACGCTTTCTTTCTGTCTCATATTTCCTGATAATAGAAAGAGTTGGATGCTGGTAGTTGTGATTCATTTCCTGTAATGGCTCCCTTCTGCCTCCATTTCTAGTGGCAATAATGTTGTCTGCTGGTTTTCCATATCTGCAAGTCCGCTAAGCTTTGACAAGTCAACTTCGAGGCAAGAAGCAATGCGAGAGAGAGAGAGAGAGAGAGAGAGAGAGAGAGCGAGAGAGAGAGGGAGGGAGGGAGAGAGAGGGAGGGAGTAGGAACTGTAAACTGGTCTAAGAGTGAGACAGAGAGGGAGGGAGGGAGGGAGGGAGTAGGAACAGGGCAAACTGTAAACTGGTCTAAGAGTGAGACAGAGAGGGAGTCTGCGTCGCGCAGAGAGAGAGAGAGAGAGAGAGAGAGAGAGAGAGAGAGAGAGAGAGAGAGAGAGAGAGAGAGAGAGAGAGAGAGAGAGAGAGAGAGAGAGAGAGAGAGAGAGAGAGAATAGAGGCCACACCCCACGTCGTCATCATAACTGAAAACAGAGTCCACACCCCATATGGGAGGGAACAAATAATATATCTTATGGTTACTAAAATTTCAAACTTCACTTGCTCTTTGGATTTGAGTAGATGCTAACAAGCACCTCTTACTAGCATTGTCCGGGACACCAAAAAGCATGAAAAGTTAACATGCTTATACCCTAAGACATGTACAAGGCAGCCTCAGTCGCTTGTCATCGTTGTCAATCCCATAAGAAACCCCTTGCACACTAAAATGTTAGTACATTTTATTCATGATACTATACATCATTCTTAGCCCCTCGAGCAAGATATGGTCTAGTCCTTGACACTGGTATTTTATAATTAGCTACAAATGAGTCTTGTTCCTACTTGTTACGCTCTAAGATCATTTTCTCATTGATAGCTTCCATCCTCATTGGTTCTATACAAACATGCATCCTAGCTATGAATTTGTAAGTGAAATCCATGGTATTAGCTCTTTCTTGAAAAACATACCTATGTATGAGATATTGGCGATCATTGGAAGGTGTTAACTTAAGGTAATATAAAGGCAAAATTTATCTTAAAGGTATCAACATATCCTACGTTCATTGTAGACATCCAATAATTTATATGAAATATGATCCAACGAAATTCCATGATTTACAAAGGAAAATCTGACATGTAAAAATCTTCTAGTATAATGTTTTTTTCCACCAAATGTCAAAAGAAACCAGAAGAATAACCATATGTAGCCCACTCTGAGATGAGATTATGTCCCTCTATTTGAGCCAGTATAAGGGCCAGACATTACCAAAAGATGGCATTACCACACCTGCATCTGCCGCCATGTACAATTTTTTTTCAAACAAAGTTATTGTGTGGAACCTTTTACAAATAAGCAGCCCGCCTAATGTCTATATTTACAAACCAAAAAAATCTTGACAACATTTTGTTTGTTTGTAGTGTCTATTTTTAAAAAAAAACCATATACCCACTATATGAACATCATGTATCCTGTCCCAATCCAACCTGGATTTTTTAATTTTTGCAATCATTGTAAACCAAAAATGAATAAAGTAAAAAGTGTCAATAATTGATTGTGTTGTGAGACCATTAGTGATACCATAAATCAAGCTTAAAAACTTGTGGCAATCATTGATATTGAGAACCAAAAAATGTCATATTTTTCAACACATGCTTATCCCAAAAGATTAAGCTTTTATGTGATGCCACCAAGATTGCATAAAGGTAAGCCAGTTTATTAAAAATGCATCCCGTTTTGTGATGTTGTTAGATGCCCAATTGTCAGATTAATCCCGAGTATATCCTTCTGCTTTGGATGTGTTTTTTTAATAAAAAAATTAATATCAACCAGTTAGATGTGCTAATAATGCATAGAAAAAACTAGTAAACATTTCCCACATGCTACCATATTGATCATAAAATATTGTGATTATTTCAACATATACACGAGCTCAAAATGTATTCATAAATCCAACATTTACCTTCACTTTCTTATACCACTCAATAAGTTATTCATAGATCCCAAAAATATCAGTAGGCATAGAGGCCTACCTGATGATTTGAAGTAGCTACCATATGTGTGTGCGATATCGTACGTAGTAGGAGCCAGTAGATACTTTGCAACAGATATAGCAAGGGATTTGGCTTTGCTTGCCAATAAGATTTATTTTATCAACTAAGAACTAGATGGCAATAGGAACAATCGTACGTGTGTGTGTGTGTGTGTATATATGTGTGTGTGTGTGTGTGTGTGTGTGTGTGTGTGTGTGTGTGTGTGTGCGTTCTTGTTCGTAGGTATATTTGCATGTAGATAAGCATTACACATGTGTTTGGGGATTTAATACTCACGTGATCACGTGAATATTCTTGTGATCACAATGTTTATTATCACATTCACATAATCACAATTAACATGATCACAAAAAGGCCGGTAAGTGGTGATGTGGCAACCCAACAAAACATCATCAGGTTATGTATTTTTTCAATGGACCTATCGAGAAACTATAAGAATGTTAAATCAATCCAACCAAGAAATGAAAAGATCCCAATAGGCTTATGAGAATGGAATATTTCTATAGGTTAAGGTAAAGTCACATAAATATTTAATGTGATCACGTATTTTGATATGTGATCACTCAACGTTATTAACGTAATCATGTATTTATGATCATGTTAATGAAATCCCTGAGCGTTTATATACCAAGAACCAATAGCAGCATTTTGAAGTGCCGTAAATAACGAGCAAATGGCTATTTGGTAAGCAATAAACAAGGTTTTCTATATTAAGTTGGAGAACCTCTACAGATAGCAAGCTCGCCATTCTAGAACAAACCCCCTTAGGCATGTTACAAGCTAAGTAGGGAACAACCAAAATAGGTCTGCAATTAAAAAACGAGTACACTATTGGACTGCAAGACAGTCATGTCTTTTTACATACCAAAAAAAAAGGCAAGGTTCAAATTTGCAAACAAACACCAGTGACTATTGCATCAACCGAGCCAAGATAAGCGCCCGGTCACACATTGCCCAAAGGATTTCTTGTGGACACGGTACTTATTGAAGCAATTTTTTTCTGCATAAAAGGACATATATAAATAATTAATTATGCTAGAACTAGACTCTACTTGGAATAATTGCTAGCGGAGTAGTCCAACCTAATGCATTACAGGTGTTATTTGACATATATGATTTCAAGGTCAAACATGTGTTTGGGTATGTATTGTGAGTGCGTAAGTGGGTGCTAGTCCAGTAAGCAAACTGGATCCACCAATGTTATGAGTGTGTGTGTGTGTGTGTGTGTGTTTATGATTGAATTCCTAACGATAGTATGATTTCACAAACTATTGAACCATACAATGGGACTAAACACCGGATAGAACATACATACTTAAAGATGACTCATATTTTACAAGAGAATACTACTAGAGTCATAAAAAAGCTTGTACATATGGGAAAGTCTAGAATTTACAATTGAATGAAATTATACTACATAAGTATATAATTATCAAAGAAGAGTTTACAAAGATTACATTTAATCTTAAAGAGATAGAACCGAGCAAATGCATGGAATTGTACTGAGTGAGTATAAAATTATCCCAGGAGAATTTACAAGGATTATATTTAATCATAAAAAAATAAAATTGAGTAATGGATGAAGATCTCTTGCTATTGATGTAGTTCTTGTTGTAATTCCAAGGAAGGAATCTCTTACCTGCTGCTGCTGCCACCATCCTAAACACACACAAGCTCATTAGTACTTCACATTAATTGGGAAGACAGGTGTCAACAACCCCCTCCCCTTGTTGTCGGTGTCAAAAATTACAACAAAAACTAACAACCTAGCATACGTCAAGTATTGTGTTAGAGATATATTGGGCCATTATTTACTACAATGTCTGCATCTTTTAATTCCAAAAAAGCCCACTCAACATCTTCTTTGTAATTTGAATCAATATTCAAAATTCCAGTCCACTGCCATTTCATTTGAGGCCCTCATGGGAGGATTATGGCTCTTTTAGTAACATTGCCATGATTACAAAAGTAAAATACTATTTCAAGTACTTTGCATTTATTCACCACCCCAAAGGATTGAGTTGGTTTACTAGAGAGAGTGAGCCACATAAATAGAGGAAGTGGGTGGATTTTGGCTTCTAGAGAGAGGGAGAGGCTGTCCCTTGGAAATCACCAATTTCCTAAGCTCTCACTTTGTCTATCAATATGTTGCTAGCAAACCTATCTGATAGTTACAGAATCTTCCACCCCTAGTCCTCTTCCTATTATCCAAGATAAAATGGGCATGATGAAATCACAAACAAGGTCTTGATCTTGTTCCTTAAACAAAGGCTTTCCATTTGCATTGGGCACCACATAGCCATCATTGATCCTGAACATGACATGATCATACAGAACGGGCTTTAAGGTCACAACACATCATGCCTCATTTCAACTAGCCTATGGGTTGGAAGTGGTCGCTCTCTTTTAGTTCTAGATTCGCTTCCCAAGGGTAAAGTTACTTAGAGGTGTCTCTTCGATAGTAATATTAGCAACATGTATGGTAAAAAAGACCTTGCTATAAGGAATCTTGACTCCATGCAACCCAAGTTTTATATGTGGAACAAGTGATAGCAAAAAATTGGAAAAGGTTCTATCGTTCTTCTGGTTGGTCAAAACAATGGAAGAAGACGGTATCAATTGTCTTGTTTCAAAAACTAGTACCAAGATGAAAGCAAGAAGAATTTGTAGATGCAACCTTGCTCCATGAAAAGACCACAATAACTAATATAGAAAAGCCTAAGAAGGATCTGATACCATGCTGGTGAACAGAGGGGAAGATAGAGGAATAACGACCTTCTTCCAGAAAAAGAAGAATTTGTAGATGCTCTAGCTCCATCATCATTGTATCACATCATATTTGTCAAAAACACTAAGAAGATACTTCCCATTTGGCAAGCTCCGATCATTTTCAAAGAGATACTCTCTTATGGTGTAGTTCATCTCTCAACCCTTTCTAGACAAGCTTTACCACTAGTTAATCCAGATTTGCAAAAGATGTTTTCATACATAAATTTTTATACCATAGAGGCCCTATAATTAGTGGAGGCAACTACCTCATCCCACTTGGTATCATAGTCGATGGAAACCACTTATTGTTGCTTGGCTAACCACCAGTAGGTTGAATTGGCTAATGAAAATGCTCCATTTTGTGAGACGAATCTATGCAATTAAAACCTGTAGGGTTGGCTTGTCAACTAGGTTTGGGGGCACCCTTCTATCAAGTGTCACAAGCTTTGGCATGCTCAACATTGAGGAGGTAAGGCAACCACAACCTACCTTGGATGATGCATTGAGCCTTGGTCGACTAGGTTTGGGGGCACACCTAACAGCTTTGACATGCTCCACGTTGAGGAGGTAAGGCCTTGGATGATGCATTGAGCCTCTTTCTAAGGGTTGGGGGCACACCTCTGTCAAGTATCAGAATCTTTTACATGCTCCATACTGAAGAGTTAAGGCCACCTCAACCTACCTTGGATGATGCCATGAGAAGTAATTGGCATGGGTAGCGTGCTCCTATGATGCTTCCACGAGCATTAACAAGAATATCCTATGCTTCATGTGGTAGCACACACTTATGAAATATTCCATTAGATCCACTTTTGTAGAGCAAACCACCAAGTAGTGGGTACGTCTAACTCTTTACTAATAGCCTTGTCTTTTCTAGTGGTGATAGATCCATGGGTAGAACCCTCTAGTTAGCAAGGGTAGCACATGTAGATGCCAAGTACGGTTGCGTCTACTAAGTAGGGGTTGAGATCAAGTCCATCTAAATTGGGTTCCCATGAGTTTCCCTCTCTTCTAACTAGTACTGAGTGATATCTTCCCTAGGGGAGGCTTCTCATCATAAATTCAAAGCTCTCTCTCTATCTAGAGGCTGTTCCCATAGGTTGAAAACATAGTTTTCTCTGTGCAAGGGTAGATTCCCACCTTAGTGGGGGATAGTGAGCTACCACACCAAAGGAACTTTAAAATATTTTCAAAGAATGTATCAAAAATACTCACTGTGCAAGGGTAGATTTTCACCTTCTTTGGGTAGTGAGCTACTAGACAAAAGGACCTTCAAAGATTTTCAAAGAAGATATCAAAATGTCTTCTCAAGTGAGACTAAAGTGTCAAAGCTTAAAAGAAAATTTCTTAACTCACTCTCTTGATCTGTGTGTGTGTGTGTGTGTGTGCGTGTGCAGGCGTGCACACGTGCACATGCGTGGGTGACCTAATTTGTAACATTAAATGCACTAGTAACTTGTGTGTAGAAAAAGATGATAACATAGTGACCATTTCATTAAGAACAAGTTCCTAATGAGCATAGAGAGAGTACTTAATTTGAGAAAGCAACATAGCAATTTACACCTAGCTAGTTTGGCATAGACAATACTTGAAAAGAGAGAGAAATAGAAAAATTGGCAACAGTTGAGGACCGGATTTACATGGAGCCGGTCCCCCCTCCAAAAAGGCTTTGTATTATAGCTTCTCCCATCAAAGGAGACTTTTGTACAATACAATCTTTGTGTTTCTTGACAAAACTTGTTGGTGAAATGAAGATGGAAGTTTGATGCACCAATTTATGCTTGAAAAACACACCTAGTATCCCTAGCCTCAGTCCCAAGACCTCACACACCTTTAAAAATGGTGAGAACTAGAAAGGAATGAGAAAAGATTGAGATGAAGAAGATGTATCTTACGAGAAAGAATTATTCTCCTCACATAATCACTCTAATAGTATAGATTAGCTTTGTAATTAACATTGTAGAGGAGATGAGCATGCCATTGAAGTTTGGCTCTTGTTCTGATTTGCATTCCATAGCCAAGAGTTGTTGTTGTAGGACTCTACTTCTCAATGCTTGGAGAAGGAGATGAAGTTCTTTCTCAACACATGAGTTGTGTGTGTGTGTGTGTGTGTGTGTGTGTGTGTGTGTAGGAAAGTGAGTTAGTGTAAAAATGCCAACCTCTCTCTCTCTCTCTCTCTCTCTCTCTCTCTGTCTTGGTCGAACCCTCTTCCAAAAAGCTCTTGCTGGCTTCCCATTGGTTCCTGCAAAGCTTAGCCAATAGGAATTAGGAAGCATAATTGATAGCCTTGTGAAAAGTGTCCCCCTTTTCCCTTTTGTGAGAGCTTTAGGTAGTTAAATAATTTATTGAAACTCTTATTGGACCTTTTAATCTTCTAGCCAATAGGAATCAAGCAAGCCATTGGGTTGTTGGATGCTCATTGGAACCTTGGTAGACAGTCCAATAGTCTTCTAGGGAGATTTATTTCTATTGGTTCTTTTATCAAGAATTTTTAAATAGATTAGACTAATTTACTCTAGCCTAATCCTCGTTGGTCCACCTCTATCTCCATCCAATAAGATTTGAGGGGAAATTGGGGGCAACTAGCCTATGAGCCTTCCATGTGTCCATTTTGCCCTTTGGGGAGAGCTGCTTGGGGGGGGGGGGGGGGGGGGGGGGGGGGAGAGAGAGAGAGAGAGAGAGAGAGAGAGAGAGAGAGATTGTTTCTCTCTCTTCCCCTACCATTGGGGCTCTCCCCCTCCTTCCTATCTTCCCATAACCATCCAATTTTCCCACCTTTGTCCATTGGACTTTTTAGTTAAATTTTTGGAACCTTAGCTTATGGAATTCTTAATGGAGTTGCACCTTAGGTTGTTTAAGCTCCATTGATGCACTTTGCTCTTTTCCAAACTACCCCCCTTTGGATCCCTATTTTCCCTCCTTTGGATCCCTGTTGAGACCGGTCTAGTAGCCTTAGCAGTATTCTAACTTTTACTCCCCTCGTACTTTCCCATATTAAATGGTCAGTTTAACATGAGAAAATCATTTGGAAGAATTAGATATTAGTTTTTATGACATTACCTCTCTCTTGAAATCATAGTCTTCCTCGACTATGACGTAGAGAATATAAAGTCTAGTCATTAGTCCGTTTGCTAGCGGGTAGAGGATCCCTATTTTACCCTACGACATCGTTCTAGAATGGATAACTAGTCCATTTGGTGCTTGAGAGCCTTTAGCTTCCGCAAGCATGTTTGCACATTAGTCCGTATCAATCTTCCATAATAGAGTGACAAGGTCTACTTGGTGGTCGGGAGATGTCGTCTCCACAAACATGATCCTAAGCATGCATACTTATTAACATTTGTGCACAATAAAGAAAAAGAGAGTCTTATAGGACAAAAACTTTACTCATTTATGAATATTTACATTTGCTTACTCTAGGGAATCATTGTAAGCATTGACAAGGTTTAGATTATCCTTTAATTGTATGCCTTGCATCTATCTAGCATCTTCAAAAGGATAATATTTAAACTTGATAAGATATCATTGGATAGTCTTACCGCCTTGTAATACCTTGTCTTCGGGTCCGAGAATGGACTCGAGCTACAACACTGTTAACCACCGGCGTCCACTTCTAATAGTCATGGGCCAGGCTTGTCGATCCAATAGGAAAAGGGTAAGAGTGATCTCCGATGAGAGGCGCACTCTAACTGGAACATTCAAGGGTTAGTTAGCTAAGCATGGCCCAAGTGTGAATGGGTGAGCTCATAGAAAAATCACCTAAACCTAAAACTCGCTCATTCGATCATTTGTGCAATTGAAGAGTGCTCTTGCTCCATCTCCATCTTCTTATTCATCTCCTTGTGTGTGTGTGTGTGTGTGTGTGTGTGTGTGTGAGAGAGAGAGAGAGAGAGAGAGAGAGAGAGAGAGAGAGAGAGAGAGAGAGAGAGAGAGTGTGTGTGTGATCAAGCATTGCGAAGGCACGGCGGTAGCGAGGCAGTTGAGCGCAGCACGGCGGTAGCTCCCTCTTCTTTGCAATGAGGAATCCTCCATGAAGGTGAGCGTAGGGCGGTGAGTGACACACCCTTGCTCTCTTGAGCTCGCTAGATTAATTTCTTTGTGTGCTTATAGCTATTTGTGGCTTGCACATAGTGTACGATGAGTCCCTTGCTTTGACATGTGCGACAGATGCGCACATTTGACTTTGAGGACAAAGAATGTGAGTTAAATCTTAGTGCAAATGTGGGGACAAACCACTCAGGGCCCAGTGGTACCCTAGATGACAATCTATCCAAGGGAGCAAAAGACATAAGTAGCGATTCATCTAGTGACTCTTCACTAGAGATCGGCCGTAATAAAAAATAAGACAAGAAGAGTAAGAGATATAAGAGGTGATGATATCGAGAAAATGTGCGTGCTAGAATAAATGAAAAGAAATCTATCGCAGAATGGCTTAATTATATAGGGGCATGTGATGCTCATCAAAAGTTGGTAGATAACTAGGGTGAATACCTTCAAAGCGTTATGTGGTGTAGTCCACAACCCATTGACATCGCACAACTAGAGGCTACAGAGAAGTCAAAGTTGAGCCTACCGTAAGGAGACGACAAAATCGAGAGTTAACTCAACAACAAAAGGAATCGGAAGTGAAATCAGAGTCCATAAAACAACAGGACCCCACAGACTTACACCCACACCCTGCACCTGAACATTTCAAATCCTATACCACAGAGGAACGTAAGGTTGTGTATACAAAGGCTCAAAGAAAACCTATCGATGGAAGCAATAGATTTTATGATGGTCCAGCGATAGTTAAGGAAAAAGAGCTAGCAGACCCAGGAGAAGAGTCCAAACCTATTTTCATTGCCTAAGATCTGACAGAGACTGAGGAGTGTGTACTTAAAGAACTTCTCAAGGAATTCAAGGATATATTTTCTTGGACATATCATGATATGAAAGGTGTTCCACCTTCCGTAGTGCAACACACAATCCCCATGAATAGCACGGCTAAACCAGTTCAGCAACGACCCTACCCAATGAATCCTAAATAGGCAAAAATTGTTCAAGAAGAGATTGAAAATCTTGTGAAATGCGGACTCATATACCCTGTTGATTACTCAGAATGGGTTTTGTCTGATAGTGATTGTGCCAAAAAAGAATGGGAAACTCAGAGTGTGCGTGGATCTCAAGAAGGTCAATGCCGCCACTAGGAGGGACCATTACCCCTTGCCATATTCACAACACGTGCTTGAAAGAGTTGTAGGAAAAGAATTATAGCTTTTTAGATGGGTACTCTGGATACAATCAAATCACAATTACACTAGAGGACCAAGCTAAAATGGCTTTTATAACCAAATTTTGAGTGTTCGCATTTTGTGTTATGGCTTTTGGCTTAACCAATGCCCCTGCTACCTTTCAAAGATTAATAAATACTGCTTTTCGAGAATATTTGAGGGAGTTTTGTGAAGCTTTCTTAGATGACTTTGTGTTTATTCCTCTTGGAAATAACATCTATCATGCTTACGAAAAGTATTTGAGAAGTGCAGATTGTATCGCATCTCCTTAAACCCTTTCAAATACCAATTTTGGGTTAAACATGGAGTCATTTTAGGGCATGTAGTATCCAAAAATGGGATTTCCACAGATGAGAGAAAAATTAAAGCCATTGCTAAATTGTCACAACATACAAATTATAAAGGAGTTCAAAGGTTCATGGGCCATGTTGGTTATTACCAACAGTTTATTTTAAACTTTGTCGAGATAGCTCGTCTTTTGTACAAGCTTCTTATTGAGTTCCACTAGACCGCGGAGTGTGACCATGCTTATGAGTCATTGAAAAAGACCTTGACAAGTGCTCTCACTCTACGAGTGCCCGATTGGAATATAATCTTTCCTATCCATATTGATGCATCAAACTTTTCTATTGGGTGTGTTCTAGCTCACCCATGAGAACATAAATTGGACTACCCCATTAGCTTTGCAAGTCATCAATTGAATGATTTCGAGAGAAACTACACCACTATAGAGTGGGAAGGTTTAGCTATGATTTACGGAGTGAAGAAATTTCGCTACTACCTTCTTGACAACAAGTTTTTTTTCTATTTGCATTATCAAGCCTTGTTGTATCTAGTAAATAAACATTTTTCCACGGAAAGAATTACACTATGGTTGTTAATTCTCCTTGAGTTTGATTTTATTGTTGTGATGAGACCTGGTAAAAGAAATGTCATAGCGGATCATTTGTCTCGCATACCCAATGGTGAAGTAACTACTGGAGTCGATGATGAATTTCCCGATACTTCCTTATTTGTAGTCGAGACCATGCCTGAATGGAGTGACAAGATTGTGAACTTTCTAGTTAATGGTTTTCCACCCAAAGAGCTTCGTAAGGACATGGCTTGAAAATTGTTAAAAGAATGTGAACCTTATTCTCTCATTGTAGGAACTCCCTACAGGCTAGGGAACGAAAATATTCTTAGACGTTGTGCCCGTGAGGATGAGTATTTATACATATTTCAAGAAGCCCACATGGGTATAGCCGGAGGACATTTCTCAGGGGAACTAATAGCAAGAAAGGTGTTGCAATCAAGCTATTGGTGGCCTACCTTATTCAAGGATGCATCACTTTTTGTGAATGGATGTGATGAATGCCAACGCTTTAAGAAGCCACAAAGGAAGGATAAGATGCCTCTACATCCGATCAAGGTAGCCCAACCATTTGAAAAGTGGGGCTTAGACTTTGTAGGTCTGATTAGTCCGACTGCACGTAACACTCAGTCTCACAATATATCATTGTAGCTACCAACTATGTGACCAAATGAGCTGAAGCAAAAGCAACACAAAAAGCTGATGCAAAGACAACAACTAAGTTTCTCTTTGAGAATATTAGCACATGGTTTGGATGCCCCTTTGAACTTGTGAGTGACAATGGAACCCATTTTATAAATGAAGTGATAAAAGAACTCACATCATACTTCATGATATCCCACCACAAGTCTACACCTCATTATCTACAAGCAAATGGCCAAGCTGAGAGTACCAACAAAACTCTCATCTCCATTTTGACAAAGACAGCTAAGGCTCATCGTACAGATTGGGATTTAAAGCTTACATCAACTCTATGGGCTTATCATACTTCTTACAAAGTGGCTATTACTTGTACACCATTCAAAATCGTATATGGCCAACAAGCGGTTATGCCATGGGAGTTTGTAATTCCTAGTCTGCTAGTAGCTTCACAAGAAGTTTGCGATGGGAACCCTTTAGTTGAGTGCTTATACATCCTTGAGAGGTTAGATGAAGAACGACAATTGGTTGTGTAAAATGCACTTGTGGAGAAAGATAGAAGAAAGAAATGGTTTGACCGTCATCTAAAGAACAAAGATATCAATGTTAGTGATAAAGTACTTATGTATGGAGTGTGTAACAAAAAGAAAAAGTTGAAATATGCGAGAAAAGGATCATATCGAGTGTGTGAAATTACCCCGCAAGGTACCATTCGTGCAGAGACTCTAGATGGAGTTGAAACCATTGGATTCCTCAATGGGAGTAAATTCAAAAGATACTATGATCCTCTAAGCCAAGAAGAGTTACAAGCCATCCATCAAAAGAAATCAGCCAAAGAACAGGCAGAGCTTAAAAAGATCCAAGCAAGAGTTGACGTTCGAGAAAGACAACAACGTCTTAGACACTGTTGGGAAAACAAGAGCAAGGGGCACCTCGATAGCAATTTCTCCCAATAGCACTCAAGACACAAGATCAAGACCACAAACGGTATCAAAAGAACCTCAACAAAACCACAACTCAAAGACAAGTGATCTCTTGAGAATTTACCAGCACACGCCCACCCAAAAGACCACCATGAAAATTAGGAAGCACTTACCGTGGCATGGATTTACAGCACACGCCGACCAATGCACTTCAGAGAAATATATTCCACCTTCACCAAATAACTCTTCAAAAACACAATTTTGAAGTGTACACACATCTCCAAACAAAAGAGCTTCCACAACTTACCATACACCAAACTACCTGCAAGATGCCATATCCTGTGCGTTGTGGGAAATAGGTTGTATCTCCCAAACCAAAACTCCAAAAGGGATGCTTTTAAGCCTCCAAAATTCTCTGAATTTTCTACAACAAAACCTCTGAAGACCACAAATTTCAATTCTATGTACCTCTATGTGAAAAATTGGCGCGAATAGCAAGCTGCCACGGCCGACTACGCGTAGGAAGGCTAGTCAAGGGCAAGAAACTGCATCCAAAAACATCAAGAAGCCACAACGACCCAAAACCTGCAAATTTTTAATATTTGACTGAACTTTTTTTAGTTTGTACATGAGGTTTTGTTATATACAAGTCTCCCTTCAAAAAACTCACTCATGGGCAGTTACAGAAGCCCAACAGCTATCACTACACTAACGACTTGTAGTGCATGTACACGTGCTTGCTAAAGCAAGATAAAAACCCCACAAAAATAAATCCCACACACAATTTTGACATCAAGCGTCATGTCCGTATGTACAAATTTACAAAAAATGGGGTTCTCAAAATATGTGCAACAACGCCAACGAGAAACTAATTTGGGAATCACAAAAGCATTTTTTAAAGACACTGATGATGATTCATTGGAATCTGAGCCACCTCTATGATATTCAATTGGACTAAATAGCCTCTATGGGAGAGTACTACATAACACATTATTGGATACAAGAGCTCAACATAATTTGTTATCCTATGGAGTTTGGTGTCAGCTAGGAAAACTACCCTCTCCACAAGCACCATCCAAGTGAAGGGTGTCAATAAGAAGAATACCACTATTTTTGGATTCCTACACACTCCTGTCGTGACAATGGAACCGTGGTTCAAAGCGTTTTGGTCATGCGTGTTGGTACTATGGAGGGTAATATAAACCTGGGGCACAAATGGATGTCTGCAGTCAAATGTAATATAGATTGGGAGACCGGGAGTATCATGACGCAGAAACCAACTCATGGCCCTACTTCTCAAAGAATAACACCTGAAATCTCACCTCTTCATAACACAAAAAAAAACAAAATATTGCCAATCCAAAAAGTCACAACATCCTTGTTGCCAGTAGCACAACCCTCTAAAGCTTCAACTTCCATGGCCACGATAGACAATGCTACATCAAAGGCTCCACGTGATCTGACCAAGGGTACCTATAAATGGGTACCCAAGGTATCATTATCAGACCACCCTATGGTTCAAGTTAATTCACAGAGGAAACCTTGAAGGAAGGCGTCCACTCAGGTTAAGAAGGTAAAAACCAAGTCCACTCAGGTTAAGAAGGTTGAAAAACAACAAAATATTGCCAATCCAAAAAAATCACAACATCCTTGCCAGTAGCACAACCCTCTAAAGCTTCAACTTCCATGGCTACAACAGACAATGCTACATCAAAGGCTCCACGTGATCTGAACAAGGGTACATATCAATGGGTCCCCAAGGTATCATTATTGGACTACCCTATGGTTCAAGTTAATTCACAAAGGAAACCTTGAAGCAAGGCGTCCACTCAGGTTAAGAAGGTGAAAACCAAATCATGTTGGATTCCCAAACAACTATTAGAAGCCCAAGGCTACTATGATGCAAATGATCAAATTTGGGTACCTAAACGTAAATTGTGTCCTTCCCTATCCACTACAAAACCATGTGAGTCAAACCGTGTGATTCCAAAGCCGATGGAAGATCGTGGGAAGGGAAAGATCATAGAATGCTACACACCTATTCCAGAGCTAGTTTAGGTTCCAAGGCAAAACCAATCTATTCTGCTTAGCTCAGGAAAGGGGGAGTTCCATGAAGCTTCTAGCTCCTCATGTGATGCATCCATAGAGGTAAATGCTTCTACACAACCTCCACCTACCATAGGCAGCCTCCATGAAGCTACAAAAGATTTGACACCTCCCATTGTTCAATTATTACCTGATGCACTATTTCAAGTTCGTTCATGGGAGAGTACCTTACCACCCTTGCAACCCGATGAGGCTCAAGGTAATAGAGAACTATTGGCTAAATTTCTCACCTATTACCAATTGCAATAAATGGTTCCAAAAGGTGATGACATTTTTTTAAAGTATGATCTACCCAAGGAAGGGGGGAGTCTTCATTCACATCAACCTATTGAATTGTTTCCCTCTTACCCTTCTTTTCTTGACCCTTGAGCTTTTTGATTTTAGGGATTGCATATATATAGATATATAGTAACAAGCCACCCTAGTTTTTAAAAAAATAGAAAAAAATAATAGTAAAGATCAAGAGCAATTAGCAAACGAGTGTGCACAATACTAGTCAAAATCATTGATCCAGATCTACACATGTCACATCAGGTACACTGAAACAAAAACCTATGTCATCAAACACCTAACCATCCTCTATTTGTGTTCACAGATACGACTGATTCTTATGAATATTCTTTTTACCTGTCCCAAGTAATGCATTTATGTTATCCTCATAATTCCTCTACATGGGATTTGGTTGAAACACTTGCTTGTGAGAGAAATGTTGAGGAGTTAGAGTGGTTGGTGACTACGACGGATATCTATTCTATCTAAGAAGTTCACCCAATTGTCCAAGTTTACCCTTTTGCCTAGGCTGAGTATGCACACCTCATAACATTCCTAATACTATTCTTCACGGAAGAGGACAAGGACGATAATGGTGATTGGACATACAAGACACACGACCTTACCGAAGAAGATTACACCTACCTTGATGATGAGGATGGCAGTTTAGCCTTAGAGATACCGAGCGAGCTCTCCAACCTCCACTTACTTTAATTCTCATCACTCAAGTGATGGAGGGTAGGTAGGATTAGTACAATAGGAGTGTTTTTGTTTTAGAGTTTAGTGATTAGGAAAGTTATTTTTCCCACTGATGTGCCTCTAGAATGTGGATGTTTGGTGGTGACTATTGTGCAGTTTGTGACTAGACATAAGGATGCCTTCAAAGGACAACGACAATGGATGTTTACATGTTACAACGGATGTTCTCCATTATATCAAGTGTACTACTTCCTTTATCTATGCTTTCCACAGTTACATATTTGCATCTTGTAATTTGACTTTCTAACAATGCATTAAATTTATGAAGTTGCGACATTGCCAATTTAGATGCTATAATTTTTTCAAACTTCTAGTACCTTGTTCTTCTCTTTGGGTTTGGTCTATTAGTTGGCTTTAAGTAGGTATCAGGACCTTAGGTTAAACTAGGCCATTTAATTGCTGACTTTAATTCCTGAATAGTCTATTAATTGTAGTAACTTTAGTAATGTTTTAGGCTATGAGGATACAATTCTCTCTAGGTTATTCCACCTAAGTGTGAGTGTTGTGGAAGTCCATGTGTTAAGCTGGTATTGAGACCTCAAGTCTCCCATCTAGTTTATGCTCAAGCTGGTATTTGTGACCTCGAGCTCCCCAGCTACTTGTAGCAACTATGACAACAACAACAAAAGAGAAAAGAGAAAGAAAATAGCACAAACTTCCTTGTATTCTATGTTGATCACACTTGAGTGGTATAAGTGACAAGATCACTAGTCTTTAGACCCCGACGAGCATTCTTAGGGTTAACTACTCTTTAGTTGACATTTTTTTTATTAACGTTGGTCAATCTAATACTTACTTTATCCCTAGCTCTTGTGTACTTCTCTTAGAGTCAACCTAATAGACCTTAACTCAATTGCATTTTATTCAGGTACTACGCTTCTTCTAGTTGGCAATGTTACAATTCATGATTTATTTATTTTTTTGCATTTCCTAGAATATCATATGTGCTTCTCACTTATTGCATGCCTACACATGCTGCCTTTGAGCTTTCACAATGTTGTTTTTCTTCTGCTATAGGTAATCCTATTGTGAATCCCGATGCTGCACTATTATATTCCGAGGCTGGAATCTACATCAAGAAGGGGGGCATGTTAACCATCGGCGTCCACTTCTAGTAGTCATGGGCTAGGCTTGTCAGTCCAATAGGAAAAGAGTAAGAGTGATCGCTGATGAGAGGCACACTCTAACTGGAACATTCAAAGGTTAGTTGTCTAAGCATGGGCGCCCAAGTGTGAATGTCGAGCTCCATCTTCTTCTTCATCTCCTTTTGTGTGTGTGTATGAGAGAGAGAGAGAGAGAGAGAGAGAGATAGAGAGATAGATAGAGAGATTGAGCATTGCGATGGCACGACATCAGCGAGGCGGTTGAGCGTGGCACGATGGTAGCTCCCTCTTCTTTACGGTAAGGAATCCTCCACGAAGGCGAGCGTAGGGCGGATAGTGACACACCCTTGCTCTCTTGAGCTTGCTAGATTAATCTGGTTGTGTGTTTGTAGCCATTTGTGGCTTGCACACAGTGTACGACAAATCCTTTGCTTTGACACATGTGATAGATGCGCACAAGCATCTCTTCTTGGTCCTTGATCTTTGGTGGGTCTTCAATGGTTTATTCTTGAGGTGGCTCTCCTTTGTAAGTCTTTAGTAGGCTCACATGAAAAGCATTGTGTATAAGCCAATGGTTGGTTAATTTGATTTGATAGGTCACCTCATTGATTTTCCTACGAATATGAAAGGGACCATAGTACCTTTTTGCTAGCTTAGAATAGTACTTTTGAAGTCCCGTAGGATTCTTGCCCGTAGTGTGTCTTAATCGAGCTTTGGGAAACTTAAGCAAGACCCAATCATTTTTCTTTAAATACTAGAGCTGTTCTATACTTATGAGTAGCCACCTTTTGCCTTTGCTGAGAGATGGATATAGAATCCTTAATCTTTTGGAATGATTGTTGCAGGTCTCATCTAGATTCATCTGCCAATAGCGAAGACCTTCCCATGTACCTTGAGTAGCAGGGGACTTTTTGATCTTCCCTCTATCACCTCAAAAGGTGCTTTTCCCATAAAGTATGTACAATGTCATTGTAAGCATACTCCACTAAAGGTAAGTACTTCTCTCATTGGGACTTTTGATCTACTTTTGTGACATAAGCTTTTAGTAGATCAAGAATTGTCAAGTTAGCTAGTTCGCTTTGGCCACCCACTTGCGGGTGATAGGCCGAAGAGAAGTTTAGCCTTGTACCTAAATTCTCAAAGAGACCCTTCCAAAAATGCATGGTTATTCTAGGATCTCTATCCGACACTATGGAAATTGGCAAGCCGTGGTAGTTGAAGATTTGTGATATAAAGAGGGTTGCCATTTGATGGGCCTTGATAGTCTTTTTGATAGGTATGAAATGTGCTTTTTTACTAAACCTGTCTACTATCATCCATATTCATGTATTCCCATGGATAGACTTGGGCAGTCCAAAGATAAAATCTATGGATATGCTCTCCCATGGTGAATTAGGGATTGACAAAGGTTGAAGAAATCTAGGTTGCTTCCCTCTATCAAACTTCGTCTTTTGGCATACCACATATTTTGAAACATACTCTTGTATGTCTGCTTTCATGGCAAGCCAATAGAAGTATGTTTCTATCCCTTTAAGGGTCGTCTGGATCCCTCTATGCCCTACATAAGGGGGAGCATGGGATTTAGACATTAATTTTTCACGTAGTGAGTTAGTAATGCATAGTCTGTTCCCTTACAGAAGATACCCATCTTGTAAGGTAAATGGTTCTTCCTTCTTTCCCTAGTGCAAGGGCTGAAATCACATTTTTAAAATGGGGATCGATAGAGTACTCATCTATCATAGAAGATAGATATTGTGAGTTGCTATGGATACCGCATTCACTCTCGATTGTCTTAAGAGTGCATTGGCTACTTGCACATTATGCTTGACAGCAATGTGAGCAATATGAAAATGGAATTGCGAAAGAAAATTTGCCCACCTCATTTGTTTGTTGGAGAGCTTGGTCTACGTTGTGAAATACTTAAGGCTTTGGTGATCCGTTCATCGTAGAATGAAAGGAGTCCCCAATAAATAATGCTTCCACAAATCTAGAGCATGTGGAATTGCTAAGAGTTCCTTCTCATATATACCTAGGGCTTACTCAACAGGGTTGAGCCTTCGACTTTCATAGGTTGTGGGTTGCCTTTTGGAGCAAAATAGCTCCAAGGAAGTTATCACAAGCATCGTATTGGACCTCAAATGGCTTTGAGAGATCTGGCAGTGTAAGCACAGGTTGAGAGATAAGCTTCTCTTTAAGATTTTTGAAAGCATTGTTCTACTTGGTGGACCATATATACCCAACATTGTTCTACTTGGTGGACCATATATACCCAACATTTTTCTTTGTTAGTTCATGTAATGGTCCTACGATTTGTGAAAATGTTTCTATGAAGCGTCTATAGTATGCACACATAACTACAAAGCTTCTTAGTTCATGCAGATTCCTTGGATTGGGCCATCCTTTTATTACCTCTAGCTTTGATGGTTCCATTTGGATGCCATCTTGAGAGATAATGTGACCTAAATATTGAATCTCTTGTAAGAAAAATTTACTTTTCTTTCAATTAATATAAAGTTTATTCTCTCGTAAAACTTGAAATATTACCTGGAGTTGTTGCTTGTGTTCGTCTAATGAATTAGAGTAGATGACTATATCATCAAAGAACACTCTAGTTTCTCCATCATGCGGTTAAATGTGGCTGGTGCATTGGTCAAGCCAAAAGGCATGACAATGTACTCGTAAAGACCAAACGTAGTGTGAAATGCGGTCTTTACAATGTATTTATTAACTATCCTTATTTGATGGTAGCCACTTTTTAGGTAAATCCTACTAAAGTAGGTCAACCCCTGTAGCTTATCAAATAGGTCTTCCACCCACGGAATGGGAAACCTATTCTTGATAGTGATCCTATTTAGGGCTCTATAGTCGACACACATACGATATGTGCCATCTTTCTTTTGCACTAATAACACTGGTGAACAAAATGGAGATGAGCTAGGCCTAACCATGCCTTTCTCAACCAACTCATGCACTTTCCACATAATCTCCTCTTGCTAAGCTTGAGAAACTGGATAAGGAGGTTTATTAGGCGGTGAGCTTCCTAGAAGAAGTTCAATTGCATGTTCACCATCCCCTCATTTGGGAGGTAGCTCACAAGGGATGTCGTCAATGAAAACATCTTGGAATCCCTTGAGGAAATTGGATAACTCTAATTCCTTTTGATTGGTTATATCTTCTTTTTCTTAAACACTAGGTTTATTTTAAGAATCTTTAACAAAAACCATGTACAGGGAAATAGAGCTCTTTATTGACTTATTGAAATCTTGCTTATCTACAATGGGTATGGTGCTACCCACTCCTTAGCATGTATGTACATATATTTGTTTTTCAAGAATTTAACATTAGCAGCCATGCAATCAAACCATGGTGCCCCTAGGATTACATACTGATGTTTGAGAGGAGAGATGAACAAGTCCTCCTTGTCCACATAGCTTTGGACATGGAGCCTTAATTTCCCAATTAACGGAGCGATTGAGGCTTCTTGTCCCTTGAAAGCACCATCGGCAAGTAGGACATCTCCCATCTCATAGGCTTGGATGCCTAGCCTGGTGGCTAAATTTGTGGATATGAAATTGTGAGTAGAACCAGGATGAAAGAGAATGAAAGCATCATGTTCTCTTACCTTTTCCCCAAGCATGACATAGAGGAGATCCTTTGTGATGAGTATCCTCTTCTTGAATTTCAACCAAGGTAGCTCTAGGAGGCTCATTACGTGTATTCTTGTGGGGGGAAGCACGATAGGCATGCCCTTGCTCCCCACAGTTGAAACAACGGTTATCTTTTCAATAATGCTCTAGCTCTCTAGGAGAGAGTTTATTTTTGCCTTTATAAACTCCCTTCTCCTTGGCTTTGTTGTTGTTGGTGTTGCCTTTGGGAGACTTTTGGACTTTGTCCTTCCTTTTAGGCTCATTAGGATCCTTGTTTTCCATGGGCTTAAGATTTCTCTTAGCCCCTTGTTAAAAGTTGATTCTTGAAGCCACCATGGTATGGTGTATGACCACAAATATGGTGGGAGGCCTTTGGGAGTTAACATACTCCACCATATCCTCAGATAACCCACACAAAATTGTTGTTTTTTCTCTCCAAAATCCATCTTTTTGTAGATAGTGGCTTTGAGATGTAAATCCCAAAACTTGTTTACATATTTGTGAGATTCATAGGGAGAGAGCTTCAAGCTTTTCCATTCGGTGAGTACTTTGTCTCCAAAATCAATCTTTTTGTAGATAGTGTCTTTGAGATGTAAATCCCAAAACTTGTTTACATATTTGTGAGATTCATAGGGAGAGAGCTTCAAGCTTTTCCATTCGGTGAGTACTTTGTCTTTGGCATCGCTAGCCAAAAATCGCTTCATGATGGAAGCTCTTAAAGCTTTCTATGTTCATGGAGCTTCATCGTTTGCTCATAGGCTAGAACACCATTTCCTGTTAGACGTTTGAAAATGCATAGCTACATGACGTAGTTTAGAGGACTCCGTGAAGCCCTCATCTCCAAACACCGCATCAAACTGTTGGATAAAGGCCAAGACTTTGTCCATAGCACCAAAGGTGCCATCGTAGGTAAGGAAAGAGATGTTCTTTCCTCCCTCTTTGAACTTTTTGAGCTTGGACGACCTTTTCCAGGCGGCATAGGATTCCTATGGCCTCTTCTCTTGGGCAGTTGGAGAGCTGCACCATCGCTTTCTTCAAAAGAGGAAGAGGATGAAGAACATGGAGAAGAAGGGTGACCTCTTTCTCGCCTTTTTCTTCTCTTGTTTTCTCTCTTCCCTCTTTGAATTATAATGAAGGGGAGTATGCGATGGTCTTCTTCATTTAGGGGGTGTTGGAGAGCATTTTTCCCGCCGTCCTTGTGGAGCCATCTCCGCCGAGGTGGAGGGACACTCGCTTCTTTCTCGTTCTTTCAATGGGGGCTCTTCCATTGAAACTTGGGTTCTCCTTTGAGAGGGAGATGCCTCATCGAGTAGTAAGTATTTGAGCCCTTCGTACGGATCCTCCTCTTCTTCCCTTATCGGAGACAGTCCTCTTTGGAAGTCTCGCCAGGAGATTTCCTAAGTACTCTCTCTTCTTGGTGGGGAGTTTGGATAATACCATGGGTGTGCAATTGCTATAGCACTTCATCTTGGAGGGATGGATTTCCCAAAGCTTGTTGAATCCTAGAAAAAAGCATAGGGACATCATTAGGTTCTCTTTCATTAGCAAAATCAAAGCTATCAACATTCGTTTCAATCTCTTTTCCTTTGTCAGCCATACTAGCAAATTTTAGATGTAAATATTTACTTGTACTTTGGCCCTTCAAGCCCTAGTTGCTACTCCTCTTTACCTTCAAAGATAAGCACTCAAGCATCTATATCCGTGGCTCGAATATTACTAATTGCAAGGAATAGAAGAGAGGGTTCAACTGAGCTAAGACAACACCGATTCTTGTCAAGCTTCTAATAGCTCAATAATGGTTAAGCCATAGGCAAGCCCCATAGGACTCCATTATTAAGACCATTATTAAGACATTTAATGCACAAGTAACTTGTGTGTAGCAAAAAATGATAACATATTGAGCATTTCATTAATCTTGAACAAGTTCCTAATGAGCATAGAGAGAGTACTTAATTTGAGAGATCAACATAGCAATTTACACCTAGGTAGTTTGGCATTGAACGAGAGAGAAATAGAAATAGAACAATTGACAACATATGAGGACTGGATTTACATGGAACTGGTCCTTCCTCCACGGTCCTTCCTCTAAAAAGGCTTTGTATTATAGCTTCTCCCATCAAAGGAGACTTTTGTACAATACAATCTTTGTGTTCCTCCACAAAACTCGTCGGTGCAATGAAGATGGAAGCTTCATGCACCAAATTATTCTTGAAAAACACACCTAGTATCCCTAGACTCAGTCCCAAGACCTCACACACCTTCAAATATGGTGAGAGCTAGCAAAGAATGAGGAAAGATTGAGAGGAAGAAGATGTATCTTATGAAAAATAAGTATTCTCCTCACATATCACTCTAATAGCATAGCTTAGCTTAGAATTAGCATGGTAGAGGAGATGAGCATGCCATTGAAGCTTGGCTCTTGGTCTGATTTGCATTCCATAGCCAAGAGTTGTTGGTGTAGGCATCTAATTCTCAATGCTTGGAGAAGGAGATGGAGTTCTTACTCAACACATGATTTTTGTGTGTGTGTATAGCAAAGTGAGTTAGTGTAAAAATGCCAACCTCTCTCTCTCTCTCTCTTGGTCGACCCCTCTTCCAAGAAGCTCTTGCTAGCTTCCCATTGGTTCCTACAAAGCTTAGCCAATAGGAATTAGGAAGCATAATTGATAGCCTTGTGACAAGTGTCCCCCTTTCCCCTTTTGTGAGAGCTTTGGGTAATTAAAATAATTCATTTAAACTCTCATTGGACCTTTTAGTCTTCTGGCCAATAGGAATCAAGCTGCTGGATGCTCATTGGACCCCTTGTTAGACTATCAATAGTCCTCTGGGAGCTAATTTCTATTGGTTCTTTTATCAAGCATTTTTAAATTGATTAGATTAATTTTACTCTAGCCTAATTCTCATTGGTCCACCTCTATGGCCATCCAATAGGATTTGAGGGGAAATTGGGGGCAACTAGCCTACAAGCCTGCCATGTGTCCATTCTTGCCTTTGGAAAGAGCTTGGGAGTGTGTGCGTGTGTGTGTGTTTTTCTCTCTCTTCCCCTACCATTAGGGCTCTCCCCCTCCTTCCTAGGGATGTGAGAAGATTTTTAAGTCTTCCCATAGCCATCCAATTTTTCCACCTTTGGCTATTGGACTTTTTAGTTAAATTTTTGAAACCTTAGCCTATGGAAGTCTTAATGGTGTGAAACTTAGGTCTTTTAATCTCCATTGATGCACATTGCTCTTTTGTAGATTGCCCCCCTTTGGATCCCTATTTTCACTCCTTTGGATCCCTGTTGAGACCGGTCTGGTAGCGCTACCAATATTCTAGCTTTTACTCCTCTAGTACTTCCCCATATTAAATGATCAGTTTAACATGAGAAAATCATTTGAGGGAATTACATATTAGTTTTTATGACATAATCTTAAGCATCCAAGCACAACACAAATCATGGAAATATATGTAATTAAACTTTGAGAGAAGATTTTGTGATGATGTTGTAACAAAATTTGGATGAAATAGACTACAATGATCCCTCACATAATTGAATAAGAGATTCATACTACCATCATGTTTAAAATCTAAATTAAACCCAATAGAGACGAAATCACATGGCCATAAGTAGAAACGTAAAGAGAGACAGAAAAAACAAAGAGTTGACATGGTATTGAGGGTTCTAATGGGTGACCACCCATAAGGACTTTTGTATTATGGAAGCTTACAATGTAATGGTCCCGCGATTTGTGAGAATTTTTCTATGAAGCGTCTATAGTATGCAAACATACCTATAAAGCTTCTTAGTTCATGCAGATTCCTTGGATTGGGCCATCCTTTTATTACCTCTAGCTTTGATGGTTCCATTTGGATGCCATCTTGAGAGATAATGTGACCTAAATATTGAATCTCTTGTAAGAAAAATTTACTTTTCTTTCAATTAATATAAAGTTTATTCTCTCGTAAAACTTGAAATATTACCTGGAGTTGTTGCTTGTGTTCGTCTAATGAATTAGAGTAGATGACTATATCATCAAAGAACACTCTAGTAAAGCTTTGGTGAGGCTTGAATACCTTCTCCATCAGGCGGTTAAATGTGGCTGGTGCATTGGTCAAGCCAAAAGGCATGACAATGTACTCGTAAAGACCAAACATAGTGTGGAATGCGGTCTTTACAATGTCTTGATCAACTATCCTTATTTGATGGTAGCCACTTTTTAGGTAAATCCTACTGAAGTAGGCCGACCCCTATAGCTTATCAAATAGGTCTTCTACCCGAGGAATGGGAAACCTATTCTTGATAGTGATCCTATTTAGTGCTCTATAGTCGACACACATACGATATGTGCCATCATTCTTTTGAACTAATAACATAGGTGAACAAAATGGAGATGAGCTAGGCCTAACCATGCCTTTCTCAACCAACTCATGCACTTTCCACATAATCTCCTCTTGTTGAGCTTGAGAAATTGAATAAGGAGGCTTATTAGGCGGTGAGCTTCCAGGGAAAAATTCAATTGCATGTTCATCATCCCCTCATTTGGGAGGTAGCTCACAAGGGATGTCGTCAATGAAAACATCTTGGCATTCCTTGAGTAAATTGGATAACTCTAATTCCTTTTGATTGGTTATATCTTCTTTTGCTTAAACACTAGGTTCATTTTGAAAATCTTTAACAAAATTCATGTACACGGAAATAGAGCTCTTTATTGACTTATTGAAATCTTGCTTATGTACAATGGGTATGGTGCTACCCAACTCCTTAGCATCTATGTATATATATTTGTCTTTCAGGGAATTTAACATTGGCAGCCATGGAATCAAACCATGGTGCCCCAAGGATTACATCCTCATGTTTGAGAGGAGAGATGAACAAGTCCTCCTTGTCCACATAGTTTTGGACATGGAGCCTTAATTTCCCAATTAAGGGAGTGATTGAGGCTTCTTGTCCCTTGAAAGCACCATCGGTAGGTAGGACATCGCCCATCTCATACGCTTGGATGCCTAGCCTGGTGGCCAACTCTGTGGATATGAAATTGTGAGTAGAACCAGGGTGAAAGAGAATGAAAGCATCATGCTCTCTTACCTTTCCCCAAGCATGACATAGAGGAGATACTTTATGATGAGTATCCTCTTCTTGAATTTTAACCAAGGTAGCTCTAGGAGGCTCATTATGTGTATTCTTGTGGGGGCAAGCACGATAGGCATGCACTTGGTCCCCATACTAAACAATGGTTATCTTTTCAATAATGCTCTAGCTCTCCAGGAGAGAGTTAATTTTTGCCTTTATAAAGCTCCCTTGCTATATGACGTAGCTTAGAGGACTCCGTGAAGCCCTCATCTCCAAACGTCGCATCAAATTGTTGGATAAAGGCCAAGACTTTGTCCGTAGCACCAAAGGTGCCATCGTACGTAAGGAAAGAGATGTTCTTTCCTCCCTCTTTGAACTTTTTCATCTGAGCAGACCAAGCTCTATGAGCTTACCCGAAATATTTGTCGACCTGCGAACACTCGCCAAACCTCACTGAAATCGAAGAAAGTGAGCAGGCGTGTGTTGGAAAAGCTGGCGACTAAGCCCGGGAGGTTGCAACCTGCTCTAATACCAATTGTTGGAATTAGGGTTGCAGAGAAACACACACAGCTTGGAGAAGACGAAAGAAGCTCAAGGCACACAATCGAGAGTATGTTACTTAGTGTGAATGGAAAGATGGATAGCCCTAGAGTGATGGGCGTATATACAATGCACGGGGGGAAAAACCTCCTAAAGAGAGAAAAAATGCCCCGGTGGTCCTAGTGTGTTCACACACATCACTACCTCATGTATATGGTAACACCTTTGCGAGACTTTTGGACGTTGTCCTTCCTTTTAGGCTCATTACGATCCTTATTTTCCATGCGCTTAAGGTTTCTCTTAGTCCCTTGTTAAAAGTTGATTCTTGAAGCCACCATGGTATGGTGTATGACGCAGATATGGTGCGAGGCCTTTGGGAGTTGACATACTCCACCATATCCTCAGATAACCCGCACAAAATTGTTATTTTTTCTCTCTAAAATTCATCTTTTTGTAGATAGTGGCTTTGAGATGTAAATCCCAAAACTTGTTTACATATTTGTGAGATTCATAGGGAGAGAGCTTCTAGATTTTCCATTCGGTGAGTACTTTGTCTTTGGCATCGCTAGCCAAAAACTGCTTCATGATGGAAGATCTTAAAGCTTTCGCATAGCTACATGACGTAGCTTAGAGGACTCCGTGAAGCCCTCATCTCCAAACGCCGCATCAAATTGTTGGATAAAGGCCAAGACTTTGTCCGTAGCACCAAAGGTGCCATCGTACGTAAGGAAAGAGATGTTCTTTCCTCCCTCTTTGAACTTTTTGATCTTGGACGACCTTTTCCAGGCGGCATAGGATTCCTCTGGCCTCTTCTCTTGGGCGGTTGGAGAGCTGCACCATCGCTTTCTTCAGAAGAGGAAGAGGATGAAGAACGTGGAGAAGAAGGGCAACCTCTTTCTCGCCTTTTTCTTCTCTTGTTTTCTCTCTTCCCTCTTTGAATTATAATGAAGGGGAGTATGCGATGGTCTTCTTCATTTAGGGGGGTGTTGGAGAGCACTTTTCCCACCGCCTTTGTGGAGCCATCTCCGCCGAGGTGGCAGGAAACTCACTTCGTTCTTGTTCTTTCGATGGGGGCTCTACCATTGAAACTTGGGTTCTCCTTTGAGAGGGCGATGCCTCATCAAGTAGTAAGTTTTTGAGCCCTTCGTACGGATCCTCCTCTTCTTCCCTTATCGGAGAGAGTCCTCTTTTGGAAGTCTCGTCAGGAGATTTCCTAGGTACTCTCTCTTCTTGGTGGGGAGTTTGGAGAATACCACGGGTGTGCAATTGCTATAGCACTTCACCTTGGAGGGATGGATTTCCCAGGGCTTGTTGAAGCCTAGAAACAAGATAGTTTATAAGCATAGAGAGATCATTAGTTGCTCTTTCATTAGCAAAATCAAAGATATCAACATTCATTTCAATATCTTTTAGATGTAAATTTTTACTTGTCCTAGTTGCTACTTCTCTTTACCTTCAAAGATAAGCACCCAAGCATCTATATCCGTGGCTCAAATATTATTAATTGCAAGGAATAGAAGAGAGGGTTCAACTGAGCTAAGACAACACCACTTCCTGTCAAGCTTCTAATAGCTCATTAATTCCCCATAGGACTCCATTATTAAGACCATAGCTCTTGATGGTATCCGCATTAACTGCATAAAGTAGACATACTTCAAGGATGAAAAATCCATATTCTACTTACTCTTTTGCAATTAATAACACCAACCATTTGTAGCAAGCTTGAGGACCTCTCTTCTTGAGCAAGAAAAGAGAAACCAATAGCTCTAATAATGTAACATTTAATGCACAAGTAACTTGTGTGTAGCAAAACATGATAACATATTGAGCATTTCATTAATTTTGAACAAGTTCCTGATGAGCATAGAGAGAGTACTTAATTTGAGAAATCAACATAGAAATTTACACCTAGCTAGTTTGGCAATGGCAAAAAGAGAGAGAAATAGAAATAGAACAATTGACAACAGTTGAGGACCGGATTTACATGGAGTCCGTCCTTCCTCCATGGTCCTTCCTTCAAAAAGGCTTTGTACTATAGCTTCTCCCATCAAAGGAGACTTTTGTACAATACAATCTTTGTGTTCCTTGACAAAACTCATTGGTGCAATGAAGATGGAAGCTTCATGCACCAAATTATGCTTGAAAAACACACCTAGTATCCCTAGCCTCAGCCCCAAGACCTCACACACCTTCAAATATGGTGAGAGCTAGCAGAGAATGAGGAAAGATTGAGAGGAAGAAGATGTATCTTACGAGAAAGAAGTATTCTCCTCACATATCACTCTAATAGCATAGCTTAGCTTAGTAATTAGCATGGTAGAGAAGATGAGCATGCCATTGAACCTTGGCTCTTGGTCTGATTTGCATTCCATAGCCAAGAGTTGTTGGTGTAGGCCTCTACTTCTTAATGCTTGGAGAAGGAGATGGAGTTCTTGCTCAACACATGAGTTATGTGTGTGTGTGTGTGTGTGTGTGTGTGTGTGTGTGTGTGTGTGTGTGTGTAGCAAAGTGAGTTAGTGTAAAAATGCCAACCTCTCTCTCTCTCTCTCTCTCTCTCTTGGTCGACCCCTCTTCCAAGAAGATCTTTCTAGCTTCCCATTGGTTCCTGCAAAGCTTAGCCAATAGGAATTAGGAAGCATAATTGATAGTCTTGTGACAAGTATCCCCCTTTCCCTTTTGTGAGAGCTTTAGGTAATTAAATAATTCATTTAAACTCTCATTGGACCTTTTTTAGTCTTCTGGCCAATAGGAATCAAGCTATTGGATGCTCATTGGACCCCTTGGTAGACTATCAATAGTCTTCTAGGGAGCTTAATTTCTATTGGTTCTTTTATCAAGCATTTTTAAATTGATTAGATTAATTTTACTCTACCCTAATTGTCATTGGTCCACCTCTATGGCCATCCAATAGGATTTGAGGGGAAATGGCAACTGGCCTACAAGCCTGCCATGTGTCCATTCTTCCCTTTGGGGAGAGCTTGGGAGTGTGCGTGTGTGTTTCTCTCTCTTCCCCTACCATTAGGGCTCGCCCCCTCTTGCCCAGGGATGTGAGAAGACTTTTAAGGCTTGCCATATCCATCCAATTTTTCCACCTTTGGCCATTGGACTTTTTAGTTAAATTTTTGGAACCTTAGCCTATGGAAGTCTTAATGGTGTGAGCCTTAGGTCTTTTAATCTCCATTGATGCACATTGCTCTTTTGCAGACTGCCCCCCTTTGGATCCCTATTTTCCCTCCTTTGGAGCCCTGCTGAGACCGGTCTAGCAGCCTTACCAATGTTCTAGCTTTTACTCCCGTAGTACTTCCCCATAAAGTTTAACATGAGAAAATCATTTGAGAGAATTAGATATTAGTTTTTATGACATAGTCTTAAGCATCCAAGCACAACACAAATCATGGAAATATATGTAATTAAACTTTGAGAGAAGATTTTCTGATAATGTTGTAACAAAATTTGGATGAAATAGACTACAATGATCCCTCACATAATTGAATAAGAGATTCATACTACCATCATGTTTAAAATCTAATCAAACCCAAATAGAGACGAAATCACATGGTTATAAGTAGAAATGTAAAGAGAGACAAAAAAAACAAAGAGTTGACATGGTATTGAGGGTCGGAATGGGTGACCCCCCCATAAGGACTTTTGTATTATAGAAGCTTACAATGAAGTTAAATACAATCATGATACACCATCTTGCCACCAAAAAGATGGCCTTTTCATCGTGCCAACATGATGACCTTCTTTGATCAATCCCACAGTTTTGGTCTTCTCTGACCAAAAACATATACTCATTGGAGAAGCAACATCTTCTTCCTCATCAACATCTCTTCTTCATCATATAGAAGCATCACATTAAAAAACACACAAAGCTCTTTAAAAAAAGTGCATGCTTCTCTCTAGAAGAGTTTTACTTACAGAGGTGATCCATGCACTGTTCAAATGCATGCCATGTTACTTCTCCATCGTCTTCTCTGTAATTGGCATGAATGATGGACGAGAAAAGATGCTCCTGCAAATAATGGTAGGCGTTGTTCAAACATGAAATGGACACCATAGATATGTAGAGCTCAAAGAGAGGTGACTTCTGACTACGTTGATGGACGGTTACTAGTTCCCCAAACCCAAGTGGTGTGGGGGCGGGTACCTCCCTTGCCCCTTCAACGTGTTGGAGTGGGACTCCCTAGTCTCAAAGGTAGAATTAGACACCAACACCTCGTTCTCCAAGGATGTGTGGATTGTGAAGCAAGGGAGATCGCCTAGTGTATCCAACCATTGTCGCGGGTCATAATCATTGATGGGGACCTGCTCCTTAGCCATGTCATTGATACATGCCTTTTTTTTGTATCTGCTTCGTAGACTAAGTGTTGAGGGAGGGGTGTCCGATGGCGGAGTCTAACTCATATTCCAGCCTGAACTGTTTGTTGCCATTCTCTGGGATGGTAACCCACATAGTATCATTGGAAAACTGCACTTCATGAAATTACGTCCTGCTCTTGACTGATTGAGAATAAGAGCTAGTAAATATCCTACGAAATATATTCTTCTCCAAATCCCCAGTCGTGAAGTGCTCTTGCATGCCGTAACCGGGTGGGAGCTATAAGTAGAGGAAAGCAACCCTCCACTTGTGTAGGCGCACTATCACAAAATCTAAATTGAATGTGATTCCTGAACCACTAGAGGCACGTACTCCACTACTCTAAGAGGCTTGATCTTATGCTGGTCTACCAAAGTGATAGTGAGTGGGGGAAGTCCTGGTGGTTGAGTGGTATCCTACGATATGTTCGCAACCAAAATGAGGAATGCGCCAACTATGCCCACGGGTAGTTGGTCCCATCTATTGTATTTTCAGTAGCCAATAGAGGAAAAATACCATTAATGTCTGTGGTGGGGAGAGGGGAGGGGGAGCACATACACAGATTCAACATTGTTTTGCTCGACACCTGACACCAAGTCAGGATGGCCGAGTGGTCTAAGGCGCCAGACTCAAGTTCTGGTTCTCGTGAGAGAGCGTGGGTTCAAATCCCACTTCTGACAGAGCTCTGATGTCTAGCGTGTATTGCAGCTGTCGTCCGAAGTGCACGAGCTGTTAGCTTTTGCCGAGCACAGCCAAAAAGACAAGGGAAAATTCCCAAAATACCCCTCATATTTTGTCAATAATTCCCAAAATGCCCTTCAAATTTTCCAAAATTCCCAAAATACCTCTGGTTGTGAGAGTAAATTTATCCAAAAATTAAAACAATTGTAGCTTTTTTTCATAAGAAGACTGATTGTCTATGAATACAAGATACTAAAACTAGAATTTGAGCTGGTTATGTAGGCTTTGCAGATGAATTGCTTCATTATTTTTAGACATAATTGTCTTTTTTTTGGGAGGTAATTTGTGACAGATTACATGCTAAGCACTAGAAAACGGATATACATTGTCAAAAACGAATAAAGATTAGGAAATAGTGAACAATCCAGCTAAAATAGATACAAGGGTATTTTGGGAATTTTTGAAATTTGAGGGGTATTTTGGGAATTTCCACAAATTAGAGGGGTATTTTGGTAATTTTCCCAAAAGACAACTTCAACCTTAGGCCTACCTAGTACAGTGCTCATTTGCAGTGGCTTTTTGTACATATCAAATCCACCCTTGTTGCAAGCGTGAGAGAGTCCTCTCATTCATTGGCTGCCTTGGAGAATATGCACATTTCATCGATATAGATTGCTTGCTCTACTCTCAATTGCGTTCACGTATTTAAGGTGTTATTATCCGATTGATCATAACTCCTATAGGAATCACAACCAAGGCTACTTTTTTATCTCTTGATGCCTTTGCACCACTGCCAGCAACATACATATGTCCACTATGACACCCAATGGAAATGATGCCCCTGATAGCTTGTGTGCTGATGATATGACTCCATGCTTCCTCTGATGCAAATCACGGCACCTTACCATTTCAACCAAACTTTCTTCATCCATCTCTCCCATCGTGCATAGGTTTGTTTGGTGACTTTCTTCCTTGCGGCCATTTCCTTGCCCTCATATCTACGAGTACATAAATTATAAATAGACAGTTCAATGGCACCTTGCTTACCTCCACGTCAAAGCCTAAACGGATTGATCTCAAAACCCGCCATGCCATCGGCCTCCAACTCTTCATAGGTATTGGAAATAGTGTAATAAGCATGTGTTGAACAAAAACCGTTGAGATAGGGAGAGCAAGGAAGAGAGGTACTATTTTGGAAATATCTACCATAACAGCAACCCATCCTTTGTATGCATGTTGAAAGGGGAAAAGAGGGGAGATGAGAGATCTTAAGCGGAAAACTCTTACTTTCTAATGCATGTATATGCAGTCAAGGGGAGTTGGCCTGGTGGTAAAGCTGAGGGGCTCCAAGCACACCCACTATGGTTCAACCTCTGAGACATGTGTGTGTGGGTGAGTGGGCGCAATCGCATAAAACTAGTCGAAGCGAAGCTTCGAACGGCTTTATTGAAAAAAAAAAGAAAGGTGATGGAGAGGTAGGGTCACTACCAAGATTAAAAGAAAAACTAAGGTGTAAGAGCTCCTTTAGTATCTGTCAATGCTCACTTATCTTTGGGTTTTTTTTTTTTGCAGAACTCACAATGGTGAGTATATTATATTAGCATAACCAAAAATTATCTGGTGAGTGCTTTGAACCAACTTATTTTTGTTAATGTTGCCATGACTTGCATTCCTTGCACCTTCTATGATTTCTTTCTGAATCTATAGAATGTGGATTTTCCTTTGCATACCATGCTTGTTTTGCATTGTCCTAAAGTAGTGTATTACTTTTATTCAAAAGGATTATAAAAACTACGCCTAATACAGAGATCAAAATATTTGCTTCCACTTATCCTTCCAAATAGTTTTCATGAAGCAGCAATCTAAAAAGCCTACAATTCACATGGACTAAGTCACTAATTTCAATTTGTTAAAGACTAAGGTAGGTCAATAGAAAGGGAGAAAAGGTGGTCATGGCTTGCAAGAACAATATCAATTCACAAAGGAGAGGAGCTGTTGAAGGCTCGAAAAGTGAACGGTAGCATTAGGCAAGTGATGCAACATTGGGTAGTGCCCAATGGCATTCAATGTCATAAATCCATGGAAGATAGGAATCTTAGTGGGCAATCCAATCCCAATAGTAGGCAAGTCTCTCACTGTGTCTTTGTATGTACCCAAGGGATTTAGACTATATAAAAAAGGGAATGCTACCTGCGAGCGAACAGTTTTGGAAAAACCCCTATTTACGACATTGGACTCAAGTGACTTCACATGATAAGGTGAATCAAAGAGAGAACCTTTTAGCAAAATGAAATATTTATAACCAATTTATTTACAAGCGACATGGTTTCCAAGAAGAATGTTGAGATGTCAAGCTCAACATGTACTACTCTTGGATGACTATCACTGACTGTCATCATCAATGGTGTGCCTTGGTGGATATATATATCTCTGCCAGTGATACTATAGTTGGATTACACCAACTAATTGGTCTACCTACAGAAGTGTTAACACACTTAACAATCCATCCCAGTCACTAACACTTCACACTCGACCATTGTACTAGTTTTCTCTTATGTTGTACTTTTCCATTTTATGCTTTGTGTAACATTTAATGGCCTACTAACATGTGTGTAGCAGAAAATAGCATGAACATAGTGAGCATTTCATTAGAATAGATTCCTAATGAGAATAACAAGAGTGCTTGGGTGGAGAGAGCAACAAAAAGGTATAACACCTAGTAAGATAGCATGAACAATACTTCAAAAGAGAGAGAAATTAATCTATTGACAACAGTTGAGGACCGGATTTAGACGGAGCCGGTCCCCCCTCCAAAAGGCTTTGTATTATGGTTTCTCCCATCAAGAGAGACATTTTACAATACAATTCTTTGTGTTCCTTCAATACTAGCTAGTGCAATGAAGATGGAAACTTCAAGCACTAAGCAAAACACTTATAAAACACAACATCGATTCCCTCACGGTCTCAGACCCAAGACCTCACACACCTTCGAAGATGTTGAGAGCTAGTGGGGTATGAGAGTAGATTGAGAGGAAGAATGAGTAGTCTTATGAGAAAGATGTACATCTCCTCACATAATCACTCATATTAGCATAGTTTAGCTTAGTAATTAGCGTGGTAAGGAGATGAGCATGCATTGAAGCTTGGCTCTTGGTTGGATTCACATCACAAAGCCAAGAGTTGTTGGTGTAGGCCTCCCTTCTCACAAGCTTGGAGTAGGTGATAAGCTTTCCATTAAAGCTTGAGAAGGAGAGAGAGAGAGAGTCTCCTTACTCCACACATGGACTAGTGTGAGTGTGTATGCAATAATGCCTTGAGAAAATCAGCCCGCCCCCTCTCTCTTGGTCGACTCCTCTTGTTATTTGCTCATGCCCACACCCTATTGGACCTCTTCAGGCTTAGCCAATGGAATTTCAAGAGCATAAGTGATAGCCTTCTGGCAAGTGTCCCCGTTTCTTGTTTTGTGAGAGCTTTAGGTGATTATTTAATGCAACTAAACTCTCATTGGACCCCTTTGTCTCCTGGCCAATAGGAATCAAGCAAGCCATTGGGCTGCTAAATGCTCATTGGACCCCTTGGGAGACTGTCCAATAGTCTTCTAGAGAGCTTAATTCTTATTGGTTCTTTAACTAACTATTTTTAAATTAATTAAACTAAATCTACTCTAACCTAATTCTCATTGGTCCACCTCCATGGCCATCCAATAGGATTTGAGTGCACCTTGTGGGCATCTGGGCTAGGGAGCTCACATGTGTCCCTCATTCCCTGTGTGTGTGTGTGTGTGTGTTTCTCTCTCATCCCCTTACTTGCAAGGCTCTCCCCCTCCTATGTAGGAGCCATGAAGACTTTTTGGTACACACACAAAGCATCCAATTTTCCTAGTGTTTTACCTTTGGACACAACCTTTGAATTTTGGAACCTTAGCATTTTAGAAGTCTTAATAGGTTGAACCTTAGGGTCTTTTAAGCCCATTGTTGCACATTGCTCTTTTGGAGATGGCCCCCCTTTGGATCACTATTTTCCCTCCTTTGGATCCCTAATGTGGCCGGTCTACCAGGTTAACCAATATTCTAGCTTTTTCTCCCCTGGCACTTCCCCATATTAAACGATCAGTTTAACATGAGAAAATCATTTAGGAGAATTAGATATTAGTTATTATGACATTACCTCTCTCTTGAAATCAGACTCGTCCTCGACTATGGGGTAGAGAAGATAAATCCTATTCATTAGTCCTTTTTCTAGCGATTAGAGGATCCCTATGTTACCCTACGACATCGTTCCAGAATGGATGATTAGTCCATTTGGCGCTTGAGAGCCTAAGCTGCCCCACAAGCATGTCTGCACATTAGTCCTATCAATCTTCCATAGTAGAGCGACAAGCTCTACTTGGTGTTTGCAAGACGCCGTCTCCGCAAACTTGATCTAAGCATGCATAATACTTCATATTTGTGCACAATAAAGAAAAAGAGAGTCTTATAAGACAAAAACTGTGTTGATTTTAAACATTTGTACATTTGCTTACTCTAGGAAAACATTGTAAGCATTGACAAGGTTTAGGTTATCCTTCAATTGTATGCCTTGCTTCTATCTAGCATCTTCAAAAGGATAATTCTTAAACTTAATAAGATATCGTTGGATAGTCTTACCGCCTGTTAGTACCTTGTCTTCATTTCAGAGAATGGACTCAGGCTACAAAGAAGCTCTGGTGGGTCTTCAATAGTTTGTTCTTGAGGTGGCTCTCCTTTGTAAGGCTTTAATAGGCTCACATGAAAATGATTGGCTCTCCTTTGTAAGGCTTTAATAGGCTCACATGAAAAGCATTGTGTATGAGCCAATGGTTGGGCAACTTAAGTTGATAGGCCATCTCATTGATTTGCCTAAGAATTTGGAAGGGACCATAGTATCTTTTTGTTAATTTAGCATGGTACTTTTGGTGTCCCGTAGGATTCTTGCCCGTCGTGTGCCTTAATCGAGCCTTGGGAAATTTGAGTAAGACCCAATCATTTTCTTTAAAGGCTTGGGCTCTTCTGTGCTTGTCAACAGCAGCCTTTTGCCTTTGCTGTGAGATACAGATAGCATCCTTAATCTTTTGGAAAGATTCTTGTAGGTCTCGGCTATATTCATCTGCAGCGAAGATCTTCCCGCGTACCTTAAGTAGCAGGGGACTTTTTTATCTTCCCTCAATTACATCAAAAGGTGCTTTTCCCGTGGAAGTATGTACACTGTTATTGTAGGCATACTCCACTAAGGGTAAGTACTTCTCCCATTGGTATCAAATAATTACAAATTCAAGCCATGCTCGTACCAACAAGCCATGAAATCTCCCAAAAATTACACACATTGGAGATACATCAATGGATAGTGGAGCCACTCCACGGCAATCAAAAGAGAAGACTGACTGAACATGGAACAACCCTCCACATGAGCAGGAACCCATACAAATAAACCTGCAAGCCATTGCGGCACCAATTGCCATATTCCACTCTTCAGTGTTCTTCTGTTTGCAGTGGTGACGATAATCCCTTCCCCGCTTTCTTGTATAATCTTCGTGAACCTAGATGTTTCTAGGGCATTCTTGAAGACCCGACAATTCCTCGCCTTCCAGATGTGTTTGAAGTAGCAGAATCTAATAATTGTGTACAAATAAGCAGCACTTTCCTTTTAAGCACCTTTCTCCCAAGGCAGAGATCATTCTTAAAGAGCATTATCTTCCAGGTATTTTGAATCCATTTGCAAATCGTCCCTTCCATGTCACAGATCGTTGGGCACTCCTTGAATAAGTGAGGGAGGTCCTCACTAGCCATTCTGCATTGCAAGCATCTATCAAGCCCAATACCTCTGGCTAGAACCTTCACATCAATTGCAAGGATCCCCACAAAACCTTCCACACTTGTTTGAAGTAGCAGAATCTAATAATTTGTGTACAAATAAGCAGCACTTGGCTTTGAAGCACCTTTCTCCCAAGGAAGAGATCATTCTTAAAGAGACTTATCTTCCAAGTATTTTGAATCCATTTGCAAATCGTCCTTGCCATGTCACAGATCGTCGGGCACTCCTTGAATAAGTGAGGGAGGTCCTCACTAGCCATTCTGCATTGCGAGCATCTATCAACCCCAATACCTCTGGTTAGAACCTTCACATCAATTTCAAGGCTCCCCACAAAACCTTCACCCCTCTTGATTCTAGCAATTGCTTACCCAACTACTTGTTCAGGAGGGAGAACCAATTTTTCGAGACCCTTAGGCTGTTGTGAACGTCCTTGGTTTGAGGTTTAAGGAAATGTATGTTCTTAGGCCATCACCATGCTTTCCGCTCGAACTTGGACTCATAGATAGGCAGCCAACATCTGTCTAGCCGTTCTAAAGATCTATTGACCATCAGTGTTTTAGTCCCACTAATTGGGTAACCAAATGGTCTATTCCTTTGCAACTTTTGTTGCTGCTCTCCCAAAGATGGCCCAGCCATCATAGTCCTTTGTTATTTATCTTTCTGGCAACCTCCCTCCAAAATGGGTTTAGTAAGATGCTTCTCGCCTTAGATAGGAAAGGGGACTAGTGAGATATATAGTTGTGAAAATACCTTGTTATCTCTCCCCATTCCAAGGACTCCGTTGCTCTATTGCATTTTCAAACTAGCTCGTCCGTTGTGCCCCCAAGTCTGAGGCCAGACCACCAAGGGGCAAGCAATCGATCGTGCACCTCAAGCCCTTTCCATTGACCACCTTGAGAGCACATGTTAGCCTTGTCCATCATGTCCTTTGTCATAATAGCCCATACTTGGTCTTGCTTCATGATTTCTACCAAAAACTTGGCACAGTGGGTCTGCGCATGAGTACTAGCGTCAAGGATCTTGACACCATCTTGCTCTATTGGTCTTGCAACGGCCTTGCATCTAGCCTAATCCTAGGGGGTCGAGTCTTTGGTGTTGTTTTTCTATAAGAATATTTTAACCAATTTCAGGAATTCTTTCCAGTTGCATTTGGCTAACTTAAGCATCCGACCATTGAAGGCTATGTATGGGAGCATAAGCGTGTTGATCACTTTCACTCTGCTTGGGAAGGGAAAAAGCGCATATTCCCACACTTTGCATCTTGCTTCTTACCTTATTCAATACCCCTATGAATCTTTTCTTGTGGGTAATTTCCACCCCAGAGGGGCTCTCAGGTGATGAAATACCTTTCCTTTTAAGACTATCTCCCCGGTACACATCGACGGATTCAAGAAGTCATTTTTTGAGAGTGCAGTCAATCTTGATTTTTCAATACTACATTTTGACCTTGAGGCTCGGGAATACGTTTTCACAATCTTTAGAACCTTTCTAATCACCTGAGGGAAATCTTTGAGGAAGATCAGGGAGTCCTCTGCAACGAGCTTTGCAAGCAGTTGGTTGTTGTTAGGTAGGGATGGCCCTTAAATATCCCCTCTTGTAGCATTGTCTTCAAGCATGGAAACCAAAGGATGAGATCCGATGATGGTGAACATCAAAGGGGCTAGCAGGCATCCCTACTTGATTTATCTTTTGACCTAGAATGTACCCACAATTCTCTCATCGAACAAAAGCTCAGATTAGCTACCAACACCAAGGGTGCATACCAATAATCTACGCATCCACGGCCCAAAGCCCAACTTCATGACATCTTTAATGAACGACCATGTGATCTTCTCATAGGCTTTATCTAGATCCAGTTGTAACATGATACACTCTTGCTTAGTGAATGTTGCATACTCTATGCCGACAATTTCTACCAAAATGTTATCATAGATTGATCTTCCCTTGTTGATAAATCCATGCTGGTGGGGAGTATTAGCTTTATCAAGGAGGGAGAGAGCCTAAGGACAATGTTTTTGGCAATAATTCCATAAGACATTGACATCATAGCTATGGGATGCCAATGTTCTAGTTGGGAGCAACAAATTTGTTTGATGATAGGTCTGCTTTTTATGCTTGATTCAAGGACCCCATTGACCAGGGCTTGATTAGCCATTTGCATGATTGAGGACTAAAGATCATCCCAAAATTATTTGAAAAACTTAATAGTCAATCCATCCCACCCAAGGGAGTTCTCCTTGCCTAATGCTTGCATTGCGAGATAGCCTTCCTCCTTAGTGAATGCCTTCTCCAAAAAGTTGGTGTATGTCTGAGTAGGATAATATTTTTTTGAAACTCCCAAGAAGAGTATTTATGGCTTCATCCACTTTTAGGGAACGGGCCTCAAGTGAGTGATCAAGCATCAGATGAGCCATTTTTTTTGGGTTCTTAACATCATTCTCTTCCCCATTTGTGAGTGAGTAGACAATGCCCCAATTTCTTGTGACGTTTAGGGCCATGAAGAAGTGTCCTTGATTATCTTCCTTTGACTAAAGGAAGGTTTCTCTAGATAATATTGTGTCCTTCCTCACGTCCTCAAGTTTTCGTTTGGTCACATCAACTTTAGCTTCTAGCCACCTTTTATGCTCAGCTTCAGAGGTTGACCGTTCCTGACTTTTGGAGGTTAGTAGCTCTATTTCATTAGCAAGTTGCTTCAAGCCCTCCTCGTGATATTTATTCCTTCTAGGGCCTACAATTCTTGTTTCTTTCTAATATTCTTGGAAAATATATACCAAGCCGCCCTAGGGCTTGCTAAATCCACATCTTTACAAAGATTTCTCATAACTTTCAAGGCCAGGCTTTTGAAAAAAGGTTCTTTGGAAAGGTGATCCCCTATTATAAGTAGCTTCTTAGCCCATTGGAGGAAATGACATTCACCTTTGGTTTTTTAGAGTTTCATGCGCAAAGATAAGTGATCAAATAGGAACTGTGTAGTCATCACCTTCATATCAAGCAGCGAAGGCAACTAGTCAGCTTGAGGAGAACAATAGCATCGGTCAAGTAGAGATGCCATGCCGGCATACTACAGGTTGGTGTACGAGAACCTTACATGTTTTAATGTTCATTCTCATGCATGTGTTCATCAACTTCTTCACTGATGAGGAGCTTAGGAAGACTCCAACTATGTTCATCTACAAGTCTTAAGAAATGCCTCGATTTTTTGGAAGAGTGTTGGGAGTTCATGATTTTGATGGAATCTTATGTAAAGTAGATAAGAAGTATGTTGTGTGTAAATGCATGATAGCTTCTCATAACTTCATACCTTCCTTCCACTACATAAGGTGGAATCAAGTGAATGGGAATCTAGTAGTTGTTGATCAGTATTTTCATGATTATATGACTAATCCTTTGAGGATGCTTGAGGTTTGATGTGGACCTGACTTTCTGGCCGTTCTTAGCATTCGAGGCATAGTAGTCAACGTGGGGTCATTGATAAGGAGTTGTGCAACCAGCAAGTGCTATTTTACATATATCAGAAGGTGTTAGATTCCAAAGGGATATTTGCCAACAAATGTGCTACCTACCATCCCCATCAATGATCATCACTATGTAATGCGTGATGATATCATGAAACTAATTGATTTGAGAGAGGACTATTGCCTTGTTATAATTTCTCAAGATCTACTAGAGGATCGCAATATAATCAACCTTAGCAAAGACAAGTACTCTATTATGGATGCTCATGTAACAACAATTGATTTTGTCAAACACCCAGTAGAGGCAATAGCAATGGTTTACAGGGATGTAGCTGCATGTGCCGCGACGCGCCCAACGGAGTCAAAGTTCAAGGTGATACAAGAAAGGCTTGGAATCATAGGGATGGGGAGAATTACTCCATCAACAATGTATGCACCATCATCATCCTCTGCAGCCGAGAGCTCATAGGACTTATGCATTGCAATAGTAAAAGAATATGAAAATCAAAAGGTACAATTCTATGTAAGTGATTTTCATAGATGAAGATGAAAATAAAAAGGTATAATTCTATGTAAGTGATTTTTAGAGATGAAGAGTTTCATGTGTATGTACCAACACTTGTATTTATTTTTCGTAGCTTGTGGTCTATGATGATTTCAATACTCGTCCTAGTGGATGAGGCAAGGGAGATTAAAGAAATAATTCCTGCCTTGGACAATACTTGGAGAATTTGCACGCCCCAAATTTCCTTTGCTTTCATTCCAGCTTCTCTGAGAACAAGACTTAATTTCCTCTTTTTGTATTGAAGAAACTCTCAAGATATTTAGGAGGCGCAGCTATTAGATGGAACATAGACAAGGTCATGCTGCTAGAGAAGCAAGCAGCGATTTTAATGTTTAGTGTTAGGCCTGGCATCTATGGCATGTGTAGTCACTACTTTTTGACACATGCTATATATGTTTTAGCTTGTGGAATCACAAACCCACACCATTTGGCACAATACGAAAAACATGATTTGCTAAAAAATAAGCAGTCAGTCCTTCAACTTATAGAAGAGGCCTGACAGTCTGAGGCAAATGAGGAGACTAGATTTCCCAACCTCAAGGTGCATGCGCCAGATGTTGATGAAGAAACACGTTGTTAAAAAAGACCAAGGCACAAGTAGGAGGGCCCTTTGAGAAAGGGCAAGAGGCCAAAGTATTTTGTAACTCTTCCCAATGACTAGAAACAGTTCAAACGTAAATTTTTTATGCATTAAGGTTGGATCCATTTTGTAGCAAAATCTTGTTGCACAGTAATGTATTTTGTTGCAACCATCATTTACAAATCAAAAAGTTGGAATTACATAAAGTATTCTAGCTAGTATAAGGTTTGTGTATGGAGTTATGGCACAACTTGCAACGGTGTTGTCCAAACCCTTCCCTCACATTATTTCTATAGCCTTCAATCTGCATGTCATCTTGTTACAGAGGATAACTCCCATATCTCCCTCCTTCATCTTTTGTTAGCTAATATCAATGCATGGCCAATATGAATTTCTTCGACTTGTTCCTTGCGATGTGACATGTGCATAAGTTTCCTATACATCCATGGAGGTAGCTCCTCTAAGATGTTGGATTTATCTACACCACCTCCATGTCAAGTACAGATAATGTGTTGCACACATAACAGGAAAAAACAGTTGAAGGGTACATATTTTCAATTCAAAAGATTAGCTTATCATCAAAGTCGAAGGCTCGACCCTGTTGAGCAAGATCTAGGCATATATGAAAAGGAACTCCTCGTAGTTCTACATGCCTTAGACTCATGGAAGCACTATTTATTGTGGACTCCTTTCATTCTGCGAACGGATCACCAAAGTCGTAAGTACTTCATGACGCAGACCAAGCTCTCCGACAAAAAAATGAGGTGGGCAAATTTCCTTTTGCAATTTCATTTTCATATTGCTCACATTGCTGCCAAGCATAATCAAGTAGCCGATGCACTCTCAAGACGACCGAGAGTGAATGTGGTTTCCATAGCAACTCACAATGAGCTATCCTCTATGATAGATGAGTATGCTATTAATCTCGATTTTAGAGATGTGATTTCATCCCTTGCATTAGGAAAGAAAGATAAATCATTTACTTTACAAGATGGTTATCTTCTCTATGGCAATAGACTATGCGCTCCTAACTCACTACGTGAGAAAGTAATCTATGAATCTCATGTTCCTCCTTATGCGGGGCATAGAGGGATTTAGTCTACCCTAAAGGGGATTGAAACATATTTCTATTGGCCTACCATGAAAGCAAACATACAAGAGTATGTTTCTAAATGTGTGGTATGCCAAAAGACGAAATTTGATAGAGGGAAGAAGCAACCTGGATTGCTTAAACATTTTCCAATCCCTAATTCACCATGGGAGAGCATATACATGAATTTTATCTTTGGATTGCCTAAGTCTATCCATGGGAATACGAGAATATGGACGATAGTAGACAGGTTCAGTAAACAAGCTCATTTTATACCTATAAAGACTATCAAAGCCTATCAAATGGCAACCCTCTTCATTTCACAAATCTTCAAGTACCATGGATTGCCAATGTCCATAGTGTCAGATAGAGATCCTAGAATGACCAGTAATTTTTGGAAGGGTCTCTTTGAGAATTTAGGGACAAGGCTAAACTTCTCTTCGGCCTATCACCCGCAAACGGATGGCCAAAGTGAAATAACTAGCCTAACAATTCTTGATCTACTAAAAGCCTATGTAACAGAAGTAGATCAAAGATACCAATGGGAGAAGTACTTACCCTTAGTGGAGTATGCCTACAATAACACTGTACATACTTCCATGGTGTCGGAATGTGTGCGGTCTAGCTGGGAAGGTGCAAAACCTCTGGCTGTGAGAGTTCCTCATCAGAGTCACAAACACTTTGTGAAAAGCGATTGTGGAGAATCACCAACCCTCTTTCTAAGGGTGACTAAAAATCTAAGAGTGTTTGTGACAGCAAAGTCACAAACCTTCTTTACTATTGTGCTTGGAGATTGCTTGTTTTCGTAGTTGAGATTATGATGAGAGGATCATCAAATCACATTCAATTTCACTTAAAAAGACCATTGAAAAACACTGAACTTTTAGCCATGAAACCTCAATGTTCATACAAGCAAAAATCTCACTCAAAACCCAAACCTCTTTCATGGTATCATGTAGCCTCGCCCCCAATTGAAAGGAATACTCGAGATTCCACCTTTTGTGACCATTTTTTAAATTTTCAGAGATTTAAGAGCTTCAAACAATTGAAAGGAAAACTCGAGATTCCACCTTTTGTGACCATTTTTTTATTTTTCAGAGATTTAAGAGCTTCTATATTGAAGCCCACACACCATTTTGATAAGGGGAAACCCTAATTCACTCCCTCATAGGCTTAGATACAAGATTGCGAAGAGGCGGGACTGCAGCACACATAGATTGGGCAACCATGGAAGCTATTGCACAGTAGAGAAAAATTGCTGTTTTTTCTTTTGTAAAAAGCCCCCTCTCTCTAACCCACGGAATTTTTCAGCTGATGTGTCAATTTTTAGGCCATTTTTCTACTTTGGACCAAAACTAGGCCATTTTCAGCTCATTTTTTACCCAAAAAAAATACCATATTTGATGCAAAAAATCCCAAACGTAGTCAAAAAAATCCCTAAATTTGTGGGATCACTTGCATAAGCATAGATAAGCATCATTTTTTATCAACATATCAATTTGGGTCACTTTCCATGTAAGACGGCGCCTGTTAGGTGCTATTGTTTGCAGTTTTTACCCGCATCGGTCTTTATAGGCGAGATGAGTGTGCCACCATGAAACACTTGGAATATGTACACTGTCAAACCAAATTAAGCATCTTATCAAGTATGAAAGCACTCAAAGACACCACATCGAGGGCCATGATTCCCTGAGTAGGTATGTATGTGATAGCAACTACAGAAGTTGTTTTAGTATATATCACAATATGTACATTATTACTTTTCTTTCCATGCATGGAGGAGTGTCAAAAGTGAGGTGAATTTTTTGAATGTCACACTATGTACGTGCCACGGCACGACATCCACCCCCTCTGAACCTGGACATGCTCCGGCATGTGCCAAGTGGATTGCTTCTTTTTTTGCATACGCCTTGATTGTAAACATCCAATTAGAGTCACACTAAGCACATAGTTCCCACCTGGATCATAAGGAAAGCATACAATATTTTTGTTATAAGATCATAACCATATGATAATTAATGCATTCCCTAGACTGATAGGCATTAGATTAGAGAGATATCCATCAAGAACATCAAAGCATTTCCCTCTATCAAAGGGCACATAAATATTCAAAGAAAGTCCATAGCATCATAATGTCCTCCTGGGTCATATGGTAACATCAAAAAGTCCCACGTATGCCACATAGCATGAATTTCTAGTGAATTTGCATCACCCCGTTGTCGTGCAGCTCCGCTCCCATGCTAAGAAATATGCCAAGAAGATGTAGATCAAGCTTCTTGAAGCCTACACATTTAATGGTCAGTGATCAAGGCTTGTTAATAGGCCAAGTTTAATGATTAATGTATGTCAGATGCGGCTTAAAAGGGCCAACATATGCCTTAATGATTCCAAAAATGATTATGCTTGAAGTGGACACAAATGGGAGATTATGATCTAAAACTACAGTGCTTGAAGTGCTCTACCAGCCTATCTTTACGGCTCGTCGATTGGAGCTACGGTGAAGAAGTTATGGCAGTTTAAAGTTGAAGTCGATTGCAGATCTGTACCGGATTGTGCAACTGCAGCTGAGGTGACAGAAATGAAATGAATACACGGGCCTGAAGTGCTCACTTTTTGGAGCACCTCGGTCTTTCGAGATTAGTGATCGGGGTTCCGGTTGCCAAGATATGAGCCGTTAAATATTCACAGGGGGCCGGCTCCGTACCACTCAATCAGGCTGGCTCGGATGGAGTGCCATCTAGGATTTTTATAGCCTCAACAGGGTTAGTATACATTTTATGTAGCTCAAGAGGTTTACAGGGATTTATGGCTCATCAGGCAAAGTCCGACTTGATCAGAAAAAAGGGCTTGAGGCCGATGACAATTGTCGGCGTGCTACTGAACTGGGTAATTGTGGCATTATTCGAGATGCTGGTATGGATAGTAAAATTCACGATGATATGGTTAGTGAAAGATTTTTGGAGGAGATGACACGCTTAGCAATGCCCTGGTTATGTATGATAAATTTGGTGCCCGTTAAAAGGTTGCCCGACTTGAGAAGGTTGCCCGGCTTCAAAGGCCACCCAAAAACTTGAGAAGGCCGCCCAAAGGCAACCAAAGAATTGGGGCATTGGACGCGGACAATGAAGCTTTGCCCACCCATAAGCCAAATTACCTTAGCTGTCCATATTCACAAAGGGTGCCCGCCACTAGAGGTCGCCCACTTGAGGAATTAAGGGCAAATGGGAAAGGGAAAATAAATTAAAAAAACGGCATGGCGATGGCGAGCAGCGGGAGAGGAGCGCAGGGTGGAGATCCGAGCTCGCGCTGGCCAGCACAGTGATCGGATGAGCTCGGCAAACAAGCATATTTTTCGGGGCTCGCGAGGGCACTCCATTTGACACCAGTGGTGGCGCATTTTGTGCAAGTCCGAAACAGTGCCACATCAGCAGAGGGGATTTTTATGCCTCCCTAGCAACGACGGCGCCGTCGTTGCTAAGGGAGGGAGCATGCTAATAATAGGGGACGCCTTGTGCATGAGGGGTATTGCAAGAAAAATGAGCTTGAGGAAGGGAGGGGCCAATGAGAACTAAGGAGGGCAACCAAAGCTTAGCAAGGCGAAGAAGAGGAAGGCGGAAAGGAGTCGAAGGGCAAGGAGGGAAGAGCTCCCTCTCTCTCGCTCTCATCCTCAAAGCAAGGTTGGAGAAGGCAAAGCCTTCTCTCTCTCTCTCTCTCTCTCTCTCTCTCTCTCTCTCTCTCTCTCTCTCTCTCTCTCTCTCTCTCTCTCTCTCTCTCTCTCTCTCTCTCTCTCTCTCTCTCTCTCTCTCTCTCTCTCTCTCTCTCTCTCCAAGGATCCATGCTAGGGAAGGGGCAAGAAGAAGGAGTCGAGACTTATACTAGAGAAAGAGGCCGTCAAAGCGAGGTGAGCTCGGCAAGAGGCGTGAAGGGAGTTAACAAAAGAGGAGAAGGAGACCTCGGCTAGCAAAGCCGGCAAGGGAGGATTTGAAGAAGGATACAGGCTACTTCTCAAACGTGGCTAAGAACAAGGGCAAAGCAAAAAGGAAGTCTCTCGCTCTCGTGCTTGAGAAGCAAAACCAAGGATCTCTCTCATACATAAGCAAGCATGAAATTGTCTCTCTCGTCGAGCATAAGATGAGCGGCCATGATTAAGAAGGCAAGAGGAAAGCACGAGGTAGGCAAAGCAAGGGTTAAAGCATCAGATAGCAATTGAAGAGCAAGAAGAAGTTAAAAGCTGTGAGTGGCCATTAAGCCAGTGCAAAGCATAAGGAGCAGGAAGCTGCAAAATAATTGGCAAAATTGAAGCTTGATGATCGAGGCAGTGAACTGAATTGAAACTTGCAGAATCCGCGAGGTATTTGAAGCAGATAAAGCGACAAGAAAATTTCCATCACCAACATCAGTCCAAAGTTGATTAAGCATTTTGTTAAGTCCGGTGTCGTTAACGGCCCGATTAATCTTGTAAACGAGAGCTGAAGCTCCTAGTTAGTAGATGATCCAAGTGACGGTGTTGTTAATAGCCCGCCGTCACTAAGGATTAAGTTGTACTCAAGCGTTAATCAATTAATTGATGATTACGGTGATTTCCAGATTCAGTTACATCTCTTTTTCTTGTTCTCTCTCTTTCACACCTTCCACAGCCAGAGGCCCGACGCCTGCCCGGCTCACGTAGTGAACACATATCCCCCGACATCTTTGGTGAACCCGACATGAAACGAGCCGAGGTGGGAGGTAAAGATGGAGAATTTAGAGCAGATGATGAAGATGATTGCAGAATTAAGTGCGAACGGTTTCGATGATAAGTCAACAGTTCTAGATTTTTCAAAGATGCTTCAAGTGGTTCAAGGATCTCTGCTTGAAATAGAGACCGTAAAGAAGAAAATCAAATGGATGAAGCTTTGGATGCAGCTTTAGATGCATTATACGATGAGAGACGACTCTTTGATGGATACAATCCAGAGGGCTACCTAGAGTGCTATGAGCTGGAGACCAAGGTAAGAGGGATACCAGAAGAATTGATGATCAAATCTTTTGAGCAGTTAGTGAGTTCAGATGTGAAGGAGCAGATTCAAGAGGTTACCAGAGCTTGAGACGATGACTTGGAGTATTTCAAAGAAGCTATTGTGAAAGTATGTTATGAGCAGTATGAAAGCTATCAAGAACAGAGTGCAAGTCTACCAAACTACGCAGATATTCGAGGACAAGTACGATCAAAGTTAGAAGCTATGATTGATGAGTTTATTGTGCAGGATGCTACCTTCTTACAGGCTAATGATGAAGACATAGTCAATGCTGTATATGAAAAGCTGGGGTTTGCAGATGCCTTGCATGAAGTAGAAGTCCTTGAGGGTGAGTCTCTACAGTCTCAAACTACACAGGGTGAATTTTTCAAAGAACATATACCTGTAGTACAAGAGGAAAAGAAATCAGGGGATCAAAACAACAAAGTGGCAAAAGCTCACGAAGAAATTGTGCAGGTGAATGAGTGCAGCCATATTCAAGTAGACATGCGGGAAGATTCAGTTACAACTGATACGTTTGCTACTACTGACTCAGAATCATAGAAAAATTTTTCTGGTACAGCCATAGAGGTGATTGATGATACTGGTACAGGTTTTGCCAAAGAGTTGATTAATGATACAGATGTTATAGGTCAAAGCAAGGTTGCAGTTGAGAGCAGTAGGATCATGGATTTTGGTATACCAGATTTACCAAATTTGGATATACCAGATTTTGAAGATTTGGCTAAGCAAGAGTATGTGCTTAATTCAGAGGGGGTGCAGACTCCTTCATTGACAAGTTTTTGTGAAGCACATCTACAAAAGTGGAAAATTGGTCTTGAATGTGATGATAATGAATCGGAGGGGGTGCAGACTCCTTCATTGACAAGTTTTTGTGAAGCACATCTACAAAAGTGGAAAATTGGTCTTGAATGTGATGATAATGAATCAGAGGGGGTGCAAACTCCTTCTTTAAAAACCTTCTGTGACCTAGGGCTACCGATCTGGCAGACTGATCTTGAATTTGATGATGGTGAATTAGAGAGGGAACAAACTTCTTCTCTATCAAGAATTTGTGACACAGGACTCACACTATGGCAAGATGATCATGAACTTGATGATGCTGATTCAGAGGGGGTGCATAGCAAAGTGCAATCTCTTGTTGATGAATATAATTGGTTTCATTGTGCCGAAGATACAGACAGGGGAGTAGATGAAATTTTCAATGTGCATGTTGAACTTTGTGCTACAGAAGTGCAAAGATATTTGGATGAGGGTGCAAGACTTGAAGAGCAGTTTACTACAGATGTGTTTAGTATGCATGTCATATGTGGAAATCTTAGTTTACAGCAACTTGAGATGTGCAAGATGGAGGAACCTTCTCTAGCGGTGGACCTAGATCTTATGTGCTTATTGGACGAAGCTTTAGAAGGGTTATCAAACACGGATGCTAAGGATACCGATCAATCTATATTCATGCATGAGAAAGTTTGTTCAGATGCAGTCGATGATGATGTGATGCAGTTGTTAGATGATGCACTACTTGATTTTGAGCCTCTATGAGATAGAGAATTGTTTTCAAATACATCTTTTGAGCCTAATGAAGAAAGTTTTTCCAGAGACTTGATGTATTCAGATATGCATGATTGGGATTCCAATACTAGGTGAGAGTGAAGGTGCACTGCCAATGCTTTTACCTTTGAATGATGACCAACAATTGGATGAGCCAGTTGCACAGGGAATATGGCAGTATCTGATGCTACCTGATGCTATATGGAATCTGATGTTACCCTATGATGTAGGGGATTTTGAGCTAGCTTTTGATCCAGGAGGTGACAGATATATGCATGGTCCAGGGAAATGCACTTATATGCCATATGATCCAGACGGTTTCCATGAATATTTGTGGGTTAATGTATGTTTATGCTATAATAATTGGAAATTCTTGTATTTTCCCTATGATCCTGGAGGATGGTGCAATTTTTTTTAAAGGAATGCTCACACTGGGACAGATGATTAGGTTCCCGTTTGATCTCGGGGGCTACTAAAGTGTCAGTTGTACATATTTGAAGAGTACCAGCTATCTGATGTAGCAGGTTGCATGGTACAAAGTTTTGTTTTCTAGATTTACGTTGAGTCAGGAGAGTTTTGGTTATGCATTCAATAAGATTACATGGCTGGCTTCCATTTGACTTCTTTGGACAATTGATGAAGTATCTTCACATTTTTTGAGTTGGTTTTGCTAACACAACTTGAAGTAAAGGACTTGACGGCCATTCTGTGTGCAAACAGAGTAAGGCATACTTGAGCTTGACAGGGTTCCCTTAAGAGAGCTTAATGGTCAAGCCGTCTGCATCATTAACTGGAGCACTTGAGTTTGGCAGGGGGTTCACTAAACAAGTTATCCATAATTGAATGCTTTGAAGATACGGCAGATACGGTTCAGAGATTTTTGATGGGCAGCTACCTACTGATTAAGTTAGAACATTGATGATAGGATGTAAGCCTTACTTTATTTTTCATAGGTTTACCAGTTAAGTGAGTCTGATGATGGTAAGGAGCTTAAGGTACCTGTAGCAGATGCAGATTGCAGTGCTGTTGGCACAGACCGGAGGCTGTGCAGGTTCAAAGGGGGTGGATGTCGTGGAGCTCCGCTCCCATGCTAAGAAATATTCCAAGAAGATGTAGATCAAGCTTATTAGCCTACACATTTAATGGTCAGTGATCAAGGCTTGTTAATAGGCCAAGTTTAGTGATTAATGTATGCCAGATGCGGCTTAAAAGGGCCAACACATGCCTTAATTATTCCAAAAATGACTATGCTTGAAGTGGGAACAAATGAGAGATTATGATCTAAAACAGCAGTGCTTGAAGTGCTCTACCAGCCTATCTTTACGGCTCGTCGATTGGAGCTACGATGAGGAAGTTATGGCAGTTTAATGTCTAAGTCGATTGCAGATCCATACCGGATTGGGCAACTGCACTTGAGGTGATAGAAATGAAATGAATACACGGGACCTGAAGTGCTCACTTTCTGGAGCACCTCGATCTTTTCAGATCAGTGATCGGGGTCCCGGTTGCCAAGATATGAGCCGTTCAATATTCACAGGGGGCCGGCTCCGTACCAGTCAGTCAAGTCGGCTCGGACGGAGTGTTATCTAGGATTTTTATAGCCTCAGCAGGGTTAGTATACATTTTATGTAGCTCGAGAGGTTTACAGGGATTTACGGCTCGTCAGGCAAAGTCCGACTTGATCAGAAAAAAGGGTTTGAGGCCGATGACAATCGTCGGCGTGCTACTGAACTAGGTAATTGTGGCATTAATTGAGATGATGGTCTGGACAATAAAATTCACGATGATATGGTTAGTGAAGGATTGTTGGAGGAGATGAAATGCTTAGCAATGCCCTGGTTATGTATAATTAATTCGGTGCCCGTTAAAAGGTTGCCCGACTTGAGAAGGTTGCCTGGCTTCAAAGGCCACCCAAAAACTTGAGAAGGCCGCCCAAAGGCAACCAAAGAATTAGGGCATTGGACGCGGACAATGAAGCTTTGCCCGCCCATAAGCCAAATTACCTTAGCCGTCCATATTCACAAAGGGTGCCCGCCACTAGAGGTCGCCCACTTGAGGAATTAACGGCAAATTGGAAAGGGAAAATAAATTTTAAAAACGGCATGGAGATGGCGAGTAGCGGGAGAGGAGCGCAGGGTGGAGATCAGAACTCTCGTTGGCTAGCACAGTGATCGGATGAGCTCGGACAAGAAGCGTATTTTCCGGGGCTGGCGAGGGCGCTCCATTTGAGATCAGTGGTGACGCATTTTGTGCAAGTCCGAAATGGTGCCATGTCAGTAGGAGGGGATTTTTATGCCTCCCTAGAAACGACGGCGCCGTCGTTGCTAAGGGAGAGGGAATGCTAATAATAGGGGACTCCTTTTTCATGAGGGGTATTGCAAGAAAAACGAGCTTGAGGAAGGGAGGGGGCCAATGAGAACTGAGGAGGGCAACCAAAGCTTAGCAAGGCGAAGAAGAGGAAGGCGGAAAGGAGTCGGAGGGCAAGGAGGGAAGAGCTCCCTCTCTCTCGCTCTCATCAGTGATCGGGGTCCCGGTTGCCAAGATATGAGCCGTTCAATATTCACAGGGGGCCGGCTCCGTACCAGTCAGTCAAGTCGGCTCGGACGGAGTGTTATCTAGGATTTGTATAGCCTCAGCAAGGTTAGTATACATTTTATGTAGCTCGAGAGGTTTACAGGGATTTACGGCTCGTCAGGCAAAGTCCGACTTGATCAGAAAAAAGGGTTTGAGGCCGATGACAATCGTCGGCGTGCTACTGAACTAGGTAATTGTGGCATTAATTGAGATGATGGTCTGGACAATAAAATTCACGATGATATGGTTAGTGAAGGATTGTTGGAGGAGATGAAATGCTTAGCAATGCCCTGGTTATGTATAATTAATTCGGTGCCCGTTAAAAGGTTGCCCGACTTGAGAAGGTTGCCTGGCTTCAAAGGCCACCCAAAAACTTGAGAAGGCCGCCCAAAGGCAACCAAAGAATTAGGGCATTGGACGCGGACAATGAAGCTTTGCCTGCCCATAAGCCAAATTACCTTAGCCGTCCATATTCACAAAGGGTGCCCGCCACTAGAGGTCGCCCACTTGAGGAATTAACGGCAAATTGGAAAGGGAAAATAAATTTTAAAAACGGCATGGAGATGGCGAGCAGCGGGAGAGGAGCGCAGGGTGGAGATCAGAACTCTCGTTGGCTAGCACAGTGATCGGATGAGCTCGGCCAAGAAGCGTATTTTCCGGGGCTAGCGAGGGCGCTCCATTTGAGATCAGTGGCGACGCATTTTGTGCAAGTCCGAAACGGTGCCATGTCAGTAGGAGGGGATTTTTATGCCTCCCTAGAAACGACGGCGCCGTCGTTGCTAAGGGAGAGGGAATGCTAATAATAGGGGACTCCTTTTTCATGAGGGGTATTGCAAGAAAAACGAGCTTGAGGAAGGGAGGGGGCCAATGAGAACTGAGGAGGGCAACCAAAGCTTAGCAAGGCGAAGAAGAGGAAGGCGGAAAGGAGTCGGAGGGCAAGGAGGGAAGAGCTCCCTCTCTCTCGCTCTCATCCTCAAAGCAAGGTTGGAGAAGGCAAAGCCCCCCCCCCCCCCCCCCCCCCCCCCCCCCCCCCCCCGCCTCTCTCTCTCTCTCTCTCTCCAAGGATCCATGCTAGAGAAGGGGAAAGAAGAAGGAGTCGAGACTTATACTAGAGAAAGAGGCCGGAAAAGTGAGGTGAGCTCGGCAAGAGGCGTGAAGGGAGTTAACAAAAGAGGAGAAGGAGACCTCGGCTAGCAAAGCCGGCAAGGGAGGATTTGCAGCAGGATACAGGCTACTTCTCAAATGAGCCTAAGAACAAGGGCAAAGCAAAAAGGAAGTCTCTCGCTCTCGTGCTTGAGAAGCAAAACCAAGGATCTCTCTCAACATAAGCAAGCATGAAATTCTCTCTCTCTTTGAGCATAAGATGAGCAACCATGATTAAGAAGGCAAGTGAAAAGCACGAGGCAGGCAAAGCAAGGGTTAAAGCATCAGATAGCAATTGAAGAGCAAGAAGAAGTTAAAAGCTGTGAGTGGCCATTAAGCCAGTGCAAAGCATAAGGAGCAGGAAGCTACGGAATAATTGGCAAAATTGAAGCTTGATGATCGAGGCAGTGAACTGAATTGAAACTTGCAGAATCCGCGAGGTATTTGAAGCAGATAAAGCGACATAAGAAAATTTCCATCACCAACATCAGTCCGAAGTTGATTAAGCATTTTGTTAAGTCCGGTGTCGTTAACGGCCCGATTAATCTTGTAAACGGAAGCTTAAGCTCCTAGTTAGCAGATGATCCAAGTGACGGTGCTGCTAACAGCCCACCTTGGCTAAGGATTAAGTTGTACTCAAGCGTTAATCAATTAATTGATGATTATGGTGATTTTCAGATTCAGTTACATTTGTTGTTCTTGTTCTCTCTCTTTCACACCTCCGACAGCCAAAGGCCCCCGGCTCACGTAGCGAACACATATCCCCCGACACCGTCTGGTATCAAAAAATTTAGCATGCATCCCTGAATCATCAAGATCCATATTATCCATTACCTCATTTGGTGCCTCATAAGCTACATGCATAACTTCTCTTATAGGCATGAAATCATGTAAAACCTCATCTAAGAATATCATAAGATCTACCTCATGCTCATCTCCTTCTTTATGTAGGTCACACACCTCATCATACTTTTGGAAACCCCTATCATAAGGAGCTTGAAATTCCTCCAAAGCATCATCTAAAAGAGCCATAAGCTTCAGGTCCTCCTATTGTTGTTGTCCCATTTCATGACATGATTGATATCTTTTAGAACCCTTGTTGCATGTGGCATGGAAACCATCTAAAGCTTCATCCAAAAGATACATAAGATCCTCTTCGTTGGGACCCTCTTGCGAGCATATCCCATGTAGCAGTGGATCCTCATCGTATGTGGTATGCATATAGGCCATATTTTCTTCACACTTTTTCTCTACCATCACACCTTCTTTCAAGTACCTTTGTACTTCAATCTCACAAATATTAGCATGCTTCACAAAGATAGAAGTCAACTCTTTTTCCATTTCATCATCATAACCCTTCCAGTCATTGGTAGGAGTGGGTGGTTGCATATCAACTTGCACCCCCTCCAAACAAGAGCCTACAACTTTGAAATACATCTCATCCTGCAATCCACAAGCATATGTATCACATTGAAGAGCATTGGCATCACAAAAAGTATTATCTTCATTTGGAGATTTGTGAACCTCTTTGAAGCATGAACTTCCAAACTTAGAATACTCTATGTCATCATGGGTCATATCGTTTTGCATATTTACATGTCCTTGGCTAAATCCATGCTCTACCACATGCTTTACAACATCTTTATCATCCTTTTCTTCACAACATGACAATTTTTCAATAACCAATTCACCAAAATCACTGTAACCATCACAAAAAGGAATCCCTTCCAGTGAATCCCCAATAGAAATTGATCTCACATAAGCATCTTTTGCAGATTGAGTGCCATCCATAGTATCTTCGACCATACATCTATGTGTAAACTCCATAGCATCACACAGGGAAGCACAATTCTCATGTGCCAAAACTGAAACACCAAGTTTTGCATAAATAGCTTTGACTACATCCTCATCTTTTGCATGTAACAATGTTTTGTCCTGTTGTTGAAGGCACTCATCTATTATAGATTCCTGCTTTTCATGAATTTGATTGCGATCAATTGTATAGCATGGTACTTGTATCAATTTGTTACTTTCAACATCCTGCAAAACATCTACTTTTGTAAAATCAATGCACTTCATTTCCCATTCCATAAAGCCCAAGGTTTCTTGTGTAAAAGCATTTGAAAAAGCATCCCAGTTGTCTCCACATTCCTTTGCAATCTCTTGTACTTGCTGATAGAAATTTGGAGCCACTAAGTGTTGAAAGGACATAATCATCAATCTTTCAAGAACCCCTTGAGCCTTCATCTCCATTGTGTAGCACTCAAGAAATCCTCTTGGGTCATAACCCTCAAAGACATTACATTTCTCATACACTGCACTCAATGCAATCCTTACTGCTTCTTCCATCTCCATCACTTTGGTTTAAAAAAATTTATTTGACTCTATATTTGCAATCCCTTGCTAGAATAACATCATGTACACATAGCTTTATATCATCACAAATTCTCACCCAGCCACTTCACATCGGGTTCACGAGAAATGTCGGAATGTGTGCGGTCTAGCTGGGAAGGTGCAAACCTCTAGCTATGAGAGTTCGTGATGAGAGTCACAAACACTTTTGTGAAAAGCATTTGTGGAGAATCACCAACCCTCTTTCTAGAGTGACTAAAAATCTACGAGCGTTTGTGACAGTAAAGTCACAAACCCTCTTTCCTATCATGCTTGGAAATTGCTTGTTTTCGTAGTTGAGATTATGATGAGAGGATCACCAAATCACATTCAATATCACTTAAAAAGACCATTGAAAAACACTAAATTTTCATCCATGAAAACTCAATGCTCATACAAGCACAAATCTCAATCAAAACCCAAACCTCTTTCATGGTATCATGTAGCCTCGCCCCCAATTACATAGTCGTAACTTCAAACAGTTGAAAGGAATACTCGAGCTTCCACCTTTTTGGCGACCATTTTCTAATTTTGCAGAGATTTAAGAGCTTCTATATTGAAGCCCACACACCATTTTGATAAGGGGAAACCCTAATTCACTCCCTCATAGGCTCAGATACAAGATTGCAGAGGCGCGACTCCAGCACACATAGATTGGGCAACCATGGAAGCTATTGCACAGTAGAGCAAAATTGCTGTTTTTTCTTTTGTAAAAATCACCCTATCTCTTACCCACAGCATTTTCAGGTGATGTGTCAATTTTTAGGCCATTTTTCCACTTTGGACCAAAACTAGGCCATTTTCAGCTCATTTTTTACCCAAAAAAATTACCATTTTTGATGCAAAAAATCCCAAACGGAGTCAAAAAATTCCCTAAATTTGTGGGATCACTTGCATAAGCATAAAAAGCATAGATAAGCATCATTTTTTATCAACATATCAATTTGGGTCATTTTCCATGTAAGACAGCGCCTATTAGCTGCTATTTTTTGCAGTTTTTACCAGCATTTGTCTTTGTAGGCGAGATGAGTATGCCACCATGAAACACTTGGAATATGTACACTATCAAACCAAATTAAGCATCTTATCAAGTATGAAAGCACTCAAAGACACCACATCCAGGGCCATGATTCCCTGAATAAGTATGTACGTGATAGCGATTGCAGAAATTGTTTTAGTATATATCACAATATGTACATTATTGCTTTTCTTTCCATGCATGGAGAAGTGTAAAAAGTGAGGTGAATTTTTTTAATTTCACACTATGTACGTGCCACGGCACAACAACGGGAAAAGCACCTTTTGAGGTAATTGAGGGAAGATCAAAAAGTCCCTTGCTACTTAAGGTACACGGGAAGATCTTCGCTGCAGATGAATATAGCCGAGACCTACAAGAATCTTTCCAAAATATTAAGGATTCCATCTCTATCTCACAGCAAAGCCAAAGGCTGCTGCTAACAAGCACAGAAGATCCCAAGCCTTTAAAGAAAATGATTGGGTCTTACTCAAATTTCCCAAGGCCCGATTAAGGCACACTACGGGCAAGAATCCTACGGGACACCAAAAGTACTATGCTAAATTAGCAAAAAGATACTATGGTCCCTTCCAACTTCCTAGGCCAATCAATGAGATGGCCTATCAACTCAAGTTGCCCAGCCATCGACTCATACACAATGCTTTTCATGTGAGCCTATTAAAGCCCTACAAAGGAGAGCCACCTCAACAACCAACTATTGAAGACCCACCGGAGATCGAGGACAAAGAAGAGGTGATGCAGCCCGAGTCCATTCTCTGAAATGAAGACAAGGTACTAAGAGGTGGTAAGACTATCCAACGATATCTTATTAAGTTTAAGAATTATCCTTTTGAAGATGCTAGATAGAAGCAAGGCATACAATTGAAGGATAACCTAAACCTTGTCAATGCTTACAATGTTTTCCTAGAGTAAGCAAATGTACAAATGTTTAAAATCAACACAGTTTTTGTCTTATAAGACTCTCTTTTTCTTTATTGTGCACAAATATGAAGTATTATGCATGCTTAGATCAAGTTTGCGGAGACGGCGTCTTGCAAACACCAAGTAGAGCTTGTCGCTCTACTATGGAAGATTGATAGGACTAATGTGCAGACATGCTTGTGGGGCAGCTTAGGCTCTCAAGCGCCAAATGGACTAATCATCCATTCTGGAACGATGTCGTAGGGTAACATAGGGATCCTCTAATCGCTAGAAAAAGGACTAATGAATAGGATTTATCTTCTCTACCCCATAGTCGAGGACGAGTCTGATTTCAAGAGAGAGGTAATGTCATAATAACTAATATCTAATTCTCCTAAATGATTTTCTCATGTTAAACTGATCGTTTAATATGGGGAAGTGCCAGGGGAGAAAAAGCTAGAATATTGGTTAACCTGGTAGACCGGCCACATTAGGGATCCAAAGGAGGGAAAATAGTGATCCAAAGGGGGGCCATCTCCAAAAGAGCAATGTGCAACAATGGGCTTAAAAGACCCTAAGGTTCAACCTATTAAGACTTCTAAAATGCTAAGGTTCCAAAATTCAAAGGTTGTGTCCAAAGGTAAAACACTAGGAAAATTGGATGCTTTGTGTGTGTACCAAAAAGTCTTCATGGCTCCTACATAGGAGGGGGAGAGCCTTGCAAGTAAGGGGATGAGAGAGAAACACACACACACACACACACAGGGAATGAGGGACACATGTGAGCTCCCTAGCCCAGATGCCCACAAGGTGCACTCAAATCCTATTGGATGGCCATGGAGGTGGACCAATGAGAATTAGGTTAGAGTAGATTTAGTTTAATTAATTTAAAAATAGTTAGTTAAAAAACCAATAAGAATTAAGCTCTCTAGAAGACTATTGGACAGTCTCCCAAGGGGTCCAATGAGCATTTAGCAGCCCAATGGCTTGCTTGATTCCTATTGGCCAGGAGACAAAGGGGTCCAATGAGAGTTTAGTTGCATTAAATAATCACCTAAAGCTCTCACAAAACAAGAAACGGGGACACTTGCCAGAAGGCTATCACTTATGCTCTTGAAATTCCATTGGCTAAGCCTGAAGAGGTCCAATAGGGTGTGGGCATGAGCAAATAGCAAGAGGGGTCGACCAAGAGAGAGGGGGCGGGCTGATTTTCTCAAGGCATTATTGCATACACACTCACACTAGTCCATGTGTGGAGTAAGGAGACTCTCTCTCTCTCTCCTTCTCAAGCTTTAATGGAAAGCTTATCACCTACTCCAAGCTTGTGAGAAGGGAGGCCTACACCAACAACTCTTGGCTTTGTGATGTGAATCCAACCAAGAGCCAAGCTTCAATGCATGCTCATCTCCTTACCACGCTAATTACTAAGCTAAACTATGCTAATATGAGTGATTATGTGAGGAGATGTACATCTTTCTCATAAGACTACTCATTCTTCCTCTCAATCTACTCTCATACCCCACTAGCTCTCAACATCTTCGAAGGTGTGTGAGGTCTTGGGTCTGAGACCGTGAGGGAATCGATGTTGTGTTTTATAAGTGTTTTGCTTAGTGCTTGAAGTTTCCATCTTCATTGCACTAGCTAGTATTGAAGGAACACAAAGAATTGTATTGTAAAATGTCTCTCTTGATGGGAGAAACCATAATACAAAGCCTTTTGGAGGGGGGACCGGCTCCGTCTAAATCCGGTCCTCAACTGTTGTCAATAGATTAATTTCTCTCTCTTTTGAAGTATTGTTCATGCTATCTTACTAGGTGTTATACCTTTTTGTTGCTCTCTCCACCCAAGCACTCTTGTTATTCTCATTAGGAATCTATTCTAATGAAATGCTCACTATGTTCATGCTATTTTCTGCTACACACATGTTAGTAGGCCATTAAATGTTACACAAAGCATAAAATGGAAAAGTACAACATAAGAGAAAACTAGTACAATGGTCGAGTGTGAAGTGTTAGTGACTGGGATGGATTGTTAAGTGTGTTAACACTTCTGTAGGTAGACCAATTAGTTGGTGTAATCCAACTATAGTATCACTGGCAGAGATATATATATCCACCAAGGCACACCATTGATGATGACAGTCAGTGATAGTCATCCAAGAGTAGTACATGTTGAGCTTGACATCTCAACATTCTTCTTGGAAACCATGTCGCTTGTAAATAAATTGGTTATAAATATTTCATTTTGCTAAAAGGTTCTCTCTTTGATTCACCTTATCATGTGAAGTCACTTGAGTCCAATGTCGTAAATAGGGGTTTTTCCAAAACTGTTCGCTCGCAGGTAGCATTCCCTTTTTTATATAGTCTAAATCCCTTGGGTACATACAAAGACACAGTGAGAGACTTGCCTACTATTGGGATTGGATTGCCCACTAAGATTCCTATCTTCCATGGATTTATGACATTGAATGCCATTGGGCACTACCCAATGTTGCATCACTTGCCTAATGCTACCGTTCACTTTTCGAGCCTTCAACAGCTCCTCTCCTTTGTGAATTGATATTGTTCTTGCAAGCCATGACCACCTTTTCTCCCTTTCTATTGACCTACCTTAGTCTTTAACAAATTGAAATTAGTGACTTAGTCCATGTGAATTGTAGGCTTTTTAGATTGCTGCTTCATGAAAACTATTTGGAAGGATAAGTGGAAGCAAATATTTTGATCTCTGTATTAGGCGTAGTTTTTATAATCCTTTTGAATAAAAGTAATACACTACTTTAGGACAATGCAAAACAAGCATGGTATGCAAAGGAAAATCCACATTCTATAGATTCAGAAAGAAATCATAGAAGGTGCAAGGAATGCAAGTCATGGCAACATTAACAAAAATAAGTTGGTTCAAAGCACTCACCAGATAATTTTTGGTTATGCTAATATAATATACTCACCATTGTGAGTTCTGCAAAAAAAAAAAACCCAAAGATAAGTGAGCATTGACAGATACTAAAGGAGCTCTTACACCTTAGTTTTTCTTTTAATCTTGGTAGTGACCCTACCTCTCCATCACCTTTCTTTTTTTTTTCAATAAAGCCGTTCGAAGCTTCGCTTCGACTAGTTTTATGCGATTGCGCCCACTCACCCACACACACATGTCTCAGAGGTTGAACCATAGTGGGTGTGCTTGGAGCCCCTCAGCTTTACCACCAGGCCAACTCCCCTTGACTGCATATACATGCATTAGAAAGTAAGAGTTTTCCGCTTAAGATCTCTCATCTCCCCTCTTTTCCCCTTTCAACATGCATACAAAGGATGGGTTGCTGTTATGGTAGATATTTCCAAAATAGTACCTCTCTTCCTTGCTCTCCCTATCTCAACGGTTTTTGTTCAACACATGCTTATTACACTATTTCCAATACCTATGAAGAGTTGGAGGCCGATGGCATGGCGGGTTTTGAGATCAATCCGTTTAGGCTTTGACGTGGAGGTAAGCAAGGTGCCATTGAACTGTCTATTTATAATTTATGTACTCGTAGATATGAGGGCAAGGAAATGGCCGCAAGGAAGAAAGTCACCAAACAAACCTATGCACGATGGGAGAGATGGATGAAGAAAGTTTGGTTGAAATGGTAAGGTGCCGTGATTTGCATCAGAGGAAGCATGGAGTCATATCATCAGCACACAAGCTATCAGGGGCATCATTTCCATTGGGTGTCATAGTGGACATATGTATGTTGCTGGCAGTGGTGCAAAGGCATCAAGAGATAAAAAAGTAGCCTTGGTTGTGATTCCTATAGGAGTTATGATCAATCGGATAATAACACCTTAAATACGTGAACGCAATTGAGAGTAGAGCAAGCAATCTATATCGATGAAATGTGCATATTCTCCAAGGCAGCCAATGAATGAGAGGACTCTCTCACGCTTGCAACAAGGGTGGATTTGATATGTACAAAAAGCCACTGCAAATGAGCACTGTACTAGGTAGGCCTAAGGTTGAAGTTGTCTTTTGGGAAAATTACCAAAATACCCCTCTAATTTGTGGAAATTCCCAAAATACCCCTCAAATTTCAAAAATTCCCAAAATACCCTTGTATCTATTTTAGCTGGATTGTTCACTATTTCCTAATCTTTATTCGTTTTTGACAATGTATATCCGTTTTCTAGTGCTTAGCATGTAATCTGTCACAAATTACCTCCCAAAAAAAAGACAATTATGTCTAAAAATAATGAAGCAATTCATCTGCAAAGCCTACATAACCAGCTCAAATTCTAGTTTTAGTATCTTGTATTCATAGACAATCAGTCTTCTTATGAAAAAAAGCTACAATTGTTTTAATTTTTGGATAAATTTACTCTCACAACCAGAGGTATTTTGGGAATTTTGGAAAATTTGAAGGGCATTTTGGGAATTATTGACAAAATATGAGGGGTATTTTGGGAATTTTCCCTTGTCTTTTTGGCTGTGCTCGGCAAAAGCTAACAGCTCGTGCACTTCGGACGACAGCTGCAATACACGCTAGACATCAGAGCTCTGTCAGAAGTGGGATTTGAACCCACGCTCTCTCACGAGAACCAGAACTTGAGTCTGGCGCCTTAGACCACTCGGCCATCCTGACTTGGTGTCAGGTGTCGAGCAAAACAATGTTGAATCTGTGTATGTGCTCCCCCTCCCCTCTCCCCACCACAGACATTAATGGTATTTTTCCTCTATTGGCTACTGAAAATACAATAGATGGGACCAACTACCCGTGGGCATAGTTGGCGCATTCCTCATTTTGGTTGCGAACATATCGTAGGATACCACTCAACCACCAGGACTTCCCCCACTCACTATCACTTTGGTAGACCAGCATAAGATCAAGCCTCTTAGAGTAGTGGAGTACGTGCCTCTAGTGGTTCAGGAATCACATTCAATTTAGATTTTGTGATAGTGCGCCTACACAAGTGGAGGGTTGCTTTCCTCTACTTATAGCTCCCACCCGGTTACGGCATGCAAGAGCACTTCACGACTGGGGATTTGGAGAAGAATATATTTCGTAGGATATTTACTAGCTCTTATTCTCAATCAGTCAAGAGCAGGACGTAATTTCATGAAGTGCAGTTTTCCAATGATACTATGTGGGTTACCATCCCAGAGAATGGCAACAAACAGTTCAGGCTGGAATATGAGTTAGACTCCGCCATCGGACACCCCTCCCTCAACACTTAGTCTACGAAGCAGATACAAAAAAAAGGCATGTATCAATGACATGGCTAAGGAGCAGGTCCCCATCAATGATTATGACCCGCGACAATGGTTGGATACACTAGGCGATCTCCCTTGCTTCACAATCCACACATCCTTGGAGAACGAGGTGTTGGTGTCTAATTCTACCTTTGAGACTAGGGAGTCCCACTCCAACACGTTGAAGGGGCAAGGGAGGTACCCGCCCCCACACCACTTGGGTTTGGGGAACTAGTAACCGTCCATCAACGTAGTCAGAAGTCACCTCTCTTTGAGCTCTACATATCTATGGTGTCCATTTCATGTTTGAACAACGCCTACCATTATTTGCAGGAGCATCTTTTCTCGTCCATCATTCATGCCAATTACAGAGAAGACGATGGAGAAGTAACATGGCATGCATTTGAACAGTGCATGGATCACCTCTGTAAGTAAAACTCTTCTAGAGAGAAGCATGCACTTTTTTTAAAGAGCTTTGTGTGTTTTTTAATGTGATGCTTCTATATGATGAAGAAGAGATGTTGATGAGGAAGAAGATGTTGCTTCTCCAATGAGTATATGTTTTTGGTCAGAGAAGACCAAAACTGTGGGATTGATCAAAGAAGGTCATCATGTTGGCACGATGAAAAGGCCATCTTTTTGGTGGCAAGATGGTGTATCATGATTGTATTTAACTTCATTGTAAGCTTCTATAATACAAAAGTCCTTATGGGGGGGTCACCCATTCCGACCCTCAATACCATGTCAACTCTTTGTTTTTTTTGTCTCTCTTTACATTTCTACTTATAACCATGTGATTTCGTCTCTATTTGGGTTTGATTAGATTTTAAACATGATGGTAGTATGAATCTCTTATTCAATTATGTGAGGGATCATTGTAGTCTATTTCATCCAAATTTTGTTACAACATTATCAGAAAATCTTCTCTCAAAGTTTAATTACATATATTTCCATGATTTGTGTTGTGCTTGGATGCTTAAGACTATGTCATAAAAACTAATATCTAATTCTCTCAAATGATTTTCTCATGTTAAACTTTATGGGGAAGTACTACGGGAGTAAAAGCTAGAACATTGGTAAGGCTGCTAGACCGGTCTCAGCAGGGCTCCAAAGGAGGGAAAATAGGGATCCAAAGGGGGGCAGTCTGCAAAAGAGCAATGTGCATCAATGGAGATTAAAAGACCTAAGGCTCACACCATTAAGACTTCCATAGGCTAAGGTTCCAAAAATTTAACTAAAAAGTCCAATGGCCAAAGGTGGAAAAATTGGATGGATATGGCAAGCCTTAAAAGTCTTCTCACATCCCTGGGCAAGAGGGGGCGAGCCCTAATGGTAGGGGAAGAGAGAGAAACACACACGCACACTCCCAAGCTCTCCCCAAAGGGAAGAATGGACACATGGCAGGCTTGTAGGCCAGTTGCCATTTCCCCTCAAATCCTATTGGATGGCCATAGAGGTGGACCAATGACAATTAGGGTAGAGTAAAATTAATCTAATCAATTTAAAAATGCTTGATAAAAGAACCAATAGAAATTAAGCTCCCTAGAAGACTATTGATAGTCTACCAAGGGGTCCAATGAGCATCCAATAGCTTGATTCCTATTGGCCAGAAGACTAAAAAAGGTCCAATGAGAGTTTAAATGAATTATTTAATTACCTAAAGCTCTCACAAAAGGGAAAGGGGGATACTTGTCACAAGACTATCAATTATGCTTCCTAATTCCTATTGGCTAAGCTTTGCAGGAACCAATGGGAAGCTAGAAAGATCTTCTTGGAAGAGGGGTCGACCAAGAGAGAGAGAGAGAGAGAGAGAGAGGTTGGCATTTTTACACTAACTCACTTTGCTACACACACACACACACACACACACACACACACACACACACACACACACATAACTCATGTGTTGAGCAAGAACTCCATCTCCTTCTCCAAGCATTAAGAAGTAGAGGCCTACACCAACAACTCTTGGCTATGGAATGCAAATCAGACCAAGAGCCAAGGTTCAATGGCATGCTCATCTTCTCTACCATGCTAATTACTAAGCTAAGCTATGCTATTAGAGTGATATGTGAGGAGAATACTTCTTTCTCGTAAGATACATCTTCTTCCTCTCAATCTTTCCTCATTCTCTGCTAGCTCTCACCATATTTGAAGGTGTGTGAGGTCTTGGGGCTGAGGCTAGGGATACTAGGTGTGTTTTTCAAGCATAATTTGGTGCATGAAGCTTCCATCTTCATTGCACCAATGAGTTTTGTCAAGGAACACAAAGATTGTATTGTACAAAAGTCTCCTTTGATGGGAGAAGCTATAGTACAAAGCCTTTTTGAAGGAAGGACCATGGAGGAAGGACGGACTCCATGTAAATCCGGTCCTCAACTGTTGTCAATTGTTCTATTTCTATTTCTCTCTCTTTTTGCCATTGCCAAACTAGCTAGGTGTAAATTTCTATGTTGATTTCTCAAATTAAGTACTCTCTCTATGCTCATCAGGAACTTGTTCAAAATTAATGAAATGCTCAATATGTTATCATGTTTTGCTACACACAAGTTACTTGTGCATTAAATGTTACATTATTAGAGCTATTGGTTTCTCTTTTCTTGCTCAAGAAGAGAGGTCCTCAAGCTTGCTACAAATGGTTGGTGTTATTAATTGCAAAAGAGTAAGTAGAATATGGATTTTTCATCCTTGAAGTATGTCTACTTTATGCAGTTAATGCGGATACCATCAAGAGCTATGGTCTTAATAATGGAGTCCTATGGGGAATTAATGAGCTATTAGAAGCTTGACAGGAAGTGGTGTTGTCTTAGCTCAGTTGAACCCTCTCTTCTATTCCTTGCAATTAATAATATTTGAGCCACGGATATAGATGCTTGGGTGCTTATCTTTGAAGGTAAAGAGAAGTAGCAACTAGGACAAGTAAAAATTTACATCTAAAAGATATTGAAATGAATGTTGATATCTTTGATTTTGCTAATGAAAGAGCAACTAATGATCTCTCTATGCTTATAAACTATCTTGTTTCTAGGCTTCAACAAGCCCTGGGAAATCCATCCCTCCAAGGTGAAGTGCTATAGCAATTGCACACCCGTGGTATTCTCCAAACTCCCCACCAAGAAGAGAGAGTACCTAGGAAATCTCCTGACGAGACTTCCAAAAGAGGACTCTCTCCGATAAGGGAAGAAGAGGAGGATCCGTACGAAGGGCTCAAAAACTTACTACTTGATGAGGCATCGCCCTCTCAAAGGAGAACCCAAGTTTCAATGGTAGAGCCCCCATCGAAAGAACAAGAACGAAGTGAGTTTCCTGCCACCTCGGCGGAGATGGCTCCACAAAGGCGGTGGGAAAAGTGCTCTCCAACACCCCCCTAAATGAAGAAGACCATCGCATACTCCCCTTCATTATAATTCAAAGAGGGAAGAGAGAAAACAAGAGAAGAAAAAGGCGAGAAAGAGGTTGCCCTTCTTCTCCACGTTCTTCATCCTCTTCCTCTTCTGAAGAAAGCGATGGTGCAGCTCTCCAACCGCCCAAGAGAAGAGGCCAGAGGAATCCTATGCCGCCTGGAAAAGGTCGTCCAAGATCAAAAAGTTCAAAGAGGGAGGAAAGAACATCTCTTTCCTTACGTACGATGGCACCTTTGGTGCTACGGACAAAGTCTTGGCCTTTATCCAACAATTTGATGCGGCGTTTGGAGATGAGGGCTTCACGGAGTCCTCTAAGCTACGTCATGTAGCTATGCGAAAGCTTTAAGATCTTCCATCATGAAGCAGTTTTTGGCTAGCGATGCCAAAGACAAAGTACTCACCGAATGGAAAATCTAGAAGCTCTCTCCCTATGAATCTCACAAATATGTAAACAAGTTTTGGGATTTACATCTCAAAGCCACTATCTACAAAAAGATGAATTTTAGAGAGAAAAAATAACAATTTTGTGCGGGTTATCTGAGGATATGGTGGAGTATGTCAACTCCCAAAGGCCTCGCACCATATCTGCGTCATACACCATACCATGGTGGCTTCAAGAATCAACTTTTAACAAGGGACTAAGAGAAACCTTAAGCGCATGGAAAATAAGGATCGTAATGAGCCTAAAAGGAAGGACAACGTCCAAAAGTCTCGCAAAGGTGTTACCATATACATGAGGTAGTGATGTGTGTGAACACACTAGGACCACCGGGGCATTTTTTCTCTCTTTAGGAGGTTTTTCCCCCCATGCATTGTATATACGCCCATCACTCTAGGGCTATCCATCTTTCCATTGCACACTAAGTAACATACTCTCGATTGTGTGCCTTGAGCTTCTTTCATCTTCTCCAAGCTGTGTGTGTTTCTCTGCAACCCTAATTCCAACAATTGGTATTAGAGCAGGTTGCAACCTCCCGGGCTTAGTCGCCAGCTTTTCCAACACACGCCTGCTCACTTTCTTCGATTTCAGTGAGGTTTGGCGAGTGTTCGCAGGTCGACAAATATTTCGGGTAAGCTCATAGAGCTTGGTCTGCTCAGATTTTTGATTCGGGCTCATTTCGGCCTCCGTTTCCACTATAGGCAGGTCTACACAGGCAATTTCATCATTTTGTGCAAAATTTTTGTCAGTGCCGTTTTCTGCATAACAGACACCTTACAATCTTCTACGGTTTGTGCTGTATAGCACGTGTTGTTCCCGCTCCGTTTCTCCTATTTTCGGACAGTTTTCACATCAGGTGCAGCATTTACCATGGCTGACAACAACAACACAGATGTGTTCAAGATGTTTGCTGCTGAGGACAGGTTGGATGGGGACAACTACCCTATGTGGGCTTATATGATGCAACATGTTCTTGTGTCAAAGGGCGTCTAGAATATTGTGCAGGGCATTGATGTACGTCCTGGTTCTGAGGATGTAGGCGATCTTGAGGATGTTGCAGGTCTTGCTACAAGGAATATTTCTATTAGAGTTGTTTTTCCTACGGGTTGAACAAGCTCATTGGGATGTAAAGGATGCGCAGGCTCATGCATTGATTGCGTTGTTTGTGAAGCGCACCATTGTTCCTCACATCCGTTCAGCAAAATTTGCAAAACAGGCTTGGGATATTTTGGTTGGTCTTTATGCAAGTCACAATGAGGCTAAAATTGCTTTGCTGCGTAAAGAGCTGGAGTCGAAGAATATGCATGAGGAAGATGATATGGACACTTTCCTTGCTATTGTCAAGGATATCAATGAGCAACTTATTTCTGCAGGTGAAGTCATTTCAGACAGTTCCCTTGTGCAGAATGTTCTTGATGCCTTACCAGATTCGTACCAGACTTTTGCTAGTACTTGGAGACTTATGACCCAAGCAAATCCAGAAGTTGTCAAGTTTGATGCATTATGCACATTGCTATTGCAAGAGTCACTTTCCAAAAAAAACAGGAGTAGACAGTGTGCAGTTGAACAAGCTTTTATTGTTTCTCAAAGAAAGGGTGGTAATAGCAATTGCGAGTGGCAAAACTTATGTTCCTAATGCTTCTGCTGGCAGCACTTCGTCTGGCAATTCTAGTGATAAGGGCAAAAAGAAGATGCGTTGCCATTATTGTAAAGCCAATGATCACTTGATCAAGTCGTGTCCTAAGTTGAAGGCCAAAGAGGCTAAGAAGAAAGAGGGTGGTTCCACTGCAAATGTTGGATCCACTACAAATGCAGCCATTGTTGAGTCTTCTGTGAAAGGAGATTGTGATGCTGATGTTGATGCAGAATGGGCTTTTAGCGCAGAGTGCACTTACAATCCTGCTGTCCATGATGCATGCTTGTCAGTTGCTGCAGATTCACATGTGTGGTATTTCGACAGTGGTGCTACAAAGCACATTACCTCACATCGTGAATTGTTTACCTCTCTCGAGTCTGTCCCTCATGGGAATTCAGTCACTTGTGCCAACAACGCCTCTTATCCAGTTCAGGGAGTTGGAAAGATTGTGCTCACTGCTGCTAATGGCAGTTCCTTCACACTTGTTGATGCACTTTATGTACCTGGGATCAAGAAGAATCTCTTGTCTGTATCCGCACTTGCAAGACTTGGACTTGTAGTCAAATTTGTGGATGACAGATGTACAGTTCATGATCTCAGTTTTGGTGATGAAATTGTTGCATCTGGGCTTTTGTGCCGTGGGCTGTATAAGCTCACTTTGTATGACAAGTGTGGAAAAAATTTTGCAAATGCTATTGCAGATTCAAGGGCTATTTCAGATGCAAAACTTTGGCATGCACGTTTTGGTCATCTGAATTTTGCCAGTTTGCTGCGTTTGCAGAAATCTAATATGGTTGCTTCTTTGCCGCCTCTTGAAGCACCTATCAAACATGTTTGTGAAGGCTGTATTCTGGGTAAAATGCAGCGTTCTAAGTTTCCAAAGGATGGTTCAGTTAGGGCCACATGCAGGTTGCAGCTTGTGCATAGTGATGTTTGTGGGCCCATGCAAACTCCGTCCTTGGGCAATTACCTGTACTTCGTGACTTTCATTGATGATTACTCCAGGCATGCATGGGTATTTTCGCTTAAAAAGAAGTCCAAAGTTTTTATGTGCTTCAAACAATTTCTGGCTATGGCTGGAAATGTCTCAAAATGTACTATGGGCACCCTGCATTCCGATCGAGGGGGGGAGTATATGTCTCATGAATTCAATGCATTTCTGGCTAGTCGAGGGATAAAACACCAATGTACAGTGCCTTATACACCTCAGCAAAATGGTGTTGCTAAGAGGAAAAACATGTCACTTACGGAAATGGCACAATGTATGGTCAAAAGTCAAGCTTTGCCGCATTCTTTTTGGCTTGAGGCCATCATGTGTGCCACTTATGTACTAAACAGGTGTCCCAGATCAAATTTTTGCGAATAGAAGGAACATGCCTAACATCTTTAAGCTTCCATTCATTTCCATTAGTAGTTCTGACAAAAACTATACCTTTGCTGACAATCTCACAAGCTTCGTCATCTCCCAAGTATACATACCCAAAATTACCTTTGGTGTAGTCTTGGAAATGTTGCTTGTGTGGTGTCGCATGGAATGAAGCCCCGGAATCTACTATCCAGGAATTAGACACATTGTCTAATGAGAGAATTGGAGCATCTTGCTCTACTTTACCTGCCACATTGGCTTCCGATGTTGGCTTTTTGTCTTGAGACTCAGTCTCCTTCTTCTTCTTGGACCAGCAATCCTTCTTGACGTGGCCCTTCTTGCCGCAGTTCCAAGATTCAAGAACTGACTCTGTGCATTACTTGCTCCGCCTTGAGCGATCACGAACCTTTTGGTTTTTGAACCTCTCCTTAGGCCTTCCTCTTGTTTCCACTGACAGTGCAGCACTTGATGATTCTCCTATGCTTCTCCTTCGTATTTCCTCACTTAGGAGAACACCCACAACATCATCAAACTTAAGAGTATTTGTGCCAGAAATAGAATTATTTACAGCCATCACAAGGCTGTCCCAACTATCCGGTAGAGATGATAGTATAAGAAGCGCTCGCACTTCGTCATCGAAATTTATTTTCACCGATCGAAGTTGACTTATGTTTGTGTTAAATTCATTTAGGTGTTCTGCAACTGAACCATTCTCTGCCATCTTTAGATTGAACAAGCGCTTCATAAGAAATACCTTATTGGATGCCGATGGTTTCTCGTAGAAGTCGTCAAGTGACTTCATCGAGTCCTCCGTGGTCTTCATCTCCGAAACATTGAAGGCCACCGTTGATGCTAAGCTTAACCGGATTGTTCCCAGTGCCTTTCGATCAAGGACAATCCATGCTTCATCTGCCATCGTTGTGGGCTTCTTTGCAAGACCGCCTAGTGGCAAATATAGGTCCTTCTGGTAGAGATAGTTTTCAATCTGCATCTTCCAATGTTGGTAGTTTTTGCCGTTGAACTTATCAATCTTGAGCTTTCCTTCCTCCGCCATAACTCCCACTCAATTCAAGGAATCCTTTCCTTGAGATAATTTAGCTACGAGCAAACCTTGCTCTGATACCATTTGTTAGGAAATAAGACGTAGCTAAATAGATAATTGAGTAGATTACTTAATGGAGAGAGACAAATTACATACACGAGATTGTAGAGTAGAGAGAGAGAGAGAGAGAGAAAGTACACACGATATACGTGGTTCACCCAATGTGGGCTACGTCCACGGGAAAGCAGCCACTCAATGTCTTTAGTACTTCAAAACAAGAAGTAGTTTACAAAGGGATTATACCCTCAATGGAGCTCCCGCCTTGGTTCACTCTCACCACCTCACACTCACCTTGTTGCATCAACTTCACACTATATAATGTGTGTAGAAATGGCCTCCTTTTATAGGCCAAAAGGGCTGCCCTCTCTCATGAGAGGCAGCCATGCGTAGCCGCCCTTGTGTAGATAAGTCCAAATCGGACCCTTCAATCCGCCCATGTATGGCCGCCCTTGAGAAGACAAGTCCGCTTTTGAATTCGGCCACCGGCCATTGACTTCCGAGCACCGGACACCGGCCATTGACTACCGGCCAACCGACCGGTTGTTTTCCGACCACTTTCCGGCCCATCGTCCGGCCATAATATTCCGACGAAAAAGGAATATTCTAGCGAGGGGAAAAAAAGTCTTGGGGGCTTCCACCCCCGAGGCCCCTAAAGTTTCCCCTAAATTTTGACTGTGATAATTTTGGTTTCCGGTGAGTGATTTTCCTTCACGCATGATGGCTTATCCTCATAATGGGGACCTTATAAATGTGCGTTTTTACCACATAAAATTACAAGGGGTAAATCAGGCTCCATACTTAACAATCTCCTACTTGGAAACTGATCTCCAAACCAAACATGTGAGACTGCTTTCCATCCTGGCTTCTTATCCTTGAATGCCGATTGAAGATGAGCAAAAGCTCAACTTCTCCTTGTTGACCACCTTTGTAAACATGTCTGCAGGATTTTCACTTGTATGCACCTTTCTTAGCTTTAGTTGTCCCTCTTCCAAAAGAGTGCGTATGAAGTGATATCTCACCTCAATGTGCTTTGTCCTTGAATGAAAGGTTGAGTTCTTTGCAAGATGGATAGCGCTTTGGCTATCACTGTACAAGACACAATTGTCTATCGCTTTGGCTATCACTGTACAAGACACAATTGTCTTGTTTGAACCCAAGCTCTTCTAAGAATCTGTGAAGCCACATAATTTCTTTGCTTGCCTCCGTCATTGCTACATACTCTGCTTTCATGGTAGAAAGTGAGACCACTTTCTGCAGCTTTGAAGCCCAGCTTATTGATGTGCCTCCAACCATGAAGACATAGCCAGTAGTGCTCCTTCGAGTATCTTTGTCACCTGCCATATCTGCATCAGCATACCCTTCTAGAAAAATATTAGTTCCTTCAAAATACAAAGCATTTCTTGTTGTCCCTTTTAGATACCCAAGTATCCACTTCACAGCTTGCCAATGCTCTTTACCTGGGTTGTCCATGAACCTACTCACAACTCCCATTGCACGTGCAATGTCTAGCCTTGTCCAGACCATAGCATACATTAGAGAACCTACCGCTGCAGCATATGGAACTTTAGACATATAGGTTATCTCCTCTTGTGTCTTTGGACACATATCCTTTGTTAGTTTAAAGTGACCAGCCAAAGGTGTAAAAACTGGTTTTGCATTTTGCATTGCAAACCTTTCTAGTACCTTCTTGATGTAATCTTCTTGAGATAGCTTTATTGTCTTCTTCGTCGTGTCCCTTGATATTTTCATACCAAGTATCCTCTTTGAAACACCTAAATCTTTCATTGAAAAAGATTTAGACAGCTCCTCTTTTAGGTCTTTGATGTCCTGCATGTTAGCACTTGCAATCAACATGTCATCAAGATACAACATTAGGATGATGAATTTCCCATCTCCCAAATTCTTCGTGTAGACGCAGTGATCCGAGTTGCATCTTGTGAATCCATGATCCAACATCCATCGATCAAACTTCAAGTACCATTGTCTTGATGCTTGTTTTAAACCATACAAGCTCTTCTTTAATCTGCAAACCATTTTCTCCTTACCTTTTACTTCATACCCCTTTGGTCGAAGCATGTAGATTTCCTCCTCTAAGTCACCGTGAGGGAATGCCGTATTTACATCCATTTGCTCGAGATTTAGATCATGAGCAGCCACAAGGCTTAAGACAAGCCTAATTGAGTTCATTTTTACAACAGGAGAAAATATTTCATTGAAGTCAATACCTTTCTTTTGAGAAAACCCTTTTACCACAAGCCTAGACTTGTACCTTTTCTTCCCACCTTCTTCTTCCTTTAGCTTGTACACCCATTTGTTTTGAAGTGCCCGCTTACCTTTAGGCAACTCAACCAACTCCCATGTTTGGTTGCGATGTAGTGAGTCCATCTCCACTTGCATGCTCTTCGTCCATTCTTCTTTGGATTCATGTTGCATAGCTTCTCCATATGATTCCGGCTCTCTAGAATCTGAGATCAAGAGATGGTTGAAGGAAGGAACAAACCTTTCTGGAGGTCTACTTGCTCTTGTAGATCTTCGGGGAATAGGTTGAGGCTCCTCATTTGGTTGACGTTGTTACACATTGTCACCGTTTACAGTCCTTGAGTCTTTACCGTCCTCAAGCTCCATGTACTCATCACCTGTTTCTTTTGTTGTTTTCTTTCCAAGTAATCTTTGTACATATTTTGTTCGTTAAAAATTACATCCCTACTCCTTAATATTTTACCATCTTCACGATTCCATAGGCGATACCCAAAGTCACCTTCTCCATAATTAATGAAGAAACACTTTTTGGACTTTGCATCTAGCTTTGATCTTAGGCTTCTATCTATGTGCATGAAAGCCTCACACCCAAACACTTTGAGAAATGCATAATTCACCGGTTTACCTGTCCATGCCTCTTTTGGAACTCCCCCATCCAATGCCGTTGAGGGTGACCAATTGATTAAGTACACAGACGTACTTACAGCTTCCGCCCAAAGCTCAAGTGGTAGGCCAGTATGTAGTCGCATGCTTTGTGCTCGCTCCATGATTGTCATGTTCATCCTTTCTGAAATCCCATTTTGTTGAGGTGTCCTTGGGGTTGTCCTTTGCCTCTGAATTCCATTGCTAGCACAGAAGCTTTCAAAAGCTTGGCTGCAATATTCACCTCCATTGTCGGATCTGAGGCATTTAACCTTGGTACCTGTTTCATTTTCCACAAAGGCTTTCCACCTTTGAAATATGGAAAATACATCGGATTTATTCTTCATGACATAAACCCATGTTTTTCTAGTTGCATCGTCTATAAATGTTACATAGTACAACGAGCCACTAAGTGATGGTGTACTTGCAGGACCCCAAACATCAAAATGAACCAACTCAAGTTTTTTATTTTTTCTTTCATTTCCTGATTTTTGAAATTTTACCCTCTTTTGTTTACCATAAACACAATCTTCACAGAACTCTAAGTCCACTTCTTTCAAACCTGGTAGAAGCTTCTTTGTTTGAAGGATTTGCATTCCTTTGGCACTCATATGCCCAAGTCGGTAGTGCCACACCGCACTGTCAACTTCTGTAGTTGCTGCACAAGCTGAAGGTTGTGTGCTAATAGTACACAAGTAGAGTGTACCGACTTTTTCTCCCTTGGCAACCACCAAAGATCCCTTTGAGATCTTCCACCGTTTTTCTCCGAATGCAATGTTGTGACCTTCATCGTCCAATTGTCCTGTAGAGATCAAATTTTTGCGAAGAGAAGGAACATGCCTAACATCTTTAAGCTTCCATTCATTTCCATTAGTAGTTCTGACAAAAACTATACCTTTGCTGACAATCTCACAAGCTTCGTCATCTCCCAAGTATACATACCCAAAATTACCTTTGGTGTAGTCTTGGAAATGTTGCTTGTGTGGTGTCGCATGGAATGAAGCCCCGGAATCTACTATCCAGGAATTAGACACATTGTCTAATGAGAGAATTGGAGCATCTTGCTCTACTTTACCTGCCACATTGGCTTCCGATGTTGGCTTTTTGTCTTGAGACTCAGTCTCCTTCTTCTTCTTGGACCAGCAATCCTTCTTGACGTGGCCCTTCTTGCCGCAGTTCCAAGATTCAAGAACTGACTCTGTGCATTACTTGCTCCGCCTTGAGCGATCACGAACCTTTTGGTTTTTGAACCTCTCCTTAGGCCTTCCTCTTGTTTCCACTGACAGTGCAGCACTTGATGATTCTCCTATGCTTCTCCTTCGTATTTCCTCACTTAGGAGAACACCCACAACATCATCAAACTTAAGAGTATTTGTGCCAGAAATAGAATTATTTACAGCCATCACAAGGCTGTCCCAACTATCCGGTAGAGATGATAGTATAAGAAGCGCTCGCACTTCGTCATCGAAATTTATTTTCACCGATCGAAGTTGACTTATGTTTGTGTTAAATTCATTTAGGTGTTCTGCAACTGAACCATTCTCTGCCATCTTTAGATTGAACAAGCGCTTCATAAGAAATACCTTATTGGATGCCGATGGTTTCTCGTAGAAGTCGTCAAGTGACTTCATCGAGTCCTCCGTGGTCTTCATCTCCGAAACATTGAAGGCCACCGTTGATGCTAAGCTTAACCGGATTGTTCCCAGTGCCTTTCGATCAAGGACAATCCATGCTTCATCTGCCATCGTTGTGGGCTTCTTTGCAAGACCGCCTAGTGGCAAATATAGGTCCTTCTGGTAGAGATAGTTTTCAATCTGCATCTTCCAATGTTGGTAGTTTTTGCCGTTGAACTTATCAATCTTGAGCTTTCCTTCCTCCGCCATAACTCCCACTCAATTCAAGGAATCCTTTCCTTGAGATAATTTAGCTACGAGCAAACCTTGCTCTGATACCATTTGTTAGGAAATAAGACGTAGCTAAATAGATAATTGAGTAGATTACTTAATGGAGAGAGACAAATTACATACACGAGATTGTAGAGTAGAGAGAGAGAGAGAAAGTACACACGATATACGTGGTTCACCCAATGTGGGCTACGTCCACGGGAACGCAACCACTCAATGGCTTTAGTACTTCAAAACAAGAAGTAGTTTACAAAGGGATTATACCCTCAATGGAGCTCCCGCCTTGCTTCACTCTCACCACCTCACACTCACCTTGTTGCATCAACTTCACACTATATAATGTGTGTAGAAATGGCCTCCTTTTATAGGCCAAAAGGGCTGTCTTCTCTCATGAGAGGCAGCCATGCGTAATCCACCCATGTGTGGCCGCCCTTGAGAAGACAAGTCCACTCTCACCACCTCACACTCACCTTGTTGCATCAACTTCACACTATATAATGTGTGTAGAAATGGCCTCCTTTTATAGGCCAAAAGGGTTGCCCTCTCTCATGAGAGGCAGCCATGCGTAGCCGCCCTTGTGTAGATAAGTCCAAATCGGACCCTTCAATCCGCTTATGTGTGGCCGCCCTTGAGAAGACAAGTCCGCTTTTGAATTCGGCCACCGGCTACTGGCCATTGACTACCGGCCAACCGACCGGTTGTTTTCCGACTACTTTCCGGCCCGCCATCCAGCCGTAATATTCCGGCGAGGGAAAAAAAAAGTCTCAGGGGCGGAAGGCCCCTAAAGGTACCCTTGAATTTTGACTGTGATAATTTTGGTTTCCGGTGAGTGATTTTCCTTCACGCACGATGGCTTCTCCTCATAATGGGGGCCTTACAAATGTGCGTTTTTACCACATAAAATTACAAGGGGTATATCAAGCTCCATACTTAACAACAAGCAAATGCAACAACTTAACAAGCAAACCACCACTCAATGATAAAATAATATGCCTATGCCTTTTCTCACCACTCTCGATCATCACACCATTTTGGCACGCAAATGAAGTCGAAATGCAACAAAATTTAGGAAGAGATCTAAGATACCTAGGGACATCCTACCAAGTCTGGTTGCAGTCCGACAAGGTACCAAATTCACGATTCATCATGATCAAGATCCTGAAAATTGCAACAAAACTATCCAAAAAGGTCGCACTATGGTCTAGGAACACTCTCCTATGGTCGAAACGTCAAAAAACATTTTTATAGTAAGAGGGTGCATCAAATTTTTCCATGTTGGACGCCTCTTCACTTATCCATCTTCAATTTCCAAACCTCTTTTAGTATCCATTTCAACTTTTGGTATTCTCCTTTTTGTGCAATTTTGGACATTTTTGTTGATGTTTCAACTGTGTCCTTAAGTTTTTTTTGACTATGTGCTGGTCTATAGCACGCAACAATGGGAAATAAAGAAGCACGTAGATTTGCAATAGTATTAATTGGATGTGAGAAAAATGGATACAACTTTGTGTGTGTGTGTGTGTGTGAGTGTGAGTGTGTGTGTGTGTGTGTGTGTGTGTGTGTGTGTGTGTGTGAGAGAGAGAGAGAGAGAGAGAGAGAGAGAGAGAGAGAGAGAGAACACTTTAAATAGAAGGAAACGCTAAAGGGAAAATAAAGGAGAAGAGAAACAAAAATATACAATGTGAAGTCAAACACCTCTTTATATGGACACAAAAGGTCTTTTGACTTTCCACCTCCATCTGTCTTTTCATTTCCTAAACTCCTTATGCACTTAGTATGTTTTGAAAGACTTTTTATCTTTTTGACATTAGGGAGACCTAATGCAATTGTTGAAAACAAATTTGGATTACCAGAGCTCAAGAAGCACTTTTTGTTGGGTTCTTTGAAAGTAAGTTGGGTGATCAAGGGCTTATTCGACTTGAGCAAATGAGAAGAGAGGGAACTTCTCCAAATGCAGTCACACTTTCCTGCAGCTTGAAAGTTTGTTGTAGCTTGTAAGCCATTGACAAAGGTCAAGAATATCATTTTGAGGTATTGAAGAAGGGTTATGAGAAAGAAGTAGTTTTTGGCGATACTTTAGTAGACAACTATTCTAAGCTAGCATTTCTTATAGAAGCACTTTAAGGTATTTGACAATTTGCCTAATCGATATATAGTCTCATGGAACACTATCTTCTCTGCTTATGCAGAGCATGGGCTTGGAGATGAAGGAATGGTTTTTTACGATGAGATGATATTGAAAGGTGTGATACCCGGTTATTTTACATTCATATGTGAGTTCAAGGCTTGTGGCTCTTAGGAAGTCATCAATGGAGGCTTTCAATTACATACCGACATTGTCCTTTTCGACTTGGAAAGCGATATTCGGGGTACGTTGAATGCCTACTCGACGAGGAAATATGGGATGTTTTAGAAGTTTATCGCACAAGGGGGGGTGTCTAGATGCTCTTACGTATATCTATGTCTTGAAGGTGTGTGGTGATCTTGGGGCATTTGAAAAATGCCAAGAAATTCATTCTGAGATTGAAAAAGATGGACTTGAGTCAAGTTTTTAAGTGCTTGGTGTTGCTTTGATGGGGTACATCAACGCACATACTAGTGGCTAGGTGGTGGAACAATGAAAGGAACATTTACCAGTCGATCCACATCAGATTTATTGATAGATGAATGTAACAAGGATTGAAGAACCTTTGTGATGTCCAACGAAGGGACGTTGAGAGAGTACACCACGCATGGCAATTTAGAATATCACAAGCCGACATAATTCAACAGTAATGAGTTCTTCCTCGTGCAACTGCAAGAATTTTGAAATAAGAAAGTTCTTCCAGTGTCATAAGTCCCCCTTCAACTTTGGATACGGTATTATTATAAATGTGGAGGATGGTGCCAACTCTACAGCACACATACATCATATGTATGTATGGTCTTTTCTTTCTTGATGGGCAATGCACAAAATGCATTTCCCTCCATCTTAAAAAAATACTAAGTGTAAATTTTCTCCTTCACATATCCATTAAGGTCAAATTTCATTTGTCTTTCGAGATCGTGGAGCTTTGGTAAAAGCTTCGAGGAGAGATGCTACAAAGCTTCCAAAATAAGAGAGATGATATGAGGCGAAAGGTACAACACTGCTCCTCTTGACCATCTCCAGTGGCTCTGATTCTCCAGAGTGAATCTATCGAGGCAACCTAATTGTTGAGTTTGAAGAATGTCTGAAAGCAACATCCTTTGGGACAGTCATTTTTTTCGTAGACGGCTGTACTTCCTCCTTGTCAAGATGCAACCGGAAACACACTACTTCTCGTAAATCTTACCTCAACTGTTGATTTGAGGCAAATCTTTCTCGCACGAGCGATGCTTTTTGTTCAGGGTGTTGTGTCACAGAGTCAAGGCTAAAGAGGCTGAAGAGGTATAAATAATCTTCCTGCACAAATGCGTGTGTACAAATGTGTGACCCGCTAGAATGAGGTTAGGTGCTGGCCTTCACTGTCATTTGCACAGCCTAAAATCGGCAAGCTGGCAATGAGACCGGGGTAGGGGGCTCCTGTGGTGTGCTCAGAGAGGAAAATTATAAATTAAATGACGTTGTAATTTTCAACAAGTCAGGATGGCCGAGTGGTCTAAGGCGCCAGATTCAAGTTCTGGTTCTCGTGAGAGAGCGTGGGTTCAAATCCCACTTCTGACAATTTTATTTGTGGTCTGAGGATGGACTTCCGTCAACCTTTTCTGCAGCGCTGGCTTTTTATACATATCAAATCCGCCTCTGTTGCAAGAGTGAGGTACTCTCATTCACTGTCTCCCCCCAGAGAAGGGGAATTGGCCTTGGAGAAGAAGATGCCCTGCGTACGGTCTTCAGTTCCTCGATACAAATTACTTGCTCTACTCTCAATTGCGTTCACGTATTTAAGTCATAATAACTCCTGAAGTAATCACAACTAGGGCAGGAACGCTACTTTGAAATACACCTTGGACTTGTGTGCGCCCTCTTTCTTTCTTAGATGTTGGTTTCTTGATGCCTTTGCACCACTCATACATACTTGTTGTCCTGCTTCATGGAAGTCACCTCGAGTTCTATTGCCAACAACATAGATATGTTCACTATGTGACACCCAATGGAAATGATGCTCTTGATAGCTTGTGTGCCGATGATATGACTCCATGCTTCCTCCTTTGTGATAAGATGCAAATCACGGGCACCTTACCATGTCAACCAAACTTTCTTAATCCATCTCTCCCACCTTGCATAGGGTTGTTTGGTGACTTTCTTCCTTGCGACCATTAGCATAAATTATAAATAGACAATTCAGTGCACCAAATCCTAAACTAGAAACCCTAAACTGACACTTAATTGTCTTCAAATCTCTCCCCAAGCAGAATTGATCTCAAAAACCGCCATGCCATCGCCCTCCAACTCTTCATAGGTATTGGAAATAGTGTAATAATCATGTGTTCAACAAAAATATTGAGAGAGGGAGCAAGGAATAGAGGTACTATTTTTGAGGTATGATACCATAACAAGTACCAATTCTTTTGTATGTATGTTGAAAGGAAAAGAGAAGGGAGATGACACATCTTAAGAGGAGAACTCCAACTTTCTAATGCATGTATATGTTGAGTGTTGCTGGTTACATTTAGATGATAACAAGTGGTTTTCAGAGAAAAAATGTCCACTTCTGCGCTAAAGGAACCTATGAGTTTGCTTCAGTGGAGAGCCCCAATATAAACTCTTTGCTAAGAAAGGTGACGTAGAGGTAGGGTCGCTACCACGATAAAAAGAAAAACTAAGAGTGTAAGAGTTCCTAGAGTATCCTTCAATGTTCACTTATCTTGGTTTATAATGTCAATTTCTTAGTTGAAATTGAAAATAGAAATATTATTTTCATTGCTAAGATCTTTCTCATATGACACAATTGCTTTTTATGCTTGTATAAAACTCTGTTTACAAGAGCCTTTTCATCTACACACACATACAACTTGTAACATTTAATGGTCTAATAACTTGTGTGTAGCGGAAATTAGCATGAACATAGTGGGCATTTCATTAGAATAGATTCCTAATGAGAATTACAAGAGTGCTTGGGTGGAGAGAGCAACAAGTAGATAGCATGAACAATAGTTTCAAAAGAGGGAGAAATTAAGCTATTGACAACAGTTGAGGACCGGATTTAGACGGAGCCGGTCCCCCCCTCCAAAAGGCTTTGTATTATGGTTTCTCCCATCAAGAGAGACATTTTACAATACAATTCTTTGTGTTCCTTCAATACTAGCTAGTGCAATGAAGATGAAAGCTTCATGCACTAAGCAAAACACTTATAAAACACAACATCCATTGCCTCACGGTCTCAGACCCAAGACCTCACACACCTTCGAAGATGGTGAGAGCTAGTGGGGTATGAGAGTAGATTGAGAGGAAGAAGGAGTAGTCTTATGAGAAAGATGTACATCCCCTCACATAATCACTCATATTAGCATAGCTTAGCTTAGTAATTAGCGTGGTAAGGAGATGAGCATGCATTAAAGCTTGGCTCTTGGGTGGATTTGCATCCACATGCCAAGAGTGTGTCGATGTAGGCTTCTATCTCACAAGCTTGGAGTAGGATGAGCTCTCCATTAAAGCTTGGGAAGAGATAGTCTTCTCTTTCTTCACACATGAGATTGTGTGAGTGTGTGTGTGATAATGCCTTGCAAAAATCAGCCCCCTCTCTCTCTTGGGCGAGCCCTCTTGCTATTTTCTCTTGCTCAACCCTCATTGGCCCTCCCCAAGTCAAGCCAATGACTATTAAGCAGCATAAGTGATAGCCTTCTGACATGTGTCCCCCTTTCCCCTTTTGTGAGAGCTTTAGGTAATTTAATAATTAAACTAAACTCTCATTCGACCCCTTTGCCTCCTGGCCAATAGGAATCAGGCAAGCCATTGGGCTCCTGAATGCTCATTGAACCCCTTGGGAGATTGTCCAATAGTCTTCTAGGAGACTTAATTCTCATTGGTTCTTTTATTAAGTGTTTTTAAATTGAATAAACTAGATTTACTCTAGCCTAATTCTCATTGGTCCACCTCCAAGGCCATCCAATAGGAATTGGGCACACCTTGTGGGCATCTGGCCTAGGGAGCTGACATGTGTCCCTAATTCCCTTTGTGTAAAGGGAGCCTCTGTGTGTGTGTGTGTGTGTGTGTGTGTGTGTGTGTGTGTGTGTGTGTGTGTGTGTGTGTGTGTGTGTGACTTTCTCTCTCATCCCCTACTCCCAAGGCTCGCCCCCTCCTATGTAGGGATTTGAAAAGACTTTTTGGTCACACACAAAGCATCCAATTTCCCCTAGGGTTGACCTTTGGACACAACCTTTGAATTTTGGAACTTTTGCATTTTGGAAGTCTTAATGGGCTGAACCTTAGGGTCGTTTTAGCCCATTGTTGCACATGGATCTTTTGCAGATTCCCCCCCCTTTGGATCCCTATTTTCCCTCCTTTGGATCCCTACTGTGGCCGGTCTGCTAGCTTAACCAATATTCTAGCTTTTTCTCCCCTGGCACTTCCCCATTTAAATGATCAGTTTAACATGAGAAAATCATTTAGGAGAATTAGATATTGATTATTATGACATTACCTCTCTCTTAAATCATAGTCGTCCTCGACTATGGTGTGGAGAAGATAAAGCATATTCATTAGTCCTTTTCTTTGCGGGTAGAGGATCCCTATGTTACCCTATGACATCATTCCACAATGGATGACTAGTCCATTTGGCGCTTGAGAGCCTGAGGCTGCCACAAGCATGTCTGCACATTAGTCCTATGAGTCTTCCATAGTAGAGTGACAAGCTCTACTTGGTGTTTGGGAGACGTCGTCTCCACAAACTTGATCTAAGCATGCATACTACTTAATTTTTGTGTACAATAAAGAAAAAGAGAGTCTTATAAGACAAAAAAAACTTTGTTCATTTTTAACATTTGCTTACTCTTGGGAAGCATCGTAAGCATTGACAAGGTTTAGGTTATCCTTTAATTGTATGCCTTGCATCTATCTAGCATCTTCAAAAGGATAATTCTTACACTTAATAAGATATCATCGGATAGTGTTACCGCCTCTTAATACCTTGTCTTCATGTCGGAGAATGGACTCGGGCTGCAGCACCTCTTCTTGGTCCTCGATCTCCGGTGGGTCTTCAATAGTTGGTTCTTGAGGTGGCTCTCCTTTGTAAGGCTTTAATAGGCTCACATGGAAAGCATTGTGTATGAGCCAATGATTAGGCAACTTGAGTTGATAGGCCATCGATGTCATTGATTGGCCTAAGAATCTGGAAGGGACCATAGTACCTTTTTGCTAGTTTAGCATAGTACTTTTGGTGTCCCGTAGGATTCTTGCCCGTCATGTGCCTTAATCGAGCCTTGGAAAACTTTAATAAGACCCAATCATTTTCTTTAAAGGCTTGGGCTCTTCTGTGCTTGTCAGCAGCAGCTTTTTGCCTTTGCTATGAGATAGAGATAGAATCCTTAATCTTTTGAAAAGATTCTTGTAGGTCTCGGCTATACTCATCTGTAGCGAAGATCTTCCCATGTACCTTATGTAGCAAGGGACTTTTTGATCTCCTCTCAATTACCTCGAAAGGTGCTTTTCCCGTGGAAGTATGCACAGTGTTATTGTAAGCATAGTCCACTAAGGGTAAGTACTTCTCCCATTGGGATCTTTGATCTACTTCCGTTACATAGGCTTTTAGTAGATCTAGAATTGTTAGGTTAGCTATTTCACTTTGGCCATCCGTTTGTGGATGATAGGCCAAAGAGAAGTTTAGCCTTGTTCCTAAATTCTCAAAGAGACCCTTCCAAAAATTACTGGTCATTCTAGGATCTCTATCTGACACTATGGACATTGGCAAGCCATGGTACTTGAAAATTTGTGAAATGAAGAGGGTTGCCATTTGATGGGCTTTGATAGTCTTTTTGACATGTATAAAATGAGTTTGTTTACTAAACATGTCTACTATCGTCCATATTCCCTTATTCCCATGGATAGACTTAAGCAATCCAAAGATAAAATCCATGGATATGCTCTCCCATGGTGAATTAGGGATTGGCAAGGGTTGAAGAAATCCAAGTTGCTTCCCTCTATCAAATTTTGTCTTTTGGCATACCACACATTTAGAAACATACTCTTGTATGTTCACTTTCATGGTAGGCCAATAGAAATATGTTTCAATTCCCTTTAAGGTAGACTAAATCCCTCTATGCCCCGCATATGGTGGAGCATGAGATTCATACATTACTTTCTCATGTAGTGAGTTAGTAACGCATAGTCTATTGCCATAGAGAAGATAACCATCTTGTAAAGTAAATGGTTCTTCTTTCTTTCCTAATGCAAGGGCTGAAATCACATCTCTAAAATCGGGATCAATAGCGTACTCATCTATCATTGAAGATAGATCATTGTGAGTTGCTATGGAAACCGCATTCACTCTCGGCCGTCTTGAGAGTGCATCATCTACTTGATTATGCTTGCTAGCAATGTGAGCAAAATGAAAATGAAATTGCAAAAGGAAATTTGCCCACCTCATTTGTTTGTCGGAGAGCTTGGTCTGCGTCATGAAGTACTTAAGACTTTGGTGATCCGTTCGCAGAATAAAAGGAGTCCCCAATAAATAGTGCTTCCATGAGTCTAAGGCATGTAGAACTGCAAGGAGTTCCTTTTCGTATATTCCTAGATCTTGCTCAACAGAGTCGAGCCTTCGACTCTCATAGCCTATGGCGTGGCCTTCTTGTAGCAAAACAGCTCCAAGGCAATCACCACAAGCATCACATTGGCCTCAAATGGTTTTGAGAGATCCGGTAGTGTAAGCACATGTTGAGAGATAAGCTTTTCGAAAGCATTGTTCTCCTTAGCAAACCATGTATACCTAACGCTTTTCTTTGTTAGGTCATGTAATGGTCCCGCAATTTGTGAGAACTTTGCTATGAAGCGTCTATAGTATGCACACATACCTATAAAGATTTTTAGTTCATGAAGATTCCTTGGTTTAGGCCATCCTTTTATTACCCCTAACTTTGATGGATCCATTTGGATGCCATCTTGAGAGATAATATGACCTAAATACGGCAAGAAAAATTCACTTTTCTTTCGATTAACATAAAGTTTATTCTCTCTTAAAACCTGAAATATTACCTGGAGGTGTTGCTTGTGTTCGTCTAATGAATTAGAGTAGATGATAATATCATCAAAGAACACTCTAGTGAAGGTTCAATGAGGCCTGAACAGCTTCTCCATCAAGCGGTTGAATGTGGATGGTGCATTGGTCAAGCAAAAAGGCATGACAATGTATTCGTAAAGACCAAATGTGGTGCGAAATGCGGTCTTTACAATGTCTTGATCAACTATCCTTATCTGATGATAGCCACTTTTTAGGTCAATCCTACTGAAGTAGATCGATCCTTGTAGCTTATCAAATAGGTCTTCTACCCGCGGAACGGGAAACCTATTCTTGATAGTGATCCTATTTAGTGCTCTATAGTCGACACACATACGATATGTGCCGTCTTTCTTTTGCACTAATAGCACAGGTGAGCAAAATGGAGATGAGCTAGGCCTTACCATGCCCTTCTCAACTAACTCATGCACCTGCCGCATAATCTCCTCTTGTTGAGTTTGAGAAACTCTATAAGGAGATTTATTAGGCAGTGAACTTCCTGGAAGAAGTTCAATTGCATGGTCATCATTACCTCGTTTAGGAGGTAGCTCACAAAGGATGTCGTCAATAAAAACATCTTGAAACCCCTTGAGAAAATTGGATAACTCTAATTCCTTTTGGTTGCTTTTATTTTCTTTTGCTAAAGCATTAGGTTCATTTTGAGAATCTTTAACAAAAATCATGTACACGGAAATAGAGCTCTTTATTGACTTGTTGAAAGCTGGTGTATGTACAATGGGAATAGTGTTACCCATTTCCTTAGCATCTATATACATGTCTTTTTGTAACAGTGAATGGCCTAATGACTTATGTGTAGCGGAAATTAGCATGAACATAGTGGGCATTTCATTAGAATAGATTCCTAATGAGAATTACAAGAGTGCTTGGGTGGAGAGAGCAACAAAAAGCATAACACCTAGTTAGATAGCATCGACAATACTTTCAAAAGAGAGAGCAATTACTCTATTGACAACAATTGAGGACCGGATTTTCATGGAGCTGGTCCCCCCTCCAAAAGGCTTTGTATTATGGTTTCTCCCATCAAGAGAGACATTGTACAATACAATTCTTTGTGTTCCTTCAAGACTAGCTAGTGCAATGAAGATGGAAACTTCATGCACTAAGCAAAACACTTAACAAACACAACTTGAATTATCCCCGTTCTCAGACCCAAGACCTCACACACCTTCGAAGATGGTGAGAGCTAGCAGGGTATGAGAATAGATTGAGAGGAAGAAGGAGTATCTTACGAGAAAGATGTACATCTCCTCACATAATCACTCATATGTAGCATAGCTTAGCTTAGTAATTAGCTTGGTAGAGGAGATGAGCATGCATTGAAGCTTGGCTCTTGGTTGGATTTGCATCCACATGCCAAGAGAGTGTTGATGTAAGCTTCTATCTCACAAGCTTGGAGTAGGTGATGAGTTCTCCATTAAAGCTTGGGAAGAGATAGTCTTCTCTTTCTTCACACATGAGCTTGTGTGAGTGTGTGTGGGATAATGCCTTGCAAAAATCAGCCCCCTCTCTCTCTCTTGGGCGAGCCCTCTTGCTAAATGCTCTTCCTGAAGCCTCATTGGCCCTCCCCAAGTCAAGCCAATTACAATTAAGCAGCATAAGTGATAGCCTTCTGACATGTGTCCCCCTTTCCCATTTTGTGAGAGCTTTAGGTAATTAAATAATTAAACTAAACTCTCATTGGACCCCTTTGCCTCCTGGCCAATAGGAATCAGGCAAGCCATGGGGCTCCTGAATGCTCATTGGACCCCTTGGGAGACTGCCCAATAGTCTTCTAGGAGACTTAATTCTCATTGGTTTCTTTTATTAAATGTTTTTCGGAAATTTGCCCACCTCATTTGTTTGTCGGAGAGCTTGGTCTGTGTCATGAAGTACTTAAGACTTTGGTGATCCGTTCGCAGAATGAAAGGAGCCCCCAATAATAGTGCTTCCATGAGTCTAAGACATGTACAACTGCAAGGAGTTCCTCTTCGTATATGCCTAGAGCTTGCTCAACAGGGTCGAGCCTTCGACTCTCATAGCCTATGGCATGCCCTTCTTGGAGCAAAAGAGCTCCAAGGCAATCACCACAAGCATTGCATTGGACCTCAAATGGTTTTGAGAGATCCGGTAGTGTAAGCACAAGTTGGGAGATAAGCTTTTCTTTAAGCTTTTCGAAAGCATTGTTCTCCTTAGCAGACCATGTATACCTAACGCTGTTCATTGGTAGGTCATGTAATGGTCCCGCAATTTGTGAGAACTTTTCTATGAAGCGTCTATAGTATGCACACATACCTATGAAGCTTCTTAGTTCATGAAGATTCCTTGGTTTAGGCCATCCTTTTATTACCTCTAACTTGGATGGATCCATTTGGATGCCATCTTGAGAGATAATGTGACCTAAATACTGAATCACTTGCAAGAAAAATTCACTTTTCTTTCGATTAACATAAAGTTTATTCTCTCTTAAAACTTGAAATATTACCTGGAGGTGTTGCTTGTGTTCCTCCAATGAATTAGAGTAGATGATAATATCATCAAAGAACACTCCAGTGAAGGTTCGATGAGGCCTGAACAGCTTCTCCATCAAGCGGTTGAATGTGGCTGGTACATTGGTCAAGCCAAAAGTCATGACAATGTATTCGTAAAGACCAAATGTAGTACGAAATGCGGTCTGTACAATGTCTTGATCAACTATCCTTATTTGAAGATAGCCACTTTTTAGGTCAACCCTACTGAAGTAGGGCGATCCTTGTAGCTTATCAAATAGGTCTTCTACCCGTGGAACGGGAAACCTATTCTTGATAGTGATCCTATTTAGTGCTCTATAGTCGACACGCATACGATATGTGCCGTCTTTCTTTTGCACTAATAGCACAGGTGAGCAAAATGGAGATGAGCTTGGCCTAACAATACCCTTCTCAACTAACTCATGCACTTGCCGCATAATCTCCTCTTGTTGAGCTTGAGAAACTCTATAAGGAGGTTTATTAGGCGGTGAACTTCCTGGAAGAAGTTCAATTGCATGGTCATCATTACCTCGTTTAGGAGGTAGCTCACAAGGGATGTCGTCAATAAAAACATCTTGAAACCCCTTGAGAAAATTGGATAACTCTAATTCCTTTTGGTTGCTTTTATTTTCTTTTGCTAAAGCATTAGGTTAATTTTGAGAGTCTTTAACAAAAATCATGTACATGGAAATAGAGCACTTTATTGACTTGTTGAAAGCTGGTGTATGTACAATGGGGATGGTGTTACCCATTTCCTTAGCATCTATATACATGTCTTTTTCCCTGAACTTAAAGGAGATTCTCCTTTCAGGAGATTTAACATCGGCAGCCAGGCGGTCAAACCATGGTGCCCCTAGGATTACATGCTCATGCTTGAGAGGAGAGATAAAGAAGTCCTCTTTGTCCACATAGCCTTGGACATGAAGCCTCAATTTCCCGATTAAGGGAGTGACTGAAGCTTCTTGCCCCTTGAAGGCACTGTCTGCGGGTAGGACGTCTCCCATCTCGTAGGATTGTATTCCTAGCTTGGTGGCCAACTCTATAGATATAAAATTGTGAGTAGAACTAGGGTCAAAGAGAATAAAAGAATCATGTTCTCTTACCTTTCCCCAAGCATGGCATAGAGGAGATCCTTTGTGGTGAGTTTGGTGAGTCTCCTCCTCTTGGATTTCAACCAAGGAAGCTCTAGGAGGATCTTGGCGGTTGTTCTTTTGGGGACAAGCGCGGCACGCATGCCCTTGTTCGTCGCACTTAAAACACCGGTTATCCTTACGATAACGCTCAAGCTCTTCAGGAGAGAGTTTATTCTTACCTTTGTAACCTCCCTTCTCTTTACCTTTGTTGGAGTTGCCCTTGGACATTGTCCTTCCCCTTAGGCTCATTGGAACCCTTATTTTCCGGGGGCTTATTATTTCTTTCTGCCCCCGTTTGGGAATTGATTCGAGAGGCGACCATAGTGTGGTGTATTACTGCCGATATGGTACGTGGTCTTTTGGAGTTGACATACTCCGCCATTTCTTCGGTTAAGCCCACACAAAATTGTTGCTTTTGCTCTCCAAAATCCAACTTTTTGAAGACAGTGGCTTTGAGTTGTAGGTCCCAAAACTTGTCTACATATTTGTGGATAGATTCATTGGGAGAGAGCTTTAAGCTTCGCCATTCGGTGAGTACTTTGTCTTTGGCATCGGTGGCCAAAAACTGCTTCATAATGGAATCTCTTAAAGCTTTCCATGTTCGTGGAGCTTCACCATTGGCTCGTAGGCTAGACCACCATTGTCTGGAGGACTTTTGAAAGTGCATAGCTACATGGCGTAGCTTAGAGGACTCCGTGAAGCCCTCATCTCCAAACGCCGCATCGAATTGTTGGATAAAGGCCAAGACTTTGTCCGTAGCACCAAAGGTACCATCATAGGTAAGGAAAGACATTCTCTTCCCTCCCTCTTTGAATTTCTTCAACTTGGACGACCTCTTCCATGCGGCATAGGATTTCCTATGATCTCTTCTTTTTGATGGTTCAAAGGTTGCACCATCACTTGCTTCAGAAGGTGAAGAATTTGAAGAAGGTGGAGAAGAGGGTGACCTCTTTCTCGCCTTTTTCTTGTCTTGATCTTTGTCGTCTTCACCATAGCTTTCATAAGAGGAAGAGGATGAAGAAGATGGAGAAGAGGGTGTCCTCTTTCTCGACTTTTTCTTCTCTTGCTTTTTATCATCCCTCTTTGAATTATGGCGTGGAGAAGAGTGTGATGGTCTTCTCCTCTTTGGTGGTGATGGAGAGCGTTTAGCCCGCCGTCTTCGTGGAGCCATCTCCGCCGAGGTGGCGAAAGACTCGCTTCTTTCTCGTTCCTTCGGTGGAGGCTCTTGAGTTCTCCTTTAGGAAGGAGATGCATCATCAAGAAGTAAATTCTTGAGCCCTTCATATGGATTCTCTTCTTCTTCCTGAATCGGAGAGAGACCTCTTTTGGTAGTGTCACAAGGAGGCTTCCTAGGTGTTCTCTCGTCATGGTGATGAGCTTGGAGAATCCCGTGAGCACGGAGCTGCCGTTGCACTTCACTTTGGAGAGATGGATTGCCCATGGCTTGTTGAAGCCTAGAAACAAGATAGCTAACAAGCATTGAAGCATCATTAGTGGCTTGCTCATGAGGAAAATCAAAGTTATCAACATTAATTTCACTCTCTTTACTATTGTCAGCCATTCTAACAACTTTTAGGTGTAAACTTTTTAGGTGTACTTTGGTACTTCAAGCCCTAGTTGCTACTCCTCTTTACCCCTTTAGAAAAAGTACTCAAGCTACTGTACCCGCGGCTCGAATACCATTAATTGCAAGGAATAGAAGAGAGGGTCTTTCGACACCAAAACAACACCGGCTCCTGTCAAGCTTCTAATAGCTCAATAGTGGTTAAGCCGTAGGCAAGCCCTGTAGGAATCCACTATTAAAACCACAGCTCTCGACGGTGATGCCCCGTTAATTGCACGAAGGCAAGCGCACTGCAAGGCTGAAAAATCCCTATTCTACTTACTCACAGCAATAAATAATACCAACCATTTGTAGCTAGCTTGAGGACCTCCCTTCTTGAGCAAGAAAAGAGAAACCTTGATGCTCTGATACCAATGTAACAGTTAATGGCCTGATAACTTATGTGTAGCGGAAATTAGCATCAACATAGTGGGCATTTCATTAGAATAGATTCCTAATGAGAATTACAAGAGTGCTTGGGTGGAGAGAGCAACAAAAAGCATAACACCTAGTTACATAGCATTGACAATACTTTCAAAAGAGAGAGCAATTAAGCTATTGACAACAATTGAGGACCGGATTTTCATGGAGCCGGTCCCCCCTCCAAAAGGCTTTGTATTATGGTTTCTCCCATCAAGAGAGACATTGTACAATACAATTCTTTGTGTTCCTTCAAGACTAGCTAGTGCAATGAAGATGGAAACTTCATGCACTAAGAAAAACACTTAACAAACACAACTTGAATTATCCCCGTTCTCAGACCCAATACCTCACACACCTTCGAAGATGGTGAGAGCTAGCAGGGTATAAGAGTAGATTAAGAGGAAGAAGGAGTATCTTACGAGAAAGATGTACATCTCCTCACATAATCACTCATATGTAGCATAGCTTAGCTTAGTAATTAGCTTGGTAGAGGAGATGAGCAGGCATTGAAGCTTGGCTCTTGGTTGGATTTGCATCCACATGCCAAGAGAGTGTTGATGTAGGCTTCTATCTCACAAGCTTGGAGTAGGTGATGAGTTCTCCATTAAAACTTGGGAAGAGATAGTCTTCTCTTTCTTCACACATGAGCTTGTGTGAGTGTGTGTGGGATAATGCCTTGCAAAAATCAGCCCCCTCTCTCTCTCTCTTGGGCGAGCCCTCTTGCTAAATGCTCTTCCTGAAGCCTCATTGGCCCTCCCTAAGTCAAGCCAATTACAATTAAGCAGCATAAGTGATAGCCTTCTGACATGTGTCCCCCTTTCCCCTTTTGTGAGAGCTTCAGGTAATTAAATAATTAAACTAAACTCTCATTGGACCCCTTTGCCTCCTGGCCAATAGGAATCAGGCAAGCCATGGGGTTCTGAATGCTCATTGGACCCCTTGGGAGACTGCCCAATAGTCTTCTAGGAGACTTAATTCTCATTGGTTTCTTTTATTAAATGTTTTTAAATTAATTAAACTAGATTTACTCTAGCTTAATTTTCATTGGTCCACTTCAAGGGTCATCCAATAGAAATTGGGCACACCTTGTGGGCATGTGGCCTAGGGAGCTGACATGTGTCCCTAATTCCCTTTGTGTAAAGGGAGCCTGTGTGTGTGTGTGTGTGGCTTTCTCTCTCATCCCCTACCTTTAGGGCTCTCCCCCTCCCATGTAGAGATGTGCAAAAACATTTAGGGCACACACAAAGCATCCAATTTTCCCTAGGGTTGACCTTTGGACACAACCTTTGAATTTTGGAACCTTAGCATTTTGGAAGTTTTAATGGGCTGAACCTTAGGGTCTTTTTAGCCCATTGTTGCACATGGCTCTTTTACAGATGGCCACCCCCTTTGGATCCCTATTTTCCCTCCTTTGGATCCCTACTGTGGCCGGTCTGCTAGCTTAACCAATATTCTAGCTTTTTCTCCCCTGGCCTTCCCCACATTAAATGATCAGTTTAATATGTGAAAATCATTTAGGAGAATTAGATATTGATTATTATGACACTTTTTCCCTGAACTTAAAGGAGATTCTCCTTTCAGGAAATTTAACATTGGCAGCCAGACGGTCAAACCATAGTGCCCCTAGGATTACATCCTCATGCTTGAGAGGAGAGATAAAGAAGTCCTCTTTGTCCAGATAGCTTTGAACATGAAGCCTCAATTTCCCGATTTAGGGAGTGACTGAAGCTTCTTGCTCCTTGAAAGCACTATCTGCGGGTAGGACATCTCCCATCTCGTAGGCTTGTATGCCTAGCTTGGTGGCCAACTATATAGATATAAAATTGTGAGTTCAACCACGGTCAAAGAGAATAAAAGCATCATGTTCTCTTACCTTTCCCCAAGCATGGCATAGAGGAGATCCTTTGTGGTGAGTCTCCTCCTCTTGGATTTCAACCAAGGAAGCTCTAGGAGGATCTTGGCGGTTGTTCTTTTGGGGACAAGCGCGGTACGCATGCCCTTGTTCGCCGCACTTGAAGCACTGGTTATCCTTGCGATAACACTCAAGCTCTTCAGGAGAGAGTTTGTTCTTACCTTTGTAAACTCCCTTCTCTTTAGCTTTGTTGGAGTTGCCCTTAGCAGACTTTTGGACATTTTACTTTCCCATTTGGAAATTAATTCAAGAGGCCACCATAGTATGGTGTATTACCGCCGATATGGTACGTGGCCTTTGGGAGTTGACATACTCAGCCATTTCTTCGGTTAATCCCGCACAAAATTGTTGCTTTTGCTCTCCAAAATCCAACTTTTTGAAGACAGGGGGTTTGAGTTGTAGGTCCCAAAACTTGTCTACATATTTGTGGATGGATTCATAGGGAGAGAGCTTTAGGCTTCGCCATACGGTGAGTACTTTGTCTTTGGCATCGGTGGCCAAAAACTGCTTCATAATGGAAGCTCTTAAAGCTTTCCATGTTCGTGGAGCTTCACCGTTGGCTTGTAGGCTAGACCACAATTACCTGGCAGACTTTTGAAAGTGCATAACTACACGGTGTAGCTTAGAGGACTCCGTGAAGCCCTCATCTCCAAACGCCGCATCGAACTGTTGGATAAAGGCCAAGAGTTTGTCTGTAGCACCAAAGGTACCATCATAGGTAAGGGAAGAGATGCTCGTCCCTCCCTCTTTGAATTTCTTCAACTTGGTCGACCTCTTCCATGCGGCATAGGATATCCTATGGCCTCTTCTTTTTGATGGTTCTAAGGTTGCACCATCACTTTCTTCAAAAGGTGAAGAATTTGAAGAAGGTGGAGAAGAGGGTGACCTCTTTCACGCCTTTTTCTTGTCTTGATCTTCGTTGTCTTCACCATCACTTTCATAAGAGGAAGAGGATGAAGAAGATGGAGAAGAGCGTGTCCTCTTTCTCGCCTTTTTCTTCTCTTGATTTTTATCATCCCTCTTTGAATTATGGCGTGGAAAAGAGTGTGATGGTCTTCTCCACTTTGGTGGTGATGGAGAGCATTTAGCCCGCCGTCTTCGTGGAGCCATCTCCACCAAGGTGGCGGGAGACTCACTTCTTTCTCAGTCCTTCGGTGGAGGCTCTTGAGTTCTCCTTTGGGAAGGAGATGCATCATCAAGAAGTAAATTCTTGAGCCCTTCGTACGGATTCTCTTCTTCTTCCCGAATTGGAGAGAGACCTCTTTTGGTAGTTTCACAAGAAGCCTTCCTATGTGTTCTCTCGTCATGGTGATGAGCTTGGAAAATCCCGTGAGCACGGAGCTGCCGTTGCACTTCAATTTGGAGAGATGGATTGCCCATGGATTGTTAAAGCCTAGAAACAAGATAGTTAACAAGCATTGAAGCATCATTAGTAGCTTGCTTATATCAAAGTTATCAACATTAATTTCACTCTCTTTACTATTGTCAGCCATTCTAACAACTTTTAGGTGTACTTTGGCACTTCAAGCCATAGTTGCTACTCCTCTTTACCCCTTTAGAAAAAGCACTCAAGCTAGTGTACCCGCGGCTCGAATACCATTAATTGCAAGGAATAGAAGAGAGGGTCTTTCGACACCAAAACAGCACCGGCTCCTGTCAAACTTCTAATAGCTCAATAGTGGTTAAGCCGTAGGCAAGCCCCGTAGGACTCCACGATTAAGACCATAGCTTTCGACGGTGATGCCCCGTTAACTGCACGAAGGCAGGCGCACTGCAAGGATGAAAAATCCCTATTCTACTTACTCACATGCAATTAATAATACCAACCATTTATAGCTAGCTTGACGACCTCCCTTCTTGAGCAAGAAAAGAGAAACCTTGTGCTCTGATACCAATGTAACATTTAATGGTCTAATAACTTGTGTGTAGCGGAAATTAGCATGAACATAGTGCGAATTTCATTAGAATAGATTCCTAATGAGAATTACAAGAGTGCTTGGGTGGTGAGAGCAACAAAAAGCATAACACCTAGTTAGATAGCATGAACAATACTTTCAAAAGAGACAGAAATTAAGAAATTGACAACATTTGATGACCGGATTTGCATGGAGCCGGTCCCCCCTCCAAAAGGCTTTGTATTATGGTTTCTCCCATCAAGAGAGACATTGTACAATACAATTTTTTGTGTTTCTTCAAGACTAGCTAGTGCAATGAAGATGAAAGCTTCATGCACTAAGCAAAACACTTACCAAACACAACTTCAATTATTCCCGTTCTCAGACCCAAGACTTCACACACCTTCGAAGATGGTGAGAGCTAGCAGGGTATGAGAGTAGATTGAGAGGAAGAAGGAGTATCTTAGGAGAAAGATGTACATCTCCTCACATAATCACTCATATTAGCATAGCTTAGCTTAGTAATTAGCTTGGTAGAGGAGATGAGCATGCATTGAAGCTTGGCTCTTGGTTGGATTTGCATCCACATGCCAAGAGTGTGTCGATGTAGGCTTCTATCTCACAAGCTTGGAGTAGGTGATGAGCTCTCCATTAAAGCTTGGGAAGAGATAGTCTTCTCTTTCTTCACACATGAGCTTGTGTGAGTGTGTGTGGGACAATGCCTTGCAAAAATCAGCCCCCTCTCTCTCTCTCTTGGGCGAGCCCTCTTGCTAAATGCTCTTCCTGAAGCCTCATTGGCCCTCCCCAAGTCAAGCCAATTACAATTAAGCAGCATAAGTGATAGCCTTCTGACATGTGTCCCCCTTTCCCCTTTTGTGAGAGCTTCAGGTAATTAAATAATTAAACTAAACTCTCATTGGACCCCTTTGTCTCTTGGCCAATAGGAATCAGGCAAGCCATTAGGCTCCTGAATGCTCATTGGACCCCTTGGGAGACTGTCCAATAGTCTTCTAGGAGACTGAATTCTCATTGGTTCTTTTATTAAGTGTTTTTAAATTAATTAAACTAGATTTACTCTAGCCTAATTCTCATTGGTCCACCTCCAAGGCCATCCAATAGAAATTGGGCACACCTTGTGGGCATCTGGGGTAGGGAGCTGACATTTGTCCCTAATTCCCTTTGTGTAAAGGGAGCCTGTGTGTGTGTGTGTGTGTATGACTTTCTCTCTCATCCCCTACTCCCAAGGCTCGCCCCCTCCTACGTAGGGATTTGAAAAGACTTTTTGGTCACACACAAAGCATCCAATTTCCCCTAGGGTTGACCTTTGGACACAACCTTTGATTTTTGGAACCTTAGCATTTTGGAGGTCTTAATGGGCTAAACCTTAGGATCTTTTTAGCCCATTGTTGCACATGGCTCTTTTGCAGATGGCCCCCCCTTTGGATCCCTATTTTCCTTCCTTTGGATCCCTACTGTGGCCGGTCTGCTAGCTTAACCAATATTCTGGCTTTTTCTCCGCTGGCACTTCCCCATATTAAATGATCAGTTTAACATGAGAAAATCATTTAGGAGAATTAGATATTGATTATTATGACAAAACTCTATTTGCACGAGTCTTCTACACACACATCTAGTCGTAGCTATTTGCACGATCCTTTCGTAAATTCCCAAATACACATTTTACACTCCGTTTGTCCCTTCAAGCGTGTGCAAAAAAATCTCTTTGTTTACAATTTTCAAAAAGCTTTTGGCTTTGGGTGGGTATAACCCCTAATTGAGTGTGTGTATTCATATATGTGTACACTTTGAGTGAGTGTGTGTGTGCTCCCCTCCTTTTCTTTTGGATGTGTGTGAGTGTGTGGATGTGCTACCTCTTTCTTTTTGGATGTGTGTGGGTGTGTGGCCAAAGAATCTCTTTAATACTTCTTTCGAAGGTTGCCCATCATAACTTTTAGAATGAAAATTTTCTAAAATGAAAATATTCTGACTGTCTCTTCTCCACTTGATTCAATTTATTCCAAAGGCATTGTTCCCATGACATCAAGGTCTATTTAAATTGAATTTTGATCCACACCCTTATCCAAGGTTCATTTCCACATCACTCAAGCCTCACACCTCTTAATCCTCACTAAAGAACCTCTTTCCATGGGCTATTGGTTTACTCGGTGCTACATCCAAGGCACTATGGTTTGTCTCCATTGCACTATGCATCCGAAGCATAGTGCAATGCTAAGGTTTGTCTCCACTACACTATGCATCCAAGGCACTAAGCTTTGTCTCCACTACACTATGCATCCGAAGCACTTCAAGCATACAAGTATATGAAGAAGACCCTACATGCACAATGAGCCTTATAAGCCTTGTATCATGTCTTGCAATGTATGTTCTCCATTATGGAGATGATCTTTCACTTGTGTTGCACAAAGAACTAGACATTGTTGCATTTAAATATGGTAAGACCTTTTGCATGAACACAATATGCGCTCAATCATTTTGTCACACTATGCATGCAATGTCTATTAATGTGTTTAACGTTCATAAAATGCTCCCACATTAAGGTGTCTTCATTGCAACAAAAAGGGACGTGCATCAAGCATGTGTCAAAGACAATGCCCAAAACAAAAATAATCCTAGAGATTCCAAAGGCAAAGTACATGATGTAGAAGAAGAAGGGGACACCAACACTGTCTACTATGAGGATGTATTGCAATGGGTTTAGATACTACTTGAAACCCAAATTTTGGTGGTAAAACCTACCCTCTTGCATTAGATTCAATCTTATGAGCCATATGCAATGTAACCCATATTAGAATCCTTAATTAGAATTCATGCTTTTTGTGTCAGCTTTGACTTATGGGAATGTCTTTTAGGGTAATTCTTTATCTTACACTCTATGTGTGACCAATTCCTAAAGACAAGGATACTAACATGCACCCCCTATGCGCATGAATACAACCTCCTATATAGATTTCCCTAACACATCTTTCTTTGCTATGCACACATCCTACACATTATAGGCATATGCTATTTGTTGTAGCCCACATGCGCCTTTCCTTTATCACATGTAATGCATATCATTTTTTTGCATCTATTACCACCTTCCATCTTGAATCTATATACAGCCATTATGTTAAATTTGCATTCTTTCTCTTTCCACTTTATTCTAATCAAACAAGCAAGTTTCATTTCATTGTAATAAGTACATTTTTCTCTAATCTATATATCTCTCTATTTCCATGGTGCTCACATTGATGGGGTTTGCAACGCATCCACACCACCAATTAGTAGAAACCCCCTCTACTTTGGAAGCCTACATCTTTGACATCATCGATTATATCACTTGATGCTCCCACCTCCTCCCACCTCCTTACTCTATAATAGAAGCCTAAGCTACACACTTTGTATCCAAGCATATCAAGCATCTGCCCCATCATTTGAACCTACTTTGTATCCACCATTTGCATCTAGTTTGAAAATGTTATCAATCTATTCCATGTTTTACTATCTCGAGTACTCTCTCTCTCTCTCTCTCTCTCTCTCTCTCTCTCTGTCTCAGCTCCTATGGCAAATCATTAATTACACCATGAATGGTTCATTATCGTTTTTTCCATAACCGAACTCCCTTTCATGTGGTATCAAAGTTGATGGTTCACACCTAGGTGTATTAATCGCTATTGCATTAGTGTTCTAGGTTAATAGTAATCCCACTCCCTAATCATGACCACCTGGGATACGAGCATTCTCCACTACATGGTGATTAGGCGAGGGATAGATTTAATTCCTTGTGCATTAATTTGGTGATTTTTGAATTTGCATTAACTAAAATGCATAGTTTGCATTCATTTTTGAAAACATCCTTTTTGTATTGATTATTTTTACGAGAATCTCCTCAGATCTGGCTCTCCATAGACTCCTTAATCATTGCATTTGGGAGATACTGGGCCACCTAATCATCATCCTATTTATAGGTGTGTAGAGTTTTTTTTTTTTTTGTGTGTGTGTGTGTATTCACTCTACCGAGCCTAGATCATATCTCTATATTGTGGAATCTCTACACAAACAACCTTGGAGGATCATCTCGGCATATTCATAGTGGAGGTCACAATGTCAATCATCATGTACTAATTTTGGATCATGGATCGTGGGCGGATTCAAAATTGGCACCCAGTTTCAATTTTGAACTTCAGCCGGGTACGTGGCAGCCTATCACACACCACAATATTTTTCTCTCATGCCTAGATGCCAAAGCCATTGCAACCCATCCTATTCAAGATTTCAAGTCCATAAGAAAGCGATCCGCATGTGCTCATAGCTCATTTCTAATTCTAAGCAAGAGGGGATTCCTGTAGTAGCAAAGCCCTCACACACAAGCACCTGTCCCTTTTTCCTTAGTGCTCTCTCGTTAGGGTGGCTTCTTGAGGCTACACCGTGAGCCTCGACCTCTAAACAAGAATCATTCCCATGGGCTTGCTTCCATACCATTTGGACTGAAGAAGTTCTTGCTACTAGTGCTCCATTCTAAGGAACTATTCTTGTAAAGCAATGTATGTCTCATACAATTCTAAGATTTTCACAAGCCCTAGTAACACTAAACCATGCATTTTCACGAGGTTTTTCTTTCCACATTTGCACAAACTTCTTGCATGCACATTTACATGTATACAAATCATAACCACTTTTGGCTTTATTAAAGACAATGTCTATAAAAGGATCAGACATTGCCCTACAATGGGTAAGACCATCCTCACTTGCACACATTTGCACAAAGTTTGATTTGTATGCCATGCCAACATTAACAACCACTTTGATGACACACTTTGAGGGCAGGAGAAGCATCGGCCACAACAAATCCGATGAAGACTTTGGAGTTGACATTGAAAAATCTTTGAAATTTAAAGCAGGGATTTATTTTGACCTCCAGCATCGGAGGAAACACCATTTGTATTTGACCCACCACCTACTTGCCTACCAATCTTTAAGGGAGGCGTATTTAAACCTATACCCTATTGTTAAATTCTCTAGGGAAAGGTGTTTGTTCCTACAGCCTACTATTAAATTCTCCAAGGGAGGACACTCTTTGTACTATTTGGGTGCTACTATGACACATGCAGGGAGTCTTGTTGGGGTGTGTGACACATCCACAACATCAACTAATGGAAACCCCTCTAATTTGGAAGCCTACGCTCTCCCTACTCTATATAACTGGATGCTCTCTCCCTACTCTATATAAGAAGTCTAAGCTACACACTTTGTATCCAAGCATATCAAGCATTTGCCCCATCATTTGAACCTAATTTAGAACCACCATTTTCATCTAACTTATTGTCGAACATTGTGTGATCCTCCATAGATCAATTCTCCTTTCAGCTTGTCCACCTAGATAAAATAAGGTTTCTTTAAAATAATTTTTTTGAATCTCTTGGTTTGCTCTCATCACAAAACACTACATCAATCATATCCAATTTGTAACTCATTGGAAATGGGTTTTTTAAATATTTTATCCCTCTCTTGCAAGAGGGAAAGATAGTCTTCTCATTCATTTGCCAAGAAAATTCCTCGAGTACTAATGTTGTTTTTAAGATAGACTTTGGTTCTTGCAAAGGACATTGGCATTTGATGAGAGGATGCCCTATGGTCTTGTGTTGGCGAACTGCCAAGCCTCACCATATTGATGCTAGCAAAAAGAGAACCACAGATATAAAATGTCGATCCGTGGGATGTAGTTGACCCGACTAGTGAATGGAGGCTACAAGAAGTCTTCTCAAGTATAGAGCCTGATTTACCCCTTGTAATTTTCTATATTAAAAACGCACGTTTGTAAGGCCCTCGTTATGAGGAGAAGCCATCGTGTGTGAAGAAAAATCACTCGCCGGAAACCAAAATTTTCACGGCTAGTCTCAAGCCAGAATATTCCTTTTTGCCGTAACGACGGCCAAAAAGTGGTCGGAAAATGGATGGTCGTTTGGTTGATGGTCGGTAGTCAATGGCCGATGGCCGATTTCAAAGGCGAACTTGTCTTCTCAAGGGAAGCCACACATGGGTGGATTCATTAGGAGATTTCGGAGGCCTTTTGGAGGGCCTTTTGGAAGAGAGAGGAAATAAGCTCCTCCAATGAGAGAAGAGCCTACGTTACGTAGAAAAATAGATTGATATGAACAAAAATATAAAAGGTGTCCCTCTCCTCATTTAATAATCTAGTGGTCCTTGAAGACGATCACTCTCTTTCATTTAATGCAAGCACCTTTTTCAGAAGGTAGATGCGGTGCATTTGATACGGCTTACGTCATCACTAGAACTCAAAAAGTTACAAAACTATCAAGTAGTGGAAGATTTTGAAACTTTTGATACTGTCAATGCGTCCGGAACACCCAAATATCCTAGAAATGAATGTCCAATTGCCTGGCTCCGACATCCAAAGAGGCAAAGAATGTCAAAAACCCCTAAAAGAACATTTTACTAACGGCGCGCGCCTCATCGCGCGCCGTTAGTAAAAAGCCCCTTTTTTCCTCTTTTAAAGAGATTTTTGAGAGGAAAATGTCAAAAAATCTCTAAAAAGGCCTCCATGTATCACATAGGTTTTTTCTTCATCATCTTAGCCTTAGAGATCATAATTTCGGGTCTATAAGAGTGAGCACGCACACCCATTGTTACAATTCTACAAAGTGCATTTTTATCTCACACACACACACAAATATAACATACACACAAACACACAGAGACACAAATATAACATACACACACAGAGAGAGACACACACACTCACAAACACACAGACACACAAATATAACATACACACACACACACACAGAGCCCCTCTCTCTCTCTCTCTCCTCTCTCTCTCTCTCTCTCTCTCTCTCCTCTCTCTCTCTCTCTCTCTCTCTCTCTCTATACTAAAGGCGCGCGTAGAGAGGCACAACCGGTGTGCATGTCTCTATGTGCGCCTTTAGTACTATGCATCCACTAGTGTATGTGTTTATGTGTGTATGTGTGAGTGTTATAGAGAGAGGAAGTAAGGCGGGGGAAAGAGAGAGAGAGAGTCTTTTGTTACCTTATACTAACGGTGCGAGGAGGTGTTTTTTGAGGTCAAAACATGCTTCACGCGCGCTGTTTGTAATGGGAGTCTCTCACTCTCTCTCTCTTTAAATATGCTAAGCTATAGAAAGGAGAGAGAGAGAGAGAGAGAGAGAGAGAGAGAGAGAGAGAGAGAGCATGGTGCAAAAGTGCAATAGAGAAACATGGGTAGGCTTTCTTGAAAGATAATTGTCCAAAAATCATTAAAAGGAGCTTTGTACTAACGACGCACAGAGGGGCATTCTAGCATTTTAGAATGCCTCCTCGCGCGCCTTAAGTAAAAAGCCTATTTTTTGGGGTTTTTTGACATTTTTTGCCTCTCCGGATGTCGGAATGAGACAATTAGACATTCGTTTTTAGGGTATTTTGGCGTTCCGAACACATTGGTGGTGTCAAAAGCCTCAAAATCTATCACTATTTGATAGTTTGTGACTTTTCAACTTTCAGTGATGACGTAAGCTGCCTTGAATGCGCCGCACCTGCCTCCTCAAAAAGACTCTCGCATTAAATAAAAAAGTGACCGTTTTCAAGGACGATTGGGAATATAAATCTACTTTTTAAAGTGTCTGGTTGTCCTTTGGAGGTACTCACAAGGTGCAAGTGCATTTTAAAAAAAGTTTCTAGAGAGAGAAATACAATTTCTTACAAAGCCCTCCAAATGACCTCCGAAATTTTTTAATGTAGGGGTTCAATTTGGACTTGTCTACACAAGGGCGGCTACACACAACTGTCTCTCATGAGAGAGGCAACCCTTTTGGCCTATAAAATGAGGCCATTTTTACACACATTTTGGAGTGTGAAGTTGATGCAACAAGGTGGGTGTGAGGTGGTGAGAGTGAAGCAAGGCGGGAGCTCTATTAAGGGTATAATCCCTTTGTGACATACTTCTTGTTTGAAGTACTAAAGTCATTGAGTGGCTACTTTTTCGTGGATGTAGCCCACATGGGTGAACCACGTATATCATGTATGCTCTCTCTCTCTCTCTCTCTCTCTCTCTCTCTACTCTATAATCTCTTGTGTGTGATAATTTGTATCTCTCCATTAAGTAAGCTACTCAAATATCTATTTAGCTACGTCCTATTTCATAACTACTGGTATCAAAGCAAGTTTTGCTTATAGCTAAAGTATCTCAAGGGAATGATTCCTTGAATTGAGTGGGAGTAATGGTAGAGGAAGGGAAGCTCAAGATCAAGAAGTTCAACGGCAAGAACTACCAACACTGGAAGATGCAAATTGAAGACTATCTCTACTAGAAGGACCTTTATTTTCCACTAGGCGGTCTTGCAAAGAAGCCCACAACAATGGTAGATGAAGCATGGATTCTCCTTGATCAAAAGGCATTAGGAACAATCCACCTAAGCTTGGCGTCAAAGGTGACCTTGAATGTTTTGGAGATGAAGACCACGGAGGACTTGATGAGATCACTTGACGAAATCTACGAGAAACCATCGGCATCCAATAAGGTATTTCTCATGAAGTGCTTGTTCAATCTAAAAATGGCAGAGAATGGTTTGCAGAACACCTAAATGATTTTAACACCAATATAAGTCAGCTTCGATCGGAGAAAATCAATTTTGATGAGACGAAGTGCGAGCTCTCCTTATACTATCGTCTCTACTAGATGGTTGTGATAGCCTTGTGATGGCTGTAAGTAACTCTATCTCTGGCACAAATACTAAGTTTGATGATGTTGTGGGTGTTCTCCTACGCAAGGAAATGTGAAGGAGAAGCACATGAGAATCATCAAGTGCTTCACTGTTAGTGGAAACAAGAGGAAGGCCTAAGGAGAGGTTCAAAAACCAAAAGGGTCGTGATCGCTCAAGGTAGAGCAAGTCATGCACAAAGTCAGTTCTTGAATGTTGGAACTGTGGCAAGAAGGACACTGTCAAGAAGGATTGTTGGTCCAAGAAGAAGAAGGGGTCGGAGTCTCAAAACAACAAGCCAACATCGGAGGCCAATGTGGCAAGTAAAGTAGAGCAAGATGATCTAATTCTCTCATTAGAAAATGTGTTTAATTCTTGGATAGTAGATTCCACGCCTTCATTCCATGTGACACCACACAAGCAACATTTCCAAGATTCCACCAAAGGTAATGCTGGGTATGTATACTTTGGAGATGATGAAGCTTGTGAAATTGCCGGTAACGATATAGATTGTGTCAAAATTGCTAATGGAAATGAATGGAAGCTTAAAGATGTTATGCATGTTCCTTCTCTTTGTAAGAATTTTATCTCTACAGGACAGTTGGATGATGAAGGTCACAAAATTGCATTCGGAAACAAACGGTGGAAGATCTCAAAGGGATCTTTGGTGGTTGCCAACAAAAGAGAAAAAGTTGGTACACTTTACTTGTGTACTACTAGCTTGCAATCTTCAGCTTGTGCAACAACTACAGAAGTGGACAATGCGGTGTGGCACTACCGGCTTGGGCATATGAGTGCCAAAGGAATGCACATCCTTGAAACAAAGAAGCTTCTACCAAGTTTGAAAGAAGTGGACTTAGAGTTCTGTGAAGATTGTGTTTATGGTAAACAAAAAAGGGTAAAATTTCAAAAATGAAGAAATGAAAGAAAAAATAAAATACTTGATTTGGTTCATCTTGATGTTTGGGGTCCTACAAGTACACCATCCCTCGGTGGCTCATTGTACTATGTAACATTCATAGACGATACAACTAGGAAAACATGGGTGTAGGTGATGAAGAATAAATCCGATGTGTTTTCCATATTTCAAAGGTGGAAATCCTTTGTAGAGAATGAAGCAGGTACCAAAGTTAAATGCCTCAGATTCGACAATGGAGGCGAGTATGGCAGCCAAGCTTTTGAAAGCTTTTGCGCTAGAAGTGGCATTTGGAGGCAAAGGACAATCCCAATGGCATTTGGAGGCAAAGGACAACCCCAATGACACCTCAACAAAATGTAATTTCCAAAATGATGAGCAGAACAATTATGGAGCGAGCACAAAGCATGCGGCTATATGCAGGCCTATCGGTTGAGCTTTGGGCAGAAACTATAAGTACGTCTGTGTACTTAATCAATCGGTCACCCTCAATGAAATTGGATGGGGGAGTTCTAAAAGAGGCATGGACAGGTAAACCGGTGAATTATGTACTTCTCAAAGTGTTTGGGTGTGAGGATTTCATGCACATAGATAGAAGCCTAAGATCAAAGCTAGATGCAAAGTCCAAAAAGTGTTTCTTCATTGGCTATGGAAAAGGTGACTTTGGGTATCGCCTATGGAATCCTGAAGATGGTAAAATCTTTAGAACTAGGGATGTAATTTCAACAAAAAAATATGTACAAAGACTACTTGGAAAGAAAATAAACAGGTGATGAGTACATGGATCTTGAGGACGACGAAGACTCAAGGAGTGCAAACGGTGACAACGTGCAACAACTCCAACTAAATGAGGAGCCTCAACTTATTCCCCGAAGATCCATTAGAGCAAGTAGACCTCTAGAAAGGTTTGTTCCTTCCTTCAATCATCTCTTGATCTCATATTCTAGAGAGCTAGAATCATACAAATAAGTTATGAATCAAGAATCCAAAGAAGAATGGATGAAGAGCATGCAAGTGGAGATGGACTCATTACATCGCAACCAAACATAGGATTTGGTTAAATTGCTTAAAGGTAAGTGGGCACTGCATAAAAAATTTGTGTATAAGTTGAAGGAAGAAGAAGGTGGGAAGAAAAGGTACAGGTCTAGACTCGTGGTAAAAGGGTTTTCTCAAAAGAAAGGTATTCACTTCAATGAAATATTATCTCCTATTGTAAAAATGAAATCAATTAGGCTTGTCTTAAGTCGTGTGGCTACTCATGATTTAAATCTTGAGCAAATGGATGTAAATACGGAATTCCCTCACGGTGACTTAGAGGAGGAGATTTACATGCTTCAACCAAAGGGGTATGAAGTAAAAGGTAAGCAAAAAATGGTTTTCACATTAAAGAAGAGCTTGTACGGTTTAAAGAAAGTATCAAGACAATGGTACTTGAAGTTTGATCGATGGATGTTTGATCATGGACTCAAAAGGTGCAACTCAGATCATTGTCTACACAAAGAATTTGGGAGATATGAAGTTCATCATCCTAATGTTGTACGTTGATGACATGTTGATTGCAAGTGCTAACATGCAGGGCATCAAAGACCTAAAAGAGGAGCTATCTAAATCTTTTTCAATGAAATATTTAGGTGTTGCAAAGAAGATACTTGGTACGAAGATATCAAGGGACAGGATGAAGAAGACAATAAAGCTATCGTAGGAGGATTACATTAAGAAGGTACTAGAAAGGTTTGCAATGTAAAATGCAAAAATGGTTTCTACACCTTTGGCTGGTCACTTCAAACTAACCAAGGATATGTATCAAATACACAAGAGGAGATACCCTATGTGTCTAAAGTTCCATATGTTGTAGCAATAGGTTCTCCTATGTATGCTATGGTTTGGACAAGGCCATACATTGTACATGCAGTGGGAGTTGTAAGTAGGTTCATGGAAAACCCATGTAAAGAGCACTGGCAAGCTATGAAGTGGATACTTAGGTATCTTAAAGGACAACAACAAATGCTTTGTATTTTGGAGGCACTGATATTTTCTTACAAGGGTATACTGATGCAGATATGGCAGGTGACAAAGATACTTGAAGGAGCACTACTCGCTATGTCTTCACAATTGGAGGCATAGCCAATAGTTGGGCTTCAAATCTGCAGAAAGTGGTCACATTTTCTACCATGAAAGTAGAGTATATAGCAATGATAGAGGCAAGAAAAGAAATTCTATGGCTTCATAGATTCTTAGAAGAGATTGGATTCAAACAAGACAATTGTGTCTTGTACAGTGATAGCCAAAGGGCTATCCATCTTGCAAAGAATTCACCCTTTCATTCAAGAAAAAAGCACATAGAGGTGAGATATCACTTTATATGCACTCTTTTGGAAGAGGGACAACTAAATCTAGGAAAGGTGCATACAAGTGAAAATCTTGTAGTTTACAAAGGTGGTTAACAAGGAGAAGTTGAGATTTTTCTCATCTTCAATCGGCACTCAAGGATAAGAAGCCAAGATGGAAAGCAGTCACATGTTTGGTGTGGAGATCAGTCTCCAAGTGGGAGATTGTTAAGTATGGAGCCTGATTTACCCCTTGCAAATTTTTGTATTAAAAATGCACATTTATAAGGCCCCCGTTATGACGAGAAGCCATCATGCGTGAAGAAAAATCACTGGCTGAAAACCAAAATTTTCACAGTCAGTCTCGAGACGGAATATTTCTTTTCACCGGAATATTATGGCCGAACGGCGACCGAAAAGTGGTCGGAAAACAGCCGATCGTTTGGTCGGTGGCCGATTTCAAAGGCGGACTTGTCTTCTCAAGGGAGGCCACACATGGGCGGATTTAAGGGTCCAATTTGAACTTGTCTACACAAGGGCAGCTACACACGGTTGCCTCTCATGAGAGAGGGCATCCCTTTTGGCCTATAAAAGGAGGCCATTTCTACACACATTTTGGAGTGTGAAGTTGATGCAACAAGGTGGGTGTGAGATGGTGAGAGTGAAGCAAGGTGGGAGCTCTATTAAGGGTATAATCCCTTTGTAACCTACTTCTTGTTTGAAGTAATAAAGCCATTGAGTGGCTGTTGTCCCATGGATGTAGCCCACATTGGGTGAACCACGTATATTGTGTGCTCTCTCTCTCTCTACTCTATAATCTCTTGTGTGTGATGATTTGTTTCTCTCCATTAAGTAAGCTACTCAAATATCTATCTAGCTACGTCCTATTTCCTAACTAGTCTATGTTGCTCCTGCTTATCTAATTCTCAAGTGTGTGTCAGACACCAAAAGATACTTTCTCTACCGCGACCTTATCCAAACAAATTCGTGTAGCTACATGTCTCCTAATGAAATGAACCTTAATAACTAGCAAGGATAGAGTATCCTCTCTTTTTGAAGCTTGAGTGGTTTTTCCACTTGGTCCTCTGTTATGTGAACTTTGATAGGTGAGCCATTGAAATCAAATATGGTGACTTGTCCTTCCTCTATGATACTGTGCAAGAGCTCATATGATCTTTTGTAATCACCACAAGCGTCTATTTCTATGTAATCCTTAAGGTCAATCTTTTCCCAAAATGGTCAGACTGCCTATTCTTTGATGAGGTCCTGAGCTTCCCTTGGTAGCATCTGTACTTCAATTGTGTTTCCATGAGCACTCTTGAATGATCCATGGTAGATAGTGATATGTTGGCTATCCAATTGATCTCTTGCCAAACAGGTGACATTTGCCTCTCTCAAGGAGTCTTCCTCTAGCTGATATGGTGGGAGTTCAACAAATTTTTGCTTCATGGTCTTTTTCTTCGGATCTCCCAAAGTGGATGAAAGAGAACCCGACAATGTATGAGCACATCCAGAGATTAGACAATTATGGCAAGTTACAACCAAGTAGCATAGATAAATAAGAAAAAATAAGCCCTAAAAATTCCAAATTTCAAAAAGTCTATCTCAAGGAACATGACAGAGAGTGTATTACCCAGTGTGCAATGGAAAGATAGATAGTCCTAGAGTGATGGGTGTATATACAATGCACAGGGGAAAAAAAACTCATAGTGAGAGGAAAAATGCCCTGATGGTCCTCAGTGTGTTCACACACATCACTACCACATGTATATGGTAACAACTAGCTAGTTGAGGTTTCTTCCATGGAATAATAGATTGCATAACACATTCCCATACATATATGTACATATGAATAGGTGAGCATAGACATAGTGTTAAAGTGATTTTTGCTTGGGTGAGGTGGCTCACTATGGAAAATACGAAGAGCCAAAAAACGGCTATCACTAGATCCGACACGTCTTGAACTCAAGTCCTGTTACTTTAGAGAGAGAGAGAGAGAGAGAGAGAGAGAGAGAGAGAGAGAGAGAGAGAGAGAGAGAGAGAGAGAGAGAGAGAGAGAGAGAGAGAGAGAGAGAGAGAGATCTGAACAATGTGTCTATGTGATGTAGCCTAATGGTATAGTTTTGCAGCTACAAAAATAATACCAAACCATGCCCCTCCCAATTGAATTTGAAAACCTTTATAATAGACATGGATACCCCTTGTACAATAAGCTAGGCTATGTCTGAGCTCTAAGAAAAGTTATAGACATGTTTTCTCTAATGAAACTCTTAGAAATCAATCCCAAAGAATTTATAAAGTTGAGCATGCTATGCTATTCCTTTGCTCAAATTTTTCTTTGCTCAAAAAAACTTGCTTGGTGTTTGCTAGAATTCCCTAATTATTGGCCCATTTTAAGGGGATAAATGTCACACAATAGGACTTCGGTGCTCTTTTACAAATTGGATTCTAGTTAAGATATGATACTACAATAGAAGTCACAACCTTTATATCATTAGGTGGCAGGTAGTGGGCTACATTTATCAAGCATTACAACTATGTTTTGGATGTGTTTCTGGGGTGTGGTTGTCTGGGTTGAAATAGTGTAGAGGATATGAGGCATTGCATGTGTTTAAATATAGATGACATGCTCTATAAGAGTTGTCTATCCACCATGGCATGGGAACCAGTGACATGTTGATGCAGAGGAGCTTGCTTGCTTTAGGAGACTCTCTCTAGAAATTTCATTTTGATGTTTTGATTTGTGTGTTTTATGTACATTATGGCCACATGACTTGGACATGGCATCATGTTCATATGTGATTGGAGGTTTGGTATGTGGTATGTGGTGTGGTATACATATCAAATTGCTACTTGGAGTCTAGTTTTGTCTTGAGGTTTCTTGATTTGATTTGCTAGGTTAATTTGAGTGTATGTGTTGGGAGGTTTTAGCATAGGTCAATCCACTAAAATAATGTCAACCTGATGGATCAAAACTCGGCTAGTGCACGGAGGCATAGAGTCAACAGAATATGAAAGAAGAGGATCCTAATTAAGAGAGAGAAGAAGAAGGGAATGCAAGGCTAATAGAGAGCGCTACTCAATGCTTACTCTCTAATCTACTCTGACCTCACAAATCAAGAGGACAATGGTGCCACTCTCATCAATCACTCACACATATAGATCAAAAGCTCAATGAGCTCATAAATCAAGTGAAAGATAGAATAAATGAGAGTGAGAAGCAATAGTTAGAGACTAATTAGCACTTAGTCACACACCATTAACACAAATGACAAAGAGATAGAAGAACAAGAGCACTTAGCTTTCCATTTCATGCCATAGAAAGAGTGGAAGTACAAGAGAGAGATCCACTACAAGCATCACCATATCCACCTTCTTTACAAGCTTTCCATGAAAGCTCTACTCTCAAGAGGATAATTCAAAATGACCTAACTTTCACTTTTATACCTAGGGCATCAATAACATGTCGGATCGCCCATGAGATGCATACAACTGTGTGCATCTCTACATCTCCTAGGCATCATGGTAGCATCAATTATACAATCTAGAACTCATGTAGAGCCTATAACTACATTAAAAGTTCATATACAAATGATATATCTGTCAAAAAATAAAGCATTGTATACTAAAATATCATCACTAAAGGTCGTCCATTGCTTTTTGTTTGGTGATACTAAGATTCCCCCCTTCCTAAGCTTTATCATCCTGAACAAAGCCATGTTGTGGTAGACTTTCAAGGAAGAATGTGCATGCAAAATAAAATATCAAAGAGGTAGCAAGCTCAATCATAAGGTAAGAAAGCATAAGAGAAAGAGAAAGCACATGTGTGGTAATGACTAAATGCAAAGAATTATGAAATGCTACACTCCCTGTTAAGGCGGTTACGCCGCTAGCGGAAGCTAAATAGCGAGAACTCAACCAACAACAGAATTTGTCAGACGAGGACGAAGCTTGACCCGCAGGCGCATGGAAACAACTAGGTGGGTGTCAAATCACCTACTCGACCTTCTAATGACAATCACTACTAAGGAAATCAAATCTAAGTTCTAAAATATGCAAGTGACTGAATCCGTACTACGAACGAATGCTATATGAAACAGGATCTAGAATCATCGAATCAATCTCAAACTCAAGGGGAAGTCTATACACTAGGTAAGAACAACACCCTAAAGACTTGAACTGCAAAATCAACCTATAACCACTCCGTGCGGTAAACGCGTATGAAGACAGGCCGAAAAATACAGGTGATCGAAACTTGACCCCGATGGTACTAATGTGTAGCTCTACTCGTTGTGGTTCTATAGATATGCTGCACGCTCTATTTCGACACACGAGTTGGAAGAAAACTCACACCGAAGCTCATAGGAACTTACCTCACGTAGAAGCCGATAGCGCGCACTCTTGGTATCTGTGCGTAGCTCTCACCGTTGCTAACACAATGGCGGTGTCGCTTCTCCAATGGCGGTCCCGTAGCTCGCGTAGCAAGGAGATAAGACTCTCTCTCACTCTCTCTCTCTCAGACACAGTCACGACGCTCAAAACTCACCTTGATTAATAATTGAATCTCTTTTTTTTTTAGGTTACAAAACTTTGGCTTATATACCTCAGCCTTGCAGGTGAAAACATCTCTAATTATTTACATCAGCAGGTGAAATTACGTCGGGATTACAAGCTGGAAACTCAATTGAGTCCCGTTACTTAGTGAATGGCTCAAATCAAAATTAATGTCGAAAAGACATTTATTACAATCAATGGTTACAAAATGATGGGTGTGAGCAAAAATGCGGGTGTGATCCTCTGCTGGCTCAACACTCCCCCCCTCCAAATTCATGTCGTCCCTGACATGACTTTTAGGCTTGATCAATAGAGTCCTGTCGTCTTGAGCATCTGCAATTGTGATTCGTAGCGTAGGTTGCCGATGGTCAAGGTTGGGCCGAATATTTTGCTTTCGTGAGTGAAAAAGCCGGTGTAGAAAGCTTCTTCGAATGTTTGCATGTGGAAGCTAGGCAAAAACATAATTCTTTGGTACAAGAGATGTAACACTTTTGGTGAAGGTTGCAATGAAAGATCATACATCATATCCGTCACTGTGTCGGCCGTCGATAGTAGACTCGAGGTCGTGGCTTTATCTGGCGCGAACACTTCAATGCATGCTAAGAGAGTCCGGCAGATTTTCTTTAGCATCTGACACGAAAGGTCAGGAGAGCCAGTAAAGAGTTTGATGGTGCCCGTTAGGGTTTTCACCATATAGGCTTTACCTATTCTCTCTCCTGTCTTTGGTCCTGGCATCCTCGGGTAATTAAGCCAATTTGGCTTCTTTTCTGCAATCCTGCCATGCTCTTTCCAGCTTCTGACTCTTGGCACCGGGCAGAAGGTTGCATCCTCCCGAATCTCCTTTGGAGCCTCTACCAAGTAGATGAGGTAGGCTGGGTATTTGTTCAGCCAACCTTTCCTCCATCTAGGTTGAGAGTCTACAATCCTCTTTGATTGTTCATCCTTTGTGATGTCGCCTTCGTAAAGAGCGACATACTGCTCCTCCTCTATTCTCTTTTTCGTCTTTATCACTTCAAATTTCATCAGAGGGAAAGGCAGGCTTGGTTGCATCCACTCTTCATGGAGCACTTTTGTGTCTAAACCTTGAAGTCTAATGGAGATGAGGAGTCTCCTTTCCCATTCCATTTCCGCCTTGGCACTTTCCTCTGTTGACTTTTCTATTTGGTCCTGGAGCCTTTGTTCTTCTTCTTCAGAGATTCCTGAAGTTGAGTCCACTTCTTGAACTGGGGCTGGATCTTCAATTGTGGTTGCCTCTCCAGTTTCTGGTAGCTCTATGGCTGCTCCCCCTGCTTCTTCTTGTGGTGTCTTTGTTTCTCTTCTTTGTTGCTCTTGGAGGTCTTGGAGCTGTTTGCGGAGGGCCTCATTTTCTGTCCTTAGTGTTTGGTTTTCTGATGTGAGCCGCTCCTCTGCAGCCAATGATCCCTCTGCCATGTGCAATCTTTGCACTTGCTCTAACCTCAGCTCTCTTTGCAGACTTCTTACCTGATCTTCCAGAGCTGGTACGAGGGCTCCCTCTTGTTCTGTTCCTGCTCTGCTAGCTCTAGGGGTGGTCCTGAGTCTCATGATTGATCTTTCTTGAAGTTCGACTCTTTCCCTTAGCTCAATGAGCTCATCCTTGGCTGCCTCCAACTCATCTTCTATTCGCTCCTTTGCTTCCTGTGAGCTTGTTACCTCTCTTGAAGCTTCGGCTAGTTGGAGTATCAAGCCGTCCCTCTCGTTTTCTGCGTCGTAGAGTAATGCTTTATGACTTTCAGATTCAGTCATAGCATTCTCTAACTTCTTCTGCAACTCTGCTTCCTTTTGTTTTGCTGTCTCAAGTGCTACTTCCTTTGCTCTGGATCTTTCTTTAATCTTGCTGAGCAGTTCATGCACCATATGCATGTCTTTTTCATCTTCATCTGTCAACTTGACAGCTCTTTCTGCCACCACCTCCAATGGCTTCGGCTCGTCCATTTTCCTTTCACTCTCCATTGTACCCTTTGTCTTTTCTTTCGTCCCTTTCCGATCATCTTGTTTCCGTAGGGATATCCCATAAACTGCCTCCAGGGCCTCTTCTTCACTGTATCCGGTCGCGACCAGATCCTCATAATCATCTTTCTTTTGCTGAACTGGATCTATCTTCTTTTCCTTGGTCCTGGCCTCCGGCTTTTCCATAACTTCTGTTTTTATTTCTATTGTGGTTTCCTCCACAATAATTTCCATCTTCTTCTGGCTTGGTACAACAGTAAAAGAGGGCTGATTGTCCTCAGTCATCTTGGCTTTCCCTTTGTTTGCTTGCCCTTCTTTCTCTTGAGGATCAGTAGACTCCTCTGCTTTCTTCTTCCCCTTGTCGTCCTTTTGCAGCTCAGCTTTTAAAAGCTGTACTTCCTCTTCAGTATAAGGCTCGACAGGATTCTGCTCCAATATGGCCTCCGACTCCTCATAAGCTCTAATATATTGATCATATTGATCAACATGTGGCCTGGCTAAGCTGGTTCCGACTTTACTGGGGTCTGGCACCCACATTTCTTCGAAGTCCCCCTTTAGAGCTCTTTCCGCTCTAAACTGCTCCACCAGCCTTTCCATTCTTGCGGCTTTTTGACTTTTGGTTTGCTTGGGATCGGCCTTCTTCTTCACTTTCTTCTTGAGCGGCTCGTCCACGGCCTCTTCAGGTTCTGAAACTATTTCTAGTTTTCGGCGTGCTCTTGTGGACGCCCTCTTGGACACTTCTTGCTGTTCTTCCTCCTCATCGGCTTCTCTAAGCCACTCATTCTGGGAGGGAATTTGTGGCCCTTGATCCCTAGCTCCAATAGCTTCATAAGCGATTCTTGTTAGGATTTCTCCTCCTCCTATGTACTTTGGTTTCTGGTTGTGCATGGCGATTACTTGATCGTGGATGTATTGAGCATAATTCACCTCTTTTGGCACGTTGCTCTTCAGTGCCCATGTGATGGTTGTCGCAATGGCATGGGGGGGTGTAGTATACTTCTGCGGTCTTTTGCTGCACACATGGAAAAACTGGTTGTATAATCGGCAAAGGGTTGCCGCTCGTTGATCTGCCATATCTCCGTAGGTTGTATTTTGTTTCTTTGATCCATAGACCTCTATGGCCTCCCTTCTTTCTCTGACAGAACTCCCTTTGTTGTGCAGCTTCAATGCATCTGCAATGAGCTGTGGAGTGATCTGTACTTCAACTGTTTCTCCATCCATGGCTGTCAACGTGGCTTTCCCATCCTTCTGAATGGATGTTGCCAACTCATACACTCTTCTTGTGTCTACACCTGATGGTCTCGAGGTGAAGAACCTGTGTAAGTCAGCCTTTTCCAGGTATTTGCTTATGTTCTCTGATCTGCTATAATCCACTAATTCTCGTGGGATCATAGGCACATCGACCGATTGCCCTTGAGGATCTCTGAAAGTCCCCTGGTAGATCTTTATTCCCTCCTTTTCTAGTACTGCTTCCTCCATCCAAGTCTTGGTTGGCTTGAGGGTTTCTGTTGGAATATCAAAAGGTTCTGCTTCTGCAAGAGCATCCTTGATGGTTGGTCTTTTTCTCTTAGTTGCCGATGACTTAGCGGAATCCATGGATCCTGTAACTCCAATTTCAGAAGTTAGCGTCTTTTTAGTACTGAAAGCCGAAATGAAGCTTTTAACTATTCAAATGACTTGAAAATTGAAACATGAGCTATTCAGGGCCTAAGGATGCAATGTAAGTGAAAAAATATGCAAACAGGGCTCAAAAACATGCTTGAGACATCATACGCGTATGATGTCTTTTGTGTCAGAATGACTTCATATTGGTTGTGCTTGTAGCTGATAGTGTATACATGAGTGTCATATGCTTGGATTTGAGTTTGGATACCATTTGGTCAAGTTTTGGCCAGTTTAGTCCAGTTCAGGCTCTTGGCAAAATTTTGAAAGGGAAATGGATTTTATGATCCAAATTGGGTAAAACTTGGTGGATTACTTTCAAATGGCATGTAGAACACTTCTGTTTGGTGGTTGAAGCCCTTAGATGCCAAAATCACATAGTGAGACATCATACGCGTATGATGTCTTTTGGTGCATTTTTGGACCAATTTTCTCTATAAGCTTGGATTTGGCTTTAGATAGGCTTATTCAGTGGATTTATGAAGTTTGGATAGATTTTGGACTAAAAATGGCTCTGGAGACATCATACGCGTATGATGTCTTTTTCATCAATTTTTCATGGGATTGGTTCTGTGGACTCTCCATGTGCTAGTGAAGGACTGTTTATACTCAAATCTTGGTTTGGACTTGAATATGTTGGATTTGGGACAAAAATAGGCTTTGTATGAAGGATTTTCTCTTAATTGGGCTAATGGGGTGATCCACTTGACCAAATGGTTCCAAACTTCATATGTAGCATGTATTAGATATATATAATGGATGTATGATGACAAGTGAGCATTTTTGGCTCTGTAAGTGCAAATAGACATCATACGCGTATGATGTCTTTTGTGGCAAAATGGTGCTTTTTGGTTCCAGATAGCTTGTAGATGTGTTAATCAACAATCCTACAAAGTTTCAATGAGTTTGGAGTTATTTTTTACAAAATTAGGACCAAAACTCAATTTTATGGCCTACTTTGCGTCTTTTTGGTTTTCCTTGGGTTTTCTAACTCCAATTCTCATGATACTTGGTTCATAGGATGTGATTAACATGTGGAATGAGGCTATGCACTCAAATGTTGAAATGGATGTGAAAATCATGCTGTGAGACATCATACGCGTATGATGTCTATTTTTGAAATGTTGGTCTTTTTGTGCAAAGAATGCTTTGTGCTAGAGCCCTAAGCCCTGCTAACTAGTTTTCAACTTAAAAAGTCATCAGTTTAGCTAAAAATCCCCCTTATAGACATTTCAGTCTCCGAAGTCGTCTTTTTGCCTTGGAGTTGAATTTCTTCAACTTTTCTTCTTGAGAGTTGCATTTCCAGCTCATTTGATATGTTGCGAAGCCATCCAGTTGGTTGGACTTGACTTTGGCTCCCCGTTCTCCATCTTTATCCATTTGGTTGCTCGAAAGCGTCTTTTTCACCATCGGTAAGTGAATCAGCTTTCTTTTGGGTTTTGCTTGCAAACATAAGTCATCCATGTATAGTTGAAACTGCTTGTGAAGTTTCATGTCATTTGGTCGTCAATTTTAGCCGTTATGCCAAAATGACGCGTTGTGTGTCCGCAGCCGAATCGGTTGTTCCGACCTACTTTTGGTGATCCAAACCTGGAGATACTCCATGGTTGCATTTCCCTCGATGTTGTTAAGCTTCCTGAGAAGTTTTGTGTCGTTCCGACAACTTTTTTCTGTTTGCCTCTTGCAGGCTCTGTTGACCTAGGGTTTTTCCAGTCATTCTTTCTCGAGCTTTGAGTGCTAGAAACTCATCTCCTATACTAGGGTAACCCACCTCTAAGTTCTTGCAAGGTTTGGTTAGGCGGTTGTGCCCCTACCTAGCGTTCTTCCCCATTCCCCGTCTGCTCTTGTTTCTTGGTTTTGGTGAGTTTTCGCGACAAAAGTTAACGATAAGCATCAAAAGCTTATGGCAACGAGTCTACCTCTCATGTCTGGTGTCCTCTGAGCTCTCGTAGCAGTCGTAGAAGGCGGTAGAAGGCCGGATGCTCCTGTGTGCTCTTTGCTCTCTCCAAGAAGGTAATAGTGGAAATGAGCTTGATAGTGAAGTGAAAAATACTTAACTTCGGGCTTCCCGGATCACTTGTTACCAAATTTGACATGTGCTCCTATCTCGTCGTGAAATGCACTTTAGGATTTGAAATTTCTCAATTTGGACTCCGTTTGACCTGTTTCTGAGAAATTTGTCCACTTTGCCAAAATTCTGTCATTTCGGGCTTTCCGCAACTTTTTCAGAATTGTACCCCATTTTTACCATGGGTTGCCCTTGTCATTAGGATCATCACCGTCTATTCTTTTCTTTTTTCCGATCTCATTTCACCTGCTTTTTTATTTTTCTTTTATTTTTATTAAGAAAATCATAAAAAATAAAGGAAAATAGCAAATTGAAGCCAAAAAATTCCAAACATACACGATAAATAGCTGGTAACCCTGTGTATATGAATATACACTTCTTTGTGATTTTTGGACTTGGATTACCACTTTTTTCCACTTTTTAGCTCCAAAAACACTCTTATTTAGTGATATTTACACATCTAGAGACCCAAATTCATCATTTGATCTCTTCTTGTTGCAAAACAAGGTATATAAGGGCATAAATATTATCAATATCCGCAATCAAACATAAAAAATTGCAAAATCATGTAAGACACTGCCCTTGTAATATAATTTTTGTTTTTCTTTGTTTTTCCCGCTTGTAGCTGCTTTGTAGCTCCTGTATACCTCCCCCCCTCCTAGTCTGAGTCCTCCCGGACGACTATGAAGTGTCTGTGGGTGAAGCATTGTAGTTGTTTTGGTCATAAGTTCCCAATGCAATTGTAGAGCGATGATACAACAGTCTTTCCAATAAAGCTGCTCTTTGTTTGATTGAAGGATTGGTGGTCGGGTTTTGGGTTGGTTTTGGCACTTCGGTAGTAGAATCAGTAGATGGATTCTTCGTTACCTTGTTGTCTTTTTTTACAATCCAAATCTGCTTCCGCTCTGCTTGTGCTTGCCACAAACTCTTTGCGACCCAAACCTGCTTTGTTCTGTGTGTTGATTTCCTCGCCTTGAAATACCTAGGAGTTTCCGTTGATTGTATTGAAGGGAGTTCCTGTTTACAAATCTTTGGGATCCAAATTTGCTTGCTATAGCTTTGTGCCGTCATGAACTTCTTTGGAATCCAGATCTGTTTCATTGTCCTTGATTGTCTGGAATCACTCTGTTGTCTGGTATTGAAGACTCTGTTTGTGTTTTCTGGCACCACCTTTTTTGGTCTCCATACCATCTTTGACTCCGTTTTTTTCCAAGGTTGAGCTGTTATATTATTGCTTGTCTTCCTTATCCACTGTTGAGAATTCCTCGTCGAAGAGTACTCCGGTTGTATAGAAACTTTTGGTTGCCATTGCTTCTTCTTTCTCTCTGTTTGTTGTTTGCCCTTGTTATTGGATTCTTCCTTTGGAGTTGGCTCTGCTCCGTTGGTGAACTTGACTGATTGACTTTCACCTTCGTATTTGATAAGCACTGATTTAGAACTCCAGTCAATCATTGCATTGTATTGCTTCTGCCATGGTTGTCCTAGCAATAATGGATGTTGTGTAGCTTGGTCTTCAACCACGTAAAACATATGAGGATACACATATTGGTTAATCTGTATATGTAAAACTGTGCATCCGACAGTTTTGATTGCATTCTCAGAGTAACTCTTTAACTCTTGCTTGGCAGTTTTAGTTTAGTGTCATTTGTCAATTGTCTATACAAACTGAGTGAAAGTAGGTTAGCTTGAGCTCCTGAATCCAATAGTGCTCTGGCTTTGATTTGGTTGGTTCCTACTTTGCATTCAATGATGGGTTCTTCTTTGTCATTCCCCATTTCTGTTATACTAACTGCGTTTATTCGCATTGCTCCTTCATTGCGCTGTTTCTGACGCAGTAGTCTTCTTTTCTCCATTCTTTCCTTCGCCTCGGCTTGCGCTTCCTCCACAATCTTTTTCTTTTTCTGGACACGCAGCTTTTCTTGATGTATTTTGAGAAGCATGTCTTGTGTTAGCGGCAACAGATACTTTTTCACTCTGCATCCACTAATCCAATTGGGCATTTCTTCTCCGTCTAATGTAGCAAGCTTGACGGCTCCACTTGGTGATAGATCTTTAATCACCAGAGGACCCATCCCTCGCTTTTTAAGCTTCTTAGCATGCTGTTTCAGAGTGTAAACTAGGACATAGTCCCCAACTTTAAACTCTTTAGTCCGCACATGCTTATCAAAAAATTCCTTTTGTCGCCTTTTTTGAGCGTAGATGGAAGCTACTGCTTTTAGGCGAAGCTCATCTAGCTTTTCCAGGTCATCTATTCTATCAGAGAGCTCGTGCCCTGTCCACTCTAGATCCTTAGCCACCCTTAAGGTTGAAATCAAGAATTCTATTGGCAAGATAGCATTTAGCCCAAAAACCATGTTATATGGGGTCGTTCCTATGGATGTTTTATACGCCACCCTATATGCCCATAATGTTGAATGTAACTTTTGGTCCCAGTCAGTTCTCGACTCAGATACAATCTTCGTGAGGACCGTGCATATGGTTTTGTTTGTTGCTTCAGCTTGTCCGTTTGCTTGTGGATGATACGGGGCTGATTTCCTATGGATTACCATGAATTCATCTAGAAGGATCTCTATCACTTCATTTATGAAATGTGTGCCTCGATCACTCACAATTTCTATTGGCAATCCATATCGTACAAAGACGTATTCATACAGAAATTGTGCCGTGGTCCTGGCATCTGCTTTTTGAGTTGCCTTTGCTTCGACCCACTTTGTTAGATAGTCTGTAGCCACAATGATGTATTGTGCATGAGTCTTATATGCAGGAGGTGAAATGGGTCCGACATAATCAATCCCCCATTTTGCAAAAGCTCTTGCCCCCATCATTGGTCTAAGCGGCATATCATCTCTTTTAAGTGGTACTTTGGTCCGCTGACAGTCATCACACCGTTTAACGTATTCCTCAGCGTCCATATGTAATGTTGGCCACCATATTCCTGCGGCTAAGACAAGTTTTGTTGTCTTATCACCTGAGAAATGGCCTCCACCTACTCCTCCATGAGCTTGCTCCAGGATTATCACATACTCAGACTCTGATGCGCAAATCCTAAGCTGGTTGTCTTTACCTCTCTTATAGAGTTGATCTCCTATTAAAGCGTAATCTCTAGCTTCTGTCTCTACAGATTTCTGACGAGCTTTTGACGTTCCTTCTGGGAAAGTTCTATTTGTGAGATATTCAACAATATACTGACTCCATTCTGGAGCGATCATTATCTGATATAATGTTGAATACTCGGCTGGCGGTTTTGATGAACATACAATACATACAGTGACATATTCATGTACGCTTTCTTTCATTCCTGGCCAATAGACTCCCAATTGTAACAAATTCCTATATGTGTTCCTTCTTGAACAATGAAATGCACATTCCTGAACATGTGCTTCGCGCAGATATATATTATATTCCTCAGGATTGATGCATAGTCGTAAAACATGATCATTTCCCAATTGATACAACCTTCCTGCAATCAATTGAAGATTCTTGGATTGCTGAATAGCAATATGTTTCAGGTTGTATTCTCTTCTATCAAACTCTCCTCCATAGGTTAATAGGTCAACGACATTTTGAGACCACTTAGGTATCATTTCTATGTTGAACAAGTACGCGTCTGGCATGTCGTCATCTACTCCTATAGGGTCTTCTCCATTCGTCAATCGCGAAAGATGATCAGCTCTAAGATGTGTTTTTCCTTTCTTTACTACTACCGTGAAGTCGAATTCCAGTAAGATAATGAACCATCTCACTATTCTCCCGGTATTGCATGGTTTATTCACTAGGTAGAGCAAGGCTTGGTGATCCGTAAAAAACACAAACTTGTTGGCTAGAAGATAATGCCGAAATTTCTTCACAGCATATATCATTCCTAATCCCTCTCGCTCTGTTGTGGTGTAATTCTTCTCTGCATGGTTGAGCTGTCGACTGGCGTAACAGATAGGAAAATCCATGTTTCCTTCTTCTGGCTGAGCCAGAATGCATCCTATTGCATATGCAGAAGCATCTATGTGCACATGGAATATCTTCTCCCAATCTGGTGATTTCAAGACTGGAGCAGTAATGAGTGCCTCTTTCAATTTCTTGAATGATTCCTCACACTCCTCTGTCCATTCAAAGTTCACTATTAGCCTGTAAAGTGGTTGGCCTATTATAGCGTACATGTAAATGAATCGTCTATAATATCCGCAATGTCCCATAAAGCTCTGTACTTGTTTCGCATTGGTTGGTCTAGGCATATCCACTATAACTTTTATCTTCTCTAAATCCGTGGATATTCCGTTTTGTGAGACAATATGTCCCAGAATTCTGCCCTGTCGGACCATAAACACACATTTCTCAGGATTGAGACAAATGCGATATGTCCTACATTTCTCAAATACTTTTCTTAGGTGTTCTAGATGCTCATCTCTCAGTAGAGAATGTACACATAAGTCATCCATGTAGATTTCTAGAAACAGCCTTAAGTATTCTTTGAAAGCATGCGTCATCAGCCTCTGGAAGGTTGCGGGAGCATTGGTTAGACCAAAAGGCATAACCCGATAAGCATAAATTCCCCACTCCGTTGCAAAAGCTGTTTTATGTTGATCTTCCAGTGCTATGGCTAGCTGGTTATATCCTGAAAAACCATCAAGAAAGGAGTATGCTGTTTTCCCTGATACACGCTCTAGAACATGATCAGTTATCGGCAGGGGATAATTGTCCCTGATTGTTGCAGCATTCACTTTCTTTAAGTTGACACACACTCGGAGTTTTCCGTTCTTCTTAGGTACTACCACAATCGGAGATACCCAATCAGTGTGTTCAATCTCGTATATGAATTCAGCTTCCATTAGCTTATCTATCTCTTCTTTGATTCGCTTAGCAAACGTATCATTATATGTGTATGGTCTCTGTCTGCTAGGCTTTGCGTCTTGTTTCAGTGGGATTGTGTGTTGGCATATCGATGGGTCAACTCCCTTTAAGTCCTTATAAGACCATGCAAACACATCCCTATACTCTCTGAGAAGACTCAAAAGTCTCTCTTCCTCGCCTGGAGACAAATCTGTGGCTATGTACACCGGTCTAGGTGTCTCACCTGGAGCTGCTAAATCAACTTTTTTTGCATCCTCCGGTCCGTCATAAGATTCGTTCTCCTTCCTCTCTCGAATAGGTGGGGTTAATATCACCTTCCTATCCTCTATTGTGAATTTCCTATAGTGAGAGGGAACATCCATGTTTTCCTTGATTTTGGCGTTTTCGTCCTCTCCACTCTCAATTTCTGTCGTCCAAACTTCTTCAGAGTTTTCTTGAGCTCTCTGTACTTGTTTCTACGTTCTAACTTGGACTCCGTGTATTCTCTGTTGCGCTTGTTCTTTTCTGATTTTTCTGTTTCAGTTTTCGTTCCATTATTTGAACTTGATTTCTTGAGCCTCTTTTGTTTTCGTAAGCTCTTTTGATCACTGCCTCTCATTCTTCCAGAAATCTTATCCTTAACACAATCTTCAGCCTTTACTAGCATTAGGAATTGATTTTTTCCTCTTATTCTAGGCATCGGATTGGTTCTAACCCCTTTTGTTTTTTTCTTTGCTCTATAGTGTTTCTGGCGTTGTTTAGTTTGGTTCGGAAAATCATAAAATCGGACATCCGTTATAGTTTCTTCGTTTCCGCTTGAATTGTCCGTTGACTCGTTGTCTGCTTCATTTCCCCACTCTGGATGATTGGGAATGTCGTGAAACACCTCTTCTTCATCTTCCTTTTCCAGTGTATCGTTCTTTTCAGTTTCTTTTTCGAGTACAGTTCTCAACATGAAATACGGAACCACGTCGTACCCGTCCTTGTCGCAAAATTTCGTTGTGGGACCATCCGGAATTGCACAAACATCTAGGGTTGCTAGAATGTGTGTCCATTCTAATGGTTCAAAGCGTGTCCTCTGGAAAGGGTTCTCCTATATAAGTTTCGTCTTCGATAGCCCTTTCTAAAACACATTCTTCTCGTTTCAGACTTCCACATTTCGAAGCTCCACACATCCATAACTCCTTGGGTTTACCTAACCAAGCTGGAAATTCGGATCCCGCCAAAGTAGCTGAATCAAACTCCTCTACCGGTGTTCGGTTCACATCTTTGTAGCTATGGTCTTTCAGGTTCACACGTGTAGTGGTTTCCATATTTCTCAGGTATATGTGATCGTAGCCCCAATCCTGGACCATTTTCAACTGTCTCATGAATGGTCTTCCCAGTATGATATCATAGTTATTCTCCTTGCCAAAATCGACAATAGCAAAAGTATGTTCGTATTCAATGCCGCAAGAAGTCACTACAACTTTCTCTAATAACCCCATAGGTTTCTCCATGTGTCCATCTGCTAATTGGAGTTTCAACCTAGTCTTCCTTATTGCTGGTTTCCCCCATTTTTTCCAGATTTCTTTTGTAGCAATGGCTACCCCAGCTCCGCTGTCTAGTATTGCCATCGTGTTCACTCCTTGGAATTCAACTGGTAAGGTTGTATTCCCCTCTTCACCTTCGCAATACTCTCCGACCTTGTTTAAGGGTACAGGCTTAGCGTTCTTTTGTGGCTTGCTCAGCTCCTCTATGCTCTCTTGCAATCTCGATGTTGGATCTTTTATCCCGAATTTCTCCAAGCATTTTCCTACAGTGGTCCACATATGTGGTCTTAGCCTCAAAAGCTCAGCTAGAGTGATAGTGCATGTCACTGGTGTTGACAAAATCTCTATCAATCCTTGCGAGTCCATGACTTTTTCTGATGAGATTTTTCGTGAGGGAAGTGCTCTAATCTCGGATTTTGCTTCATACTCTCCTAAGTATGAAGGTAAGGTTTTCAGTGAATGAGGTTTGCTCTCCATTGTTCTAACAGAGCCCCCATCTCCCCAGTAAGATTGCAGATCCAAGTCCACTTGAGATCCTGCCTCAAATTCCACTATGGGAGGATTCCTGATGTCCTTTTCCCAATTTGTCTGATTAGCTTGGCAACTTAGCTCGTTTGCAAAGTTTGCCTCTCTCACTTGTTTCCAAAATTCATTGTAATCCTCATCTTTTCCGTAAGACCTCTGTATGACTGGATGAAAACTCTCTATCTCCTGATCGGTTGTGTTCAATACTATGCGGTCATCCTTTGTGTATTTTCAGGCTTTTGTGCACTGGGAGTCTTTTCAGCTACCCGTGAAACGATAGTCTCTTGCTGAATTGGGTTTTCCTTTCCACAATTCATTGTTTCTTTTGGTGGTTCTAATAAGGCTTGTGCAGTCTCGATCATTCTCTGGCACATTTCAAGTCTCTGCTTTTCCAATTCCGCGTTTGGGTATGTCATCCACCTCTGTTCTTGTGTTTGGTTGTTCTTTAACCTAGCTTCGTAAGCTCTCATCAGTGCGTCCAATGGTTCGTGTACTTTGTCGACTAGCACTGATCCCCCTGAGCTTAAGCTCGTTGTTTCTTTGATACTCTTTTGTTTCGTTCTTTCCGGGCTCATCTCTCGTTTCCGTTTTGACTCTCAAGTTTTTCTAATCTATCTTTAGTTTGCTTTAGTTCCTCAGCTAGAATAGCGTCTTCACGTTCTTTTCTCAACTTCATGCGTGCTTTTCTAGCTTTCCATGTGTTTTTCTGACTCCGCGGTCCTTGACTAACCACTTCAGTCGCTAACTTTCCATTCTCAGGTTCTCTAGTGGTTTTCTTAGCTTGAGCTCTAGTAACAACTTGCGTTGGTATCAGAGTTTCATTTTCAGACCCACTGCTGGTAGGAATAGTTTCTAGCATATTCAATGTCGTCTTTTGCACTTTGTTTGGATTCTTTGAACAATCCTCAATGAAGTGAGTAACCCCACACTCAGTGCAATAAGCGTTAATTCTAATGATTTCCGTATGTGGGCAAACATTCATCAGATGGTCACCTCCACACTTGTAACAGGGTCCTAGTGCTGGTCTTGGTCCCATTTGATTCGTCCTTTGTGGATAGGATGGTCTTTGTCCTGTTAACCCTCCATGAGCTATGAACATCAATGTTCTTGCGTCCAAATTGTATCTCTCTTCATCAGAAGCACTTGTAACTGTTGGTGTTCCAACATTCCCCATCATGCCCCATGGTTCTGGTTGTTTGGGTTCTTCTGGTGGGTAATACAATGTTGGAGACATGTGTGCACCCGATTCTTCATAATAGGCTTGAACAGGCACTAAGGCTTGTTCTTCCTGATTCTCTAAGGTTGGTGCATATCTAATGCCCACTGGTCTTGCTCCTGGTAAAGGTGGTTGTTGTCCCAATACCGGTTGCGGTCTTTCTATCCCCATAGGTCCTGGTACATTTCCCGTTGGGTATCGAGGTACTGGATGTATCTGAGGTGGTGCTAATTGAGCAGGAGGTGCATACTGGCGCTCCCTTACATACCCTTTGTTGTAATAGCACTCCTCTGTTGGATGATTTGTCCATTTTTGTTCAATAGCACACCATTTCAGTGTTTTTGGCAATGGTTTTTGGTATGGTGCCATCCTTTTTAGAGCATCTTCTATCATTTGCTCTACATTTGGCATGGTTGTTGTTTGAACATTCTTTTTAGTGGTAGTCTCGCTCGCTACGGAGGAGGAGCTACTGGATGCAAAATCTGTATCCGCTGACACCTCTCCATAAACCGTACAGTTATCCACTAAGTACAATGCCTCTCTCGTTACTTGCTCGAAACTTGTACAAGCTTTCAAGTGCAAGTCCTTCTTGAGAGTGTCGTTCCTCAGTCCCTCAATAAAGAGAACAGATAGTCTGTCATCTTGTGGTCGTTCACGTACTGGACATCTCTCAATGTATTGTTTGAAGCGAAGTGAAGCTTCCTTCACTTTTTCGTGTTCTCTCTGTTTAAAAGCATATATTTGTGAGACCGTATTGTGCTTAATCCCTCGTTTTGAGAATTCCTCAGCAAACTCTCTTAGCAAATGGTCAATGTCATGGAATCCCCCTATGTTCATTGGTTGAAACCATGTCAATGCAGTACCTTCTAGAGTAAGACCAAATCCCTCGTATTGTGTATGGAAATCTGTTATCTGCTCAGCTCTTAAGACTTGCTTAAAGAGTGACACATGTGCATACGGATCTCCTGAACCACCATACTTCTTTGGCATACACTTGGCTACTTGAGATGGTCTCATACGTCTATGGTCTGCTACCAATCTCATTGCTCCTGTGTCCCGGCTAAAGCTTTCTCTAGCATCATGGACTTCATGGGTTACCCTTGTCGGTTCCCCTGCCCTGAATCTACTACTAGGAGGTAAATGTGATGGTTCCGCTTCAAACCTTGGACCTGGAGTGGTATAGGTGGGGATTGGAACTGCACTACCTCGATTCGTCTCCATTGACTCTCTGGAATGTAATGATCCCATTGGTCCGGGCTTCGAGTACTGAGGTTGACTGAAAGAGTCAGCAACCTGAGTTCTTTGTCCTCCTGTTGTCATTGGTTTTTGCACTCCATTTGTTGGTGCTGGTCTTTGTGAGCTAGAAGTAACATAATACTGATGTAGTGGTCCCCCAAAGTATGTATATCCTTCTAATTCTTTCTTGCCCATTGTTGAGTATTGGCCTGCCATACTTATCGTAAGCGGCAATTTTCACTTCCGATCCCTCTGTGTAGGTAAAGACATAAAGTCTTTTTTGGTCTATCAACTCTCTGGTGTAGGGTTCTTCACATCTATAATAGAGATCTTGCTCCCCATTACTATATTTGTATAGCCCCACATAGATGTTATCAGTGTTGATCCTTGTAGTTTCATTCTCTCTTCTTAACCTCGCATTAGGGAAGTTCATTATTGGTGCTTTCTCCTCGAGTTCTTCATCTATTTTGGCTTTGGTGCCCATCAATCCCCACTTGTCCACAATGTTAGGGTTTAGGACTACCAAGTACATGGTACCCTCGTCATCTAGATATCTATCTCCGCTATAGCTCACAGGCACTAAGTCCTTGAACTCACTAGGTCTATCTTCTATCTTTACACAATAGCGGTCCATTCCATCTTTGTAGATCTTGGCACCTTGCTCATTGTCGTACTGGTATTTTATGAACAATAGCTTCATGGTGGTGGAAGGGTTTGATGATCCCGCTGCCATATTTTCTCTGTTGTTCAGGTTCAAGTGTTCCAAGTTTTCGGTGAAAATCTCGTAAGACCTCTCCGAAGAAGTATCAGAAACACTTCCTTCAAAGATCGGCTCTAATGGTTGCACCCAACTTTGGTTTACACTTCCCTCGGTTGATATGACACTTGCTGGTTCCCCTTGTTTTGGTTGATTATTCCGGAGATTCCTGCCCGATCTCAAATTCATCAATTCCCCTAAAGGACTGTAACTTTTCCGTCTCGGCAATTTGTTTTCCCCAAGTTTTTGTGGTCAGAATTGATCCAAACTGATTGATACTTGGTCAACTGTTTAATCTTGTCAGTTGGACAACTTCTGTTTCATCAAGTGAGAATTTTGTTACTGTTATGCTGAAAAAGACATTATACGCGTATGATGTCTTTTTTCACAGATTTTGACTATTTTGGTTATGCTCACTCTCAGTGGCCTCTTTATGCTCTGTTCACTCACAAAATTCAGTTTGAACTCTGTTTGAGCAAGTTATGACTAATTTAGGCTTTTCTTGGCAATTTTCCGCTTTTGACTTGTTTTTTGGGTCAATTGTGATCCAAATGGGATGAAACTTGAAATATAACCTCTAGACAGCTATTACAATGGATCTGTGTTAGCAAAGTATCAAAATATGTCCAAAATTAGGTCAAAGACATCATACGCGTATGATGTCTTTTTCATCAATTTGGGTCCAAACTTGATATTTATGCTTTCCACAGTGTTTGTAACAATCTTGTCAGGTCAGATTTCAAAAATAAGCAGTGGAAGTGCCAAAAGACATTATACGCGTATGATGTCTTTTGTCCCAGATTTTGACTATTTTTGGTTTTAAGCCTTCTCCAATGTTTATAATTGAGTTTCAAGTGTTTTTGTCAGGTTTGAATGTAAAAAACAAGATTTGAATCCAAAATTTCCTATTCTTTGCGTTTCTTGGACTCCGACTTGTCTTTTTTGGGTTTCTTTGAGTGTTAATGCTCTTGTTTTAAGTTGATCTTAGGGTAAAACCCCCCTTCTAAACACTCTGGCAATGTCAAATTTTCAATTTTAGTCTCTGTTTAGGTTCTAAGACATCATACGCGTATGATGTCTAAAGTTGCAGATTTCCAGTTTTTCAGCACAGAACTCTTCCAATAGCTCTTTTAAGTGCTCAGCAACAATCAGTTACACAGAAAATTTTTCTGAACTTTGTTTATTGCATATTTCACTACCAAAGAGACTTTTTCAGTGATCTAACATGCAATCAAACACATCAAGCAAATAGAACACCAATTGATAGCTCTAGATCAGGATCAAATCAGGCCCTACCTAAGCTACTTCTAATCATAAAATGGATTTTTTGCAATTGAAAATATAAAGAGATTTACTACCACACAAGGAGTAGCAAATGCTTTTTATGTCAACAACCACTTAAACACCATCAAAAACAATCTAATCTAAGCTAAACTAAAAATACTGTCAACACGGAAGACCCAGGAATACCCCACTTCCTAGTATCTCTCGAGACCTTCGGAGTCCACCACTCCTAGATCTTTTCTAACTAAAGTATACAAAGTAGTTTATACGACTCACCTCGTAGGATTAGTCTAAGGTCACCTACTTAGGGCTCTCGTCCCCGGCAGCGGCGCCAAATGTTAAGGCGGTTACGCCGCTAGCGGAAGCTAAATAGCGAGAACTCAACCAACAACAGAATTTGTCAGACGAGGACGAAGCTTGACCCGCAGGCGCATGGAAACAACTAGGTGGGTGTCAAATCACCTACTCGACCTTCTAATGACAATCACTACTAAGGAAATCAAATCTAAGTTCTAAAATACGCAAGTGACTGAAATCCGTACTACGAACGAATGCTATATGAAACAGGATCTAGAATCATCGAATCAATCTCAAACTCAAGGGGAAGTCTATACACTAGGTAAGAACAACACCCTAAAGACTTGAACTGCAAAATCAACCTATAACCACTCCGTGCGGTAAACGCGTATGAAGACAGGCCGAAAAATACAGGTGACCGAAACTTGACCCCGATGGTACTAATGTGTAGCTCTACTCGTTGTGGTTCTATAGATATGCTGCACGCTCTATTCCGACACACGAGTTGGAAGAAAACTCACACCGAAGCTCATAGGAACTTACCTCACGTAGAAGCCGATAGCGCGCACTCTTGGTATCTGTGCGTAGCTCTCACCGTTGCTAACACAATGGCGGTGTCGCTTCTCCAATGGCGGTCCCGTAGCTCGCGTAGCAAGGAGATAAGACTCTCTCTCACTCTCTCTCTCTCAGACACAGTCACGACGCTCAAAACTCACCTTGATTAATAATTGAATCTCTTTTTTTTTTAGGTTACAAAACTTTGGCTTATATACCTCAGCCTTGCAGGTGAAAACATCTCTAATTATTTACATCAGCAGGTGAAATTACGTCGGGAGTACAAGCTGGAAACTCAATTGAGTCCCGTTACTTAGTGAATGGCTCAAATCAAAATTAATGTCGGAAAGACATTTATTACAATCAATGGTTACAAAATGATGGGTGTGAGCAAAAATGCGGGTGTGATCCTCTGCTGGCTCAACACTCCCATTAAGGAAAATTAATTTTCACTTGTTGAAATTGATTAATCAAGAGTTTTGGGCTGATGGACGAGTCTCTCAACTAGTTATCTATGAATAAGGATTAAAACAATTACTCTAGTACTAGCTAAATTAGGAAGATTATCCAATTGCAAGATTCCATAATTGTTCTTTTCAACTTCAATTAGCTAGCTGACTCTCACAACTCCAAACAAACCCTTGAAATTTTTATTTGAAGCTCAATGGAAGTCTTTTCATTTCATTTTTCTTTTCAATTTTATCACATTGATTCAAATTCATTTGACATGTGTGCTTATTTTGCATGCCCAAGGATTTTTACTTCTCAAAGAAAAGCACCCAGATTGGAAACCTCTAGGGATCTAGTACCATAGGCAATACATGTGTGAAGTACCAAAATCAAGCCGGGATTTCTCTTCCAAATTAATCTTTTACACTTGTGGCACTTTTGTTTTTTGCTTCCATTTTCTTTGTATTATTACTAGTGTTCTTTGTGAGCAACCCTTTCTATGCCTAAAATACTCCTAAGGTCTCAAACACTCAAATAATTTTACCAAACTAGGGCTAGCAATCAAGTAAATGAGTTAAGCTAAAGTCACGGATTCCTAACCTCAAAGCTCATTGATTAGATTAAACTCTAAGTCAATTATCTAAAACAAAGACAAATGTATCACATCTATAATGGCAGACAACAAAACATAACTAAATACACTCAATGAAACCATGAAGAAGCACAATTAGAAAATAGAAATATCACAAACATGAAGCATGGAAAGTGAACACCTGGAGATATGTTATGCATCTCATTGATAGTTGTGGAAGCAAACATGAAATGCTGAAGCTCAAGACATCAATGCTGCGTGAAAGTTGAAGCACATCTATGTTGAAAAATCATAAAGAAAACACTACTACCTAGAAAGGTGTGTCAGCATAGAAATGCACCTTTTATTACCTAGATACAAATAAAAATAACTTCTATATTAAGGTCTCATACTTGGATGCCGAGAGGGAAAAAACCAAAAGGGAAAAAAATACCTCTAGTATACGTGCATGTGTCTACTACATCATAGTCAATCTGCACGTCAAGGGTCTAGTGCAACTAGGAGGGATAAGAGAACTCTGTACAAACAATAAAATCTACAACCTCCTGGATCTTTTTCTAATGGTCATTAGCTAGCTAGCACCTAGCTCCATATCAATGGTAGAATCTGTGTAGAACAACCAATGGGTCTAGATATGACATCAACCTGTGACTGTGTGGTCAATGAAACATGTGGCTCAAGAACATGTGGCTTTGGTCTTAAAAAATAGTTTGAGATTTGTCCATATGGTCAAATCTCCAAGACATTGGTGATTCCCAAATTGTCTCCAAAGTCTCAAACTCTTTAATATGGTGTTTATTCTCTAGGAAGCATAAAAGAACTACGAGTACTCATCCTAGAGTGTGCTACTATGTGACTTCTAGGTCTCAAACATGTCTATGTTCCTCAAAAAATCCTTGTGCCTCTAGTGATATTCTAGAAGCTAGCCAAACCTATGATGCACCATCATGTGCTCTATGGATTGCTATCCACACAAGTGTGTTTTCACTAGACAAGAATCTACCATACAACTCTCTACAGGGAACACAAACATGTATAGTCCTATGGTAAGCTCTAAGAGTCAGGCTATGGATAGAATCCCTTGTGTGCCCTGCTAAAGTAGCATTACACTGGGGTGTAGAGGCCAAACTAGGCTCCAATGGCTTTGATATATGTGGCATGGCCTCTATAGTGTTCTTGTCAATGTTTTCTATAGGAATGTGATGTGACAATGTCTCACGTCATATGTGCGTGTTCTATGATCGAGTGTTAGAAGCTGGACACACCCCACGGCATCTAACTATTCGGAGGATTATTATTTTTGTAATTATTCATTCATTGAGGAAAACCTGATTTTTCACCTTGTAATTATTGGGACTTACAGAAGTTTCCGGATTGTATTCCAGTTTTGATAGTTTGCTTGAGTAGATGGTTGATTTTGGAACTTTAGGGTTTGAGAAATTGTAAGGTATATATACCACTTTTTGACCTTAATGAAAAACCTTTTGTCATTTTTAAAAAAAGTTTTGAAGTCTGTGAGTGAGCGTACTGTGTACGAGAGAGAGAGTGTGAGCTTCATCTTGACGCTACGTGTGCTCCGGTGATCGGAATCGAGTGCGGATAAGTGCAGCATCTTGCCCCCGATGAGAGCTACGCGCCGATACCTACATTATGCGCGTACGGTCCGGTTTTGTGAGCTCCTTCTACGAGTTTTATCAGGTGTTTGGGTGAGCATATGTTGTCCGATTTTGCATTGCAGCATATCCACGCGTTTACATTGAGTAGAAATACACATTAGGCACTTTCGATTTTGGAAACGAAGACCTACAGATTTCGGCCAGACATCCTACGTGTTTCTCCATCGGGTGTTTTGGGTTGGGATTTTGGTTCATAGACCTTAGGGAGAGTGACCTATAGGTATTAGTAGGGTCTCCTTCAAGTTCTATGGTGTTTTGAGATTTTTTGATGGGTGTTCGGCTCTAGAAAGCGTTGTAGGAAGTTTCCTCTTATGCAGTCTTGAAGGCTGTGACTTAGACAATTGGTAGAGACCTCTGTAGGAATTAGTTAGGAGTCGGCCGAGTGTAGGTTGACACCTTATTCTTGCTTCCACGCGCCTGCGGGTCGAGCTTCCTCCTTATCTGACATTACATGTTAGGTGAGTTCTCGCTGTGCTGACGTCCGTCACGGCGTATCCGTCCAACATTGGCGCCGCTACCGGGGACGAAAACCTTAGGTAGGTGACCGAGACTAATCCTTGAGGATTGAAATTTTTGGCTTGCCAAGAGTCTTGTTTTACATTTAGATAGGATCAGAGGGTGGAGGATTCTCTAGGTCTTAGAGGGATTCTAGGAAGCGTGTGCCTGGCCTAGATCCTTCGACTTAGGTAGATTAGGTAGACCAAGGTAGTTTTAGGTAGTAGTCGAGTTCTAGAGTAGGAGTTGGAGTGGTAGAAACGGTGAGAGGAGAGCTTGAGAGTCCGGAGAGGCCAAAAAGCAACCAAAAACACCATTATCACCATTTCATATGATAAGTAGGAGTAGAGTAAGTAGGACATCACAATTTAGGATCTAGAGCATTTCATGCATGTACACTTACTTGGTAAAGTCATTACAAGTTTGTAAAAGACGCAAAGGTGTGTTTGAAAGCCTAATTGAAGTCCAAAAGTTACTGTGAGTGTTTCTGATAGATCTATAGAGCATCAGAAGCATTTCTGTCAGGAAAAAAATTAATTTCAAGCCAGGAGACATCCTACACGTAGGATGTCTACAAGCTAATCTGGGAGGAATTTTGGGATTTTGAGTTGACCAGTGTGTTCAAAATGTAGGGATATCCTAATTTCAACTGGAAAGTGGAAATTTGGCCATATCTTGATAGGATAAGGCCAGAGAGACTGAAATTGCCAGACATCCTACCCAAATAGTGCCAAAATATTATTTTGAGACCAAAACCATAAGATGGCTGCATGAGCATGTCTTGTATGATATATTGAGTGACTGAAAGGGGTTTCACCTCATTTGGGTGAGAAAATTGGGTTCAAAGCGGACTTTAGCACTTTTGACTGAAAAAGGCAAGAACAACTGAAATTTGGGACTTTTGACATCCAAACCAAAATCTAAGCATACCACTGGGTTACTGACATCAAAGGGAAGCTGTGGGACAAGTCTGGGGTCAAACAGGCCAAAAAGACATCCTACGCGTAGGATGTCTTCTGAGTGATTTTAGACTCCAAACCAAATGTTGAGTATACCAAAGTGATCAGCAACTCAAGGGGAGCCTGAGCTTTGAGTTTGAAGCCATTCTGATGAAAACGACATCCTACGCGTAGGATGTCTAAAGCAAGAAATTGAAGCCAGACTTCGACAGTGAGCATAGCCAGGTGTTGTATAGCCTAAGGCAAGCCTCCTAGTCAATTTTGGTCCAAATTGGAGTTGATTAGACTGATCAATATCAGCAACAGGCTGTCGGAATAGATTTCTGACTCATTGACCAGCTAATAGGTGTCCAAACCAAAAAGTAAAAGTAGTTGTAAGCTCAGCACAACAAGGGGAAACCACAGTGCAAAAATCCAGGCAAAACACAGTAGGAGACATCCTATGCGTAAGATATCTATTGAGGCATACTGGAAAGAAAATTTGACTTGGCATAGACAATGAGATTCTATTTGGCTTAAGGGTTCCAGAACTTCTTTCAGAAGTGAATTTGGACCTTGGTTGCCCATTTGACGAAGCAAAGACTGACTTCAGACTTTTTAGCATAAATTGACCAACACCTGAGGGTAGTACAGTTTCAGATTAGCAGACCTAATCCAGAACATCAGCAGTGTATAAAATATAGTAGTGGTTGAGATTAACTCTCTAGTTATACCAATCATTACTAAGATAACCTCTAGCAGATAAATGCTTTGACTCGATTGTCGAAATTAAAACGCTTGTGTACAGGTATATTCAGCAACAAAGCAAGAAGTTGTGCAGAAACTGACCCTTTGCCAGGTGAGTGGTTGGATTTGTGATAAATTGCATTGATAAGTTTGATGAATTTGAGATCAGGAAGATACATTGTTAGAGACCAGAAGGTGGCAGGTGACCAAGGTAGCTTAGTGTCCACCGAAGAGAGTGTAACTCAGGCAAGGCTAGATCCGCTAGCACCGATTATTGAGGAAGGTAGTGATATTGACACTTCGTCAGACAAATCTTTCTTCATGATGGGTAGTCAACAGCTGGGAGGTTTCACCTATGATGGACCTATGCGAGGAGGAAGCACCTCCCAAAATCCTTTGAATGATTCCAAGCTCACTGTGATCTTCTTAGAGGGAACAAACTCGAGGGGAGCCCTAGTCTATTCTGACTATTGAGGATGCAAGTGCATTTGTATCGAAGAGAGACCAGCTCAGAGATTGGAGATAATCCGAGTATATGATGATGGAGATAGATTCCGAGACGAAAAGGGGAACCACTATCTAATAGTTAGTAACCCTGAAAATTACAACACATATGGAGATAACGTGGCCAAAGGGAAAATGGTTTCAGAAACTCAAGAACTGCCACCAAACATTGATCGTCCCGGAGCTATTTTTATGTATGATAAGAAAACAACGAGGGTTTCAACTTATAATGAGAACGTGGGAATCTACAAACATGAGAGTGAGGGTATAGTCTCTTACTTTCGTAGCAAAGAACCATGCGTAAACGAATTAAGAAAAGACAAGGTTCTTTACTTATTCTCTTATGAAACTGCTACGGGGAAGGGTATAGTTTTTGTTGATAGATACGGGCGAGAACACCAACGTATTCTCCCAGAAGAGGTCGAAAGGGCAACAGGTCCAGGAGCATCAGCATATGCCCCTGAGGAAGTGCCAAGAGCCACCTACACCCCAAGCAAGTCAACGAATCCTTTTTCAGATGAGTATGACACTACCTCACATTCCACCCGACCACAAGCATTCAACAGCCAAGACCAACCGGCAAACCAGCCATCATTGCAGGCATGGCTTCGACAGAGGGCAACAATGGAACTAGACCGAAATTGAGATGGTTATCAAACCGCACGAGGGCTAAGGGATTTGCAAGAACCACCACTCTATTCAAGGTATCAGGCAGAGAGTAAGACAAAGACTCAAGGGTCGACAGAGCGTCAAGGACCACCTCCAGCTAGAACCGTTAGAAATTATGGCTTAGGAGCACCACTGGGAGAGGAACCAGCCTATTACAGAAGGCCTGAGGAGGTATATCGATTAGGACGGGGAGATCCAATGATGAGGTTTGTAGATCATCGGAGAATTAGGCCTTCTCAAGTGCAAAAATGGGTAAACAAGAAATACACCGGAAGCAGAGACCCAAGAGATCATGTAGCACACAACACCCAATGATGTTGGGGCAACCTTGGCAAAAAGAGTACAATGTGCAGATAGATTGGAAAGCAAGGGTAGTCAAAATTCAACATGAACATGAAAAACAGGTGATAGCCTTTTCTCAGCAATACCAGAATGATAAGCTGCAAGCCATGCAATCACTGGAACAGAAGCCAAAAGCAAAAATGCCATCAAAGAAAGACCTGATAACCGAGACCAACAATCAGGTAAAAACCAACCATGCTAATTACAGACATATGTAGTCACCGGCCACAATGCAAAGATCTAGGTTAGCAAAACAAAGAAAACAAGTATGGATGCGGAAGGATAGAAATGGCATGATATGGATCCCAAAGAAAATGCTTAGCCATAACCCAAATATCACTCACATTTGGATACCAAAGCAAAAGCAAAAGCAACTCCATTCAGTACAAGCAACAACAAAAGGCGGACAACTTCATTTCAAAAAGGAAAACAAACTTATGTGGACGCCAATCAACAACAAACCAATGGCAAACAATGAAGTGCCAAACCATCTACAAAAACCGGCAGCAACAAAATACCAATGGAAAGCAAAGGCAATACGGCCCATAACCATTATGGCCTAGCCAATTCTCTCCTTAGACACAGCTACGGCTCTATCAATAGTGTCGGCAAAGCAAGTGCCTTTTGCAAAAAAGACAATTAAAGAGAGAGTAGTAGAGTTACAACTGTTACTTGCAAAGAAAACAGGAAACCTCGATGGCGAATGCTAATAATCATCTTGCTTATTCCCTTCTCTTGCACAGCATTACTTTTTCCATGCATTGACCGAGTATGCATAAAGTAGGGCCACAGTAATCAGCCAAACATTAGCACAACTTTTTCAACCTATGCACGACACATACTTCGAGGCGATACCTTGTCATCCGGGAGGACTCCGACTAGGAGGGGGGAGGCAACAACAAAAAAGGGCATGATTTTTGACTATTTTAAGGGTTGTTGTTTGATTGCAAAATTTTCTGGAGAAACCCAAGTATAGATGCCCTTATACAACATGTATCCATAGGTATATGGGGCCAAACGCCAAATCAAGCCCCTAGGTGTGTGTATATAAGTAGAAATAGCCATTTTTTCGGGCAAAATATTGGGAAAACGGAGAAATCCGGCCATAAAAATTGCATGCGAGTGTATATAATGATTTGCGGTGATGTTTGTGATTTATTATGATGTTTGGGGATTTTTTGGGTTCGATTTTCCATTTTCCTTTTAATTTTGCTAATTTTTGGCAGAAAAACTTCAAAAATACAAAAAGCAGGTGAAAAATAGTCATAATGAAAAACAAAAAATATGGGGATGATCAGTGACTATAGAAACACCTATGGTACTGTGGGGGTGCAATTATGAGACTGGAGCGGAAAGCGTGTTTTGGCCAGGTTTTGACCAAAATGCCAAATTTCTGGTAAACAGAGAAAATGGAGTCCAAATCAAGAAATTTTTAAGCCTCAACCGCATCTCGCAAGAAGAGGAGCACATGTCAAATTTCATGAAAAGTGGTTCGGGGACCTCCATTATAAGAAAATTTCACCCCATTTTTAGCTCATTCTCACTATTGACTTTGTGGAGAGAGCTTCTGCCACCTAGAGCAGACCGACCTTCCAGCAGCTTCTACGATGCGCACGACTAATTGACGAGCTCCGGACATGAGAGGTAGGCTCACCACCTTGAGCTTTTCGCGCATGTTTGTCATTATGTCGCGAAAACTAGTGTAGGGGTCACACACAAAGCGGACGGTAGAGACCTACAAGTAGAGATTGCGGCCTAACGGCTAACCCGAAAGCAACAAGACTTCATCGGCAGCTTACCCTAGTCTAGGAGACCAGTCCTGGATGTCCAAAGGCAGTAGGAAACCATCAGGAAAAACCCTAATTCCCAGAAACCCGCAAGAGGCCACCAAATGGGAAATCGGCGAAAAGGCGACCAAATGCTACCAAAATTCATGGGTAGGAGCATCTCGACATGCTCGAAAAGTCCATATAACCCGCATGACCAAAAAGTGACCCGAAGCGGCACTAAACTTCAGAAACAGAATCAGACACACAAAGCGTCAAATTGCACTTGCGGCCAAACCGCAAGCCCGTTTGCCACCAAACTTCACGAGCGGCCTTCCTAGACCATCAACAACCAAGTTCTATGGTGGTAGACCACCACAAATCATCGAAGGTATGTAAAGTCAACCACGGGTGCTGCTAGAGCGACAAATTGCCAAATGGAGCTCCGGTGAAGCCAAAGCCGACAAAAACCATACGGCAAGGATCCCCAAGGGAGCGGGAAGCTATGAAGACCAACATCAAGAAATTTCATCGCCAAAAAGCACTCCGAAAGTCAGAAAATGGCTCGGAGGCTCTGAAGTTCAGACTGGGAGTTATTCTCTATCCATTTGACTTTTTTGTTGAAATTAGGCTCAAAAGGGACTTAAGGGGGCAAAGGGCAAGCACTGGGAGCACCATCCATGAAAAAATCACCAGGAGACATTCTACACGTAGGATGTGTTAGGGGCACTTCTGGGCATAAACTCCAACATTTTTCATGATGCACATTTTCTGAATGACATTTACAAGCTATCCACCAAGTCTCATCACAATTGGACCAAATTTGACCTCATATGCATGAAAAAACGCAAAGTTAGGGCATAGAGGCAATGATGGGCCATCCACCTACCAAATCTTGTCCAAATCCAATGAAACTTGCACAACACATTCACCAACACATCAACAACCAATCTGTGTGGTCAGAAGGAAAAAATGATGAAATAGACATGCTACGGATAGGATGTCTATTTGAGTTTTTTGACATGCAGGGGATGTTTTATCATTCTAGATCCAATCACCTCATCATCAGGAGCTCATATATCAAGTTTGAGGCCATTCTAATCATTTTTGACCCCTAACACCTTCAAGATACACTTTTTGAGGCCAAAAACACCACACAGGCCCTTACAAGCATCAAATCTTGCCCAAATCCAAATCCAAGCACATGGCCATGTTCCATAGGCCAAGGACTACCCACAGGACAAGTTTCATGTCATTTTGATGAAAAAGACATCCTACGCGTAGGATGTCTCCTGCATAAATTGTAATGGAATTTGCCTATTCAATTTGAGAATAGCGGAATTTAATGAGAGTACTTTCAAGAAATGATTTTGTGAGCATAGCGGGTAGACATAATTGAAGATAGCAACATAATCATAGCAATTAGTTAACTTGGCATAGACAATACTTTTGCAAGAGAGAGAGTTTAGAGAACATGACAACAATTGAGGACTGGATTTATGTGGAGCCGGTCCCCCCTCCAATAGGCATTTGTATTATGATTTCTCCCATAAAGAGAGACTTGTTACAATACAGTCTTTGTGTTCCTTGTGACCTAGGTGATGCCATGAAGATGGAAGGCTTCATGCACCACAAACATAACATAAACTTGAAGAAAGCTTTAACTATCCCAAGCCTCAGTCCCAAGACCTCAAACACCTTCGAAGGTGGAGAGAGCTAGCAGGGAATGAGGGTAGGGAAGAGGAAGAAGAAACATTTCGTAGGAGAAAGAATTAGTTCCACACTTATCATACTCTTGTTGCTAGCATACATAATAGCATAGTAATGAAGAAGAAGGAGATGGCAAGCCTTAAGCATTGAAGCATGGCTCTTGGTTGGATTTGCACTCCATAGCCAAGAGTGTTGGTGTAGGCTCTCAACCTCTACTTGCTTGGAGAGGGAGCTCTTGCACTTTGCATATCACACAATGAGAGTGCTTGTGAGTGTGTGTGGGTGAGTATACCCCCTAGGCACCCCCCTAGCTTGCTTGGGTCGACCCCCCCTTGTAGCTCATGCCTGAAGCTCATTGGACCCCTCCAGGCCTAGCCAATCACAAGCAGGAGCCATTACAAGCAACATGGGTAGCCTTGGGACAAGTGTCCCCCTTTCCCCTTTGAGAGAGAGGACTTGATAAATGCTAAAACAATTAGATAATTCATGTAATTTATCATTGGACCCCTTTGAAGCCTAGCCAATAGGCTTCAAGCAACACATGAAGGTAACATGGGTAGGGGCCTCACATGTGTCCTTGCTGCCTCTTCAAGATGGGCTTCCCTTGTGTGTGTGAGTGGGTGTTCTCTCTCTAGGCCCTAGGAAAAGGGCTCGCCCCCCCTCTTGTAGGAATGCTTTTGACTTTTAGGTGATCAAGCACCTTACTCACCAAGCATGACAAAGCACTTGAACTAGGGGGGGTTCCCACAAGCATCTCAGGCAAGCTTCTCAAGGCACCTCAAGTACTTTAATCATGCAGCAAGTCAAGCACCTCAAGCATGGAGCCAGTCAAGCACCTCAAGCATCTTAATCAAGCACCTCAAGCATGAAAAACACCTCAAGCATGACAAGCACCTCAAGCAGGACAAGCACCTCGAGCTTGGGCCGGGTTCCCACCTCAAGCTCAGCCCTAGCTTACTTAAGGTCAAAAGGACTTTTACACACATTTATTGGAGGTCTTCAATGAAGCTAACCCTAAGGTCTTATGCTCCATTGGTTAGCCTTGCTCTTTGATAGACCATCTCCCTTTTGGGCCCCTTTACATTGGCCCCGTGTTGAGATAGATCTAAAAGCACATACCTATATCTTAACACTTGTTCCCGTTTATTCTCCCACATTAAGTGATCAATTTAATATGAGAAAGCACTTGGGTTAGTTAGATATTAGATTTTATGACATTACCTCTCTCTTGAAATCATAGTCATCCTCGACTATGAGGTAGAAGAGATAAAGTCTTAGTCATTAGTCAATCGTACTTAGCGGGTAAAGGATCCCTTTTTACCCTACGACATCTTTCCAAGATGGATGACTAATCCATTTGGTGCTTGGGAGACATAGCTGCCGCAAGCATGTCTGCTCTTTAGTCCATTTCATTCTCCCAAAGTAGAGTGACAAATTCTACTTGGTGTTTGAGAGACGTCGTCATCACAAACATGATTCTAAGCATGCATACTAGTTAAATTTGTGCACAATTAAAAAGAGGACTAGTCATATAAGACAAAAAAATGAGTTATTTAAAAGAAATTTGTACATTTGCTTACTCTAATGTAGCATTGTAAGCATTGACAAGGTTCATACTATCCTTAAGTTGTACTCCTTGCATCCATTTAGCATCTTCAAAAGGATAATTTTTGAACTTAATAAGATACCGTCGGATAATCTTACCATGTCGTAGTACCTTGTCTTCATGCCGAAGGATAGCTTCGGGTTGTAGCACCTCTTCTTGGTCTTCAACTTCGGGAGGGTCTTCAATAATTGGTTCAATTGGTGGCTCTCCTTTGTAGGGCTTAAGTAAGCTTACATGAAAGGCATTGTGTATAAGCCAATGGTTGGGCAACTTGAGTTGATAAGCCGTCTCATTGATAGGCTTCAATATTTGGAAAGGACCATAGTATCTTTTTGCTAGTTTAGCATAATACTTTTGATGGCCCGTAGGATTTTTGCCCGTCGTTTGCCTTAATCGAGCCTTAGGAAACTTGAGTAAGACCCAATCATTTTCTTTGAACATTAAGGCTCTTCTGTGCTTATCAGCAGCAGCTTTTTGCCTTTGTTGAGAGATGGCTATAGCCTCCCTAATCTTTTGAAAAGATTCTTGTAGGTCACGGCTATACTCATCGGCGGCGAAGATCTTCCCATGTACTTTCAGTAGCAAGGGACTTTTAGGTCTTCCTTCTATGATCTCGAAAGGTGCTTTGCCCTTAGAAGTATGTACAGTATTATTGTAGGCATACTCTACTAGCGGTAAATACTTTTCCCATTGTGAGCGTTGATCTACTTTGGTAACATAAGTCTTGAGTAGATCGAGTATCGTAAGATTGGCTATCTCACTTTGGCCATCCATTTGTGGGTGATAGGCCGAAGAGAAATTCAATCTTGTTCCTAGATTTTCAAAGAGACCTTTCCAGAAATTACTGGTCATTCTAGGATCTCTATCTGACACGATGGATGTGGGTAATCCATGGTGTTTGAAAATCTGAGATATGAAGAGAGTTGCCATTTGATGTGCCTTAATAGTCTTTTTGACAGGAATAAAATGTGCTTGCTTGCTAAACCTGTCGACTATTGTCCATATTCCTGTATTCCCATGGATAGACTTGGGTAATCCAAAGATGAAATCCATGGATATACTCTCCCATGGTGAATTTGGAATAGGCAATGGCTGGAGTAATCCAGGTTGCTTCCCTCTATCATACTTGGTCTTTTGGCATACTACACATTTTGAAACATACTCTTGTATGCCCACTTTCATGGTAGGCCAATAGAAATACGTCTCTACTCCTCGGAGAGTAGGTTGAATACCTCTATGCCCTGCATATGGAGGAGCATGGGATTCATACATAACCTTCTCACGAAGGGAATGGGTAACACATAGCCTATTGCCGTGGAGAAGATAACCATCCTGCAAGGTGAATGGTTCCTCTTTCTTCCCCAAAGCAAGGGCTGACATTATGTCTCTAAAGTCAGGGTCAGTAGCATACTCATCTATCATAGAGGATAGATCATTGTGAGTAGCTATAGACACCGCATTAACTTTTGGTCGTCGTGAAAGTGCATCGGAAACTTGATTGTGCTTACCAGCTATGTGAGCAATATGGAAATTAAATTGCGAAAGAAAATTTGCCCACCTCATTTGTTTGTCGGAAAGCTTGGTTTGCGTCATGAAATACTTGAGACTTTGGTGGTCGGTTCGTAGGATAAATGGAGTCCCCAATAGGTAGTGCTTCCATGTGTCTAGGACATGTAGAACAACTAAAAGCTCTTTCTCATAAATGCCCAAGACTCGTTCATCACCATTGAGCCTTCGGCTCTCATATGCTATGGCATGCCCTTCTTGAAGCAAAACCGCTCCAAGGCAATCACCACAAGCATCACATTGGACCTCAAATGGCTTTGAGAGATCCGGAAGCACGAGGACTGGTTGGGAAGTAAGCTTCTCTTTGAGTTTTTCAAAAGCATTTTGCTCCTTAGCAGTCCATACAAACTTAACGTTCTTCTTGGTTAAGTCGTGTAGTGGTCCTGCTACCTGAGAGAATTTTGCTATGAAGCGTCTATAGTATGCACACATACCAATAAAGCTTCTTAGCTCATGTAGATTCCTTGGGTTAGGCCATGATTTTATTACCTCTAACTTTGATGGATCCACACGAATACCATCGTGAGAGATAATATGGCCTAGATATTGAATCTCTTGAAGGAAGAATTCACTTTTCTTTTGGTTGAGAAAAAGTTTGTTCTCCCTCAAGGCTTGAAAAATCACTTGGAGATGTTGCTTATGTTCCTCCAAAGACTTGGAGTAGATGATGATATCATCGAAGAACACTCCAGTGAATTTTCGATATGATCTAAAAATTTTCTCCATCAAACGATTGAACGTATCTGGTGCATTAGTCAAGCCAAAAGGCATGACTAGATATTCATAAAGACCAAATGTTGTGCGAAACGCGGTCTTTAAGATATCCTCATCCACTATCCTTATTTGATGATAGCCACTCTTAAGGTCAATCCTACTGAAGTAGGTAGAGCCTTGTAGCTTATCAAACAGATCTTCTACCCGAGGTACGAGAAATCTGTTTTTGATAGTGATATGGTTTAGTGCTCGATAGTCCACACACATACGGTATGTACCATCTTTCTTTTGCACTAAAAGGACTGGAGAACAAAAGGGAGAGGAACTAGGCCTCACCATCCCTTTGTCTACCAGCTCTTGTACTTGCCTCATGATCTCCTCTTGTTGAGCTTGTGAGACTCGATAAGGAGGTTTGTTAGGCGGTGAGCTTCCTGGAAGGAGCTCAATACGATGGTCATCATCCCCTCGTTTTGGAGGTAGGTCCATAGGGATATCATCGATGAACACATCTTGGAATCCTTTTAGAAAAGTAGACAAGTCTAACTCTTCTTGATTCCTATCATTTTCATTTGATGAAACATTATTAGCTTTTAGAGACTCTTTGACATAAATCATGTACGCAGAAACTGAGCTCTTCATTGATTTATCAAAAGAAAGAGGATTTACAAGTGGAATAGTGTGACCACGCTCACTAGCATCTATATACATGTTCTTTCCCCTGTAGGTGAAGTAAATTCTCCTTTCAGGGAACTTCATGTTGGCAGCCATGCGATCAAACCATGGTGCCCCTAGGATAACATCCTGATGTTGGAGGGGAGAGATGAAGAAGTCTTCTTTGTCGACATAGCTTTGGACATGAAGCCTCAACTTCCCAATCAAGGGAGTAACGGAGGCTTGTTGTCCCTTGAAAGCTGCATCAGCTGTTACTATATCTCCCATCTCAAAAGCTTGAATGCCCAACTTGGTGGCCAACTCTATTGATATGAAGTTGAGAGTAGAGCCAGGGTCAAACAAGATGAAGGCATCATGCTCTCTTACCTTTCCCCAAGCATAGGAGAGTGATGATCCTTTGCAATGAGCATCCTCTTTTGGAGCTTCGATGGTGGAAGCCCTAGGAGTCTCATTGCGAGTATTCTTCTTGGGGCAAGAACGATAGCCATGTCCTTGCTCCCCACACTTGAAACACTTATGGTCCTTGCGAAAAGCTTCAAGATCTTCAGGAGAGAGTTTGTTTTTACCTTTGTAAACTCCCTTCTCCTTGGACCGATTGTTGTTGTTGTTGTTGGAAGTGCCTTGGGAATTATTTTGAGCATTGGATTTCCCCTTTGCATCATTTTTATCTTTGTTTTCCATGGGCTTGACATTACGTCTAGCCCCTTGATGGAAATTGATGCGTGAAGCAACCATGGTGTGGTGGATTACTTCGGTAATAGTACCGGGCCGTTGAGAGTTGATATATTCGGCCATCTCTTCAGGTAATCCCGCACAGAATTGTTGTCTTTGCTCGGCAAAGTCTATCTTTTGAAAGACAGTAGCTTTGAGATGTAAATCCCAAAACTTATCTACATACTTGTTGATAGACTCATGAGAGAGGAGCTTCAAGCCGCGCCATTCGGTAAGAACTTTATCTTTAGTATCGCTTGGAAGAAATTGCTTCATGATGGAAACTCGTAGAGTTTTCCATGTCTTTGGGGCTTCTCCATTGCCACGAAGGCTAGCCCACCATTGACGAGCTGATTTTTGGAAGTGCATAGCTACATGGCGTAGCTTGGAGGACTCTGTGAAGCCCTCGTCCCCAAAGGCCGCATCAAATTGCTGGATGAAGGCCAACACTTTGTCGGTAGCACCAAAGGTGCCATCGCAGGTGAGAAAAGAGATACTCTTTCCTCCCTCCTTGAAATTATTTAGCTTTTGTGACCTTCGCCATGCAGGAAATGATTTGCGATGCCCTCCCCTCTTGTATTCTCTTGGAGAATAGCCATAACTTTCATCGGAAGAGAAGGAAGGTGAAGAAGAAGGAGAAGAGGGTGACCTCTTCCTAGCCCTTTTCTTCCTTTTTTTCCTCTCTTGCCTTTGAGAGTGATGAGGAGAAGGACTATGGGTTGCTCTTTTCCTCTTGGGAGGAGTAGGCGATCGTCTAGACCGCCTTCTTCGTGGAGCCACATCTTCAGAAGAACTTAGACTTTCATTGCTTTCTTTCTCTTTGGATTCCTCCTCTCGAATGGGAGAGAGTCTTCTTTTGGGGGTCTCTTCAAGAGGCCTCCTAAGCTCTCTCTCCTCTTGGAGAGGAAGGGAAATTCCATAGGCACGAAGTTGTTGAGTAACTTCAGCTTGCAAGGTAGGGTTGCCCATAGCTTGTTGCAACCTAGTCACAAGATAATTCACAAACATGGGAGCATCATCATTAGCACCTTCATGTGCAAAATCAAAGCTATCAATGTTCATTCTACTCTCTTGATTATTGTCAGCCATGTTAACAAAATTTTATGTATGTACTTAGTGTATGCTTTGGCAATTCAAAACCTTAGTTGCCACTCCTCTTAGCCTTTGAAAATCGGCTCTTAAGTATCTACACCCACGGCTCAAAGTGGTTAATTATAGAGAGTAGAGGAGTAGGTATAACATAGCAGAGTTGCCAAGGGCTAGCTCCTTTCGGACTTCTTATGGCTCAATAATGGTAAAGCCGTAGGCAAGTCTAAAAAGACTCCATTATTAAGTCCAAAGCTCCCGAGGTGTGCACCATCCCCCACATTGTGGGCTTAACAAAACCGGTATTAGATCCCAGTTCCACTTACTCTATTATAATTAACAACATCAACCATTTATAGGCTACTTAAGGACCTCTCTTCTTAAGCAAGAAAAGAGAAACCAAATGCTCTGATACCAATGTAATGGAATTTGCCTATTCAATTTGAGAATAGCGGAATTTAATGAGAGTACTTTCAAGAAATGATTTTGTGAGCATAGCGGGTAGACATAATTGAAGATAGCAACATAATCATAGCAATTAGTTAACTTGGCATAGACAATACTTTTGCAAGAGAGAGAGTTTAGAGAACATGACAACAATTGAGGACCGGATTTATGTGGAGCCGGTCCCCCCTCCAATAGGCATTTGTATTATGATTTCTCCCATAAAGAGAGACTTGTTACAATACAGTCTTTGTGTTCCTTGTGACCTAGGTGATGCCATGAAGATGGAAGGCTTCATGCACCACAAACATAACATAAACTTGAAGAAAGCTTTAACTATCCCAAGCCTCAGTCCCAAGACCTCAAACACCTTCGAAGGTGGAGAGAGCTAGCAGGGAATGAGGGTAGGGAAGAGGAAGAAGAAACATTTCGTAGGAGAAAGAATTAGTTCCTCACTTATCATACTCTTGTTGCTAGAATACATAATAGCATAGTAATGAAGAAGAAGGAGATGGCAAGCCTTAAGCATTGAAGCATGGCTCTTGGTTGGATTTGCACTCCATAGCCAAGAGTGTTGGTGTAGGCTCTCAACCTCTACTTGCTTGGAGAGGGAGCTCTTGCACTTTGCATATCACACAATGAGAGTGCTTGTGAGTGTGTGTGGGTGAGTATACCCCCTAGGCACCCCCCTAGCTTTCTTGGGTCGACCCCCCCTTGTAGCTCATGCCTGAAGCTCATTGGACCCCTCCAGGCCTAGCCAATCACAAGCAGGAGCCATTACAAGCAACATGGGTAGCCTTGGGACAAGTGTCCCCCTTTCCCCTTTGAGAGAGAGGACTTGATAAATGCTAAAACAATTAGATAATTCATGTAATTTATCATTGGACCCCTTTGAAGCCTAGCCAATAGGCTTCAAGCAACACATGAAGGTAACATGGGTAGGGGCCTGACATGTGTCCTTGCTGCCTCTTCAAGATGGGCTTCCCTTGTGTGTGTGAGTGGGTGTTCACTCGCTAGGCCCTAGGAAAAGGGCTCGCCCCCCCTCTTGTAGGAATGCTTTTGACTTTTAGGTGATCAAGCACCTTACTCACCAAGCATGACAAAGCACTTGAACTAGGGGGGGTTCCCACAAGCATCTCAGGCAAGCTTCTCAAGGCACCTCAAGTACTTTAATCATGCAGCAAGTCAAGAACCTCAAGCATGGAGCCAGTCAAGCACCTCAAGCATCTTAATCAAGCACCTCAAGCATGAAAAACACCTCAAGCATGACAAGCACCTCAAGCAGGACAAGCACCTCGAGCTTGGGCCGGGTTCCCACCTCAAGCTCAGCCCTAGCTTACTTAAGGTCAAAAGGACTTTTACACACATTTATTGGAGGTCTTCAATGAAGCTAACCCTAAGGTCTTATGCTCCATTGGTTAGCCTTGCTCTTTGATAGACCATCTCCCTTTTGGGCCCCTTTACATTGGCCCCGTGTTGAGATAGATCTAAAAGCACATACCTATATCTTAACACTTGTTCCCGTTTATTCTCCCACATTAAGTGATCAATTTAATATGAGAAAATCATTTGGGTTAGTTAGATATTAGATTCTATGACATAAATTTAGCCTTCTGTGCAAAGAGTGACATCATGGGAGCCAATACCATAGTGCAATAAGCCCATATACCAATTTTTAACCCATTTGGACATCAATTGCTACCTATGATGGACTTTCTACCCAAATTGTGACCTAAAGCTTGAATCAGCCCAAAAATGCACTTTTTGATATCCAAATTCAAATCCAAGCATATAGCCATGTTCCATGAGCCATACACTACCTGCATGTAAAAAATGAACCAATTCTGATGAAAAAGACATCCTACGCGTAGGATGTCTAGATGAAAATTTGTGGCCAGATTTGCACTGTGAGCACATGCACAACTTCAAAGTTCCTTTTAAGCTTCATTTTCAATTTTCAAGTCATTTGGATAAGTAAAACTCAGTTTCGTAGCTAATATGGAAAAAACGTCAACTTCGGACTACTGAGTGCAATAGGATCTATGGCAGCCTCGAAGTCACCGGCGGCAAAGAAGAAGAGAATGACCATCAAGGATTATCTGGAAGAGGTGGAACCCTTCGTCATTCCTGAAGGAACACTAAAGCCCACCAGCACATGGATACAAGAGGATCTGTTAGAGTTCAACGACCTAAAGATCTACCAAGGAGTGTTCAAAGACACTGAAGGCAATGTTATCGAGCTACCAATGCTGCCGAGAGAACTCAATGAGTTCGTACGAAGCAAGATGGCCGGATACTTGGAGAAGATTGATCTCCACAACTACTTTGAAGCAATACCGGCAGGAGTCGACATCAATAGAGTCTGGGAGTTTGTGACAAGCATCAAAGAGGATGGAGTGGCCAAAGTAACAGATTTACAAGGCAGACCAAAAACAGAGATAATAATCACTGAGCGGGTTGTAGCAGATGCACTAGACCTCTCCAACGAAGGGGATAGTGTAACAAAAAGAAGGGATGAGGTCAAGGTGTACAAAGAGAAGAAGGGGAATTACACCTTTGAAGATATTGCCAACCCAAGAGTGGCAATCATGAGCCAGTTATACAAACTAGTACTTCCATATGTGCACGAAGAGGCCACAGAAGTACAGGATGCCGCCAGGTGCAATTGCCACGACATTCACATGGGCAATGACGAAAAGCACCCCAAAGATAATCAACTATGCGGCATATATACATGAAAACCTAGTAAAGATGGGCAACAAGAAGCCAAACTATATAGTACCAAGAGAACTGATCATCAAGGTGATTTATGGAGCACTACACGCAAAAGGAAGGTGGCCTGACCCCCCGTCTCAGAATGATTGGCTGAGGTTAAAAGAAGACAAGGAAGACGAGCCGCAAAGAGCACCAAAGGTGGCAACAAGATTGAAAAGACGGCTAGAGCCAGTCCAAGAGGAGCAGCCCGAGCAGAAGAAAGGGAAGAAGGAGTTTGCTTAAGTGCCGGCCAAAGAAACACGGTCACAGAAAGCGGCAAGACTAGAGAGGCTGATGGAGAGCTTCCGAGCAGAGAGAGCCCTCAAGGGTGATTTAAGTGAACTCTGGAAGCCATCTCTAGAGTCTATGTCAGGATCGTCCAGAAGAGTGCAAAGGGACCAATTTGAAGATTACATCAAGAATTTTGAGATTCTTGATGCTGCATCAGAGAACATTCCACATGTCCCTTTCACAGAGGAGGAAGTACAGCAAATAAGCCAGAAACTGCTAGATGAACAAGAGAGCCAAGAAAGAGAAAGAAAAACAAAAGCAGACAGGTACTTAAAGGGAAAACCTGCATCTTTACCAGCCATCCCTAAACCCAGCCCACAGCCATCACCACCGCCCTCACCACCTCCTAACAGCCCTCCACCAGAAGATAGGGAGGCTGAGGACAAACAAGAAGAAAAGCAAGCAGAAGAGCAAGAGCAGAGACGAGAGCCGGAGCCAAAAGAAGAGGCCAAGCCTCAAAGTGAGCAAAAAGAATTAGATGATTCTTACTATGCATTTTTTGGACCTGCTAGCTGTAGGATATACGAAGGAAGAAGCCGCCACAGTCGCATTTGACTTGGCGTGGACAGGGCCTAAATAATGAATGCACGGCATCAGGCTAGTAGAGCTGAAGGAAATTGCTACAGATACAGTGGACCTGCACCCGCCCTCCAGTGACTGGGACGTGGTGATGACCAAGCTAGCCATATTGAGAGCACAATCCATGGCTTCAGAGAAAGATATGACAACTCTCAAGGCCACTGAAGAGAAGATCAAAATGGAAGTAGATTCTCTGCACAAAGCCAAAGGCAAAAGGAGAGAGAAGCTGAGCTACAAGCCAGCTTAGCAAGGGCACTACAAAGCTTCCAGGCAATGGAGGAAGCCAATCAAGAAGCCGCAAAAAGAATGCGAGCAGTGGAAGAAGAGTGTCAACAGCTTAGCAAGTCATTGCTAGATGCCGAGAAGGAAAGAGATAATCTAACACTATAGCTGGCAGAAGAATCTAAAGAAGTAGAAGCCATGAGTAACGCTAAGGAAAGAGCAGAGATAGATCAAGAAGCAAGCTAGGATGAGGTCCTTGAGCTCAAGGACCAACTAAAAGTCAAAGATCAAATCATCCAGAGGCTACAAGCATCACCAGCTAGAGTCATAGCTATTAGCTCAACTCAAATCATGACTGAGAGTCAACTCTATGAGGAGCAAATGCAAGAACTTCAGAAAGAGCTGACTCTAGAGAAAAAGTAGAGATTGATGATGGCAAAAGGATCTATAGTCATGCAAACGAGAATGGAAGAAGGCCAAAAGCCCTGCAAGAAGAAGTAAAAAGCATGAAGAGAAAACTCTAGGAAGCGGAAAGAATAAACGTTGAACTCAATGACCTCCTCGTGAATATGGGCGAAGAAGCTGAAACGGAAAAGCAAAAACTCCTCAGGAAAATTGAGGAGTTGAAAGGCCAGCAAGGAGGAGAGGCAGAGAGCACAGGGCCAGCCGCCAATGAGGGCATTGACCTAGAAAATGTGGCAGATCCTGTGGACACGCCTATGCAAGAGGAAATCCTAGAAGGATCCTCTCAAGAGGCACAGGATCTCACACAAGAAGAGGAAGAAAAATTGCGTAAAGCAATAGAGGTAGAGCTCAGAGAAACCACAAAGGAATCCTTGGAGTGGGAGCAAAGGGTCTTCAAGTCTATGACTATTCAGAAGATGGACGCCAGCAACCTTAGGCGTGAGTGGCTTCAACCCTCTCTCCCATATCCATTGCTGAAATATGAGGTAGCTACCATAAACGAGCAGATCAGAAGAGCCATCTGTACCTCTTTACAATGCAGATACCTCAAAACTAGAAGGGGTCGAGCTCATTGTGGATTCCCAGCCAAAGTGGAGGAAGGCTTGGCTTACAAAGTACCCACAATACCTGATCCACTTGGTAGAGGCACCTAAAAATATCATAGACAACGTCAGCTTCTGTCCTCTACCAAGGATTAGAACATGGAAAGCGCAGGAAATTTTGCAAAGAAGCCAACCCACTTGGTTGAACTACCCCAAGCTGTCGGGCTTGAAGGCAGGTGAGAGAATAAGTGTCCAATACATGGTGAAAACCCTAACGGGCGCCATAAAGTTGTTCAGTGGCTCACCTGACCTTACATGCATTATGATGAGGAAAATCTGTAGAACCATCTTAGCAGTGTTCTAGACCTTCAAGCCAGGCCAGGTGACGGACAGCATCTTTTTCTTCCAAGATACATACAGATGCGCTTATGATCTGTCAAGTCAGCCTTCCAAGGAGGTGATACATGCACTGTATCAAAGGATAATGTTTCTACCATCCTATCACCTCCAGGATTTTGAAGAAGCGTTCTACACTGGCTTCTTCACCATAAACGCTGACATTTTTGGCCCAACAATGTTGAACTTGCATGCCAGATACGAATCACTGGTAAAGATGCAAGAAACGATACGATGAAGAAGCAGATCATGGCCATGTCGGGGACGACATGAGCAAGGAGGGGGGGAGTGTTAGAAGCTAGACACACCCCACGGCATCTAACTATTCGGAGGACTATTATTTTTGTAATTATTCATTCATTGAGGAAAACCTGATTTTTCACCTTGTAATTATTGGGACTTACAGAAGTTTCCAGATTGCATCCCAGTTTTGATAGTTAGATTGAGTAGATGGTTGATTTTGGAACTTTAGGGTTTGAGAAATTGTAAGGTATATATACCACTTTTTGACCTTAATGAAAAACCTTTTGTCATTTTAAAAAACAAGTTTTGAAGTCTGTGAGTGAGCGTACTGTGTACGAGAGAGAGAGTGTGAGATTCATCTTGACGCTAACGTGTGCTCCGGTGGTCAGAATCAAGTGCAGAGAAGTGCAGCGTGTTTCCCCCGATGAGAGCTACACGCCGATACCTACATTGCGCGTGTACGGTCCGGTTTTGTGAGCTCCTTCTACGAGCTTCATCGGGTGTTTGGGTGAGCATATGTTGTCCGATTTTGCATTGCAGCATATCCACGCGTTCACATTGATTAGAACTACACATTAGGCACTTTAGATTTTGGAAACGAAGATCTGCAAATTTTGGCCAAACATCCTACGTGTTCTGCACCGGGTGTTTTGGGTTGAGATTTTGGTTCATAGACCTTAGGGAGAGCGACCTATAGATATTAGTAGGGTCTCCTTCAAGTTATATGGTGTTTCGAGATTGTTTGATGGGTGTTCGGCTCTAGAAAGCGTTGTAGGAAGTTTCCTCTTATGCACTCTTGAAGGCTGTGACTTAGACAATTGGTAGAGACCTCTGTAGGAATTAGTTAGGAGTCGGTCGAGTGTAGGTTGACACCTTATGCTTGCTTCCACGCACCTGCGGGTCGAGCTTCGTCCTTAGCTGACATTACATGTTAGGCGAGTTCTCGCTGTGCTGACGTTCCTCGTGGCGTATCCGTCCAACATCGAGGAATGTGGTCGTGTATCCACAAGAATATATGGATCTATGGAAACATATGTATGATGTGGCTACTCTATAGGTGAATCAATTAATCAATAATGTGTCACTTTGCTGCATATCAAATGGTAAGCAGCACATGTCAGTTCTATGTTGCTAGTCTCATACTAATCTAGGCTATGAAGCTCACTTTGTGCTAAGCTAAGATCTAGAGATACATCCGGGGGTGGCATAATCGTAAAAATATCTCGTGAAGGATCATAATCACTCATGGGTCTAGGAGGTGATCTATGACTTGACTGGGCTGGAGCTGTCATAGGTAGTCTAGCTCTATCTATAACATGCTTGATCGATCAATGTTTTAGGTGTGTATCCCAATCTAGAAGTTGGCACATAGATGGAATGATCAATGCCTCTATGTACTTGCTATTGAGGACCTTGATCAAAGATAAGCATGGCACTCACACTCGGATGAGTATGCGTATCTAGGGGATCAATGTAAGATAAAGGCTCTTGGTGTATAAGTCAATATCAAACATCAATAAGTATATCCAATTGTACTCATCTCTAAAGGATCCTAGCAGGCTTGGGATAGGAATAGGCATAACTCACACTAAATGATGTGTGGGAGGATCCTGAACAAAGCGCTTGAGTTTCTCAAAGAAACTTGATCGGTTCAAATCATGAAATATATACAATCCCATCCTCTCACTACACAATACTAGCATGGGTCTATCTGTTTGCAAAGTAGTGTCTAGTATGCGTAGCTCATCTCTCATCATAGGACCTGTGTTGCTTGTCAAGACTCAAAACTTTAGCCTCATGTGACACAACTCTATCATGATCATGTGCGTTAGCAATCTCCTCAAATGTAGGCTCTAGTGGGATATTTACCTCTATGATAGGTGCACTCACATCATCAACAATCATAGAACCTTGCATGCCATTTATCTCTACTAGCTCAATACTTGTCTCTGGCATAGGAGCTATCTCACTAGGTTGTACCTCCTGTGTAGAACAAGTAACAACCTCTGAAATAGTCACTCCAAGTGGCTCTATGGTAGTGATCTCTGGTGTACTTGTCCTATCATAAATCTAGTCATTCTTCTCCTTCATTTCAATCCCTCTAGATCTCAACTAATTAACTCTGCTTTAAGGCTTTTCTGTTTGTGTGATGGAGATTTGGGAGGTGACCTAGTAGGAAAGGTCTATCTAGCAGGTGCCTGTGGACTCTGTGTGGTCATCACTATAGGATCCTAAACATGGCATGGAGAATAGGGAAATACACTCATCAAAGTATATCAAGTACCATGTGTGTCCCTCTAATTCCTATTGAAAAGATCTCCAACAAGATATTCCATAATGCACATGGCTGACACAAAACGTCCTATGGTCTACTCTCATCTATATCTATGTCCACAATCGTCAACAAAGGTCAATGTGTGCTCTTGTCTATGTAACTGCACTATCCTAGGATGTACCTAAGTGTTTAAACAATCATCAAGATGTGCTTTGTCCACAACATTGTATGGGCTGATTGAAAGGGACGTTTATGTGCGTGTGAGCTCATCAGTAAAAAGAACTCAGTCAAACCAAGGTGACTTCTCTGAATTCTGACTACCTGTAGTATCCAAGGTTCATATCCAAGGTTCAATGTCGTCTGAGAAGGTTCCTCTGGTGTAGGAATGTCCATCAAGGTCAACAAGACAAGGCAAGACTCCTCTATAGCTTAAGAGATGTAGTACAAGCTCACTATGGTGCCCTCTACTTATCTTGGAAACTCTCTCTTCATGTGCTACCTACATGGTGTCTCTCGGTTGTGATCTATGATGCATTGTTATCTCTGATGCATGTGATCAAGTAAGATCGGTGTCTAGTGTGCTCACCATATGTAGTGTGGATTGTGGTGCAAACTCTACAACCTCTCTAGCATGTGCACTAGTAGTAGTCAAGTAATGTGATATGGTTGTCTCTTTCCATGTCAACTCTGGCAGTGCACTGGTAAGGCTCTGGCTCCTACGCTCCACATCTTTCCTCACTTCTTCTATGATCTCAACTGATGTTTGTCTCCTAGATGGTCTGGATTATGTGAATCCTGAAGGTGATCTAAGTCATGCTAGCTATGTAGATGGTGTGGTCATCGAGTCTACTTTAGACTCAACTACACTACACGGAGAAGGGAAATAGAGCCCATATAGCAACATATATATATATCCCCATTGTACACACTCCTATAAGTACCTTGTAAGGAACCTGATGGGAGGGCACTAATTGTATTGTAGGTAGGGTACTCTCCAAATCTAGCTCCAATACTCATGTATATCGTCCAATCTCACCAACATAAAAACGTCCACCGTGAAAAAATTACAAAGATACAATATGTGGTAGCTCAAGGGTGTCTGGGCGATCCTCACAAGGGGCTAGCATGAAACTCTTTGGAATATCCTCCATTGTGTGTCTATATGATGTACCAAAACCATCAAGAATGTGTTTTGGCAAGGTCAAGTGTGCTCAGGCTCTAAGCACCTGGAAACTAGTTGTTTGATGGTTTGTGGGCTGAAGGTGGATATACCTCTACTGGGTGTCTACACGTGTCTGTATAGGCAATCCATCTAACTCACCATAAATTCACAACAAACTATCAAACACGGCCTCAGAATCCATTATTGCCAAAGTCAGCAATCTTGGTGAAATCTGATGTTAAGAAGGTCAATAAGCAAGTGCACTAGCTACTGCCATAGCCTAGCAATCAAAAGCTAGCTGAGTGCTAATCTAGGGTCAGTGCGTGTGAAATAGATCTATAAAACGTTTATAGACCCAAGTTTTGATAAAAAATCAATCAACATAAATAATTAGACTAATCATGTACAAGCGTGTGACCAACGGCTAAGATCTCGTATATGAATGGGCTCTAACTAGCGTAATCTAGTCAATATCAAGGTCACAAACAAATATCTACAGCAACTCGGGGTCAAATATGGTCAAGTAAATCTGCTATTAAATCAAGTCAAAATGAAAGAATGCATGTGAACAGACTCTAAAGCTCAACAACTGAATGTAGACTAAAGTCAAAATCCTTATAAGAGCAAGTTCTATGCGTGCCCGGAGGATTCACTCTATATACCAAAATGGGATGCCACCTGCGAGCGAACAACTTTGATAAAACCCCTATATACGACTCATATTAGGGAAAATGACCCCCCTTTCTATGCTTATACAACAATCAATGCAAAAAAATATCATACCCCTATCTTACATATAAAATTTAGGTCTCACATGATCTCACTGAGTAAAACTATTCAAAGACCGTGTAGCATAGGGACTGGCAACCTACTAAGAAACCCTTTTGTTGATCCAATTTTGATCCATCCAAATTACTTAAAAAACATGGTTATAAAGTTGTGCTAGGTTTTGCGTGTAAATTTGCATCTATACAAACTCTGTATAGCCTTCATCCCTCAACAAATGAACTATAATCACAAAATAAGCAATTGATACAAAGCAATGTTAGTTCTTGCATGTATCTTTGTAGCTATTGACTCACAAGTTTGAGGGAAGAGTCTTTTGGGAAGCCATGATTTTGAAACACAAAAAATTCCTCTCATTTCCCCCTTTTTTCACTTCTCCCCTCCCCCACACCCCATAAATATGATACCCCCTTCTTTATTTTAAGCTTGGGAGATAAATTATTGGGGACCTGCCCCTAAATTATACGCTTATGTAACTTGTGAAAAAACCCCCGTCCCCTACACTTACGTGGTGCGATAAGTTTTCCATGGTGAATCCCCCGGGTATGCGTGCGATCTGGCTTGATCAAATTCGTAAACGAGCAAAATGTAACTCCCTAGGCGTATCTACTCTAAATGTGCCTAAGCATGCATAAGTGCAGGTGAAGGGGACGTGTACAGGGTGTCGAATGTGTTTGGGAAGCAAAGAGATAGAACGGGAGAGAGAGATGTTTTTTTTTTCAATTTTTGATCTTTTATTGAGGTGGAAAGAAAAACAAAAACAAATGCAAGAACAAACAAGAAAATTAATTAAAAACTAAAAAAATATCCAAAAGAAAAGGAAAACCAAAAAATGCTCAAAAAGAAAAATGAAGAAAGCAAATTTCTTTTAATTTTTATAATTTTTATGCTTTTTGTGAGTTTTTTGAAGTTGTTATGATTTTTTAAAAACTTTTTGTGACTTTTTTCTTTCTCCTTTTTTTTAAAATCTGTGAGTTTATTTCAATTTTCTATTTTTTATTTATTTTTTATTTTTTTGGTAATTTCTTGTAAGTTCTTTATTTTTTAAATTTGAATTTTAAGATTTTTTGGAAACTTGGTTTTTTGATTTTCTGGTTATTATTTCATTTTTTGTTATTGTTTTTTTCTTAGTTTTTCTTTTTCCCTTTTAGGATTTTATTTAATTTTTTATTTTTTGTTGGTGCTTTTAATATACTTTTTTGGTTTTTTAAAAATATAGATAAAAATAAATAAAATTAAAATGAAATGCACATTGAGACAAATGAAATTTGCAGCAAATAAAATGAGATTCACACAAAATGAAATGAAATGAGATTAAATTTACAAATGAAATTTAATTCACTCTTTTTATAAAAAAAAATCAATGCATCTACTAGCTGAGATCACTGTGGCGACGCAAATTGAGGAGGGAATAATCTGTGGGATGCACGAATTTGCAAGCGAGGAAGGAGGGGGCCTATCCGCATCTCTCTCTCTCTCTCTCTCTCTCTCTCTCTCTCTCTCTCTCTCTCTCTCTCTCTCTCTCTCTCCATGATCTGCATGCCGGCCGGCCCCAAATTTTGGGGGGTTGTAGCATAGCTCAATCCTTTGACATAATGTCAATCCGATGGATCCAAACCCGATTAGTGTAGGGAGGCATGGAATAAACAGAATGTGCCAGAAGAGGATCCTAATTAATAGAGAGAAGAAGAAGGGAATGCAATGCGAATGGAAAGTGCTACTGAATGCCTACTCTTTAATCTACTCTAATCTCACAAATCAAGAGGAAAATGGTGCACACTCTTATAAATCACTCACACACATAGATCAAAAGCTCAATGAGCTCACAAATCAAGTGAAAGAGAAAAGAAATGAGAGTGTGAAGCAATAATTGGAGACTAATAAACACTTAACCACACACCATTAACACAAAGGACAAAGAGATAGAAGAACAAGAGCACTTACCTTTCCATTTCATGCCATAGAAAGAGTGGAAGCACAAGAGGAAGCTCCACTACAAGCATCACCATCTCCACCTTCTTTACAAGATTTCACAGTACAAGCTTTCATATGGTACAAGCTTTCTATGAAAGCTCAACTCTCCAGAGGATAAGTGAAAAATGACCTAACTTTCAGTTTAACACCTAGGGCATCAAAAACATGTTCGGCTACCCATGAGATGCATACAATTGTGTGCATCTCTACAGCTCCTAGGCATCATGGCAGCCTCAAATATACAATCTAGAACTCATGTAGAGCCCGTAAATACATCAAAAGTGCATATACAAATCATATGTCTCTCAAAAATTGAAGCACTGTATGCTAAAACTAGCATCACTGAAGGTCGTTCACTGGTTTTTGTTGGCATTGCTAACTGTATGGTAGGTGTGTTGTTTGATATTATTCAAAATATGATGTTTAATCAAAATTAATTAGAAATGGTGCTTTTTATTAAAGCTACATTTCAAGCTAAGAGATGAGCATACATCTCCACAAGCAAAGATATGCGTGCATGTTATGTTTGACTGATTGGTGATTCAAGGAATGAACAATTTAATGTAAAATTTCTCAATTCACAAAAATATTTGAAGATATCGCTAGTATAATACAAGCATCAAAAATCTCAAAAATATGTTTCAATTGCAAAAGCTGAAAAATGGAAGCTCGCAAATATAAAATACCCGAAAGTGGCATAGATGTTCACTAAAAAAAGGGCATCTTACGATAGGCAAATCACCCCCATGGAGTGATAAATGTTGTTTGTAGTTGGTCTTCTAGAGCTATGGAAATCTAAAAATATTGTGAGAAGCCATCCATAATAGAATACCTTTCATGACTTGCAACCTAATTCAACATCTTATCCTAAAATGTCAAAAGGTAATGATTTCTTTATGTTTCTACATTGAGGTATTTGTAGTTCATACATACCCTCCACACACCATTCTTCTTAGGCATGATAACAGTAGAGAAAACCCACTCAAACTCATGCACTGGATAAATGAAATCCTCTTTTGAGTAATTTGTTTATCTCCTACCACAATGCTTTCTATTGAATGTCCCCCAATTTGTGCAGCTTTGATGCTTTATGCTTGCACCCTTGTTTGAATAGAATCATGTGCTCCACTCCCTTATCCTCTCTCGCAGATCCATATGCTCCATTGCAAAATCAAATTTGGGTAATATGGGCTCAATCAAATTTTCTCCCAACATACCACAAACATCTCCAACATCAATACCATGAACTTGAGACTGCATACCTTTCCTTGTGTTGGATGCATTGATATAGATTCCAAATACTTTTGCACCAATCTTCAAAACACCATCATCACTCTCCTCTTCTTCTATGTCTGTATTGCCTTCATCATAGGTAGTCTTCCTCTCATACTCATAGCTTGCCATTGAATATCCACCACTGTCTTTAATTGGCCATTGCATGAAAATGGATCTCTTTTGCCTTCAAATCCAATACCATACATCACACATTATCTTTATCAATAAAGATGAACATGTCTAGTATTCTTGATAATGTAGTGTATATAAATAGCACTAATGATGCTAGTACAATGAGGGTTGCACAAATTTGATTAGAGTTTGGGAATCTCATGTTTGATGTGCTAGTGTTAAGGCCTGGCTTAATAGATATATTGGGATCATTTGCAACGAGGATTGTATGTTGTACAATGACCAATTCTAGCACGAAAATTAGTGGATCTATGCAAACCATACATAGATTTCTATGGGATGGATTTGCACGCTAGACTAGCACTAGAGCTGTCATAAAAATCTAATATCTAACCAACCCAAATGATTTTCTCATATTAAAATGATCATTTAATATGGGAGAAAAGACAAGAACAAGGGTTAGAATATAGACATGTGCTTTCCGATATATCTCGACACGGGGCCAATGGTAAAGGGGTCCAAATGGCATGGTTGAAAATGTTAGGAAATAAGACATAGCTAAATAGATATTTGAGTAGATTACTTAATGGAGAGAGATAGATTACACACACAAGAGATTATAGAGTAGAGAGAGAGTACACATGATATACGTGGTTCACCCAATGTGGGCTACGTCCACGGGAAAGCAGCCACTCAATGGCTTTAGTACTTCAAAACAAAAATTAGTTTACAAAGGGATTATACCCTAATGGAGCTCCCGCCTTGCTTCACTCTCACCACCTCACACTCACCTTGTTGCATCAACTTCACACTATGAAATGTGTGTAGAAATGGCCTCCTTTTATAGGCCAAAAGGGCTGCCCTCTCTCATGAGAGGCAGCAATGTGTAGCCGCCCTTGTGTAGATAAGTCCAAATCAAACCCTCCAATCCGCCCATGTGTGGCTGCCCTTGAGAAGACAAGTCCGCTATTGAATTCGGCCACCGGCCATTGGCCATTGACTACCGGCCACCGGCCAACCGACGCTTGTTTTTCGACCGTCGGCCCACCATGATATTCCGGCGGAAAGGAATATTCCGGCGAGGGAAAAAACAAGTCTCGGAGGCTTCCGCCCCCGAGGCCCCTAAAGTTGTCCCTGATTTTTGACCGTGAAAATTTTGGTTTCCGGCAAGTGATTTTTCTTCACGCATGATGGATTCTCCTCATAATGGGGGCCTTACAAATGTGTGCTTTTACCACAGAAATTACAAGGGTAAATCAGGCTCCATACTTAACAATCTCCCACTTGGAGACTGATCTCCAAACCAAACCTGTGATTGCTTTCCATTCTGGCTCAACTTCTCCTTGTTGACCACCTTTGTAAACATGTCTGTAGGATTTTCACTTGTATGCACCTTTCCTAGCTTTAGTTGCCCCTCTTCCAAAAGAGTGCGTATGAAGTGATATCTCACCTCAATGTGCTTTGTCCTTGAATGAAAGGCTGAGTTCTTCACAAGATGGATAGCGCTTTGGCTATCACTATACAAGACACAATTGTCTTGTTTGAATCCAAGCTCTTCTAAGAATCTGTGAAGCCACATAATTTCTTTGCTTGCCTCCGTCATTGCTACATACTCTGCTTTCGTGGTAGAAAGTGAGACCACTTTCTACAGCTTTGAACCCCAGCTTACTGATGTGCCTCCAACCGTGAAGACATAGCTAGTAGTGCTTCTTCGATTATCTTTGTCACCTGCCATATCTGCATCAGTATACCTTTCTAGAAAAATATCAGTTCCTCCAAAATACAAATCATTTCTTGTTGTCCCTTTTAGATACCTAAGTATCAACTTCACAGCTTGCCAATGCTCTTTACTTGGGTTGTCCATGAATCTACTCACAACTCCCACTGTACGTGCAATGTCTGGCCTTGTCCAGACCATAGCATACATTAGAGAACCTACCGCTGCAGCATATGGAACTTTAGACATATAGGCTATCTCCTCTTGTGTCTTTGGACACATATCCTTTGTTAGTTTAAAGTGACCAGCCAAAGGTGTAAAAACTGGTTTTGCATTTTGCATTGCAAACCTATCTAGTACCTTCTTGATGTAATCTTCTTGAGATAGCTTTATTGTCTTCTTCGTCCTGTCCCTTGATATTTTTATACCAAGTATCCTCTTTGAAACACCTAAATCTTTTATTGAAAAAGATTTAGACAGCTCCTCTTTTAGGTCTTTGATGTCCTGCATGTTAGCACTTGCAATCAACATGTCATCAACATACAACATTAGGATGATGAATTTCCCATCTCCCAAATTCTTCGTGTAGACGCAGTGATCCGAGTTGCATCTTGTGAATCCATGATCCAACATCCATCGATCAAACTTCAAGGACCATTGTCTTGATGCTTGCTTTAAACCATACAAGCTCTTCTTTAATCTGCAAACCATTTTCTCCTTACCTTTTACTTCATATCCCTTTGGTTGAAGCATGTAGATTTCCTCCTCTAAGTCACCGTGAGGGAATGCCGTATTTACATCCATTTGCTCGAGATTTAGATCATGAGCAGCCACAAGGCTTAAGACAAGCCTAATTGAGTTCATTTTTACAACAGGAGAAAATATTTCATTGAAGTCAATACCTTTCTTTTGAGAAAAACCTTCTACCACAAGCCTAGACTTGTACCTTTTCTTCCCACCTTCTTCTTCCTTCACCTTGTACACCCATTTGTTTTGAAGTGCTCGCTTACCTTTAGGCAACTCAACCAACTCCCATGTTTGGTTGTGATGTAGTGAGTCCATCTCCACTTGCATGCTCTTTGTCCATTCTTCTTTGGATTCATGTTGCATAGCTTCTTCGTATGATTCTGGCTCTCCAGAATCTGAGATCAAGAGATGGTTGAAGGAAGGAACAAACCCTTCTAGAGGTCTACTTGCTCTTGTAGATCTTCGGGGAATAGGTTGAGGCTCCTCATTTGGTTGACGTTGTTGCACATTGTCACCGTTTGAAGTCCTTGAGTCTTCACCATCCTCAAGCTCCATGTACTCATCACTTGTTTCTTTTGTTTGTTTTCTTTCCAAGTAATCTTTGTACATATTTTTTTCGTTAAAAATTACATCCCTACTCCTTAAGATTTTACCATCTTTAGGATTCCATAGGCGATACCCAAAGTCACCTTCTCCATAGCCAATGAAGAAACACTTTTTGGACTTTGCATCTAGCTTTGATCTTAGGATTCTATCTATGTGCATGAAATCCTCACACCCAAACACTTTGAGAAATGCATAATTCACTGGTTTACCTGTCCATGCCTCTTTTGGAACTCCCCCATCCAATGTCGTTGAGGGTGACCGATTGATTAAGTACACAGACGTACTTACAGCTTCCGCCCAAATCTCAAGCGGTAGGCCTGCATGTAGCCGCATGCTTCGTGCTCGCTCCATGATTGTCGTGTTCATCCTTTCTGAAATCCCATTTTGTTGAGGTGTCCTTGGGGTTGTCCTTTGCCTCCGAATGCCATTGCTAGCACAAAAGCTTTCAAAAGCTACGCCTCCATTGTCGGATCTGAGGCATTTAACCTTGGTACCTGTTTCATTCTCCACAAAGGCTTTCCACCTTTGAAATATGGAAAATACATCGGATTTATTGTTCATGACATAAACCCATGTTTTTCTAGTCGCATCGTTTATGAATGTTACATAGTACAATGAGCCACCAAGTGATGGTGTACTTGCAGGACCCCAAACATCAAAATGAACCAACTCAAGTTTTTGATTTTTTCTTTCATTTCCTGATTTTTGAAATTTTACCCTCTTTTGTTTACCATAAACACAATCTTCACGGAACTCTAAGTCCACTTCTTTCAAACCTGGTAGAAGCTTTTTTGTTTGAAGGATTTGCATCCCTTTGGCACTCATATGCCCAAGTCGGTAGTGCCACACCGCACTGTCAACTTTTGTAGTTGCTGCACAAGCTGAAGGTTGCGTGCTAACAATACACAAGTAAAGTGTACCGACCTTTTCTCCCTTGGCAACCACCAAAGATACCTTTGAGATCTTCCACCGTTTGTTTCCGAATGCAATGTTGTGACCTTCATCGTCCAATTGTCCTGTAGAGATCAAATTTTTGCGAACAGAAGGAACATGCCTAACATCTTTAAGCTTCCATTCATTTCCGTTAGCAGTTTTGACAGAAACTGTACCTTTGCCAACAATCTCACAAGCTTCATCATCTCCCAAGTATACATACCCAAAATTACCTTTGGTGTAATCTTGGAAATGTTGCTTGTCTGGTGTCGCATGGAATGAAGCCCCAGAATCTACTATCCAGGAATTAGACACATTGTCTAATGAGAGAATTAGAGAATCTTGCTCCACTTTACCTACCACATTGGCCTCTGATGTTGGCTTGTTGTCTTGAGACTCTGACTCCTTCTTCTTCTTAGACCAACAATCCTTCTTGATGTGGCCCTTCTTGCCACAGTTCCAACATTCAAGAACTGACTTTGTGCTTGACTTGCTCCGCCTTGAGCGATCATGACCCTTTTGGTTTTTGAACCTCTCCTTAGGCCTTCCTCTTGTTTCCACTGATAGTGCAGCACCTGATCATTCTCCTGTGCTTCTCCTTCGTATTTCCTCGCTTAGGAGAACACCCACAACATCATCAAACTTAAGAGTATTTGTGACAGAAATAGAATTACTTACAGCCATCACAAGGCTGTCCCAACTATCCGGTAGAGATGATAGTATAAGGAGAGCTCGCACTTCGTCATCGAAATTGATTTTCACCGATCGAAGTTGACTTATATTTGTGTTAAAGTCATTTAGGTGTTCTGCAACTGAACCATTCTCTGCCATCTTTAGATTGAACAAGAGCTTCATAAGAAATACCTTATTGCATGCCGATGGTTTCTCGTAGAAGTCGTCAAGTGACTTCATCAAGTCCTCCGTGGTCTTCATCTCCGAAACATTGAAGGCCACCATTGATGCCAAGCTTAACCGGATTGTTCCCAGTGCCTTTCGATCAAGGACAATCCATGCTTCATCTGCCATTGTTGCGGGCTTCTTCGCAAGACTGCCTAGTGGCAAATGGAGGTCCTTCTGGTAGAGATAGTCTTCAATCTGCATCTTCCAATGTTGGTAGTTTTTGCCGTTGAACTTCTCAATCTTGAGCTTCCCTTCCTCCGCCATAACTCCCACTCAATTCAAAGAATCCTTTCCTTGAGATAATTTAGCTATGAGCAAACCTTGCTCTGATACCAGTTGTTAGGAAATAAGACGTAGCTAAATAGATATTTGAGTAGATTACTTAATGGACAGAGATAGATTTCACACAGAAGAGATTATAGAGTAGAGAGAGAGAGAGAGAGAGAGAGAGAGAGAGAGAGAGAGAGAGAGAGAGTACACACGATATACGTGGTTCACCCAATGTGGGCTACGTCCACGGGAAAGCAGCCACTCAATGGCTTTAGTACTTCAAAACAAAAAGTAGTTTACAAAGGGATTATACCCTAATGGAGCTCCCGCCTTGCTTCACTCTCACCACCTCACACTCACTTTGTTGCATCAACTTCACACTATGAAATGTGTGTAGAAATGGCCTCCTTTTATAGTCCAAAAGGGCTTCCCTCTCTCATGAGAGGCAGCCATGTGTAGATAAGTCCAAATCAAACCCTCCAATCTGCCCATGTGTGGCCGCCCTTGAGAAGACAAGTCCGTTTTTGAATTCGGCCACCGGCCATTGAATTCGGTCACCGGTCACTGGCCATTGACTTTCGACCACCGGCCACCGGCCATTGACTACTGGCCACCGGCCAACCGACGGTTGTTTTTTGACCGCCGACCGGCCATAATATTTCGGCGAAAAGGAATATTCCAGCGAGGGAAAAAACAAGTCTCGGGGGCTTCCACCCCCAAGGCCCCTAAAGTTGCCCCTGATTTTTGGCCATGAAAATTTTGGTTTCCGGCGAGTGATTTTCCTTCACGCACGATGGCTTTTCCTCATAATGGGGGCCTTACAAATGTGAGCTTTTACCACAGAAAATTACAAGGGTAAATCAGGATCCATACTTAATAGAAAATAACCAAGAGAGTAGAATGAACATTGATAACTTTGATTTTTCACATGAAGGTGCTAATGATGATGCCCGCATGTTTGTCAATTATCTTGTTACTAGGTTGCAACAAGCTATTGAAAACCCTACTTTGCAAGCCAACGTTACTCAACAGCTTCGTGCTTTTGAGATTTCCCTTCCTCTCCAAGAGGAGAGAGAGCTTAGGAGGCCTCTTGAAGAGACCCCCAAAATAAGACTCTCTCCCATACAAGAGAAGGAATCCAAAGAGCAAGAAACTATTGAATCTTTAAGTTCCTCTAAAAATGTGGCTCCATGAAGACGACGGTCTAGATGATCGCCAACTCCTTCTAAGAGGAAACAATCAACCCACAGTCCTTCTCCTTGTCACTCCAAAAGGGAAGAGAGGAAACAAAGGAAGAAAAGGGAAAGAAAGAGGACACCCTCTTCTCCTTCTTCTTCAACTTTCTCTTCTTCCAACAAAAGCTATGGCTATTCTCCTAGAGAATATAAGCGGGGAGGACATCACAAATCATACCCTGCATGTAGAAGGTCACAAAAGGTCAAGAAGCTCAAAGAGCGAAGAAAGAGTATCTCTTTTCTCACCTATGATGGCACCTTTGCTGCTACGACAAAGTATTGGCCTTCATCCAACAATTTGATACGCCCTTTGGAAACGAGGCCTTCACTGAGTCCTCCAAGCTACACCATGTAGCTATACAGAATGCTAAGCCCATTGAAAACAAAGACAAGAGTGATGCAAAGGGGAAAACCAATGTCCAAAATTCTTCCCAAGGCAATTCCAACAACAATCGATCCAAGGAGAAGGGAGTTTACAAAGGTAAAACTAAACCTTGTCGTAAAGAGCTTGAAGCTTTTTGCAAGGACCATAAGTGTTTTAAGTGTGGGGAGCAAGGACATGGCTATTGTTTGTGCCCCGAGAGAAATGCTCGCAATGAGACTCCTAGAGCTTCCACCATCAAAGCTCCAAAAGACGATGCCTCTACTCACAACTTCATATCAATGGAGTTGGCCACCAAGTTGGGCATTCAAGATTTTGAGATGGGAGATACTGTAGTGGTGGCTGACACAGTTTTCAAGGGACAACAAGCCTCCGTTACTCCCTTGATTGGGAAGTTGAGGCTTCATATCCAAAGCTATGTCGACAGAGAAGACTTATTTATCTCTCCTCTCCAACATGAGGATGCTATCCTAGGGGCACCATGGCTAAACCTCATAGCTACCAACATGAAGTTCCCTGGAAGGAGAATCTCCTTCACCTTCAGGGGAAAAACGTGTATATAGATGCTAGTGAGTCTGGTCGTACTATACCACTTGTAAATCCTCTTACTTTTGATAAATCAATGAAGAGCTCAACTTTTGCGTACATGATTTTTGTTAAAGAGTCCCTAAAAGGTCCTGATGCTTCATCAAATGTAAACTCCAGGAATCAAGAAGAGTTATACTTGTCTAATTTTTTGAAAGGATTCCAAGATGTGTTCATTGATGATATCCCTATGGAATTACCTCCAAAAAGAGGGTATGATGACCATCAAATTGAGATTCTACCAGGGGAAGCTCACCACCTAAAAAGCCTCCTTATTGAGTTTCCCAAGCTCAACAAGAGGAGATCATGAGGCAAGTACTGTTAAGTATGGAGCCTGATTTACCCTTGTAATTTTCTGTGGTAAAAGCGCACATTTGTAAGGCCCCAATTATGAGGAGAAGCCATCGTGCGTGAAGTAAAATCACTCGCCGAAAACCAAAATTTTCACGGCCAAAAATCAGGGGCAACTTTAGGGGCCTCGGAAAACAACCGGTCGGTTGGCCGGTGGCCGGTATTCAATGGCCGATGGCCGAATTCAAAAGCAGATTTGTCTTCTCAAGGGCGGCCACACATGGGCGGATTGAAGGGTCCGATTTGGACTTATCTACACAAGGGCGGCTACACATGGCTGCCTCTCATGAGAGAGGGCAGCCCTTTTGGCCTATAAAAGGAGGCCATTTCTACACACATTTTAGAGTGTGAAGTTGATGCAACAAGGTGAGTGTGAGGTGGTGAGAGTGAAGCAAGGCGGGAGCTCCATTAAGGGTATAATCCCTTTGTAAACTACTTCTTGTTTTGAATTACTAAAGCCATTGAGTGGCTGCTTTCCTGTGGACGTAGCCCACATTGGGTGAACCAGGTATATCGTGTGTACTCTCTCTCTCTCTCTCTCTCTCTCTCTCTCTCTCTCTCTCTCTACTCTATAATCTCTTGTGTGTGAAATCTATCTCTCTCCATTAAGTAATCTATTCAAATATCTATTTAGCTACGTCTTATTTCCTAACAAGTAAGAGAATTGGTTGACAAAGGGATGGTGAGGCCTAGCTCCTCTATCTTTTGTTCTCCAGTCCTTTTAGTGAAAAAGAAAGATTGTACATACTGTATATGTGTGGACTATCGAGCACTAAACCATATCACTATCAAGAACAAATTTCCCGTGCCTCGGGTAGAAGGTCTGTTTGATAAGCTACAAGGCTCTCCCTACTTTAGTAGGATTGACCTAAAAGTGGCTATCATCAAATAGGGATAGTGGATGAATATATCCTAACGACCATGTTATGTACAATGTTTGGTCTTTATGAATATCTAGTCATGCCTTTTGGCTTGACTAATGCACCAACCACGTTCAATTGTTTAATGGAGAAAATATTTAGACCCTACCGCAAATTCACTAGAGTGTTCTTTGATGATATTGACAAGCGCAAAGCGCGACACGGACCTTGACAGCCTCGAAAATACCGGGAGCCGATGCACGCCGCAAGCCGATCATGGTGAAGCGAACAGGGGCACCACCTAGCTTTGAGCGGCTAGGACGCAGACAACGGTGATTGGAAATATCACGGACTCTACACACACACACACACACACACACACACACACACACACACAAACACACACACACACACACACACACACACAGACAGAGAGAGAGAGAGAGAGAGAGAGAGAGAGAGAGAGAGAGAATATGACAGGTGATGAAAACCCTCGGGGGTGTGAGGGAGAACTATTTTCTTGCAATATTTATAGCAACCTTATTTCCGACGATGTGGCAATCATGGTGATAAAGAGATAGAGGGAGAGATAGTGAGCCTACTAGTGCGTTCTCTAGAGATAACTCACTGACAGGAAAACCTTGCTAACATGAGTGTGTGTGTATCGACCATTGGAGTCAAGATGTAGACATCACTTCTTTACATAGTACAAATTCCCAAACAAAATCGCTACACTAAGTCCCCTCTCTCGTGATGCAAATGTTGTCAATCCCTCCCACCAAAATACTACCAAGTGCTAACCTTTGATGAACTTGCCCCGCCCTGATAGTGACCTCTAAGTGCCTTTTTATAGGTGCTGGCTGCTTTAGATTAGGGTAATCTCATTAGATTGGGTTCTGATCAAGGGAGACAAAGCAAGGCGGTGGGCCTTGGGTGGTTGACCCTTGCTTTGTCTTGGGAAATATTATAAAGGAAAACCTCTAGGTGGGCCTTTGTGAGCATCACCTAAAGAGAGATGAGATTTTACAAAACTAGGATTTTTACAAGATTTGGTTAGAAACTGGAAAAATGACGACAACGTACGGATTTTACTGAAGAGGGCATCGTGGATGCAATGCTGGTGAATGGTGAGCTAGCTGGTGCGTCGGTGTAGCGCATTCGTCATTTTCGGGGTCGACCGGGGCATGCCTTCGGCGCCTTTGCTTGTTGGCAATGCGCGACTTTGTCTATCTCTTTTCTTTCTATTGATGACGTCAATGTCCTTCGTGTGTTTTTCTCTTTTTTTTTTCCTATGCATGCATATATGCGTGCGTGTTCTTTGATTGTGTGGGTGCACGTGCCGTGTACTTATGTATGCATGTGAGTGTGTGTAGATATGTGTGTAAACGCACACCGTGTGTGTGGGAACGAGGGAGTGCAAGCTATTTATATTTATATATATATATATATATATATATATATATATATAGATAGATAGATAGATATATGTATGTATACTTATATATTTTTTTCTTCTTTTTGGTTGCCTGCTTGCAGAGAACGTGAGGAGGGTGTGTGAGGGAGGGCGAGATGGTGTGTGTGTGTGTGTGTGTAGATGCATGTGTGTGTGTGTGATAACCGGCTGTGCCCGCATGGGCTGCTCAACACAAAGAGCGAGCGAGAGAGAAAGCAAGAGGGAGAGAGAGAGGCTCAAGCCAGCGGGAGTGTGTGAGGGTGTGTGTGTGTAGTGTGTGTGTGTGTACTGGGTGTGTGGGTAAGAGGGAGAGAGTATGGTCCTGTGGACTAGCTGCACCCGCATGGGCTGCTCCGGGAGTGAGAGAGAGAGAGAGAGAGAGAGAGAGAGAGAGAGAGAGAGAGAGAGAGAGAGAGAGAGAGAGAGAGAGAGAGAGAGAGAGAGAGAGAGAGAGAGAGAGTATGCCGACAGAGAGCGAGGGAAGGGGGGGGGGGTAAGGTCATTGGGATGGGGAGGGGGTGATGAGCAACGGGCCAGTGAGGGAGGGTGTGTGGTTGTAGAGAGAGAGAGAGAGAGAGAGAGAGAGAGAGAGAGAGAGAGAGAGAGAGAGAGAGAGAGAGAGAGAGAGATAATATTGCATGGCGTGTTCCTACACCGGGGGAAAGAGAGAAAGAGAGAGAGTGTAAGTGAGAGGGGGGGATAAGAGAAAGAGGGTATGTGGGGGTGAGTACAGAGAGAGAGAGAGAGAGAGAGAGAGAGAGAGAGAGAGAGAGAGAGAGAGAGAGAGAGAGAGAGAGAGAGAGTGTGTTATTCTATTCCATGCCCGCGGGGCCGCTTTACTGAGAGGAAGAGAGAGTGAGAGCTAATTGAGGGAGGACAAGATAGGGGAAGATAGAGCGGTGGTTGGAAGAAAACAAGAGGTGAGAGATGGAGGGGAGAGTGAGGTCGAGGGAGTGTGGACAAGAGGAAAGAGGGAGGGGTGAGGTATGGCGGCCCACCAGGCAGGGTATGGACAAACGAAGAGAGAGAGAGAGAGAGAGAGAGAGAGAGAGAGAGAGAGAGAGATAGAGAGAGAGAGCTTGTGAATAATGAAAGAGAGAGAGAGAGAGAGAATTTAGAAAATTGGCAACCCTCCAGGGAATATAGACATTGGCAATGTTTTTTTTTTTAACGCGCACATTGGGCCAAGCGATGGAGAAGCAGGGTAAGTGAGAGAGAGAGTGTTGGCCTTCTAGCGACAATGGAGAGATGTGGCCAAATTGGTGGTGCCCCGCCAGGTAAATCCTAGAGGGGTGGTGAATGTTAAAAAAACTTTTTTTTTCATGTTTCCTAGGTAATATGCTCTCCCCTTCTTGGGGTTTGGTTCTCGCGGTCGCGGTTTTGAAAACCGGCTGTCATTGGCGCTCCCGTCTGGCTAGAGGCATTTATGCTTCTAGCCCTACCTCTGATTCTTTAGTTGCGGAGTTGGAGGGTTCTCCCTCCTTTGGAATATCTAGCATGAACTCTGGATCAAACCTAAGGAAATACCTTTTTAGCCTCCATCCATTGACTTTAGTCTTGTGAATTCTCCTATCTGCTTCCGTCAACTTATAGCTGCCGTTGTCATAGCGCCTTTTGACAATGAATGGTCCTTCCCATCGGGGTTGAAATTTCTTGTGCTTCCTGGTGTCAAATTTGTTGTTGTATCTCAATACTAACATGCCTTTTTCCAGGCCCTTTTCCTTAAGCACTTGATTGAAGGTGAGCCGACGTCGCTCTGCCTGCACTGCATAGTGATTGATTGCATCTTCCCTATCTAGTTGGAGCCTTTCCAGATCCAGGATGTGGTTGCGGAGATTTACAATTGGGCGTTGTAATTGGCTAACCATGACTTGTAAGCTGGCTATCTATACCTCAATGGGTAGAATTTCCTCCTTTCCGTACTAGATGGAAAGGGGTGAAACCTAATGATGTTCGGAACGTCGTTCGGTAGGCCCATAGAGTGGCCATGAGATGTTTATCCCAGTCTCTTGTGTGGTTATTCACCTACTTTGTGATGATTTTTCAGATCATTCCGTTTACCTTTTCTACTAGTTTATTGCACTATGGATAGTATGGTGTGGAATGTTGGCATGTAATGCATAAATTTTTCATCAGTTCTCCCACCAAATACGGAACTTTGTGGTAGCAAACATTAGTGCGAGCACCATGTGTCTACTGCGGTGAGTCCCTTTTCTGATGGGGTCATGACACGACTAGAGAAGTAGATAGGACGCATGAAAGAAGTTTGGGGGTCCTTTTGCATTAGTACGGCTCCAATTGTATCACTTCCTACACTAGGGTTCACATAAAATGGCTCGTCCCATCTGGGGTGTGAAATGGTGGGAAGCGTGGCTAGGATTTGCTTCACCTCGGTAAATTGCTGCTCATTTTCTTCACTCCATGAGAAGACATCCCTCTGGGTGACTTGTTGTAGAGGGAGAACCACTTGAGATAGTAGGTGAATGAACCTGCTTAACTATCTCACCTTCTGAAGGAAAGAGACCAATTGCTTAGCTATGGTGGGTGATGACAAAGATACCAAAGCTTAAATCTTGCTAGGGTCAGCTTCAATCCCTTTTGCTGAAATTACCTGGCCAAGGAGAGTGACTTTGCTTTCACCAATGTGACACTTATCCACGTTGAGCCGGCGACCCAAGGTTTGCAGCCTGGTCAGGCCATCATAGACTTTGCTCAAATGGAGGGAGTGTGAACTATAGATGCAAAAAACATCTATGAAGACCCGTATCGACGTTCCAAATTATGGTTGGAAAACAAAAGTCACATAACGCTGGAATGTGGCCGTTGGTGAGGCCAAAAGGCATCACTCTGTAAGAAAAGCATCCCCAAGGTGTTATGAAAGTTGTCTTTTTCTGGTCTTCTTCTGCGATGCTAATTTGAAAGTATCCTGAGTAGCCATCACATACTGTGTAGCGCTCATGACCTGCCACTTCATTGAGAATTTCATCTTGGAATGGGAGGGAAAGTGATCCCTCTTTGTGGCTGCATTGAGAGGTTTATAGTCCACACAGACCCTCCACTTGCCATTCTTCTTTGGTGTGACTACTACTGGAGAGACACATTTTGAGTCTTCGACCGGGTAAATGAAACCTACCTATAGCAAATTCCTCACTTCTTTTAGTAGTGCCTCTTATTGGATTACCCCAAGTCTGCTGAGCTTTTTCACTAGTACGGGTTTACTTCCTTCCTTGAGTCTTATGCGGTGTTGTACTACTGTGATTCTTGTGATCTTATCATAACCATCAATGAACAATGTGGTGAATTTACCTAGCATGGAGACATATTCCTTCCTCTCTTCATTGGTTAACTCGTTGGAGAGCATCCAATGTAGCTTACTTGTATCCTCTAAGGATTGCATACTTGATGGTCCCTCTTGGTTTGTTGTGGTGCTTCAGATTGTATCAATTTTTTTTGGTCTTTAAGGATGACCCCCATCACTTCGATGCTATTGTCACTTTATTCAGTTGTTGTTGTCTCTTCTCTTGAGGTGGAAAAATAGTCACTGGTGGACTCATCTTCTGAAGCCTCCAAGATCATGTTGCATTGCTTCCCAATCCTCATGTCGTAGAATATGGACTTCCCTTTAGTGTCCTTCATCTAAATCATTCCGGTACTCTAGTCTTGCTTAGCTTCCATAGCCATGAGCCAGGGTCTTCCAAGAATGATAGGGTAGCCCTCCCCTTTGTGTGGCATGACAAAAATGTCTACCTCCACTTCTGCATTGAATGCCTTTACTTTGACCGCATTCACTATGCCTACGCATTTCACTCTTACGTTATTTGCCATTTTGGCTCGGCAGGGTGCCGGCCTACTCACTTCTAGGCCTAGATGGTGCATCATTTTTTCACTCATGACACATATCTGCACGCCACCATCTATGTAGATGTTTGAGATACGTTGCCCCTTGATGTGGGCATCCATGGTTGGTAGGATGTCGTCAAGGTCCCTCCCAGAGATAGCCCCAGCTATCCTTGGTCTTGATCTTCTTGTACTTACCATCTTCGTCCATTGCCTCCTCATTCTTGGTGCAAGATGTAGAAATTGGGGCCAATCTTTGGGCCCTGTATCAACACATCCTGAACTAAGTCATATGGTTTAGCATACTCACCTAGTGAAAAATCCACGATGTCTATCTTCCGTCGAGGCTTAGATGCCTGCTTGCTAGACTCGCCTTTTCCTTTCATTTTCTCTTCCTTTTGAGAGGTTTCTTTGTGCCTAGCATGATTCACTCCCATGGCATCCACTTCTTCTACTTTTGCTTTCCCTTTGTGCTTCTCTCGAACTGGTTCTTCTACCTTTGACTTCCCTTTAGCTTCCAAGCTAATAACACTCACTGCTTGGTTTACAACAGATGGTGAGGGTAGCGGTGGAATAAGAGGTGGTGGTGGTGGTTGTTGTATAGGTGGTCGAAGGATTTGGACCAATGGAATTGGTTCTAGTTGCCTGGGTGGTGATGGTCTTGCCCTTGGCGAATAGATCTGATTCTGTGTTCCTCCTCTATTTAAATTTTGACTTCTTGGATGTGGGCAGTAGTACATGCCATGGCCGTCTTCCCCGCAATTATAGAAGTGGTACTCTTTGTTTTGCCTTCATTGTCATCTCCCTTATTCTGGATTTCTGACAGGTGCATGGCCTTGCTGCACCAGATGTATGGATAAACTCTCGAGTTGGGTAGTGATCGACTCAGCAGGTCTTGCTGCTCTTTTGATGCCTCTTGTGGTTGGGCTCTATGAACGGCTGTTGCAGTCACTAGGGTTAGTCAGAATGAGCTTGATTCCTCTGAGTCGTTGACTCTTGTTTGCATGTGCAGCTTCTTGTCTTTAAGGCGGGCTACTTCCACTGCCAACTCATACGTTGCAAGAAACCTTCCCTTCACCTTCTCCTTAAGCAGCGACCACAGGCCAGCAATGAAACGGTCCTTATTTAGGAAATTAGGTGCTCCTTCACCTTCCTCCGGTGAGGCAACCCACCTCTCCCACAAATCCACAAACTTGAACTCATAGGTGGAATACTCTAGCAAACCTCCTTGCTTTAATTCCGTCAGTAGTAGCTGCCATAGCTTTTTTGAGGTTGTGCCTCCACCAAACCTCTTCACAAAGGTAGCACATAGTACATCCCATGCATTTTTGGTAGCTTGGGACAAAGCATTGGCCTCTACTTTCATCAGTAGAGGAAAACTTTGTAGCCATGAGGCGTTGTCATTCTTGTTGGAAGCCACACAAGCGATGTCAAAATCATCTAGAAAGCGGTGGTGACGTCTTCTCCCTTCTTTCCACTGAACGTGGGGAAAGAAACACTTGCCATGGTAGTAACTCAAGAAATTACAAACTTTTTGTTTTTCTTTTTAAGATTAATGGCAATAGCGGCTTTTTACAGGGTCGGGTGGATAGATTAAAACAGGATAAAGATGGAAACATTGAAGGAGTGGTGGTAATCCAATATGGGGAGAATGATAGGGTTTGGGGAGCTAAGGATTTCTCCTAGCACCGCAGCACCAAACAGATACACAATCTTCTGTTGGTAGAAGATTTTCCTATCTACATAAATATTCACATGCATATGCTGCAGAAATCTAAACGGGAACACTGTTGGCCCGTTTTCCATCATGCACAGAGGGTGGAGCACTTACTTATACTCTTACCGTGCAGGTGTTGATGAGTCGGCACATCCACAGGAGGTTTTCGACTTTCATAGGCTCCACTTTTCCTTCGTTGCTCAGCACGTACAAGGTGATGACAACGCGTCTGACTACTCCTAACCTTTTGGCTAGCAGCAACTGTAGGTAGTTATCGTAGTCGGCGCGTTGCGTGAACTCCACTCCATTCTGCCGTAACTCGTCTCCAGCCCACTGGGTTTCACCCATGGTGGAGAGATTCTTCAGGATGAGTTGTACGGGGAGAGGAGGAAGACCCTCTACCCATCCTCCAAAACAGCGAGAGCAGTAGCCAAACCACTCCTCCTTAGGGCATGGAAACCTTCTTACCACTTCTGCTTCAGGATTGTCGAAATGGACTGGCAGTACTCGCATGCACCATGCAAATCGATGGGCGACCTTCCGCCGCTTAGCCTCGGATGACCTTCTTTTTGGCAAATAGGGTACGGCCCGACTCTTCGAACTTGAAGCATTCCTTTGGGGTCATGTGTTTCACGACTGGCTTAGCCTTTCCTTACCTTTGGCTTGAGAAACCCCTTTTTGCCAGTTTGGAGTAGAGGTTATACGTTTGATTGCAGTTTCCTTAGGAAAGAGGGGCCTTACCGTTTTCTTTTCTCCCTTGATATGGACGACCTCCTCGCGGTGAATGTCGATGTAGATGATTTCAGCCTCTTCGCTACCTTTGTTGTTGGCGCTCATTGACAGTGTACTTTGGTTGACAGCAGTGATGGCACTTCATAGACCTCCCACCTGATGCTCTAATTTGTGGTTAGAACGAGCAACACGAGATGGGGAGCTTACCTCTTGAATACTGACGACACTACAGCCTGGCAGTAGTACTTCAATGAAGGGGGTTAGTGCCTCTTTAGTCTCCTCCTCTTCCGTCCTCCAGTTAGAGAATTGTTTCAGCCATTTGTCCATGATTGATGATGTGCTTTGTTTTCAACATTGTAAACTGAGGGTTTTCGAGAAGCCCTCCTCCGTGGGGTCACCAAATGACGAGCACAAAGCACAACACGGAGCCGATGCAAGTCGCAAGCCGGTCACGATGAAGCAAATAGGGGACACCACCTAGCTTTGAGCAGCTAGGACGCAGACAATGATGATTGGAAATATCATGGACTCTACACACACACACACACACACACAGAGTATGACAGGTGATGAAAACCCTCGGGGGTGTGAGGGAGAACTATTTTCTTGCAATATTTATAGCAACCTTATTTCCGGTGAGGTGGCAATCATGGTGATAAGAGATAGAGGGAGGGATAGTGAGCCTACTAGTTCATTCTCTAGAGATGACTCACTGACACGAAAACCTTGCTAACATAAGTGTGTGGATGTAGATATAGCTTCTTTACATAGTACAAATTCCCAAACAAAATCTCTACACTAAGTCCCCTCTCTCGTGATGCAAATGTTGCCAATCCCTCCCACCAAAATACTACCAAGTGCTGACCTGTGATGAACTTGCCCCACCTCGATAGTGACCTCTCAGTGCCTTTTTATAGGTGTTGGCTGCTTTAGATTAGGGTAATCTGATTAGATTGGATTCTAATCATGGGAGACAAAGCAAAGCGGTGGGCCTTGGGTGGTTGACCCTTGCTTTGTCTTGGGAAATATTATAAAGGAAAACCTCTAGGTGGGCCTTTGTGAGCATCACCTAGAGAGAGATGAGATTTTACAAAATTGGGATTTTTACAAGATTTGGTTTGAAACTGAAAAAATGACGACAACCTACGGATTTTACGGAAGAGGGAATCATGGATGCAATGCCGCGGTGAATGGCGACCTAGTTGGTGCATCGGTGTAGAGAATTTGTCATTTTTGGGGTGGACCGAGGCATGCCTTCGGCGCCTTTGCTTGTTTTAGTGTCGGTGACACACGACTTGGCCGTCTCCTTTCTTTTTGTTGATGACGTCGATGTCCTTCGTGTGTTTTTCTCTTTTTTTTTTCCAGTGCGTGCGTTTATGCGTGCGTGTTGTTTGGTTGTGTGGGTGCACGTGCCATGTACTTATGTATGTATGTGAGTGTGTGTAGATGTGTGTGTATATATATGAGTGTGTAAATGCATGCCGTGTGTGTGTAGGCGGGAGTGTGTGCGTGGGAATGAGAGAGTGCAAGCTATTTATATATATATATATATACATATATATATATATATATACATATATATATATATACATATATATATATATATATACATATATATATATATACATATATATATATATATATATATATATATATATATATACATATTTATTTTTTCTTCTTTTCGGTTGCCTGCTGTAGAGAACGCGAGGAGGGTGTGTGAGGAAGGGCGAGATGGTGTGTGTGTGTGTGTGTGTGTGTGTGTGTGTGTGTGTGTGTGTGTGTGATAACCGGCTACGCCTGCGTGGGCTGCTCGACACACACACACACACACAGAGGCTCGGGCCAACGGGAGTGTGAGGGTGTAGTGGGTGTGTGGGTAAGAGGGAGAGAGTATGGTCCTGTGGACTAGCTGCGCCCGCATGGGCTGCTCCAAGAGCGAGAGAGAGAGAGAGAGAGAGAGAGAGAGAGAGAGAGAGAGAGAGAGAGAGAGAGAGAGAGAGAGAGAGAGAGAGAGAGAGAGAGAGAGAATATACAAAATTGGCGGCCTGCCAGGGAATATAGACAGTGGAAATGTTTTTTTTCAATGCGCCCATTGGGCCAAGTGATGCAGAAGCAGTGTAATGTGTGAGCTTTGTCCTAAGGTGTGAGTCAAGGAGAGGAGAGTGGATTTATCCCACATACTGTGGAGCAAGGCTATAGAGCTACTTAAAACTCATTTCTTGAATGAATAAACAACAACTTCATTTTGCACTACATGCTTGTCTATGGTGAGCTTGTGCTAAGCTAAGTCAATACTCAAGATTGTGTTTATGAGTCCAAGCTAATTCTATCTTGGAACGTAATTCACTTGAGTGATAACCTTGCTTACACACACTTGCACCATGTTTCTCTTTCATCCACCATAGCTAGCACGATCCAATTCCAAACATTTGGTATCAGAGCCATGGTGTGCTAGCTAGGATTTTCATTATGCATTAGTGTGTGTTAATCATTAGCATCTCCATTAGCTTCAATTAGCACTTCTTAATCATTTTTTTTGAGTCCTTAATATATCATCACCTCTCTCCTTCCACCTCTAATAATCATCACTTAGTAATCAGCAAGCTCATGGGTTTGATTCCTATGAACCACTACTCTCACTAGTTAATCTTGGTGGTCAATTAAGAGATCTTTAGATTCAACCTCTTCAATTTGTGTACATTAAGTGTCATTCCCTCCCAATTTGCACTTGCAATTAATTTCTTTAGCTTCACCATTAAGCTTCATCACCCTCGTCATCTCGAAGTACTCCTCAAAACCTATCCATAGAGTCCCTAAGTGCCCCATTCTGACAAGGGAAGCCCGTTCAATTTTTTTTCTAAAAACAAGTGTGTGTGTTATGTGTTGTGTGTGGAAAGCCTGCTGAGTTTTGCTTAAGAATAAATTTTTCGGAGGCACTTCACAAGGAAGCACTTTGGCTTGTTGGCTAGCCCAAAATAGCTTGTCCAATATTGGCTTGTGGGGTCCGAGGTTCAAGTCGGGCATACCCAACTTGGGCAAGTCGGGCAGACGCCATTGGCATTTCAAAACTACTTTTGGAGCCTGGCGGGTCCGCTGGGGCAGGTTCCCACAGGCGCCACACACTTTGCTTAAAATATTTTTCGACGGGATGCCCGCGCTCAACTGCCTTTAAAGGAAATTTCGGGTTTGCCCCTACAGGGCCCCCCTTCCCGCGCTGCATCAAAAGCCTTCAACTTCGCCTTGCCAACTGGCTCTAGCACCGGGCCTGCCTTACTGCGTCCGAGCCTCAAAGCTCCAAGGGAAGTAAGACTTCAAGGCTTTTGTAAGCCGCCCTTCCCACGCTGCTGAAGCTTGACCAAGCCACTGCTTGGGACCGCTTCCCACGCTGATCCAAGGCAAACCTCCAAGAGACTTCAAAGCCTCCAAGAACGCTGTAAGGGCTTGCTCCCACCAAACTGCAACGAGGCACCCTAAATCTTTCAAAGCCTCAAAGGCATCAAAGAACCCTACCAAAGGTGACTTTTGTGAAGAGGGGCAGGGTGAAGAGGAGCTTCACAAAGTTCAAAGGAATTTTCTCTTACTTTCTTTCTCATCTTTTCAAATCTTGCAGCCAAGCACAATAACTTGCAAATAAATAATCATCTTTCTTTATTTGTGCACCGTGTAAAGAGGAAGACACTGGCTAGGAGAGTCTCCTAAGCTAAGACCCCTCTATTGGCACAAATGGGGGACAAGGGAATACAAAAATTCAATGGGGAGGTATTTCACACTTGGCAAACGAAGTTAAGAGGCTACCTTATGAAAAAATGTTTGTGGTCTGTCATTAGCTCTGTATTAGAGCAACAAGCCGAACCCGATGGAGTGCACACTAGGGCATTTACACTCATAGCAAGTGCACTGAATTTGGACAAAGAAGAACAAGCATTGGGAATTATCATCACTTCTTTGCATGATAACTATGTGCATTTCATAGATGAATGTAAGCATGCACATGAGGCCTGTCATGTCCTAGAAAGTAATTTTGGAGCTAGGGCCAAAAGAAGCAAAGTTAGTCTTAAAAGACAGCTTTACAAAGTTACTATGATTGAAGAAGAGGACACTGCTAGCCTAGTGAACATGCTTAAGAGCATTGTCACACAGCTCACGTACATCCAAGTTGAAGTACCAGAAGATGACAAAGTGGCCATACTATTAATTGCACTTCCACCTTCTTATGACCACTTAGTCACAATTCTTGAAGAAAAAGAACCAGCACCACCATTCCAAGATGTCATTAACTCAATCAAAGCAGAAGAAAGAAAGCAAAGAGGTTCACTCACCCCATCAGGAGGAGTTTTTATCGCAACATCTTCAAGGGGAAGATATTCACCATCAACATCAACAAATGGAAGAAAGTGTTATGAATGTGGAAGAATGGGACACGTAGCGAAAGATTGCTACACAAACAAACCTTGCAAAAATGTGGTAGGAAGGGACACCCTCCTTCTCGGTGCTACTCAAATGGAGGCAGTAGCAATGGAGAAAGCAGCAGCAGTAGAAGCAACAACAGAAGCAACAAAGGCAATAGACCAGACAGAGGATCAACTCACATAGTAGAAGACAAAAAGGACGAAGACGAGAGCAGCATTTGGGAAGACCCATTTTGAAGATGCAGACTCTCTACTTGTAGGGGAGGACTTTTTCCTGTGTGGATACCAGCTTATCATCCTGTGTGGACATCACCATTCTTTGTGGATTTTACTATCCTTTGTGGATATCACCATCCTTTGTGGACTTTATTTTCCTGTGTGGATATCACCATACTATCTGGATTTTTGTGAGCCTGTGTGGATCATGCATCTTCAGTATCTTGTCTTAGTCCAAACCTCAAGGGGAGGATTGTAAAGTGTGAACTTTGTCCTAAGGTGTGAGTCAAGGAGAGGAGAGTGGATTTATCCCACATACTGTGGAGCAAGGTTGTAGAGCTACTTAAAGTTCATTTCTTGAATGAATAAACAACAACTTCATTTTGCACTACATGCTTGTCTATGGTGAGCTTGTGCTAAGCTAAGTCAATACTCAAGATTGTGTTTATGAGTCCAAGTTAATTCTATCTTGGAACCTAATTCACTTGAGTGATAGCCTTGCTTACACACACTCACACACTTGCACCATGTTTCTCTTTCATCCACCATAGCTAGCACGATCCAATTCCTAACAAGTAGGGTAAGTGAGAGAGAGAGAGTGTTGATGGAGCCGAGAAACAAGAGAGAGAGGGCTCTGTCTTCTGGTGATAATGGAGAGATGTGGCCAAATTGGTGGCGCCCCGCCAGTGGTTAAGCCTAGAGGGGTGGTGAATGTTTTTTTTTTCATTTTTCCTTGGTAATATTCTCTCCCCTTCTTGGGGTTTGGTTCTCGCGGTCGCGGTTTCGAAAATCGGCCGTCAGTATTATCATCTACTCCAAGTCCTTGGAGGAACATAAGCAACATCTCCAAGTGATTTTTCAAGCATTGAGGGAGAGCAAGCTTGTTCTCAACCAAAAGAAAAGTGAATTTTTCCTTCAAGAGATTCAATACTTAGGTCATATTATCTCTCAAGATGGTTGTTGTATGGATCCATCAAATTTGGAGGTAATAAACGCATGGCCTAATCTAAGGAATCTACATGAGCTAAGAAGCTTTATTGGTATGTGTGCATACTATAGACACTTCATAGCAAAATTATCTCAAATAGCAGGACCATTACATGACTTAACAAAGAAGAATGTTAAGCATTCATTGACTGCTAAGGAGAAAAATGATTTTGACAAGCTCAAAGAGAAGCTTACCTCCCAGCCAATTCTCATGCTTCTAGGTCTCTCAAAGCTATTTGAGGTCCAATTTGATGCTTGCAGTGATTGCCTTGAAACAGTATTGCTTCAAGAAGGGCATGCCATAGCATATGAGAGTTGAAGGCTCAATACGGATGAACAAGTCTTAGGCATTTATGAGAAAGAGGTTTTAGCTGTTCTACATGCCCTAGACACGTAGAAGTACTATTTATTGGGGACTCCATTTATTCTACGAGCCGACCACCAAAGTCTCGAGTACTTAATGATGCAAACCAAGATTTTCAACAAACAAATGAGGTGGGAAAATTTTATTTTGCAATTTAATTTCCATATTGCTCACATTGCTGGTCAGCACACTCAAGTGGCCGATGAACTTTCATGATGACCAAAAGTTAATGCGGTGTCTATAGCAACTCACAATGATTTATCTTCTATGATAGATGAGTATGCTACTGACCCTGAATTTAGAGACATAATGTCATCCCTTGATGTGGGAGGAAAGAGGAACCATTCACCTTGCAGGATAGTTATCTTCTCCATGGAAATAGGCTATGTGTGACCCGCTTACTTGTGACAAAGTCATGTATGAATCCCATGCTTCTCTCTATGCGGGACATAGAGGCATTCAACCTACTCTCTAAGGAGTAGAGACATATTCCTATTGGCTTACCATAAAAGTGGACATACAAGAGTATGTTTTCAAATGTGTGTATTCTAAAAGACTAAGTATGACTCTAGACATTGCCTATCCCAAGTTCACCATGGGAGAGTATATCCATGGATTTCATCTTTGGATTACCCAAGTCTATCCATGGGAATACGAGATATATGGACAATAGTCAACAGGTTTAGCAAGCAAGCACACTTCATTCATGTCAAAAAGACTGTTAAGGGACACCAAATGGAAACTCTCTTCATATCTCAAATTTTCAAACAACATGGATTTTCAACATCCATTATGTTAGATAGAGATCCTAGAATGACCAGTAGTTTTTAGAAAAGTCTCTTTGAAAATCTAGGTACAAGATTGAATTCACCTTTGGCCTATCACCAGTAAACGGATGGCCAAAGTGATATAGCCAATCTTACAATACTTGATCTACTCAAGACTTATGTTACAGAAGATCAATGCTCACAATGGGAGAAGTACTTACCTCTTGTAGAGTATGCATACAATGACATTGTCCATACTTCTACAGGCAAAGCACCTTTTGAAATCATTGAGGAAATACCTAAAAGTCCCTTGCTACTTAAAGTACATGGGAAGAGCCGTGACCTACAAGAATATTTTCATAAGATTAAGGAGGCTATATCCATCTCTCAACAAAGGAAAAAAGATGTTGTTGACAAGCACAGAAGAGCCTTAATGTTTAAAGAAACTGATTGGGTCTTACTTAAGTTTCCCAAGGCTTGATTGAGGCAAATGATGGGAAAAAATCTTACGGGCCATCAAAAGTATTATGCTAAATTAGCCAAAAGATACTATGGTCCTTTTCAAATTTTTAAGCCAATCAATGAGATGGCTTATCAACTCAAGTTGCCCAACCATTGGCTCATGCACAATGCTTTTCATGTGAGCCTACTTAAGCCCTACAAAGGAGAGCCACCAAGTGAACCATTTATTGAAGACCTTCCCAAAATTAAAGACCAAGAAGAGGTGCTACAACCCAAAGCTATTCTTTGGCATGAATACAAGGTATTACAACATGGTAATATTATCCGACGGTATCTTATTAAGTTCAAAAATTATCCTTTTGAATATGCTAGACGGATGCAAGGAATACAAATTAAGGATAGTATGAACCTTGTCAATACTTACAATGCTACATTAGAGTAGCAAATGTACAAATGTATTTTGAATGACCAATGTTTTTGTTCTATAAGACTAGTTCTCTCTTTTTATTGTGCACAAATTGGAGTAGTATGTATACTTAGAATCATGTTTGTGATGACTACGTCTCTCAAACACCAAGTAGAATTTTCCACTCTACTTATAGGAGAATGAAATGGACTAAAGAGAAGACATGCTTGCGGTAGCTATGTCTCCCAAGCACCAAATATATTAGTCATCCATCTTGGAAAGATGTCGTAGGTTAAAAAAGGGATCCTCTACCCGCTAAGACACATTGACTAATGATTAAGGCTTTATCTCTTCTACCTCATAGTCGTGGATGACTATGATTTAAAGAGAGAAGTAATGTCATAAAAATCTAATATCTTACCAACCCAAATGATTTTCTCATATTAAATTGATCATTTAATGTGGGAGAATAGACGGGAACAAGGGTTAGAATATAGAGATGTGTTTTTGGGTCTATCTCGACACGAGGCCAATGGTAAAGGGGTCCAAATGAGAGATGGTCTGTCAAAGAGCAAGGCTATCCAATGGAGCTTAAAAGACCTTAGGGTTAGCTTCATTAAAGGCCTCCAAAGGTTAGTGTTAAAAGTACTTTGACCTTAAGTAAGCTAGGGCTGAGCTTGAGGTGGGAACCCGGCCCAATCTTGAGGTGCTTGTCATGCTTGATGACTAAGGTGCTTGAGGTGCTTGGAGAATAAGAAGCTTGAGGTTCTTTCCGTGCTTGCTGACTAGGGAGCTTGAGGTGCTTGTGGGAACAATACCCATTCTTGAGGTGCTTTATCATGCTTACTGACTAAGGTGCTAGACGGTAGGTGTTTTGAAAGTCAAATCCCATTCCTACAAGAGAGGCGGCGAGCCCTAAAGCTAGAGGGATGAGAGAGAAAACACACACACCCTAACACAAGGCAAGCTTGGTACAAAGAAAGAAAATAGGACACTTGTCAAGCTCCTCCTCATGTTGCTCTCATGGTGTGCCTAAAGCCTATTGGTTGGCTTCCTAAGGGGTCCAATGATAAATTAGTTAACTTAATTATTATTTTTTTGCATTTATCAAGTACTCTCTCTCAAAAGGGAGAGGGAGACACTTGTCCCAAGGCTACCCTTGTTGCTTGATATGCTACTTGTAGGTGATTGATGAGGCCTGGAAGGGTCCAATGAGCTTCAAGCATAAACGACAAGGGGGGGTTGACCAAAGCAATAAGGTGGCTAGCTTGGGGGGTATAATCTCCCACACACACTCACACACACTCTCATTGTGGAAGGTGCAAAGTGCAACAGCTTCATCTCCTTCTCCAAGCTAGTAGAGAAGTTGAGAGCCTACACCAACACTCTTGGCAATGGAATGCAAATCCAACCAAGAGCAACCCTTCAATACTTAAGCTTGCCATCTCCTCCATCTTCATTACTATGCTAAGAATGATGATAAGTGAGGAACTACTTGCTTCTCCTATGGAATGTTTCTTCTTCCTCTTCCCTACCCTCATTCCCTGCTAGCTCTCTCCACCTTTGAAGGTGTTTGAGCCCTTGGGATAGTTAATGCTTTTTACAAAGTTTATGTTATGCTCGTGATGCATGAATCTTTCCATCTTAATTGCATTACCTAGGTCACAAGGAACACAAAGAGTGCGTTGTACCAAGTCTCTCTTGATGGGAGAATCTATAATAAAAATGCCTATTGGAGGGGGGACCGGCTCCACATAAATCCGGTCCTCAATTGTTGTCATGTTCTCTAAACTCTCTCTCTTGCAAAAGTATTGTTCATGCCAAGTTAACTAAATATTATGTTTATGTTGCTACCATCTTGATGGGAGAATCTATAATAGAAATGCCTATTGGAGGGGGGACCGGCTTCACATAAATCCGGTCCTCAATTGTTGTCATGTTCTCTAAACTCTCTCTCTTGCAAAAGTATTGTTCATGCCAAGTTAACTAAATATTATGTTTATGTTGCTACCATCAATTAAGTTCACCCTCTATGCTCACAAAGTATTCTCACAAAAGTGCTTTCTTTAATTTTCTAATTGTGCTACTCTCAAAGTTCATAGGCCATTTCCATTACAAGAGCCAATATGGCTACATGCAAATTGAGTGAGGGAGTTAGTGGGGGTGCATGCCAAAAGGGTCTCTTGCCTCTGTTTATTTTGTACATATTAGTAGGTAGCTAGTAGGACCCACTTATCAGCACATTCGCCTTTAAGTGGAACATTACGGAAAATTTGGACTCACAAAGGGGTCTTATAAGGAGTTTGACTTCCTCTCTCATGTCCAAAACGGGCGTGCGGTAATTTTTTGCAAATCAACTCTAAACTTGGCGAAGATTTGACAGGTAGAATCTACTCTTCAAGCTCGTTCTATTGATATATAGCACGCCATGAGATTCCTCATAGTTTGAAAGACTCTATTTTTTATTCTCTAGATTCTAGACGGAGAGAATCAAAAAACAGAATCTTTCAAAATATGAGGAATCTCGTAGCCTACTATATATGATTAGAAAGAGCTTGAAGAGGAGATTCTAACTGTCAAATCTCCGCCAAGTTTAGAGTTGATTTGCAAAAATTTTACCGCACGCCTGTTTTGGACATGAGAGAGGAAGTCAAACTCCTTATAGGGCCCCTTTGTGAGTCCAAATTTTCCCTAATGTATTGTTTAGGTAAAGGCAACGTGTCTTATGTTGAGCTAGATGTTTGATGTCTGACCTTCCCACTAATTCTCTAACCACTAACTTGCCTTATTCTTTTATATACAAACAATAAGGAGATAGAGCTTCCTTCTCTATTCTCCACCCTCATAGATTGCTTTTTCTTCTCCCCATTTCCCGCATGTACGCATGCATCACTGTTGGAAGACTCCAAAGATAATAAGGGCCATTAGTGACCATGAAACAAGATCAAAACTTAAGAAAGTACCATCTCAATGGAAATTTGATCGTAAGATGATGAACACTAAGAATCTTCATGAGTTGATGTTTTCTCCTATCCATTGTACTCTAACTCTATCCGAGTAACTGCAGATTAGACCTCATCTTTGGGAAGAAGTGGAAAAAAATTGTAGATAATAGGACTGATGGTTCCTCAACAAATCATTTCTTCAAAAATATCAAACAACCAAATGCCAGAATAGTCTAAAGCAAAACTTGTACCAGTAAATAAGGTGGAAGACTACAACGAGGGAGAAGAAGGAAACAAGACCTTACTTTTGGAATACAAAGGAGTAAAGACGGTTGGGATATTAGATAGTGGGGTTGGAATTTCCATAGCAATCAAGGGGATGTGGGAAAAATGGGGAAAGCCTGCTCTTAGGAAAACTCGAATGAAACTGCAATTAGCGGATGGATACATGGAGAGACGAATATGAATGTTAGAACAAATCATTGTATCCTCTTGTGGAATTGCGTATGTTTACACCTTTGGTGTAATGATCTTTGACAAAAGAAGAAACATTGATATCATATTGGGCAGACCATTCATGAGTAAGCTCAAAATCATATAAGACTGGGGCTATGACTATATCTACTTGAGACACAAAGAGGTCACTACAAAAATCAATGTCAAAGATCATAGTTATAGAGATGTCGAGCAAACCCCTAAGGATGGATAAAACTCCACAACTAAACAGGAAGGGAAGAAACCTACTTGCCTGCAAAGCAAAGTGCATATTTGGATGTGCGGTGTCGAGGGATTTGTATTCAGAAGGTGAGCCGGGAAGGCATAGGGCCCCTGGTTATGAGAGGTGCGAGGAAGAGAGTTGCAACAGACACAATCAATGGGGACAGATCTTTAAACAGATAGTTCGATTCAGATTCTGAAGCCTGATAACTCAAATCAAATATATAATAGTATCCTTGTTTAATCAAATGTTAATGGAGGAGTTTATGCTCCTTACAAGGTCTAACCTGTCTTAGTCCAAGTGCTAATTAATAAATTCAAGATTCAGTAATGATGATAATGTATGGTATGATGAACAATACCAAATAAAATCTTTTGCCTTAATTGGTCTGCCCAAAACTGCCTTGATCTGCTTCGTTTTCCTTCTGCTGCTTCAAGGTTGAGAGAGAGTTGATTTTCCTTCTACGATGGCTATGGAAGCTTCAGCTTCCAATGGCCTTAGGAGTTCCGATTTGGCTTAAGGTTATCGGCTTAAGGATTATGACTTAGGTTTAAGGCTTAAGAAGTTCGGATTAGGATTGCGGCTTAGATTTATGGCTTAATTTTGGATTTGAATGGGCTTGGGCGGCTTAGATTAGGATTAGATAAGATTCGAACAAAATATGGAAGCTTGGGTTTAGAGGTTAAGATTATGATGGCTTGGTTTAGAGATTAGGATTTTGGTGGCTTGGTTTAGAGCTTAGGATTGTGGTGGCTTGGTTTAGAGCTTAGGATTATGATGGCTAAGGAGATTCGAGGAGAGTTTTGGCTTAGAGAGCTTATGATTAGGATGACCAATGAGATCCGAGAAGAGTATAAGCGGATTATGGAAGCTTGGTTTAGAGAGCTTTACACCTCTGAATCTCTTCCCGGGAGAGAAGAAGATGAATGAAAAAGAGAGCCAAAAAAGAGCCGCCTCCTCTTTTTTATAGGTTGCATGGACTTGCCTTGCTAAAAATGGCTAACCCATTAGCGATGTCGCTAATGGGTAGCGCCCCTAGCTGATGTGGCAGTTGGTTAGATGAGGCAACATAGAATTTTATGGGACTGGCGTCGAAAGGGTTTGCCATGGGCTGCTGAGTAATGTTTGCTTCATTCGCGCTCGTATGAGCTTCCCTACGGCCGCCACGAGCGCTTCTTCTCCTGCTGTGCCGCTCGCCACTGGCTTTCACACCATGCTTTTCTTTGTTCACACCCTCCTTCCTTAATTTGCATAATGGGCGGCCTTTGTTATTAGTTATGGGCCCTTGGCCTTTGGGCGGTCGGCTTCCCTCATAAGGGCACCACATCTGGCATACATATCGATCAAGGCATTGCCAAGCTCATCAACTCCGAATCCCCTTTGGCGGCTTTATTCCATTTCTTTGGGCACCACATTTGATACATATTCCAGCCAAATCAATTCGAAGAACGACATTCTCTTCCATCAATCCTTGACTAACATTATCATCGTGAATTTTTCTACCATTTCTGCAACACAACCTTCAAGATGGTAGTATAGGTGATTGCATTTTGAGAGAGACCCGACTTTGTATTTGCTTAAGCCATAGCCGTGTTGGGTATTTCCTGCTATGAGCAATCTTCAGTATATGAGATTTTTGTTAAGTGCAACATTTCAACCAAGAATTACTGCATGAAGTTTTGAAACTTGGTTGAAGTCAAAAATTATTGGATGGCACTCCGGTCGAGCCGACTAGACTGGCACGGAACACCGGCCCCTGGTGAATCTTTAACGGACAATAACTTGGCAACCATAAATCCGATTATACTGATATGAAAAGACTGACACGCTCCACAAAGAGATCGCTTCAGGCCCGTGCATTCACTCCATTTTTATCCCCTCAGTTGCTGCAGTTGCCCAATCTGGTACGGGTCTGCAATTGACTCAAACTTCAAGCTGCCATAACTTCTTATCTGTAGCTCTGGTTGACGAGCCATAAAGAGAGGCCTGTAGAGCACTTCAAGTACTTCAACTTTGATCAATAAAATCCCAGCTATGACCACTTCAAGAATACTCAAACTTCAAGCTGCCATAACTTCTTATCTGTAGCTCTGGTTGACGAGCCATAAAGACAGGCCTGTAGAGCACTTCAAGTACTTCAACTTTGATCAATAAAATCCCAGCTATGACCACTTCAAGAATACTCACTGATTAGCATTACCAAGACATCTTTTGGACCTTAGAGCCGCATCTGGCACACTTTTAACTTAAAATTGGCTCATTAGCAGGCCCTTGTTACTGTCAAATAATCATGTAGGATTCAAATAAACCTAATTGGAATCCCTTTTCTCATTTTCTTGTCATGTAAGCGGAGTTGCACAACATCGACCCCCTCTGAACTTGCACAACCTCCGGTATGTGCCAATTGCACTTAATCAGCTTCATCAAAATCATCATTAGACATATCATCTGATGTATACATAACATGATCCTCTGGAGGTCGATCTAAATGGGAATCTTCAAGAACTATCTTGCCTTCTCGCTTCTTGAATAGCTTGATCCATTTTCCTGCAATAGGCACCTTGAGCAGAGTGCCATCAAGTTCGCATTATTGATATTTCGCATTATCAAAAACATGTAGCACCACATATGGTATAAACCACCGTTTAACCATTCTCTGCATAGCAGTTTATTGATTCTCCATGCTATTATCATAGACAAGTACCCAGCCACCGTCTTTGATAGCATGTGGTTGTAGTCTATGCTTTCCATCAAATGCTGCTTTATTCTTCAACCTTGCCTCCATAAGCTTCTCTTTAGCCTGTTCAATATCCTCTGGACGCCTCTCAAGCTGGTGAATACATAGAGCAAGCAAGTATTCAGTAGACATACCTTCTTCCCATGGCATTATGGTCCAAGTCATAAATGTTTCCTCTATAGGCATAATGGGTTTTTGCCCATGCATCAATTCAAACGGCATAAACCCTGTAAACAGAACTATGGGTAGTGCGATCAGCCCTTAAAGCAATGGCAAGAGTTTAGGCCAATCACCAATATGTCCTTCACACACCTTCGCTAAAGCTTTAGCAATAGGAGGATGTACTCTTTCACTTCTCCCGTTAGCTTTTGGATTATAGGCTGTAGTGAGAGCGAGTTTAATGCCCATACGAGCAAAAAACTCTCGAGCTTCATCTACATCCAGCTCTCCTCTATTTGTAGTAATTATGCCAACACATCCATACCTGGAGATAACATCTTCAAGCAAGAACCTACATACTGAACTGGTAGCTTTGGTACACAAAGCTCTTCCTTCAACCTGATTAGTAAGATCTTCTCTGGAAAGAACAATATAACTCATCTTCCACACTCCTACTGGCATTGTAATAAGGTCCACCACCCACTTGTAGTGCATAGCCAATGGATAGGTGGGATGCAATCCATCTCTATGTCGCACATTAGAGTATTGTTGACATATTAAACATGTTTCCACAAATTGAACCATATCTTTATACATACCTTTCCACCAATACCGTTCTTTAATCTTGACAAAAGTTGCCCAGAATCCTCTGTTTCCAGCCCATAGACTTTCATGAAACTCTTTGATCACCTACTGTTGAGTTGCTTTATCACAAATAACCCGTTGTGGTACCCCTCTTGTGCGCTTTGGTTGCTTCCATAAATGTCCATATTTCAAAAAATAGCCGTAGGCCTTTTTCTTGATCCTCTTGTAATCTTGGTCACTCCATCCTTCTTGTCTAGTGAGAGTGCTTAGGTAGCAGTCAATCATAAGTCACTCTCTATCGTAGAACTCTTTAGAAAATACTTCAGAAACATGAGCAATATTACCTTAATTGGCATGTAGATAAGAGGATGTGTAGAACTTCAAGCCAACATCATCACTTGTGGTCAGCATCTCTTCTTCATCTTCAAACCTAGCTCTTGATAACATATCTGCAACATGATTATCTCTACCTGAAATATGACAAAATTAAGGGTTCAAAGACTTAATATAGGCTATCCACCATAGCATGGCAATGTCTGGAGTAGAGTATTTTTCAATCATCCCTATGAGTGGCAAGCAATTTGTTTTTACCATGACAGAAGCTCCAATAAAGTATTCTTTATCAGACCTTAGAGAAGTAGCAACGCCCCAAAGTTCCCTCTTAACCTATGGATACCTTCGTTGACGAGCATTGAACACCTTGGCTCCAAATCTCACTGCATACATGTGTCCTACTGCATCATCTTGACCTATAGCCCACATCCAATACCTGTCGGGCTAGTGTCAACTGTTAAAATAACTGGCCTTTCGCATTTGTAGTCGACTTTCCTCAAGGTTGGATCCTCAAGAAGCATCTTCTTTAATTTCTTGATAGCTTGTGTGTGAACTTCTCCCCAAACAAACCTTTTACCTTTCCTTAGCAATTGATACAACACCTCTGCAACATGAGCAAAGTGTGGCAGCCAAATACAATAGAACACACATGCACCCAAGAATTGACAAACTTCAGTAATAACCGAAGAGCATGTTTCCTTCATCTTTTGGATAGCTTCAACTTTTGCTGGACTCGGCCTTCTACCTTTAGAATTGCACATATGTCCCACAATTAAGACCTCCTTAGCACCAAAAGTTGTTTTTTGACCTGAAAGTGTTAAGTTAACTTCTTCAAGCCTCGATAAAATAGCATCACAGTCAGCAATATGTTGAGCAACAAACTGTCGGCACCCCCTCTAATCTTTGCCTCATCTTCTGAGCCTTCCTCACAACCCTTAATTGGTAGATCATCAATGAAACGCATAGTAACATGTGGGATAAAGTCCCTTAATACCTTATTTGTGTCGTTCATCATATGAGCTACAAAATTAGTATCACCCTATGGCAAAGTGCACATTCTTAACAAACCAAGAGTAGTACGCATTGTAGTAAGATCCCTGCTCTCCAAAGTAACTGGAATTGATCATATCCAGAATAAAGATCACCCATGGAGTAAATAGCTCTACCTGCAAAGGCCTCAACAAATTCATCCACAATTGGGCCAGTACCCACATTGCAGATTGTTACCTTATTAACCGGTTGCATATCTTGAATGAACCTTAATGTATTGTTTCTCTTCGGAACAATAAACCATCGGTTAGATATGGTGCACATGACGGCTCCAAAATTACCATTTGAATCTTTTCATTAAGCAGATTGATAAGCCTTGGCAAGTGAGCTTTAGGAACTGGAATAGGACGTAAGCTCCATGGTATGTGAGGAACAATGAAAATAACCGTAGGTGAAACAACACTTGGATGCACACACCCAATCTCACTTGGCTCAAAAGAGAAAGCTTTACCATGTTTTTCGAGCATACCTTGAAAACACTTGATCTCCTCTTCATTGACGAAACCGTCTTCTCCAACCTTCAACTGCTGCAATGTCTCCTTAGTAAATTTATGCCCTATGTTCTTTGGGTTCCTGAGTATAGGCTGTCGAGAAGCTTCCTTGATCATCCTATCACTTCCTTCTGGTAGCGGTGTAGCCACTAGCCTCACTTTCTTTGCAACAGTCTTGTATTTTGTCTCTACCTGTGCTTCAATTGCTTTACCTGAATCATCCTCAATATGCATAAGAGATTCATATATACCTAACTCATCATACATGTCCATTGAGTGGACCTTAACCACTTCAGTTCCGCTTTGTAACCTATGTTTCCCGATCTCCTCAAGATCTGACATGGTATCTACATAAGATACCTCTTCAAAGATTCCTGAAATCACATCATCTGATTCAAGCACATCACATCCCTGCAATTCACTTACCTGAAACATATTGTTTTTCCACTTTGGCAAATCATTAAATTTTTTGAAAGATACTGAAACTTCATATGTTAACCCCAAAAACCCTGAAGATAAAGCTTCTCTTTGTAAGAACTTCTCCTCAACGTGTACCACCATAGTCTCTCTTTATAGTGGCACTCTGAGAAAATCCTGTTCTTTAAACTCCTTGCATATCTTTGGCATTGGATGATCACGTAAACTATCCTTGTTCCCGGCATGGTCAACACATACAGTCAAGAATTGAACTGCTTTCTTACCATCTCGGCTTTGAACCCTGGCATAGGGCGAGCCATCATCCAGCACCTTGGCTTCCATCCGCACAGCCATAATGTAGGGTTGCCCCAAAATTAATGGATAAGAGGAATGCTCCTGCATAAAGAAATTTTGCTCATCACAGACATCCCCTACAATTACCTTAACATTTGCACATGCACCATAGAGGTCGCCTAGAAGCATGTTGGCAGCTCAAATCTGCCAACCATGGTCCACATCAATAGGCCATTTCCCCTTTTTGTGAAAGCTTTTTTCCATCAAATATATCTCCGATCCATGATCTATTAGTGCTAAGACCAGTTCTTCAATGTCACCAAGCTTCACAACAATTTCAGTCGTTGCCCTTGCCCAATGAGTCCTTGAAAAGTGACTCCTTGGTATACTTTCATTATCTTCATCTTCATTAAAATGAACATGTCTTACCTCTGGTACAGTTGGGTTTGACACCACCACAGACCTCGACTCTTCTTCTTCAAGATCTGCCAAATATTCTTCATATCATCCAAAATTGCTTCAATGTGGCGAACCGCCTGGCTCTTAACTGACTTTGGCTCCTGCTCACTTGGTATCTGCCGCTTTTTTTTTATAATATCTATAATCTTCTCGTGAAACTTGCATTTGGAAATTCCCAAAATGTCACCCAATGTGAGCTCCACTTGCTATTCAGAATGCACTCTTCAAAAACTTTCTTTAAATCTGTAGCTAATTCAATGTGAGATTTAATCTTATACGAGGGTCCCCTGGGTTTACCTTGCTTTTTATCCTTCGGTGGCTCCTCCATAACCACTTTAGGAGCGGGCTTAAGAGTAGGACCTTCTTCTTTTTTGCTGCCGAATCTCGTAGTACTTTTCGATGTCCCAGGAACTTCTTCATCTCTTTTCCTCCACCATAGCCTCATTAGCTTGAGACTTAGCAATGAATGCATACACTGAGAGGGAATCCACTAGATTAGTCCACCCTGTGGTTTCTCGAATTGAAATCCCTACTTGTCGTAGCTTCCCATAAGTTACCTTCCCCATTTTTGGTGTCTTCAAAGCATAAGGCCACAATTGACCCTTTGTACCTACACCATCATCATCACCATTTTTGCAGACCTGTAGCCCTGTAGCCCATATATAGCTGCTTCCACAAGAGCAACATTATGCTGGATTTCTTCAACTATCTTTTTCATGCCGCCCCTTACAAATTTCAGGCGGAGCATCTCACCTGTTGCCCTAAGGTGAATCTTCTTGTCCTTCCAGAAAACCACGTTCCTTTTATAAGCTTCATCAAATTCATCACATTCTTTAACATACTTGTGGTCTTCACTATCACACCACATGCATCGATCACAGCCTTTGCGTGGAGGCTGTTGTCTAGGCTCAAAAGTAGACCCCTTTGCAGCTAACCCTTCAAATTTTACAGCTTTGAAATTAAAATTTAATTCTTGAATATCTTTCACCAATTTGTCAAGAACTGACTCCTCCACTCTGGGTATCGCCAAGGTTGTTTTCTCCTTAGGTTCTCTTCCACAACATCCATGATGTCAGCCACGATTAGCTTATCGACTCTCATCTATCGTTTCACGATCATATTTATTGCTTCAGTGACTATTTTCCAGCTAGACGTTAAGCCCAATTCACCTGTTGAATCCTCCAGCAACAACTGCACTCGACTCTTCTGAAGTCGTGGATCAGCAGCCTGAATGAATAGTTTAACCTTCTGATCCTTCATTGAACGTTGCTCTGCCGAGGACAGTTGCTTGAACTTCTTTCCAAGCTCCCATGATAATTCTCATGTAGATAAATTTTTGTTTTTCTTCTGCACTTACTTCATATATATAGAAAACTTTGTCTGGTTTCCCTTTGTGAATCCTCAAGAAAGTAATCCTCCTGGAGCACCTTCTTGAAGTCCTGCCAATTTGAGCCTTGAACCATCTGAATCTCTTTTATTCGGCCCCTAAGTTCCGACACTGCAATTAAATGATATCCTTCCCCTGCATTCTGATCATCGATTCCATTATCTTCCATTGCCTGCTGGTAGATATTGCAAAACGTGCTAATATCTCGGCCTTCAAATCATTGTAATTTCTTGGTAGCTGTGTGCCAAGCTTTACGAATCCTCTCTTGCGGATAGTACTGCTGTTGGGCACCTTTTGTTGTTGCATGTACGCAACAAAATGCTGCATCATTTGTTGCATGGCTGCCTCTTGCGGTGTCAACATCTTTCTCCACAAACACTTCTCACCCCAGCTCGTTTCACGTCGGGTTCACCAAGAATGTCGAGGGATTTGTATTCAGAAGGTGAGTCGGGAAGGCATAGGGCCCCTGGTTATGAGAGGTGCGAGGAAGAGAGTTGCAACAGACACAATCAATGGGGACAGAGCTTTAAACAGATAGTTCGATTCAAATTCTGAAGCCTGATAACTCAAATCAAATATATAATAGTATCCTTGTTTAATCAAATGTTAATGGAGGAGTTTATGCTCCTTACAAGGTCTAACCTGTCTTAGTCCAAGTGCTAATTAAGAAATTCAAGATTCAGTAATGATGATAATGTATGGTCTGATGAACAATACCAAATAAAATCTTTTGCCTTAATTGGTCTGCCAAAAACTGCCTTGATCTGCTTCGTTTTCCTTCTGTTGCTTCAAGGTTGAGAGAGAGTTGATTTTCCTTCTACTATGGCTATGGAAGCTTCAGCTTCCAATGGCCTTAGGAGTTCCGATTTGGCTTAAGGTTATCGGCTTAAGGATTATGACTTAGGTTTAAGGCTTAAGAAGTTCGGCTTAGGATTGCGGCTTAGATTTATGGCTTAATTTTGGATTTGAATGGGCTTGGGCGGCTTAGATTAGGATTAGATAAGATTCGAACAAAATATGGAAGCTTGGGTTTAGAGGTTAAGATTATGATGGCTTGGTTTAGAGATTAGGATTGTGGTGGCTTGGTTTAGAGCTTAGGATTATGGTGGCTTGGTTTAGAGCTTAGGATTATGATTGCTAAGGAGATTCGAGGAGAGTTTTGGCTTAGAGAGCTTATGATTAGGATGACCAATGAGATCCGAGAAGAGTATAAGCGGCTTATGGAAGCTTGGTTTAGAGAGCTTAACACCTCTGACTCTCTTCCCGGGAGAGAAGAAGATGAATGAAAAAGAGATCCAAAAAAGAGACGCCTCCTCTTTTTTATAGGTTGCATGGACTTGCCTTGCTAAAAATGGCTAACCCATTAGCGATGTCGCTAATGGGTAGCGCCCCTAGCTGACGTGGCAGTTGGTTAGATGAGGCAACGTAGAATTTTATGGGACTGGCGTCGAAAGGGTTTGCCATGGGCTGCTGAGTAATTTTTGCTTCATTCGCGCTCGTATGAGCTTCCCTGCGGCCGCCACGAGCTCTTCTTCTCCTGCTGTGCCGCTCGCCACTGGCTTTCACGCCATGCTTTTCTTTGTTCACACCCTCCTTCCTTAATTTGCATAATGGGCGGCCTTTGTTATTAGTTATGGGCCCTTGGGCCTTTGGGCTATGGGCCCTTGGCCTTTGGGCGGTCGGCCCTCCTCATAAGGGCACCACATCTGGCATACATATCGACCAAGGCATTGCCAAGCTCATCCACTCCGAATCCCCTTTGGCGGCTTTATTCCATTGCTTTGGGCACCACGTTTGATACATATTCCAGCCAAATCAATTCGAAGAACGACATTCTCTTCCATCAATCCTTGACTAACATTATCATCGTGAATTTTTCTACCATTTCTGCAACACAACCTTCAAGATGGTAGTATAGGTGATTGCATTTTGAGAGAGACCCGACTTTGTATTTGCTTAAGCCATAGCCGTGTTGGGTATTTCCTGCTATGAGCAATCTTCAGTATATGAGATTTTTGTTAAGTGCAACATTTCAACCAAGAATTACTGCATGAAGTTTTGAAACTTGGTCGAAGTCAAAAATTCTTGGATGGCACTCCGGTCGAGCCGACTAGACTGGCACGGAACACCGGCCCCTGGTGAATCTTTAACGGACAATAACTTGGCAACCATAAATCCGATTATACTGATATGAAAAGACTGACACGCTCCACAAAGAGATCGCTTCAGGCCCGTGCATTCACTCCATTTTTATCCCCTCAGTTGCTGCAGTTGCCCAATCTGGTACGGGTCTGCAATCGACTCAAACTTCAAGCTGCCATAACTTCTTATCTGTAGCTCTGGTTGACGAGCCATAAAGAGAGGCCTGTAGAGCACTTCAAGTACTTCAACTTTGATCAATAAAATCCCAGCTATGACCACTTCAAGAATACTCACTAATTAGCATTACCAAGACATCTTTTGGACCTTAGAGCCGCATCTGGCACACTTTTAACTTAAAATTGGCTCATTAGCAGGCCCTTGTTACTGTCAAATAATCATGTAGGATTCAAATAAACGTAATTGGAACCCCTAGATGACGTGGCAGTTGGTTAGGTGAGGCAACGTAGAATTTGATGGGACTGGCACCGAAAGGGTTCGCCATGGGCTGCTGAGCAATTTCTGCTTAGTTCGTGCGCTCGTATGAGCTTCCCTGCAGCCGCCACGAGCACTTCTTCTCTTGCTGCGTCGCTCGCCACTAGCTTTCACGCCATGCTTTTCTTTGTTCACACCCTCCTTCCTTAATTTGCATAATGGGCGGCCTTTGTTACTAGTTATGGGCCCTTGGGCCTTTGGGCTATGGGCCCTTGGCCTTTGGGAGGTCCGCTTCCCTCATAAGGGCACCACATTTGGCATACATATCTACCAAGGCATTGCCAAGCTCATCAACTCCAAATCCCCTTTGGCGGCCTTATTCCATTGCTTTGGGCACCACATTTGATACATATGCCGGCCAAAGCAATGCCAAGCACGACATTCTCTTTCATCAATCCTTGACTAACATTATCATCGTGAATTTTTCTGCCATTTTCCGCAACACAACCTTCAAGATGGTAGTATAGGTGATTGTATTTTGAGAGAGACCTGACTTTGTATTTGCTTAAGCTATAGCCGTGTTGGGCATTTCCTGCTATCAGCAATCTTCAGTATATGAGATTTTTGTCAAGCGCAACATTTCAACCAAGAATTACTGCATGACGTTCCAAAACTTGGTCGAAGTCAAAAATTCCCGGACGACACTCTGGCCGAAGCCGACTAGACTGGCACGAAAGCGGCCCCCGGTGAATCTTTAACGGCGGCCAATAACTTGGCAATCGTAAATCCGATTACTGATTTGAAAAGACCGACACGCTCCACAAAGCGATCACTTCAGGCCCTTTCATTCACTTCATTTTTATCCCCTCAGCTGACTGCTACAGTTGCCCAATCCGGTACGGGTCTGCAAACTTCAAGCTGCCATAACTTCTTCTCTGTAGCTCCGATTGACAAGCCGTAAAGACAGGCCTGTAGAGCACTTCAAGTCTTTGATCAATTAAATCCCATCTATGACTACTTCAAGCATACTCATTGATTAGCATTACCAAGACATCTTTTGGCCCTTAGAGCCGCATCTGGCACACTTTTAACCTAAAATTGGCTTGTTAGCAAGACCTTATTACTACTAAATAATCATGTAGGATTCAAATAAACTTGATTGGCATCCATTTTCTCATTTTCTTGTCATGGAAGCAGAGCTTCACGAGAGCGGTGATTTGGAGTGTGGAAGTCTAAGAAAAGAAGATTGCATTCTTGATTGACCAATAAAAGATAAGGAGTATGTACCAGATCCTTTTTCGGAAGAGATGTTTGAACCATTTAGATGGTAGTAAATATTGGCCACCCTTGATGTGTGTGTTAATGAGGTGACACTAACCGAATTCTGTGATGAGGAAGGATATGATATAATTCCCTTCCACATGATGAGCATTATCTTGAATTCAAAATCAACGTCAAAAGAACCCAACATGGAGGGAGTTACAAATTGCTGACACATAGTGGATGAGATCTCCATAAGAGACCTTAGCGAGAATGATGAGGAAGTATTCCAAGACTCACAAGACAGACCTTTAAAAGACGACATGGAGGATGAGCACTCTAGTAGCACTGATAAGGACATCAAATTCAGGTATCAACAAGTTGTCCTTTACGATTTTCCCAACCAAAAATCACAAAGACAACGGAGATATCAGGAAAGATGCACAAACAAACAAAATCATAGAAGAGAAAAACCCATACCTCTTTTAAAAAGCAAAACACAGTATTTAAGGCTAGTTGAAGCAACTAATTGCCTTAAAGACAATATCTCAAGAAGGTTCATGAAACCTATCTCAATAGAAAGAGGAAACCCAAAAAAGAGGAGTAAACCAAAATCAAAACCGGGCAACACCTCTCAAAAATCAACAAAATTGTCAAAAACAGAGCACAAACAAATATACAAAGAATTGAAACGAACTTTGAAAGAAGTTTGGACAACGGAGTTGGAGACTGTGAGAAAGAATCCACCAATGATAGGTTTGACGCACCTTTCCACTACAAAAGATACACTATCCAAGACATTAAAATTGTAGTTTAAAAGCCAAAACAAGACCCCAATGAAACATGGAACCTCATACAATGGGCGAGAAAAAGCAAAGTGCATAGATGTAGCGGAACAAGGAGAGGAACCAAAGCCAGCAAACATTCCCACTGACCTTACGGAAGAAGAGTTCTAGCAGCTATTGATAGCAATGCTCCAAAAATATGGAGATGTGTTTCCATGGTTGTACAAGGATCTTAAGGGAATAGATTCAAAAATATGTCAACACATGATACCCCTTAAGAGTGATACCAAACCTCGCAGACAACATCCCTATACACACAATGAGGTAGTTGCAAAAAAGATTAAGGAAGAAATATAAAAACTCAAGGACGTAGAGTTTATCTATGAGATTGAACACACCGATTGGGTGTCTCTGATTGTGGTAGTGCCCAAAAAAAGGAAAATTATAGGTATGTGTGAATCTCAAACAGGTAAATGTTGCTACCATCAGAGACAACTGTCCCTTATCGATAACTAATCATGTGATCAAGAGAGTTGCAGGGAAAGAAGATTATAGTTTTTTGGATGGAATTTCAGGCTACAACCTGTTGACCATAAACCCAGAAGATCAACATAAGACAACCTTTGCAATAGAATGGGGCATATTGGTATAAAGGGTGATGCCTTTTGGCTTGACCAATTCATCTGCCACCTTTCATAGACTAATGAGTCATGCATTCAAGGAGTATCTCAGACAATTTTTGGAAATATACATTGATGATTTGTGTGCATTTTCAATTGAGAAATGAGCACATAAAACACTTGAAGAAAATATTTGAGAAGTACAAATCTTACCGTATTTGCTTAAATCTTGAGAAATGCTTCTTCATGGTACAACAAGGTAAAATCTTGGGACAAATCGTGTCCAAAAATGGGATTTCCAATGATCAAGATAAAATACAGGTGATTGATGCACTTTCAAGACCAACCAAAGTAAAGGAGGTACAAGACTTTATGGGCCATTGCAGATATTATAAGAATTTCATATACATATATGTTGTTACAGTTAAGCCTTTTTATGTGCTTATCACCAAGTTTGAGTGCACGGAATAATGCGAGAAGGCTTTTCAAAAATTTAATCAAGGATTAATCTTTGTTCCAATTTTGCAACCCTTTGGTTGGAACAAGATCTTCCATGTCCATGTGGATGCCTCAACCCATGCCGTAGGATGCATATTAGCTCAACCAAAAGAGAAAAATATGGATTTTTCCATTTGTTACTCTAGTAGGTAGCTAAAAAGTGCAGAGAAGAACTATACCACTACAAAAAGAGAAGGCCTAGGGATTATGTATGCCGTCAAAAAATTTAGACATTACCTTCTCACAAAAAAGTTTGTTTTCTTTGTCGACCACCAGGCACTATAATTGTACTTGGTAAACAAACCTTGTAATACGGGAAGGATTGTTCCAGGCTTTATCATATTGCTTGAGTTTGATTTCACTGTAGTCATCAAGAAAGATACAATGCACGAAAGAGCATACCATCTTTTGAGATTTATCCATGGAGAAGCACCCTAAGTTATTGATGATCATTGATGACCTTCCAGATTCTTATATGTTCAACTTTGAAATGGTTCCAAGGTGAAGTGAAGAAATCATTCCTCTATTCACCATAGGATCATTACAAGTAGAAAGAAAATCGATCATGAATCAGACCAAAACTCTCCAGCTTTTAGCTGGATGACTATACAAGAAAGGTAATGACAATATCTTGAGACTATGTGTAGAGCCAAACGAGCACGATCAATACCTGAGACTTACCCATATACAACACATGGGGTTTCATAATGGGAAAACACAAACATTCCAAAGATTGATGAGACTTGGTGTCTACTAGCTAAACATAGGAGAAAGCATCCATGATTACATAAAATCATGTAAATCCTGTATGAGACAACCACTAGTGGAACACGCCATACTCTTTAGAGTAATTGGAGCGCCCAAATGGAGTACCTACATTATCGAGTACTTAAAAACCAAGACCGTTTTGGAGGGATTGAGTAAGGCACGTATGAGAACTATGTGTTGATCTTGAATCAATTGTACTGGAGGGGAAGAGATGACCAATTGAGATTGTGTGCTATAGAGGTGAATATTTCTCCATTCTCAAACAAGAACATGCAAGCCATCCAGTTGGACATTTTTTGACTAACAAAATAGTGAAGTTGATACTTCTTGCAGGAATATGATGGCCAAAATTGTTCACAAATAATGTGGAGACATATGTAAAATGGTGTGATGAGTGCCAACGCACTAAGTCACCTCTGCGAAGAGATGAGATGCAATTACGACAGATAATGGGAGCTTGAGATTTTTCCAAGTGGGGCATAGATTTTGTAGGCCCCATAATACTTACTGCATATCACACACATGCTCAATATATTATAATAGCAACAAATTATTTGACAAAATTGGTGGAAGCCAAAGCAACACCAAAAAGTGATGCACAGATGACTCTTATTCGAGAATATATTCACCAGATACGGCCTACCCATTGAGATTGTGAGTGATCAAGGAACCCACTTTGTGAACACTGTCATTGAAAGTTAGCTCGATGAATTCATGGTAATTCATTGTAAATCGGTCCCCTATCACCCCCAAGCTAACGGAAAATCAGAGAGTACAAATAAAATCTTATGCACGGTGCTAACCAAAATAGTGAGTGACTCAAGAACTGATTGGTACCTAAAGCTACACTCAGCGTTATGGGCATACATGGTAGCATTTAAAAATTCCATTGAACTTTCATTGGAACCACTCCATTTAATCTTGTGATTGGAATAAATGCTAAATGGAATTCTTGATTTGCACACTTCAAGTCGCAACACAATTAGCTTGGATGGGACATAGACTCTCTAAAAGACTAGACATCTTCGAGCAATTAAATAAAAGACAATTGAAGGCTGTAGTAGAGATACATGCCCAAAAATGACAAACGAAGGAAGTTTAGAAAGGAAATTATATATTGGTTTATACCCTAAAGCAACACTCCAAAAAAACTCAAAAAGTGAGGGATGGGGCCTTTTGTGATCCAAGATATATCGCAAAGTGGTGTCATCAAACTTGCAACATTGGCAGGAAAGGAGACGCCTAATTGGATAAGTGGATGCATGTTAAAATAGTACCTTTTTCCATTGAGACAAGAGTATTTAAAAACATTTCATGCAGCAGCTGAGAAGAAAAAACAAGCCAATGCTATTCAAGCACAGGCCAAGAAGCCAGACTAAGGATATTGAAGCGGAAGGAACAAGCCAACCATAGGGAAACTTGGTCGGCATTCAAAGGTCCCCATTATCCTCCAATCACATCAATTCAAATAGAACCTACATGGCTTGGTGGCATGGATGTACAAATTCTCCTTCAACTTCATGATGGTTCCACTGAACGAGCACTAGTGATGGACATTGAAGCACAAGCCAACGTCATAAAATACTCAGCATTCTTGAGGATGGCCATGGAACCTCTAACACCAAACCAAGGTAGCCAATCAAGGGACAATGCTGAGCTCGGGTCAAGCCAATTTTCAGTCAATGTTGATGGTCACAACTTCCCTCATGAGTTTCATCCTAATGGCACATACCGATCTTAATGAAGCAGTGATTCTTGGAGTACCTTGGATGTGCATGTACGAAGCAAGAAATTAGCAGGATGACACCTTATAAATCAAATTCAATGACACATCCTTCACTACTCCATTAGCGCAAACAGATAACTTCTGGGGAATTTAGCCTCCTTTGGAAAAACCTAAACCTACACCGTCATGTGCCACCAAGACAGTCAGAATGGTTTGGCTCAAGAAGTCCATGATGGAGTCAAATACAAAGAAAATCTAGATTCCCAAAAGCATTTGTACTCAAATTCAACCCCCGCTAATTGGACCTACTTCTTCAACCACCATGCCTGTTCATCCCAAATAACACAAAGCTTCTCATACCCAATTTATCACTTCTCATTGGATATCAGATCCAATTCAACCCAACCATAGGCACCTCGCAACAACCACTTTGCAATGGAGATCAAAAAAACATCAAAACAAAAGAGATCACAATCTCCATACTTCCCATCAAAGCAACTCTAATGGATCCCAAAAAAAACCAAACCAACTAAACATGATATCATGTCAAGGTTACCAGCCTCCATGATCAAAGAGCATGTGCGTCTTCTTTAAGCCCTTCTATTCGGGCTTTGTAGCTTCAAAGCAGCCTCGCCAACACCAGCCATTGAACAACCACTTCATAACCCACATCTTGCACAGAATTTTGTTACCCCATGCATCTCTTCAATTTGCTTAATAGGGCCACATTTCACGGCCTTGCATAGACACATAGTTTGCACCCATGCACCACACCACACCTTCGTCCAGGCTGACTCAAAATGGGAAGGGGGGAGTAGCACGGACTAGCAACAAGATGATCATAATTTTGTATATAATGTTTTCTTGTTAATTGTTTTCCTTTTCATGAGCTTTTTAGGAGTTTTTATCTCTTAGTAGGCATATTATTGGGTTGTATTGACGCAATTCATGTGATAAATAAGATGCTAGACTAAGAGTATGTATATATGAGTGAGCATAATAATTTTGGCTAATTTTTGGCCAAATAATAATAAATATGGATAATTTTCTTTCAATTTCAAGCGAAAAAAGTAAAAAAAGCTAACAACGTTTAATTAGTAGATCCAGGACAGCCGAAATCTATTTTTGAAAGCAAACACCGAATCTACAAAGCAAGGGCTTCAGACATGGAAAATTTGGAAAGGTTTGGCACCGATCGGATTTTGGACCAATATATGAAGGATCAAAACTGCAGAATAAAAGCCATTTAGTGACTGCATGTCCAAATGATGAACTATTCAAACTGTAGGTGGTATGACAGAAAGATATGAGCAATCAAGGTAAGTATGCATAGGGCATTCTGGGTAGTAGGTCAGTGACACATAGTCAAAATGGGGCAAAATCTGGCTCCTTTGCATTCAGTGAGGTAGAGGTAGAGAGAGAGAGAGAGAGAGAGAGAGAGAGAGAGAGAGAGAGAGAGAGAGAGAGAGAGAGAGAGAGAGAGAGAGAGAGAGAGAGAGAGAGAGAAAGAGGAAGAGAGCCTGAGACACATAGAGTTCTCCGCCGCATTTTTGCCTACTACAACCACCACAATAGCTCTTATTGCACCAATTCTGTCAAATATGATCACTAACCCAACAAGAACATTTGTGTATTTGCTAGACTGCACCAAAAACATCAAATCAATAGAGCATATTAAATCAGTGGTAGGAAATCTACAAAATGTCTAAGCCCATTGAGGCCAGCTACACATGTCAAAATCTAAAACTTTTTTATGAGTAGGCTTCTGATACTTGGCAAAATCATCACAGCTAGACACATTTGCAAAAGGATGTGGAACATGGATCACGATCCATGTTTTTCTAAAACCCTAATTTGAGAAAAAATTGGACAACTCCCCATAAACCCAGGAATATATTGTGCCAATTGGATCTGCAATCCATGCTAAAATGGATCACGAAATCACCAAAAACCAAGAGATCTAGTAGATTCAGTTTGCAAATGGCAGACTGGATCTACTAGTACTAAAGTGATCCTAACTCCAAAATCCTATGTCAAATGGCTTAGGATACGTACCAAAAACTAACCCACCAAGTTTGGTAGCATTTGACCTCAGAACATGGATCGTGATCCATGTACCTCCAAGAAAAATTCAGAGAGATTTCAATGGTTGACCATCCATAGCCCTATACATGGGAAATATAGGACAAAGGATGTCAGAATAGTACATAAATGTTGATTTTGAAGTTCAAAGCAGATGTGTGAGAAACCAAAGTGCCAAATGGGAAACATTCAAAATTTCAAAGTTTGTGAAACCTAGCTAAGAAATGCTTTCAAAGTCATTGAATTTTCTTGGTTGGATCTCTAACATCAAATGGGATTAGAAAGTATTGAAAATTGACATGCAATTGGGCAGCAAGGTAATTCTTAGACACAAATCACTAGAAGTCAAGGAAACATCACTTGGTAACCAAGGGCATTGATTAAAACTTGGGGTCCAAAAAACAAATATGATCAAAGTCAAACAAACATGGTGATAAAATAGGAAATGGAGTAAACTTAGAAAAAACGTGTACAAACTTGAAAAAAATACGCCAGTGTTGTGGAAGGATGGACTATAGGATCATGTGTGCCAAATGGCATTCCAAAGCCCTGTCAAACATGGATCACAATCCATGTACCTTTTTCACCCATCTAGTAAGGAACATCACGATCTAGTTATAATCACCATACAAATTCTAGCCTTGAAGTATCAAGTCATTTGGATCTCAAAACCCCAACCAAAGAGCTCAAATTCCCTAATTCTAACAAATTTTCCAAATTTGACCTAAAATCTTAATCAATGATCCAAATTCCAAAGTTTTTGGACCAAAGCATCACCATGATGTGCCCTACCAAGTCGTATCATCAAATCATTAGAAAGTGCTCTAACATGGATCACGATATATGTATCTTAGAGACAAATTCAATATGTGATCTCTTGCCCTGGTGATTATAGTTATGCTAGATGCACTGGTGAAGTTTGGTCAAATTTGGAGTAGTTTTGACAAAGTTATGCTCATTTCTCATTTTATGGTCAAAGTTTATGTTTTTTTCTTTTCTCGACAACCATTTGATCATCTCTTAAATCATAATGTAGCTTGAAATTGGTCATAGGATGCCTCGCAGGAAATCCCAAAAGAAGTGGGGGATGGCACCTTATGAGATCACTGACATCTTATCAAATGAGAAGGCTCACATCACTCATCAAGAGCTAGAAACAATACCAACAAATATCTTCATTAGAAGGTTCCAAGCGGCTAATGGAACAAAAGTCTAGACCACCATATTTCCCAAGAAATTATGGACAATACACCAAAAATCTAAAGTACTATAAGGGTCCAAATGCTTACATCTGGATGCCTTTTTTGGATTATCACTATGGGGAACAGATTTCCAAAGAGCCCATGAACTAATCATCTCCATCTAATACAATGGCGAAGAAACACTAACAGACAAAGATGGGGTGACTGTGAAAGTGAAAATCACCACGGAAATCATCAATCAAGATCTTCATTTGTAGCAAGGGACCCACAACCTTTTGCGCAAAACCAAGGCAATAGATAATGACAAAACCTTCCTCAAGCAGAGGGACCACAAGTTGACCTAGCAAGATCTAATCTACTTCGAGACAGAGTTGCCTTTGCAGTTGATATCCCAACACTTCAAAGTGCAAAAGCCACCACGATATACTTAACCAATGTTGCATATGATAGTAGTGATGTCCCGGTGGGGCTGATAGAAAGGAGGGTGGTCAATTGTAACTTTGGAACCTACATCTTGGAAAATTTAGTGGAAGCAAACATAAAGGGGAGTGATAAAAGAAAACCCTACATGAATGCTAGACCGGTGCTAATCATAATTGCCCATCAAGCATTAGGAATAATGGATAAACTACCACACACAAAAACACAATTGAAGTTAATTCATAAATCTAAAAGAGCAGTGTAGGCGGTGGAAAGACCCTCTATAATATAGCCCACAAAGACAAAACAAATTGGACAAATCTCAAACAAACATAAATTTGACAGTGAAGAGACCGAATCAATTATGCCACCCAGTGATGAAACTAAATCAAAGGACAAAGATACTCCCTCAAAATATCAATCTTTAGAGGAAGAGGAGGAGGAATATACACTCAAACAAACACGACTAAAGGTAAGGTCAAGTAGGCCTACAAATACAATACCCATTACAAAAACACAAAGATCTATGGAAGAGGCTCAAGCCCAAAGAGAAAAGCTCCATCAACAGAGTGATGAAGAACAAAGAAACCTTGGAACTGAAGAAGACAATGAAAGAGAGGATAATGATCACCGACCACTAGACCACTGCAAGGCTGATGTACTTGAAAAGATGAAACAACACAAACAAAGGGTAGCGACAGAGAATTTCAATATTGCTAGCGACATGCGTCAACGAATTCAAAATGAGCTCAAACATAAAACTGAGAAAAGGGAAAGAGAAGAGTCCAAACAACTGATGGGGAGGAGCTAGGAGCACAACGGAATAAGAATACGCATGCACACACTCATACACACACCACCATAGCCACACTCACACACACACCACCATACGCACACACTCACACACACACCACCATAGCTACACACAGGTTGAAGGGGGAGAGCCAACGTTACTGTATGCCCCCTTTCTTTCTTCTCTTATCTTATGCACTAAGGCACAATACACATTGTACTTAGTGTTAGTGGATCACACAAGTGTATAGCTGTACACTTAGGGTTAGCGGAGCAGTTAGTGATGGGCGGTCGGCCACATGGCCATTAAACCTAACATTCTCCCACTTTATGGCCAATGTGGGAGACTATAAAAATGGAAGAGCACCACTCTTCACCCAATTCCCATCAACTCACGACAGTGTTGAAACTGATGTCTTGAGAGACTCTTAGTGAGTGCATCCGCTGCATTCTCTGATGTAGGGATCTTCACTAAATCAAGGCTCTTGTTTGCCAGGAATTCACGACTGAAGTGATAACGCACATCAATGTGTTTCGTTCTGGAATGAAACACTGGATTGTTAGCCAAGGAAATAGCACTTTGACTGTCACAATGAAGAACTGGTGTACACTACTCCAAACGAAGATCTTTCACTAGGCGAGCAAGCCAAATAGCTTCTTTGCATGCTTCACTCAATGCAACATACTCTGCCTCTGTAGTAGAAATGGATGTACAATCTTGAAGAACAGATCTCCAAGAAATAGCAGAACCAGAAAATGTGTAAATCCAACCTGTTGTTGATTTACGACTATCAACACAGCCTGCATAGTCACTGTCTACAAATCCCTGAATGGATGACTCTCCATGACCATAGCATAACTGTCTATCTGCAGTGCCACTCAAGTATCTGAGAATGGACTTGACAACATCCCAATGCTTTTTACCAGAGTTAGACATAAATCTGCTGACAACCCCCATTGCATGTGCAATGTCAGGTGTTGTAGCCACCATGGCATACATGAGACTACCACAAGCTGAAGCATAAGGAATTTTAGCCATCACAGCTTTTTCCTCAGCAGATTTGGGAGAATCGTTTTTGCTAAGTTTCAAATATGCACGCAATGGAGTACTCAAGGCCTTCCCCTTCTTCATGTTGAAACGATCAAGAACCTTGTGCACATACTCTTTTTGAGAAAGGTACAACAACCTCTTCTTACGATCACGAGTAATGCGCATACCCAAAATGTGATTGGATTCACCCAAATCTTTCATGTTGAATTGGATTTTCAGCTTGCTTTTCAAGTCAACAATGTCCTTCTTAGAATGACCAGCAATAAGCATGTCATCTACATAAAGGATAAGCATAATAAGCTTTCCATTTGGTTGTCTTTTATGTAAAGACATGGATCCTCATTACTGCGCTTATAGCCTAGGGAACGCATAAATGCATCAAAATTTTGATACCATTGTCTGGACGATTGCTTCAAGCCATAGAGACTTTTCAGAAGCTTAAGACCAAATGTTCCTTGCCCTTGAGCACAAACCCTTCAGGTTGCTGCATATAAATATCTTCCTCAAGATCACCATGTAAGAAAGCTGTAATGACATCCATTTGATCAAGCTCCATATCTTCAGTGGCAACCAAAGCAAGCAACATTCTTAGTGTCGTCATCTTGACCACTGGAGAAAATATTTCCTAGAAATCTACACCATATTCTTGCTTGAAACCTTTGGCCACTAAACGAGCTTTGTAATTCTCAACATTGGATGCAATCTTCTTCTTGTAAACCCATTTACAAGGCAAAGCTTTCCTACCTTTTGGCAATGGAGCAAGTTCCCATGTTTTTTTCTTTGCAATACTGGATAGCTCCCTCTTCATAGCATGTTCCCACTGAACCTTATCATTGACTAGCATAGCCTCTTTGTAACAAGAAGGATCACCACTATCTGTCAGCAACACAAAGTCCATGCCTTGAACAAACCGTTCTGACGGATGTGAGACTCTTTGATATCTCCTCGGCTGATCAGAGCTTGTACTAGCCTGTGTAGTAATTGGCCATGGAGCTATTTGTACAGGAGGTAATACATCGAAAAACATCACTTTCTGGAATTCAACCTCTTTCATTGGCTACCTATGCATCTTGGTCTCATTGAAGACAACATCATTGCTACAGATTACTGATCGACTTTCCGGATCCCATAAATGATAGCCAAATTGACCATCTACACCATAGCCAATAAAGATGCATTTCCTGGACTTAGGGTCAAGCTTAGCACGCAACTCCTTGGGTACATGTGCATAAGCTTCGCAGCCAAATGTACGGAGTTTTTCATAAGACAACGTATGTCCTGACCATAACTCCAAAGGTACACGAAACTATAATGAAGCATGTGGTGATCTATTGATCAAATACATAGCAGTGTATAATGCTTCAGCCCAAAACGCTTGAGGTAAATTAGCCTGTGATAGCATAGACATAATCCTCTCTTGGATGGTCCTATTCATTCGTTCGGCAACACCATTTTGTGCAAGGATATAAGGAGCTGTAAACTCGTGCTTAATTCCCCTACTTGAACAGAAGTTTGCAAACTCTTTGGAGACATATTCTCCACCATTGTTTGAGCGTAAAGTTATCAACTTATGTTTAGACTGAGTTTCCACACTAGATAAGAACTTTTTGAAACAAGAAAAAGTCTCATCTTTAGACTTCATGGCATAAACCCAAACATGTCGTGTTGCATCGTCACTGAATGTAACATAATAAGACGCACTACCATGGGATTTAGAAGGCATAGGCCCAAACATGTCGTATTGCATCGTCAATGAATGTAACATAATAAGATGCACCACCATGGGATTTAGAAGGCATAGGCCCACATAAATCACTATGCACAAGCTCTAAGGGCTTTCTTTCTTTTTCAAAAGACTATGTACGATGTGCTCGTGTTTGCTTACCATATTGACAGTGTTCACAAAAGGGAAAATTAGAAAATGATAAAGACCGTAAGTAGCCCAAACGAGAAAGAGTTTCCATTCCCTTCTTTGACATATGACCTAACCGGCTATCCCACAAAGCAACAGTTGATAGCTCGGTTACAGAAAGAACACTGTTCTTGTCAGATACATAAAGAGGATAAAGTGTACCAACTTTAGAACCGTGGGCTAAAATAAGATGACCTTTTGCAATACGCCAAGACTGCTGATGAAAAGTGACTTTGTAACCCAAGTCATCAAGACGTCGAACCGAAATCAAATTTCGTGTCAAAGCTGGAACATGACGCACATTATGTATGGTAAACCTCACCCCATTTTCCATAACAATAGCAATATCTCCTATGCCCACAATGTCACAAGAGTAGATGTCACCTAGCGTAGCAATGCCAATGGTTTCCTCATATGTAGTAAACCAATGCCTATGAGGTGTGACATGCAACGAAGCACCCGAATCAAGAATCCATGTATGGGACACTTCACCACTAACAAGTAGCTCTGCTGGCATAGAACTCTGCAAAGATAGAGTTTCTTGTGCATCATAAAATACATCATTATTTTCAGTCAACATATTGATGTCTTGTGCATCACAATCATCTTGCACTATGTTCAGTTCTTCAATCTTAACCGAACTCTTTTGTTTCTCCTCTTTATCATCATTGTCTTTGCCTTTGCCTTTACCTTTGTCACGCTTCCAAGCATAACAATCCTTCTTTATGTGACCAAACTTATCACAATAATGGCATTGAACATTGCGACGACCAGGAGACTTTGATCTACCCTTTGAAGCATCTCTATTGCCCTCTTTCTTGGATTCACGATTCCAAGAACGACCTTTACGCTGTTTTCCATCCTTTTGCACATAATGAGCTTCGCCATGATGCGAGCTATCCATAGCCTTGCGGCGCATTTCCTCTGACAAAAGAGAACTAGTGACATCAATGTACACTAGCGTACCATTAGGAGCAGAGTTACTGACAGCTGTGCAAAAGATATCCCATGAGGGTGGTAACGAACAAAGTAAGAAGATTGCTTTCATCTCGTCATCAATATTGATCCGTTGTGCACGAATCTAGGCAAATAGAGAATCAAAGTCATTAATATGACTAGCAACACTGGCTGACTCCTTCATGCGAAGGTTAAACTGTTTTTGCATCATGAAAACCTTATTACTTGCCGTATCCTTCTCATAAGTGTTGCATAACTTTTGCCATAAAGCATAGGCAGATTCACATTCTAGCACTGAAAATTACACTAACTCAGCAAGGTGCAATCTAATAGTAGATCTGCATAGCTCATCAAGCTCCTCCCACTGAAACTGAGTCAAATTCATCTCTTCAATCCGTGTCGCATAAATAATAGGCAATTTTTGTTACTTTTGGACAAGCACATCTTGCATCTGATTCTTCCAAAGCTGAAAATTAGTGCCATCAAACTTCTTTATGTCATAAATGTCATGGTCTTTGCTAGTAGACATGGTGACAAAACTACCAAAAGATTCTGGGAAAATTTCGGCAGAGTCTCCTTTGTATTTGGGACTATGTCAACCAAAATACGAGACAAAATGACCAAGTATTGCACTCATAAAGCATAAAAGAGAGCAATGCCTCTCAAAAGCACACTATATAGAGATCAACTGAGGCGCATAAACAGTCAATGGTTCCAAACTGAAATTGGCTATGGAAGCACTGCAACACAAACTACCATAAGAGGACTGAAAATTTCAGCTCTTGAACCGTAGCTCGAATGGGGTTTTTGATGGCTCGAATGGATCCGAAAGGGGGGTATAACCCCAGGACACCTGATGGAAACGACCTCGAGAAGCTGAACTTGCCAATGGCGAAATCGGAATCCTGTTTGCACTCTTGAAAGTGCGCGCACACGCGGAAACAATTTCGGGAATGAAACCGCTCTGATACCAGATGATGGGGAGGAGCTAGGAGCACAACGGAAGAAGAATACGCACGCACACACTCACACACACACCACCATAGCCACACATAGGTTGAAGGGGGAGAGCCAACGTTACTGTATGCCCCCTTTCTTTCTTCTCTTATCTTATGCACTAAGGCACAATACACATTGTACTTAGTGTTAGTGGCTCACACAAGTGTATAGCTGTACACTTAGGGTTAGCGGCATTTAGTGATGGGCGGTCGGCCACATGGCCATTAAACCTAACAACAACAACACATAAATGATCTACAATCATCTGACGAATCTATTAAAGTAGAGAAGGCAAACACAACTCGTATTGCAATAGGAAATACAGAAGAGGAAATTGGTGTAGAGAATTTTGAAATTCACATAAAAAATACACCATCAAGAATAAATGCAATTGCACCTCCTCCTAGTCAAGAATCAGTTGTGACAAGATAATTGAGAAAGAACATGAAGAGCAGACAATAGATATGCCCAAGCAAACAACTAATAAATTGTTACCAAAAACACATACAACCCAGAATACAGACAAAGCTGAAGGTCAATAGATCAAACAAACTCCAATTGCATGGGAAGGACAATATGATAAGGGTAAAATAGAAAAAGAAATAAACATGATAGAAGCTGGCACCTCCGAACAACCTCAAGGGACACCACAAAATCTTAGGATTCCCCGCTCACATGCAATAATAGATGAAGGGACACAACTGATAAAGTCTTTTGACATTGACGCACATTTGGAACAAATCTAGCTAGTACAGTTTCAATGTCAAAAAGCACTCTACAACCTACACGACTTGGAGCTAGAGGATGCCAAAAGAGAGGCCACTAAAGCAATTAAGGAAAATTTGGAATTTCAACAAAAGAACAAATAATTACAAAGAGTGCAAACACAACTCCAATCAGTATTGAAAAGAGAACAAATAATTACAAAGAGTGCAAACACAACTCCAGTCAGAACTGAAAAGAGAACAAGAAAATGCTACATATTACTACAAGGAAGGCCAAGCTTTCAATGAGGTAAATACAAATTTGTAAGTAGAGCAATAGAACCTAGAGGAAGAGCTAGCCAAAGAGAAGAAAAATAACATCAAACTTGGAGAATCATATGTAGTTGTGAGCAAAACACTTACACAACTCCTAGTCATGTAAGAGAAACCAACATCGACAAGTACTTCAACACAACAACCTTCGTTGACACAAGAGCTAAAGGATTTAAAGGCTACCCTAGCTCAAGAGAAATATGATAGAAAAATCTCAACAACAGGGCTTTAAAAAATACAAAAAGCAAAGGATAAGGAGATTGCATATCTCCAAGGACAACTAGCAAAAACAAAGGAGGACCTGATTGCTCAAAGTGCATCACATTAGGTGGCATTACAACAGAAAGATCTAGCCATTGAGGCCATGCAAGCCCAACCATCTCCTATAGAAGTCTCTCAGATAATAGGACAAGGACAAATAGCACTGGATTTTCCACCTATCGAGATGCCTAGCACTAGCATAGAAGCAGCATTCATGAATTTGAAGATCCAGCCAATACGCAAGTTCTCGACACTGCAAGAGAAGAAATTCAATGATTGATCTTAGAAATGCGTGATCCTTCACACAAAGAATATTGGAAATACAAACTCAAGGTGCTAGAATCAGCTAATCTTCTCATTATTACACTTGATGAAGTTGTGAAGAATCTTGGGCATGAAATGATTGCTCTTTCACTAATAAGACAGGAAGCTCTCTTATGGAAAAGGAAAATTTTTCCTACCCTAGAGCCCAATCATAAGGAGTGTTCTTGTAACTACCACATAACTTCACTGTGGCAAAAGAAATGGTTTGAGAGGATCCCAACCAATGAGACCTATTAAAAAAATCTCCCACAACATCTCAAGATCGACCCAACCTATCAATAGAAGGAAATCCTAGGATATTTTCTATTCATGGCAAAACAGAAGACCAATGGTGCTCAACTACCTTGTACTAACAAAGCTAGCCACTAGTTTCCCTCCCTCAAAGAAATATATGATACACACCCTCAACGGAGTCATCAATCAAATGAAGGAGGTTTTGAATCTCACATGCCAAATGCTTGTAAAGATTGCAAAAATGCTAATTACATGCATCAAAGTGTTTGAAGATGTTGAAGCAACTGACCACCCCTAGAAAGTATTTGTGGAAGGAACCAGAGGGTTGCGCCAGAATTTGGAAATTGAAGTTCCAAGCAGAAACATAATCATGGGGCTGTATGCATGCATCATGTTTTTGCCTTCACACTACATGCAAAATTTTAAAGAGGCATTCATGACAGGATTCTTTGAAATTGACTCATCAATATTCAACCCCATGACAAAGGAAGTGCCTGCGTGACACATTGCATATCAGAAATACTCCAAGTAATGACCCATTCAGAGAAATGGAATCCAAGATCAAGATAGAAGACAGAGCACAGAAATAGAGGCTACTCACCCAAACACTTGACAAGCGAACCTTGGATTACTAATACAGCTTGAGATGACACCTACCTCCAGATCAAAGTTTGACAAAGATGCAAAGCAAGTTGCACAAGGACGTACAATAAATAGGAAGGGGGGAATGTTTGGAGGATGCAGTGGATGAGCACCCAAAGAGCCGGCTACTACAAGTCACACTTCATTGTACTCTATCTTTTTTCCAAAGAAGCCTTGTAATTAGAAAGTAATGATTCTTGAAGTGTATTCACAAAGCCTATTATTCTCTAATATTTTCGCTCAAAACCTACAAACCTTGTAAAGTGGCCAATGTCCATGGGAAAGGATCCCAGGTCTTTGGGTCAAAACTCCTACTTTTTAGAGTAACATTATCATCAACTGTAAGGAGTTTTTGGACGTCAACTATAAGCTACAACTCTACTACAACTTGTAATCATTATTTCTCATTGTTCGGACAACCTGTTTGTGAGATAAATGAATTTATTTGAGTGCTAAAATGGTTATTTTTTTATGTTTTGACCTTAGAAGAGTGTTTCTAAGCCGTAGAGCTATCCTTTTGAATAGTTATATTGCAATTTTTTGCACATTTTTTAGGATGGATCGTGATTTTGGTTCCTCCTTTGATAACAATAGAACTTGGTAGGATTGTGCCCTTAGGTGTTGTAATACTCCTCCTTAAGTTTCATTGCATTCCAACTCTGTTTGGATGTCCAAAAGGCGTGATGACCTAGGGCAGTGAGACTGGACATAAGTAGATTTTTGGACTAGAGATGATAGATTTTCTATAGTAGTCGATTGCGTAGTTTTGTACGTTCACTTCGTGAGATTGAAAACCTCAATTTGTCTCTGTGCCCATCCCAAGTCACTTATCTGAGTATTGACATTATGTTACTGCCAGATAGCTATGCTACAAAAGTTCATCACGGCAACCCGCTAATATTGGGACTGTCAATATTGTTAAAGGTTATGTGCAGCTCATGATACACATCAATAGATACACATGTCCCCATAATCTCTTTGTAATACACTCTGATGCCCCTAATCATTAGCTGATACTTGGTACACCATGGCAACGTAGATACAAGGCGTATAAACACTAGTCTGGCAAACCAAGTGTACTTTACACCTGATAATAATGTAGCATATGGCAGTTTTTCTTCCATAAAAGATTCCAAGTATCTTTTTTAGCATACTATACACAAACCACTATAACAACAATGAAATTATTGAGAAAAAGAAAAATAAACCAAGAAGAAAGGTCTCTAGCCCTCTAAGTGTAGGCACTAGATAGAGACATTGCTACCTAAATCACTGGGTGATAATTGATCATCAACACTCTCAACAATTGTTCCCTTTCCTTTGATAGAATAAGAGTCATCTGAATGGTGCAAAATACATTGATGAAAATGTAATATTCACAAGATCAATACACTTAAAGCACACACAATACTCGTTGTAGTATACCTTCACTAGTCTTGGTGGATGGAGGCTCTCAATCTTTTAAAGAATCATTACTCATGGATTTGTGAAGCTCCTTTTCTCACACAAGGAAATTTCCTCCATCCATATCAATCCACCATGCACAATTCTCCATCTCCCAAGGAGTCAATTTGTGCAAAGCTAAGGAGCACATGTGAAAGTATTCTTCAAATAACGTAGACAAAGTTGGAAAATCATATTTGACTAGAGGCCTTCCACTTCGAGGTTGTTGGCATGCATGTGAGCTCCTTCCTAGGGCCATCTTCAATTGCTCAATGTTGTAACTCACACATCTACAACAATTGGCTTCTATTTTTTGGATACCAAAGGTTTTAGTCCTGAAGTGAATATGAAAGTGATTGGTTTTCTATATTGCTATAGTGATAGCATTAAAGAGATAATGTATTGAAGCAATAGTACTAGAATTAGTTAAATTATATTGTAAATGGATGCATTTATTTAAATTAATCTTGTATCGTACCTTTTGCCAAAAGATGAGGTAAACTAGAGATTTCAAACAATCATTGCCTATGAAAATTTTGATGAAATGCCACCAATGAAACATATATTTTGACTTTAAAAATATAGTTCTTATCTTAAATATATATTTGGCACATCAATATATATATATATATATATATAAGAGCCATCCTTAGATTTAATTTGTGTAACTTGTTTTAATCACTCCCGCTATCCAACTGTTTATCTCTCAATATTGTCTCTTTCCATAGTGCATTCCTTTTTCTAGACTATATTATTACTTCTCTTCTACTACATGCATCTCCTAGTCTGTTAACTCCATATTGTTACTGCGTCTCCTACTCTTTTAATCCCATTTTATTATTGATTTTTCAACTACTTAACTATCTTTGCTAGTACACATACTTTGCAATTGTCTTATCCAAGCATGATTTTGGTAGAAGTACCATAGAGAGACACATCACTATCTTTGGACCTAAAATAGGTAAAAAATATTGCACCCTCTCTCTTTGTCGATAGAAGGGATTAAAATAGAGTCTATGTAGGGTGTTGATGGAGAGAAATTTTATAGTCTAGATCAAGAAATGTTCCAGTCCTACAAGCCAATCAAGAAGTAGATTCAATCAAATATCTTTGGATGATGGAGAATGAAAATAGCTTAGCCTAATTGACACGATAAAAAACATCCATCCAAAGAAACTTTTCACAGCTCTTTGAGAAGCATCTAAGATATTTGAAATTAATGAGATTCCAATTCATTATGATGATTATATTGCATTTGAGCTACCACCTTCAAATCATTCAAAGGGATGAGTGAAATGGATACACTACATGATAGCCATATGTGGACAAAGATTAATATTACATGCAGTAGTGATTCTTGTAAGGTCTCTGCCACCCTTGGAGAGGGGATTCCAATGTAAAGGAATACATATCATGCCATTCTAGTTGTTACAATATACATGTGGTAATGATGTGTGTATTCATGCACTAGGATCGCCGGGGCATTTTTTCACTCTTTAGGATATTTTTTCCCTGTGCATTGTATATATGCCCATCACTCTAGGGCTATCTATCTTACTATTGCACACTAAGTAATACCATCTCTATTGTGTGACTTGAGATTCCTTCATCTTCTCCAAGCTGTGTACATTTCTCTGCAACCCTAATTCCAACAATTGGTATCAGAGCAGGTGCCGTCCTCTCGGGCTTAGTTGCCAGCAGCAACACACACCTGTTCACTTTCTCCAATTTCTGTGAGCATTGGCGAGCGTTCACAGGTTGAAAATTTTTTTGGGTGTGCTTGTAGAGCTAAGTCTACTCAGATTTCTGATTCGGGCTCATTTCAGCCTCCGTTTCCACTACAGCTAGGTCTACGCAAGCAATTTTGTCATTTTAAAAAAAAAAAAAAAACAGTTCCAAATACTGCATAATAGGTCCCGTACAACCTACTACGGGTTGTGCTATATATAGCACATGTTGGTCTCACTCAGTTTCTCCTCATTTCCAGCATTTTCCATGGCTGACAACAACACAGATGTGTTCAAGATGTTTGCTGCTGAGGACAGATTGGATGGGGACAAATACCCTAAGTGGGCTTACATGATGCAACATGTTCTTGTGTCAAAGTGCGTCTAGAATATTGTGCAGGGCATTGATGTACATCCTAGTTCTGAGGATGTAGGCGATGTTGAGGATGTTGCAGTTCTTGCTGCAAGGATTGGTGTTATTAGAGTTGTTTTGCCTATGGTAGAACAAGCTCGTTGGGATGTAAAGGATGCGCATGCTCATGCATTGATTGTGTTGTCTGTGAAGCGCACCATTACTCCTCACATTTGTTCAGTGAAATCTGCAAAACTGGCTTGGCATATTCTAGCAGGTCTTTATGCAAGCCACAATGAGGCTAAAATTTCTTTGTTGCATAAAGAGCTGGAATTGAAGATTATGCATGAGGAAGATGATATGGACACTTTCCTTGCTGGTGCCAAGGATATCAATGAGCAACTTATTTCTACAGGTGAAGTCATTTCAGATAGTTCCCTTGTGCAAACTGTTCTTGATGCCTTACCAGATTCTTACGAGACTTTTGCTAGTACTTGGAGACTTATGACCTAAGGAAATCCTGAAGTTGTCAAGTTTGAGGCATTATGCACATTGCTATTGCAAGAGTCACTTTTCAGAAAAAACAGGACTAGGTAGCGTGAAGTTGAACAAGCTCTTATTTCTTCTCAAAGAAAGGGTGGTAGCAGCAATGCAACCACTTCTTATGGTTCTGTTGTGAGTGGAAAAAATTATGTTCCTAATGATTCTGCTGGAAGCAAATTTTCTTGAAATTCTTGTGTGATAAGGGAAAAAAGAAGATGCGTTGCCATTATTGTAAAGCTAATGATGACTTGATCAAGTCGTTTCCTAAGTTGAAGGCCAAAGAGGCTAAGAAGAAAGAGGGTGGTTCCACTGCAAATGCTGGTTCCACTACAAATGCGGCCATTGTTGAGTCTTCTGTGAAAGGAGACTGTGATGCTGATGTTGATGTAGAATGGGCTTTTAGTGTAGAGTGCACTTACAATCCTGTTGTCCATGATGCATGCATGTCAATTGCTGCAGATTCACGTGTGGTATTATGACAGTGGTGCTACAAAGCACATTACCTCACATTGTGAATTTTTCACCTCTCTTGAGTCTGTCCCTCATGGGAATTCAATCACTTGGGCCAACAATGCCTCTTATCTGGTTCAGGGGTTGGAAAGATTGTGCTTACTGCTGCAAATGGCAGTTCTTTCACACTTGTTGATGAACTTTATGTACCTGGGATCAAGAAGAATATTTTGTCTGTATCCACACTTGCTAGACTTGGACTTGTAGTCAAATTTGTGAACGACAGATGCTTGGCTTATGTGCCAACATAGGACAACCTTGTAGATCTTTTCACAAAGGCATTGTCTCGTGAGAAGCTTGAAGCTTTCCGCGAAGCTTTGGGCTTACTCCCCTTTGTGGATTGATCATGTCCTCAAGGCATGGCACTTCCCTTTACTCATGTGCTAGCTCTCGTTCACCGCATCACTCCAGGGGGGATTTGTTACCATATACATGTGGTAGTGATGTGTGTGAACACACTAGGACCGTGGGCCATTTTTTGCTCTTTAGGAGGTTTTTTCCCTCGTGCATTGTATATACGCCCATCACTCTAGGGCTATCTATCTTTCTATTGCACACTAAGTAATACACTCTCTATTGTGTGCCCTGAGCTTCCTTCGTCTTCTCCAAGCTGTGTGCGTTTCTCTGCAACCCTAATTCCAACACTAGTCATAAATAAAAATTACTATTTTTTATAGTTTTTCCACCTCTGATGAGCTAATGATAAATATATTGTTGTAAGATTCTAAAAAATAAAATTTAAACTTTTTTGTTGTTTTTGTCCAAAAATAGAAAGTTTTGAGGTGCTTATACCCACATACACGCGACCTTCTCGTCAAAATCTACCACAATCTGAATTTTCATAAAAATAGTTGTCTACTCCAAAAATTGCTAAATATAGTAGGTGTGTGCATTTGACACCTTAACTTGTCATCCTCAAGCTTGTCTTTTAATACCAACTTTCAGCTATGAGCATGGGGCTACTACATGAGGTGTATCATTCAAAAGGGTAAAGAGAGACACCTCTAATGAATAACTGGGAGCTTGTGACACCTCTACACATGCTTTTAGCAAGAGGGGGCGAGTAGGGGAGGTATGGGGCTGATTTGTGCACCAAGTAACCTCCAAACTCTATATAAAGGGCATTCCCACTCAGTTTTACACACACTTGAACACACTTGGGAGAAGAGAGCTCTGCTGTTGTGACAAACAACTTGGTACTACGGCATCGAAGCTTTGATAGATCAATAACTCCAAAGCACATTTGGGTAATGTCAATCTATTATTCAATCAATTTATTATCAATCTCTTCTCTTAATTGGAATCCTTTCCAATTGCTGCCATATTATCATTCAATTGGAATCCTTTCCAATTCCTACCATCTTATCATTCAATTGGAATCCTTTCCAATTTCTAGTCTATTATCAAATTCTATACTCTTATTAACCTATCTTCAATTGGAAATCAACAATCATTATACCTATTTTATGGTAATTCCTCTACATTACAAAGTAATGAAGGCCTCTTTGCTTGACTACATAATCATTTGTGTTGACTGCATGCACAATTATTCATCAATGTAACCTAGATGCTTGCATGAATTAGCTAATCATATTCAAAAAATTGTCCGACTAAAATAATGGACTTTTCTTGCAAGTAGATATAAGTGATTAATCATGTGATTAGTGTATAGGTTATAATGCATGTTTATCATAAAATTATGATAGGATTAGGAGAGTACATGTTTTTGGTTTAATGTGTAGAGTAACCCTATATGTTTTGGAATTAAAAAACTTATAATCATTTACCCTACTTCCATTGGATCCTTATACTTTATCTTACAACTTCTCAAGTTAAGCTAAGTATCTAGTAGTGGGGATGGCACCCAAGAGAACTTGCTATGGTGGATCACATGATCACGAAGCCGGAATCAGTGATGGTAAAGGCAAAAGAAAGGCCCTGATGAATGAGGATGTACCCTTTATCCCACAAAGTGATGTTATTTCTCAAGAACAAATAGGAAATTTCTTTTTTGTTCCTTACATCATGAGTAAATAGGAAGGGGAAGACAACCTAAACATTGGGTCATCCCTAATTCGAAACCGCATCAATTGAACGTGTTGATTTTCTTAAGTTGTATTAATAGGGAAAGATTGTTTGGAAAGTAGTCTGTTTGGTCATAGGAAAGAAATGTTTTCCTAGTAGAAGAACTCTCAAATCTTCTTTATTCAAAAATCCTATACTGATATAGTCAAAATTCCCTTTGATATCCAGGGAGGAGAGCTTAGCGGAGTGAACGCTAAAGCAGTGCATATGGTTGCACACATCTTGCGGGTTGGTGCCCAGAATGCAAGATAATGTTGTGGATTGGTGCCCTGGTTGCAAAATAGTCATTGCGGGTTTGTACACAGGTTGCATGACAATTTATGGGCAACTAAAGACACCGAGAGAAATAAACTCTCACCAAGAGGAGTAAACTCTTGGGGTTTGGATATTTCAATGAAGAAGAGTCGTATGTTGTTTTTGTTCTAGGAAAGAGTGTCTTGGTGCTGATTTGATAATGGTTGAAGGGCTATCATATCAAACTTGTGATAGAAACCAAAAAAAAAAACTTTGTGTATGAACAATCATGTTGTAGTAATTAGAAAACAAGCAAAACAAAGTGTGAGTGTGGGAGTGGAAAGTGAAGACTGGCTCAGGTTGCCAGTCAAGGATGGGTGGTCGCGATTAGTCAAGAAACTCTCCACTCCTCATTGATAGAAGAAGTAAAACTAGAGACTCAGTGTGCCAAGAGTCGAGAAGTCCCAAATTATACGTGCCTTTGAAAATTATGGGGAAAAAGGCATTTGGGGTTTCTTTCTTTTGGAAGGTGAGAATTAGGAACATTAGATTATTGTGTTAGTTCATGCTTTCCCTACAAGACAGGGCTAGGAAACCTTTTAAATGGCTTGGACTCAAGTTACTTGGTGACGAGAGGCTGTCCATTAGAAATCTTGTCTATTTTGAGTATGATTTTCTCAATCGATTAGGGCCTAGTGACCTGTTAGGTACCCTCCTATTTCCAAATGGATATGTTAAAGGGGAAGGGACCTCACAATTCTTTGCAAGAGGCTAGAAAAATAGCTTGAGAGAAATACAACCCAAGAGTTTCGATATGAAAAAGCTTATTTACTATGAATCTATTTGTGTAATGAGCAATATTGATGACAAAGAATTTGTATACATGCTAGGAGTAATAACTCCTTTGTCTAATAAACATAGGATTAAAGGAGTTTGGAGGCCGCTAAAAAATAAAATATTATAACCTCAAAGTGTCTTGAGGTAGTTTTGGAGTTGAAAAGTAAATGAAGATATCCATTTGTGCATAGTGTATTGTTTCCTAGTGAGCTAGCAAGTTCACAAACAGTGACATATTTTTAAGTGTCAATTGGTCAATGCAATGGTGTAGAATTGGTTAAAAGAAGGTGGTAACTTAAAGAGCATGTGGGCTCACTTTGATCATGTACATAGAGTACAAGGGTGGCCTACAATGTCTATCCTTGTCTATGATCCATTTCTTTGAGAACTCATGAGTGTAGCAACTTGTGTTCACAGTGGAGAATAATTATACACAGGTTGAATTCTGGAAAATTTTAAATGACGTGGTGGAGGGCCTGGGTTTTTAATAGCATGAGTTCAAGGGATTTATGGTGGACAAGGCCAATGCTAATTGTCTTGCTATTTGAATGGTATATTTTTTAGGGTCTATGGAGTCCATTCTAGATAAAGAAAGATCTTGTGGATTTCATTGGGAGCAATCAATGATCTACCATATGATTAATTGTATTTGTGCCTCAACTCAAGAAGAACATGAAATACTTTGCAAAAAGTGGAGAGATACCCCAACAAAGAATTTTGCAAATAATTGTAAGGGAGAGCTTCACCACTTTTGAATGGCTAGCCATGATATACTATAAGGGGATGTTGAATGGTTGGAAATTTGGTTGGCATGGTAGGATGTACAAGTCTCACATTGTTGAGATGTTAAGCTTAACATGTATAACTCTTGGGATGACTATCACTGACAGTCATCATCATTGGTGCGCCTTGGTGGATACACATCTTCACCAACGATACTACAACTAGACTACACTGAGCTGAGACACTTTGATGTCATTGGATGTGACCAACACAAAGGCAAGGAAGATGCAGTTGAAGACTGAGCTGAATATTGTGCAGAAGAAAACCTTTTCTATCAATGACTACTTGCTAAAGATGAAGAACATATGTGAGTCACTCGCATCAATTGGTGTTAATTTGATAATGATGATAAAGTAGAAGTCTGTCTATGAGGTTTGGGTCTTGAATACAAATAGTCCAAAAGTGGCATCCATCATTTATAGATCTGGTGTCCTTATTGATTGTGGAAGAGAAGGAACTTGAGGAAGACTCCTCTACGTAGGGTGGAAACGATTCTAAATAGATCCTTTTTAACAACAAAGGAAGAGGAAGAGGACATGGTATAGGTCGTGGATGAGACCGAGGAAGAGGCAACCACCAAGCATAATAGTGAAAAAAAAATCATGGTCAGAATACAGGTGGTGGTCGAGAAAACTTTTGAGGCATGGACAGTCCAAGAGGTTGTGGAAATGCGCGACACAATAATGAAGGTCGACATGAAAATGTAGTTTTTTGGGAGAGCTCAACATGTACGACTCTTGGGATGACTATCACTGACAGTCATCATCATTGGAGCGCCTTGGTGGATATACATATCTTCACAAGTGATACTACAACTGGACTACACTGAGCTGAGACATTTTGATGTCATTGGATGTGACCAACACAAAGGCAAGGAAGATGCACTTGAAGACTGGGCTAAATATTGTGAAAAAGAAAACCCTGTCCATCAATGACTACTTGCTAAAGATAAAGAGCATATGTGAGTCACTTGCATCAATTGGTGTTACAATCGATGATGACGATGATGATAAAGTAGAAGTTTGTCTATGAGTTTTGGGTCTTGAATCAGGTCAAAACTGGCACCCATCTTTGAGAAAACATTCCATCATTTACAGATTTGGTGTCCTTATTGATTGTGAAAGAGAATGAACTTGAGGAAGACTCCTCTATATAGGGTGGAAACAATTCTAAACAGGTCCTTTTCTCAACAACAAAGAAAGAGGAAGAGGACGTGGTATAGGTCGTGGAGCAGACCAAGGAAGAGGCAACCACCCAGCATTACAAAGAGCCTGGTTTTTGTTGGGCAAATGGTTGGGTAAGATTTACAGGTTAGGTTTTACTCCGACGGTCTCTTTGTCAAAGAGAATAAGAAGGATGGAAGGCTGATTGTGCAAGGAAAGAAAGTGGGTAGAATGTTTACATTGGATGCAAATGTGCCCGAGGTGAATGCTTCAATGTTTTTGCGAGGTGCGGGTGTTGTTCCAGATATAGAGATTCGGCACAAACATATTGGTCATGTAAATTTGCAAAGGCCAAAAATGATGCAAACTAAAGAGATGGTTACAGGTTTATCGATGTTTTGAGTTGCTGAAATGCAAAAAGTGTGTGAAGCTTGTCAATTTGGAAATCAAGCAAAAGCATCCTTTTCTCATAATAAGCATGTAAATAGGAATGCATTGGATTTAGTGCATACATATGTATGGGGTCCGACAAAGACTACATCTATGGGTGGATGTAGATACTATGTGGATTTCTACATAGTATTGGATTTAGTACATACAGATGTATGGGGTCCGACAAAGACTGCATCTATGGATGGATGTAGATACTATGTGGATTTCTATCCTAAAGCTTTCCTTGATGATTTCCCCTTCCCTTTAAGCCTAGCTAGCTTTGATTTCAATTTACATGCCCTGTGTAAAATTATCATCTTTTGGAATCACAATAGCAAGATTCGTCCATAAGCAAGCACCCCCTTGGTAACAATAAAGAAATTGTGATTGATGTCACATTATGAACAATTTATAACATATATTGGATTACTTTTACCCTTCTATGAATTTTTGTCCATTTTCACCCAAAATTGACCCTTTTAGAGAATAAAAATCCCAAACAAGATAGAAAAACTCCTTAAATCTTTGGGGAGAGTCCATTGAGATCAATATCATGTTGAACATCCTTTATCCACTTGTCATGCTCTTTGGAAACACAATTAATCTCTACTCAAGAAGCCCTCACAAAAGCATCAATTTGAGGGATCCAATGCCTCAAACCTCGACCCCTCATCTAGTATGTGGAGGAAATGATCTCAACAATAGCTAAGTAACCAAACAGAAATTATCCAAGATGAACAAGCAAAAAATAACACCTACAAGCTAAGAACAAAGACGTAAATTTAAAACTTCATGCCATGGAAGAAGCCATGACTACCAAGGAGAAAGTGTGGCCAAACAAGCTTCCCATGTAGCCCTACTAGAGAAAATATGTAGTGAAAAGGAAGCATCCAAATACATCAAGGAGGAGATGACATTAAAGAAATTCAAGGGGGGGAGGAGGCCAAAGAAGCTTATGATTTAGGGAGAAAGCTAGAAGAAGAGCGGTTTAATGCTATCTTGATCCAAGGGGTTCTATAGATCGTGTCAATATCTTCCTTTGTGTCCATTTATCCTTTGATATTTAGCAAAGCTACTAAATACCCCAAAGAGACTAAACAGCCATGGAAGTTTTCTCCAAAGTTTTAAATCCCTCTCAGAGGCCCAAAAGTGGTAAGTAGTGAGGGCTGTAAAACTCTTCAATTGATACGATGAAATATCTTCACCTTTTGCCACTCCAACTCAAGGGGGCTATGAAGTACCAAAACATCCAAAATTGTTCACCAAAATCTTTGTGAATACATCCATGGTGAATAAAGTGGTTTTAAATGCTCTCAAAGTTTAAAAAGGTGTACTTTGACTCTACAACAAGGGAACAATGGGTGGACCCTACATAGAATACACATGGACAACATGAGAAGTTTTGGAAACACTACGCCCTTGTGGAAAACTTCCTATTATTTTCTCCTCTACATCCAAATAAAAACCTCATACCAGAGTGATTCCTAAAATCGGCATGGTAAATGTTCTACATGTATTCCTCAATGAGACTGAGGTTGGTGTTCCAGAGTGATTCCTAAAATTGGCATGGTAAATGTTCTACATGTATTCCTCAATGAGTGAGGTTGGTGTTCCATTAATACTAAAGTTCTTGTAAGTTCTAATTAGGCAAAAAATTGAAAAAGGAAGAGAGCTAATTCTCATGCACCCCGTGATGTACATGCTAGTGTAGGGGAACAAGTTTTATGTTTAAAAATAACTTAGCGAGCGTGTCTTGCCAAAAAAAAAAGAACAAAGGTGAAAATAAAGGCATAAGTGAGTTTGGGTGGGGCGGGCGGGCGGGGGGGGGAATACGGCACAAGGTTTACACAAAACGCGTTTCGCATTAAAGCTCATCAGTGGTGTAAACCGTACATAGGGAATGGAGGGGGTTTAAGTAGGGGAGTTCAAGAATGAGTCTCCATTTCCCAAACAGGGTACAAAATTTAAGAGAGATAGAGACGCTTTTGGGAGGGAGAACTCTTTACAAAGTAGGTGGGTAGGTGGTAACTAAAGAGATGAATTTGATATAAACAATAATGTACCCTTTCATAAAGATGGAGGGAAAACAAGGGTGAAATGAAATTAAAGAGAGAAAAGATGGGACTAGTCCAACTCAAGGAGAGCATCTAGGACTATATTTCAAAAGATAAAGGAAATCTATGGAGTGTCCTCGGAAAAGTGGTATCATCTCAAGCTATTGAAGTACCAAAACATTTAAAATTGTTCACCAAAAGCTTTGTGGATGCATCCATGGCAAATAAAGTGGTTTAAAATGCTCTCAAATTTTAAAAAGGTGTACTTTGACTCTACAACAAGGGAACAATGGGTGGATCCTACATAGAATAGCCCATGTACCATAGAATACACATGGACAACATGAGAAGTTTTGGAAACACTACACCCTTGTGGAAAACTTCCTATTATTTTCTCCTCTACATCCAAATAAAAACCTCATACCAGAGTGATTCCTAAAATCGGCATGGTAAATGTTCTACATGTATTCCTCAATGAGACTGAGGTTGGTGTTCCATTAATACTAAAGTTCTTGTAAGTTCTAATTAGGCAAAAATTTGAAAAAGGAAGAGAGATAATTCTCATTCACCCTGTGATGTACATGCTAGTGTAGGGGAACAAGTTATGGCCCTTGAGCCTAATGATTTATTTGTGAAAGAGTTCACAGCGCAAGGCTTCTTTGATAGAGCACAATTCTTTCCAAGACTTTACCTCAAATAAATTGTGCAAAGGGAGTTCTTCCAATACTTTGAAACCCATGTCTCATTCAACCATGATGCCCATCCAATGCATCAACTTGATACCAAACACAAAGATTTAAAATAAAGACCACTAAATCATGAGTGTCAAGGGGATATGGAAAGAAGATAACATATAATGAAGTAAACCAAGTCCTTCTAGTCTTCGAGCCCAGAAAGATTCCACCTCCTCATCTCTAGTCATAGTTTCTTACCAAGATCCAAGGCCATATAAAACCAAGTCCTTGCAGCCTTAGAGCCCAAAAAGATTCCACCTCCTCAGCTCTAATCATAATTTCTCGCAAATATCCAAGGACATATTGACCACTTGAAGTAGAGAGACCTAGGCAATCAAGGTAAAAGGCTTAGCATCAAGAGTTTTGATCCATATTGTTTAGAGAATGTCACATGTAATGGCTATATTCTTGTGCCAAAATTCCTCTAAAGTTGGCTTGCCATCATAGCACAAATAAGAAATAATGCAAAAAACACCATCCCACAGCTTCCTCCACCACTAGAGTGTCCCCGAACACCAATGTAAAATTCATTCCCTTTACCTCAACCAACACCACCACCACCACCAAAGTAGATAATATTTTCTCAAAGATGAGAAAGAAAACACAAGGTTCAAGACCATGCACAAGCATCTCCTCAAAAGTAAGGTCAACCTGATTTTGAGGACAAAGAGCCGACTCAACATGGGAGACTTGTGCACAAAGGAGCCAATTTTCAAAATTTAATCATATCCCAAGCAGCTTCCAACATTGTTGAAAGAATTTTAGGTCCTAAAGATTTAGTCTTGGAAGATGATATACACTATACTTTGTGGATGGATATGCAGTACTATCAACGCAATTGGACCAGTGTAAGCATGCAAAGATAGACTTAATTGATGCCAAATTTTTTAATGAAATTGAAAGCCTATATTGGGATAGAGTGACTACAATGGAAATAGTCAATGACATGCAAATGAGAGTCTTTACTTAGCTTTGTACTTTTCATTAATATCAAAATGTTTCCCTTGACAAGATGTTTTACTCTATAGAATATTTTTTATTAAAAAAAAATAGTGTTTTCAAGGGTTCTAGCATTTTCTTATTCCCCTTGGCCTTTGACTTTATCTCTTTTTTTAGATATTTGGAAGTTTGTGTCCTCTTTTGAGTGTTTCTTAGGGTGACAAAATCCTTCTTCATATATTCCTTTGTTTGCCTCTCTTCCTCCTCCTTTGGCTCTTCACGTGCCTCTTTCTTTAATTCCTACCTTGTCTTTGACCACTTCCCAAGGGGTGACTTGGTGCCCTCATCCTTTTCCTAATGTGGGGTTCCTTCCCATGATGTCACCGCAATGGTTCAATGAGAGGGAGAGATGAACGCGAGAAAAATAATAATCACTTTGTCTTCTCCTCTCTTTTGTAACTACTCGGGTTGTTCCTACAACATTAAAGCTTATCTATTTCATCTTCTTTTCTTCTTCTCCTTTCAAGATCTACCAAAAACATACGATCTGATAGTCTAGTTCCTCTTCCTACCACTCAAGTTGTCCCCATGCCATTGAAGCTTCTCTACTTCATCTTCTTCTTCTTCTTCTTCTTTTCTAAGTATACCTAGAACATACAATTTGATAGTCTAGTTTCTCTTCTTATGACTACATCCACCAGACCTTTACAAGCATATGAAAACCTAGTACATTTTAAATTTTTTGTGATTTCTTATATTCAAAGACTATTATTAAAATCATGTGTATGCACGCAAGGCAAAATACATACAAGAGTTACTCAAAACACACATGAGTATCATTTTTAGCACTATCTTTTCATATCTTGGAAGAGGGAAAGAAATTGATAAGTAAGAGAAAACTTAGCTCCACGTTTTTGGCATATAAAGATAGTTATTGCTATGATCCATGTCTCATGGAGAATTAATCTACTCTCTACTACCATTGCAGCATGTGGTATCACAAAGTGCTTAAAAAAAGAACAAAATAACATAGTATACAAGTGACATAATCAACAATCCCGCATACATGATGAAAATGTACATGAGAACGATAAAAATTGTACACAACTTGAGAGAGATACAGAGTGAGAGAGACCACAAGCACAGTAAAACCAGTAATTAGAATCATTTTAAGCAGTTTTTCTAGATTGGCATGACTTGGTGCTTTATGTAAATTCCAAAAGTGACTGCTAATGGTGGGTTGGAAGTCTTTCTTTTGAGAAATAGTGTTGAAAATCTCGCAAGCGGTTCTAGGGTTGAGCTAGATTTTCCTCGCCTCCAATCTGGTCTAGAACCGGCCCAAAAGAGTTAAATTTGATCCACTTATGAAATATTTATGGGTTTCAAAGAACTAAAGATGAATGATAGTTTCAGGTAATGATTGGAGGAATTGGGGTTTTTTGGAACAATCTAAAATAAAGGTGGTGGGTTATGAGATTAGGACTCAGTAAGGTCTAATAGAGCTCCTTGTGCTTTTTGGTATGAGCTTATGGGGGTTGAAAGAGGGGGTACATTTCTTGTTTCCACATGTCATGATATAGAACCCACATGCGCAATCAATAATACATAGTGCATTCTATAGGAATAACTTTGTGTACTTCAATAGGGATCACAAATTAGAGGAAGATCTTGAGAGATCTCGTGGACTAATGACTATGGAGCCATCTTCTTCTCCTTGCACACATAGGAACGTAGGTGGACATGGTTTGCCATGCCAAAAGTGTTGCAATCCATGGGTGGCTTTCACGATTAATTAAATTAGTTAAATAATTGGAAACCATAGAAAATATCAGATCACATGGACTAGCATATATTAAATCACATGGTCTAGCAAATATTTTATCACATGGTCAAGATGTTTCCAATTGAAGTGGGAAATTGCAAGCAAAGCTAGCAAATATGTAGTTTCAAGCTAGGTAGCTATTGGTTGGGGAAAGATATATGGGACATGCTTTGCAGTCATTTAGTAGCATAGGGCACCTAGGAAAGCTAGGGCCTTGCTTTGAAAGTTGAGGAGGTTGCTTAAGGATAGCCCCTGCTTGCCAAAAATCTATAAATAGGCAATAGCTCTCTCACAGGTTTTCTCATACTCAAAGACCATGTCATTTTCTATCTAGCTTTAGAGAGTCTTCTCCAAAGTCACTAGAGAAAAACTCTAAGTGATTCATCAAGGTAATTAACTCTAATCCTCACATATTAGTAAAAGACAAATTAATTTAACATTATTTTTTATAATTTTATTATTAATTAGAAAAGATTAAACTTCTCTCTATTGTTAATTAGCTTCTTTCTATATACTTAAATTATTGACTATTAATTCTCTGAGTAGGAACAATAATTACGTAAATACTAAAATATATTAGGAGTAAAATTGTTTAATGTCGGCTTAAATTAGAAATAAATATACTAAAATAATGTAGATAGTTATGAGATAAATTTTTAGAGCTTTCAAACACTATCCAAAAGCTAAGGAAATCATCTCAAATTTGTCTTCATAACTTTGAGCATTATTAGAGTAGAAATTGCCTTTTTGTCTTATAATGAACAAGAATATAGAAATATAATTAAATAACTTAATAGACAATTATCATAGAAGCTATACACTATTAACAATCCATGATAATTATTTTAAAGTTATATCAATATTTTTGATAGTTATTAGGTCCAAAATTCTTTGTTTTTATGAAAAAGTAAAAGGAAGAGACTAGTAAACTAACTTAGAAAATTATGTGAGACTTTTGAGAGTTAGAATACAGTCTTAGCAAGCTATGATAAAAATATCTTGATGAAATATTTAGTTTATCTAGTTACCATATCCAAAATTATCTTTTTTAGCAAAAATTAAAAGAGAAAATTAGTAGATTAACTCAAAAAATTATGTTATAATTTCTAAAGTTAAAATATAAAGTTTTTATGAAAATATTTCTATCAAACATTTAGTTTTGATAATTATCATATCCAAAATTCTCTATTTTTAGCAAAAAAGTAAAGGGAGAAATTAGTAGATTAACTCCAAAAATTATGTTCTAATTTTCAAAGTTAGAATACATTGTTAAAAAATTGTGATTAATAAATCTTTATCAACAGACATTTGATTTTGCTAATTACCATGTTCAAAATTTCTCTTTTTTTTAGCAAAAAAGGAAAGGAAAAAACTAGTAAGTTAACTTAAAAACTTATGTGAAAAATCTTAGAGTTAGAATACACTATAAAAAGGCCGTGATAAAGTATCTTTATTGAATATTTAGCTAGCTAATTACCATGTCCACAATTCATTTCTTTTAGTAGAAAATTAAATGGAAAAATCAGTAAATTAACTTAAAAACTTATGTGATAATTTTAAGAGTCAGAATACATGCTAAGAAGTCATGATAGCAATATGATTAGATATTTAGTCTATCTAATTTACTAAGCCCAAAACTTTGTAAATAGACTCAAAAGATTATGCGATAATTTTTAAAGTTAAAACATATTGTTAAGAAGCCTTGATAAATATATCTTGATTAGAGGTATTGGCTGAAATATATCATGTCTGAAATTCTCTAATGTCTGATAAATATATCATGTCTGAAATTCTCTAACTGCCTTGATAAATATATCATGTCTGAAATTCTCTAACTGCCTTGATAAATATATCATGTCTGAAATTCTCTAATGTTGGCTATAAATTAAAGGAGAAAATTATCAAACTAGTATAAAAATCTATGTGATAACTCTTAGGACTAAATCAAGGTATTGGAATCTTATGATTCATATCAAAAAATACTATCTATATTACTATAGTCCGATACAAAGTTTTATATTTAGTAAAATTGAATTAAATAATTAGAAAAAATGCATCATGAAAAATTTTATGGTAGATTTTTTTTGCTATACTTTACCTAATGGTTAAGCGTCGTCTTATATAAGGGTAATAATATGGCTCCCAAAAGAACACGTACAAGTCACCAATTGGAGGAGGAGTTTACTGCTAAGAGAGCCATGACCAATCATGACAATGAGGCTAGTCTGAACAGCATGCCAATTGAAGACAAAGTTTGTTTCCCCAAGTCAAAATATATTTGAGCCCAAATTAGTCCTAGATTGAAAATTCTATAATTTATTATAAGATCTTTAAGCTATAACATTGCATACACTAACGAATTGATAGGTATTTAAGAAATGCTAAAATTGACCAAGAATAGAAGGACGTCTTCCAAGAAACACTGTGCTTTTTTTTCTAAAGCTAGAAAAGAAATGATTTGATCATTCTGGATGAACCACGAAAGAACTGATGATCATCCTCAAGATAGCTTATCTCAAGAACACTCTTTCTCGTTCTTTGGATTCCTCCTCTCTTATGGGAAAGAATCTTCTTCTAGGAGTCTCATCAAAAGGCCTCCTAAGCTCTCTCTCCTCTTGGAGAGGAAGGGAAATCCCATAAGCACGAAGTTGTTGAGTAACTTCAGCTTGCAAAGTAGGGTTTCCCATAGCTTGTTGCAACCTAGTAACAAGATAATTAACAAATATGGGGGCATCATCATTAGCACCTTCATGCGCAAAATCAAAGTTGTCAATATTCATTATACTCTCTTGGTTATTGTCAACTATGCTAATTAAACTTATGTATTAATTATTTTGTGCTTTGGTACTTGTTGATCATGGGTCAATAGCACGACATAACTCAACAAAGCCTTATTTTTTGAGAGTTATGAAATGCTGTGGATTATGGTTAGAAAAATCATTTGTAATAAGTAGCTAGTCTAGTTGCACAAGTCAGGGTGCAATGGCACTTCTAGATTGTACATACAAATCCATTTGACCCCTTGAACTCTATTTTAGGTTTAACCTATGGTAGCCTTAGTATATAAGGTACCTAGGTCCTTTTGTAAAAAGAAATTTGTCATAATCAAGTTTTAAGCTACTGTTGATTGTGTGTAAGAGAGAAATAAAGAGAGCGTGAGCTTCATCCTAGCACTACTCCCCGCTCACTGATTGAAACGGAGAACTAGCAACACCATCGCGCTAGCCTTGGCAAGAGCTACATGACAATGCCAAGCATTTCTCGCGGAACAGAGCACGCACACTGACGCATCTATGAGGCATTTGTGGTCGTAAGTGTATCAAATGATGTTTGTTTTCTGCTTGGAAGTAGTCATTAGAATCATGGCGACATGAGCTACACATAGTTACTCATAGACTTCAGTTTTGGGCACTTTCAAAATTCGACCCTGTCTTTATATGCGTTTTTTGTAGATGGGTTTAGAGTGAGGGTTTTGAATGTAGATGCTTTGGGACAGTTGTATCCTAGTGAGGGGATAGGGTTCCTTAAGTTTCGTACGATTCTGGTATGGTTTGGTGAGTTTCCTTCCGTTTTTGTATTTGTGGGTTGGTGGTGTAGTCTAGAGTTGTGAGACCCTTGATTGTGGTTTAGTTTAACCTTCTAGAGTGTTGTATATGTGGGATGGTCTCAGCATGACAAGCTAAAGAGATTTCCTATATGCGCCTATCGTGTCATATGTGTCCCCAATTGACATTATGTTGATCTAGGTTGTGTTGCATGCACTTTATACGTGGTGTGATTCACTCCCGCAACATTGTCTCGGCTTAGGTAGGTATTCCTACTAATACTCATGTGTCGGTTTCTTGCTTTAGTTTTGGCTAAAGAAAGAATTCTTTTCTCAAGTGGATCCGGAAGAGGGTATTTCGTGATCAAGTGGATAGCCAGGAAGCGTGTGTCTTGCCGAGGGTCTACAATTAGATAGATTTAGTTAAGACTTGTAGATTAGTGTAGTTATTGGTGGTCAAGAAAAGCGTTTGCTAGTCCATGTGTAGCAGTGGAGCATTTTTCTACTCATAGATGCAAAACCCCATATGATTTGTAGGAGTAGCTTTAGGTATGTAATGTGATTTTGATCTAGAGCTATTCATCATTGATCTATTTGCTAAGTACTTGTTTGCATTTGAAATCACAAAAAAGTCTCTTTTGAAGGTAAAAATGCAATAAACAAGTATATGTGGATAATTTTTCATGACTGATTGATGTAGAGCATATAAGAGGGCATGTGCAAGGGTTCTGTGAAGAAAATCTGAAATTTTATAAACTTGGACATCATATGCGTATGATGTCTCTAGGGGCATTTGGAGACCAAATGTGAAAAATTTGACTGCACCAGAGTGTTCAAAAGGGTGGTTTTACCGTAAGTACACACTGAGACTAGAGTTTTGACCAACTCTTGACACCCAAAATGCAAAAGACAATGTTAGAAGCGGAAAAAAAGAAAAACTTGTGATTTTGAGCACATTTTTGCATGAACATTGCTAGAAGTTCTTGAAAACTAATGCTTGAGATATGGGGATGCCTGTGAATGAATTATGTCCAAAAATTCATCAGCAGATATCATACACTTATGATGTATGAGTGGTGATTCTGGCATCAAATTTGAACTTTTGACATTATATCCATCTTCTGCATCTTCTGTTGAGCACACCTACCAAAATGTCATTTGAACATATAGATTGAGAGAAGGGAATTTTACTCTTTCAAGGGATTTTCTTTTCAAAAAGTGGTGATTTTGAGCAATTTTGACATCCAAAATTTGTTGTGATCACATATTCTTGTTGTACACACACCAAAGGGCACCTCTGGTAGAAACAAAACTAAATTCTGACCACCTAGACATTATACGCGTATGATGTCTTAGAGGCCAGATTTGAGGTCAAAAGTTACAACTGAGTGCACCCTTGTGTTCTACAACATATAGGAAGCATATGGACCAAATTTCATCCAATTTGAAGCAATTTTGATCTTTTAAAGACCAAAGATGGATCTGCGCAAAGTGATTGCTTAAAGTGATCATAAATTGCTCAAAAAGTTTAAAAATTCAGTTTTCAAACTTGTTGTGAGTTGCTAGTATAGAGAGGAACCTCTGGAATGAAATTCACTTCATTCTGACTAGCTAGACATTATAGGCATATAATGTCTAAAGGACACTTTTAGAGACAAAAAATGAAATCTGAGCATACCGGGGTGTTAAGCACCACAAGAGAAGCTCACATACCAAATTTGTCAAAATCTGCGTACATAGACATTATACGCATATAATGTCTCGTGCCAAGATCTGAAAGTCAAATTTCACTTTTGACCACATAGGAGGGTTGGAAATGATGTTTTAAGCCTGTTTACAAAATTTCATGTCATTCTGAGCCAAAAGACATTATACATGTATATGTCTTAGTGGCCAGATTTGGGTCAAAACAAACATTTGGGCATACCTTAATGTCCTAGAGCATAAAAGAAGTCGCTAGCCAAAATTTCACTACATTTGGAGATCATTTGAGCTTGTAAAGGCCAGAAGACAGATCTGGAAAGATATGCTTGTATTAATCATAACTTGCACAAAAATGTCCAAATTGAATTTTGAAAGTTGATAAGAGTTGCTTGAGTGATAAGGAATTATTGGGATAAAATTCACCTCATTTTGTCACAAAAGACATTATATGGGTATAATGTCTCAAGTGTCAAAATAAAGGTCAAAATCACAAACAAAGACTTGCAATGGGTAGAAGATGTCAAGGGGAGTCTACAACTTAAGCTTGGAGGAAATCTGAGTCGGGAGACATTATACGTGTATAAAGTCTCCAGGCATAGGTTGAGTCAAAATAAGACTGTTTTGGTTGTAACTTGAGCTTCCGGTATCGGATTCAAAAACTTTTTTTATCAAAACAAAGCTCTAGAGTATCTCTACGACTTTCTATGTAGACCTTGAACAAAAATCAAAGACTTCTAAAGGGTTATTCATTGTTGGTCAACACTCAAAAAAATATTGTTTAAGGCCTCAAAATCCATCCGCAAGTTAGGGGTGTCCAAAAGTGAAAGTTGTGAGAAAACGATTGCGGTTTTGGACATAGTTTTGACTTTTCCCCAAAGCACTTGAACACTTTGGTATAAGCCTTCTTACATCAAGGTAGAGTTGTTAGGACCAGAGATCATGTTCTCTTTAGGGTCAAACTCATCTTATACAAGCTTTGAAATTCTACCTATAGAGGAGCATCCACCCATAATGGATCCCCAAACTTGCAATTGATAAAGATCATGTTTGTTAAAAGAGTTTGGATAACAGATGATAAGAGTGAAGGACTATATAGATACATTGATGGCAATGAGGTCAACTTTTCTAGGTGCTCAGAGCCATACCCAAAAGAGCTAATAGCTTACAAGCTCTTATATGTCTATACAACATAGTCGAATATCAATAGAAGTTTATAGTTGTTGACAAGTATGGATGAGAATACAGAGATGTAGAAAGCACAAATCCATAGATTGTATTAGAAAGAGGTCGATTTTTTTGTCTTGAAGGACCACAAATACCTCCAATAAACATGAGAATTCCCAAAAAGAGAGCCAGCTGGATTTCATTCTAGAGAGGTAACGAGAGATGAAGTGATCACAGAGATGGCAGATCAATCCAATTAAGATTAGCCTTCTCAAGGACCAATCTCCAGCAAAATGACTAATCCCTTCGAAGAAGAACCTAGGCATGGTAGAAGGCTTGAAGCGAGAGAAGGATTGGGAGAATCTATGGTTAGACTTGTAACAATCGGTGAGTTAGACCATCCCAGATCCAGAAATGGGTAAGCAAGAAATACGCGAGAGTTAAAGATCCAAGAGATCACGTAGAAGCTTTAAGAGTAATTAGAGCAGAGGAAGTTTTGGATTTTGCAACATAGTTTGTGGGATTTGGACTAGCTCTAGAAGACGATGCGGCTTCATGGTACGACTCAGTGGAAAGATGTGATTTTGAGACTTTTGATGATGAGCTGTTTGATAAATTTATCGAAGAATTCTCACAAAAAGGCATAGCTCACAATACAATCTCGCAAATTCACATATTCAAACAAAAAGAGGATGAATCAGTATGCAAAGCGACATTATAGCTCAAGAGATATGTCAAGTTCTATCCGAGAGATGAATGACCTACACAAGCACGGTTAATGTTGATCTTTATCCAAGTATTGAGACATGTGGATCTTCGGAAGGATCTGCATATGATAAGGAGCATGACGTTAAACGAATTGATCAAAGAAACTCTTCATCTGGTGGATAACTGCGAGAAATATAAAGAAAATGATTGTAAGAATCAAGAGAATGATACATCCTCTTAACATAGTGATTCACAAATGAGTGAGTCCATTGCAAAACCAGCATCACCTATTGATCAAGAAACATTTATTAACAAAATGGTCACAAGGTTAGCTCCTCTTGTAAATGTTGATCCAAGGGAGCTTAAGTGGTGCAAAATTGAGAGAAAATGGACAAACCATATAAGGGAAGAGTGTTACTACACCATGGAACATGCTAAGGAGAGGTATTCACAACCTGTTCCAGTACCACCTCTTCCACCTAGAAATGATATGGGAAATGCTCCAGGACCAATAGGAGTTTCAATACCACAGCTTGTCTTAGGAAAATAACCTCCACTATTAGGTGCTAGAATGCCTGTAGAAATGAGATACACGTAGATGATGGAAACATCTAATAAACAATAGCTAGTACTAGCCACAATGTATTATAACAACCAAAACAGGTACTGCCCTTCAAAACAACAAAATATAAGAGAAACACATGAAGTGGTGAGACCGATACAACCTCCACCTCCTACATTTTTAATTCAAGAAAGAGGGTATGGGATGGGCAAAAGGACATTGTAGTTCATTGTGAATAGAGGCTTAGCTAGGTCAGAGCGTGTTTACAGCCAAGAGAAAATGGAAGAAGAAGCTCCTCAACCAGATTGTCACAAAAGCCATGGCAACCACTTGGTCAAACAATGTCCTCAGATGGAGATCACACAAGTAAATGCCTATTGTCTTGACTGTGGTTCCTAGGTAGGTCACCTAATAAAAATGTAACGTATCATGTGAGCTCAACAGAAGGGTATTTAAAGTTCTTGAAACTTGCATAAATATATATACAGAAGGGCATTATTTTTTCAAATTTGCAAAAAACTTATAGATTTTAAACGAAAAGTTACATTATATTCTTAACAAAATTCACAGATAAGGGGTTTTACAAACATGTCTTGAACGCACGTGATATGGTAGTTTTACACATAGTGAGCCCCCCGAGCTGTGGTGTCATTCACTTGATCCCCAACTGCCCAAAAAACCCAACACCACTTAGAAAGATCACAAAAAAATCTCAGGAACCGTTCAACTACCTAGTATCTCAAAAAATAAAAACGTCGTATTAGTTCAAGTAGTTACAAGAGTGCAAGCACAAAAAAAAGCTGAGGAGAACTTAGAGACAAAGAAAACAAACACTGATGTGAATCTAGAGACGGATGAATGTAGGGAACGAGAGAAAAAATCCCTAGCTAAGGATCTTACCCAAGCTAAAGAGAAGATAAGACAACATGAGGAAAGGGTTGCACCTTCTCTTTTGCATATGTCTCAAACTCTAGAAGAACCATCCACAGATAAGAAACCAAGAAGTGCTAGCTCAGGAGGATCAATATCGGTAGAAAAGGTTAATGAGCCATTAGACACCCTCCTAAAAGCCTACGAAACACGGCTCAAAAACAACCAAACCCAAGAACATAGGTGGATGATATATCCATATGCGGAACTTTAAAAGTACAATCTTGAAATGTACAAGAAAATGATCCAAATAGCCCAATATTTACTAGAACCACAAGTTGGAAAACCTGAGGGTGTGATCTCTGTCCCACCTACACGAGTAATCCCACCAAACCAAGAACAAAAAGAGCTAGATTCCAATCACAAGCACGGACTAAAGCTCAAGGACCCCACATTAGAGCCAAGGATAGTGTTGAATATCACAGATAAATCTTTCAAGGGGTTTCACATAGCTATACCTAAGAGTTGTAAAGAAATAGATGGTCTTGACAAATTGTGGAAACAAGTCAGAGAGGCCAATGAAGAAAGCGAGATAAGCAGATGAGTAAACCAAACGAGGGATGGAAGAGGAGTGCCTCTTCCATCGATAGAGGAATTTGAGACTGGATCTCAAATGAATCTAGAAGTGGAATTGTATTAGGGAGACAAAGGATCTGTACAATCTATGAGCAGTTAACCCCATTTGCTAAGAACACTACCAACCTATACGGGAGAGTATGAGGCCAAGTCAGATGTTATTGCGGTCCCATCATAGAGATTCTCTCCCAACAAGGTCATCAATTTGAAAGGGCTGATAGACATTTTGTCAACACCAGTCACCTATACAATAATGTTAGCCAAGTTTTTTAGAATACGATCAAACATGTGGGCTATTGTGGGAAAATTCCTAGAGAAATTTGATGTAAAAAAAACAATGACTCAAATTGAGGAAGGGATCAAAGAGCTTCAAATGCCTCAGCTAAACACTAGGCCAGCTCCATTAAACAAAGTAGGCAAATATTATGAGAGAGAAGATGGGAACACCACTCTTCTTGTGGAATTTCAAGGTATAACAACCATGGCAATCCTTGACAATGGAGCCGGTGTTGCCGTTGCAACGAAAGAGGTTTGGAAAAAATGGGAAAAACCAGCATTGAGGGCTACTAGGATGAAATTGTAGCTTGTAGACGGACACATGGAAAGACCCATAGGACTACTAGAAAAAGCATTTGTTACTTCTTGTGGCATTGAATATGAGCAAACCTTTGCTATTGTTGAATTTGGCAAGAAGAACAACTATGATATCATTCTAGGAAGACCATTCATGTGACAGCTAAAAATGGGGCCAAGATTGGGGTTATGACTATATTTACCTGAGACATATGGAAACCACGACAAGGATAAATATGAAGGACCAAAGTTACAGGGATGTGACAAGAATGCCTATGGAAGAGTTTGATTCCGCTACAATAGCAAAATCAGAACTTCCAGCATGGTTGGGTAAGCCTAAAGAACTGTGGATATGTGGAGCTTCACAATGCGGAAGCTTAAAGCGAGAGTCCTAGAAATGCCAATTGAAGATATGGATTACATCTAGAATCCATTCCTAAGGAAGATTTATAACCACTTGAAAGGGAACACATCTTGGCTACTCTAGATGTGTGCACTATACAAGACAGTCCAACAACAAAGTTTTGTGAGGAAGATGGCTATGATATTGTTCATTACTTTGCAATGAGTATGATCCAGGAAAATAAAGATGAAGAATAATATGGGTTCTTTGACTCAGTAGAGCACTTGGAGCTTCAAGAAGATACAAAGAACTAAAATTCAAACGACCCAACAGGTAACAAGAATGAAACTTTAACTTTATGATTGTCCAGATCAAAGACCCAGGAAACAATGTCATCGTCGCTACAAAAATAAAGCGCATCAAAAGTGGATTCCAAAATCCTTGGTGAAAATGCAACTGCAACAAGCATCCTCATTTGTGGCTCCTATACATGAAGAAAAGACTCAGCCAAAAAGAAGGCAACCATGGAGCTAACAACGCTTTAATCAAGTGGATACCAAAGTCATCCCATAAACAACAACCCAAGAGCAAGCAAATAATAACTTTTCATAACAATCGAAACCACAAAGGGAAAGTGCTAGAATGCAACCTTGATGAGGATAGCAGCAATAGTGATGATTCTTATGACATTCCCTACCAAGAACTCAGGTCATCACCCTCACTAGCAACTTCCATAACAACCAAAGAAGGCCAAATAAACGAACAACAAGTCAAAGACAAAAAGTTTGACAAATGTGGATACCAAAGATCCAAATTGGCCAAAAGAAGGTATGGGTCAAGAAGACAAACATCTTTGATGGAAAATCACAAGATCCAAGGCCAAAAGAAAAACAGCCAAAGCATGCAAGAATGGCTAAGCAAATCCCAAAGTTGCAAGCTTTTGCAAATCGGATTTGGGTTTCAAAGAAGTTGACTGAGCACAAAGAAGTGGGTCCCAAAGGAAAACAATCAATACACGAGCTTCAAAAAACATCATATTGCTTAGAATAAGAAGCCTCGCCAGCAAATTCCATAAGAGAATTGCTCATACCCATATCTTGCACATCACAAATGTTTTCCATGCATTGATTGTGTATGCATAATAGGGCTACATTACAAGGCCTGCATAGGCACATATTTTGATTTTCCAAGCACAACACATACCCTTGGTGACTGTCGCCAAAGGAAGACTCCAAATAGGAGGGGGGAGGCATTCTAAATGTGGACCTAATACTATGAATATTAGAGGGCAATGTTTGGTGAGTTGTATTGAATTTTTGCGTTTGATTGTGATCATTCTTTTGACAAAATTCAGAGTATATGCCCTCATAGGAGAGTTACAAGTGGAGTATGGAGACAAAATCCATATATGAACCCCTAGGGACATGTGTACAGTGTACAATTAGAATGATTTTTCTTTTTTGGTTGAGCTAATTTTTGGATTTCATTCGTTATTTTTATGATTTTCCAAAAAAATGGGAAAATATCCATAATCCACGTGATGAATAGACTGCATAAGGTACAAGAAAATCAAGACCCTTCACGACGTATGTCTCCAAATCCACGTAGCCAAGGCTATAATGTCAGAGGGAAGAAAAGAACACTGATCAACCTTAGACTATAATAAAATGGTCATAAAACTCTGGGACAGACTACAAGGACAAAGAAAGTTGGTGATGTGACTAAACAAAAGCAGCCCCATCAAGTGTAAAGTTTCCTATCAGACATTCCATGCAACTACAAGGCCGTATACAGGATGTCGATCTTTATAATCTAAATCTTCTATCTTGTATGCGACTTAATGAAGCCTAACAAACAAAAGGGACTAACAGTACTAACAAGCATAAAAGGGACAAAAATGCCATCTCAGTCATCTTTTGTGATAGATGTCTACAAGAGAAACCAAAGATCGAGCCAAATTTTGGTCATCATCATTGGTACTACATGTGTTTGGTATCTAGAAGGAGCCAGAGATGCCCATCAGTCATTTTCTAGACTCAAATCCAAAAAAGTGCCAAATATAAGTTCAAATCAAGCCAAATTTTTTCAGGAGGCTATGAATAGAGAATACAAGCTAAGGGTTTTAAAAAAAAGTGGATAGAAGTCAAACCCCTAGCCAAAGATGCAATTTTTCAAATTTGAAGCCAGGATAGCCATCTACATACCTTGTACATCATGTAGATGAATTTTGGGGACAAATGGACAATGATAGCTCATCAATGGTCATCTATCGCAAATCATGTCAGATAAAGCCCTTTTGATGCAAGTTACTAACTTGGAAAATCAATTGAGATCTGTCAGCTTTAATTAAGCCATGTATCAAGTAGAAGTAGTATAATGATTTACACATCACAAAAAAGCTAACAGTGGAAAATGCAACTTTGATCACCTTGATGCAGGAACAAAGAAGTTCCCAATGAAGAAGAGTAGACACAAAAGTAATCAAAGGATCTCAAAAGAATGTCCTTGATGAGGCAAATCAAATGCTAGACATGGGTTTTGAACCTCAAGTCAAAAAAAATTATCTCCCAAGTTTGACCTGACAGACAGACTTTTCATTGGAGTGCAACTTGGCCTAAAGAAGTTGAAGGTTTAGCCATACAATTTCTACAGAATCCTTTCAAAGTTTTCACTGACTCACAACATCTGAAAGAAAATCATTCAATTCTATAGATTGTAGAAGCTAGTATGAGAAAGACACAAAATTGGCAGTTGTTCATTCATCAATTAGGATTATCTTGAATCATGTGAAGACTATGTACATCAGATTGGACAAATAGGACAAGCTCGTGCCAAGGCTACATCATATACTTTCTTTACATCACCAAAGCAACAACAAAGACCGCACCAACATCGACAACCGGGTCATGTCAGGGACGACATGAATTCAGAGGGGGGAAGTGTTGACCGTGGGTTAACAGCACGACATAACTTAACAAAGCCTTAGTTTTTGAGAGTTGTGAAATGCTCCAATGTCGGAGTGTTTAAGCATGTATTGATGGTACCACTATTTCACTTTTTGGGGTACCACCAAGAGACTACTTTGGAAAGGAATTTGTGATAAATTCAAAAAAGAAAAGGGGAATTTTAAAATGTTAATGGCCTTAGTAGTTGGAAGGGTCCATTGATTTTCGGGAGGGGCGTCTCAATCATCATTTCAAGGTATGCGTGATGTGACTTGTCATAGGACGACGTTGACGTCAACTTTTTTCCGCGTGCCAAGTGATCTCCTTGAGCTTCGAAACAAACGCTCGTCTCATTCACTCTCGCCTTTGTTTTGCCAGACTGAGAAGGTAAACCTACTACTGAGGTTTGCAAACATCACATTCACTCTTGCCTTTGCTCTGGCAGACTAAGAAGGTTAACCTACTGCCGTTTTGAACTGCTGAGGTTTCCATGTCTGCATGTGCCATTTTTCTGCTGATTTTGAAGTGAAGCTTGGCATGCAATCATGAATATTGTAGCACTTGGAGCTACAGGTATGATTGCATTAGTCTTTTCCCTTTTGCTCATAAGACATGCATCCTTTTTTCAAACAGAGGTTGCCAGGCGTGCTCATAAACAATTTGCATGTCCCGTTTTGTCTGTCTGCTTTACCGAAGTCAAGCTTTGCATGCATCATACTGTAGCACTTGGAGCTGTAGGCATTAGCCTTTCTCTGCGTGCTCATAAGCTCATCCTCTTTACTATATAGTCAAGCTGTAGGCTGCAAGACAAAGTCACCTGCACGCGCTTTACCAAGGCACAAGATAGGGAAGGGCACAATGTCTGAACCTAAACTTCAAGATCAAACCCCTCCAACCAATGAGCTTGCGACGCAAAGGAGTCCATCAAAAGTGGAGGTAAAGGCTCTACCTAGAACTCTAGAATGCATTGCATCCAACTTGAAGCTATCAACGAAGTCATCGAAAGGTATGCATCTGTATGTTTTGCATTTTTTTTTCCATTGCTTCAGGTTTGCAAAGCTAGGCTTTCAACAAGCTCTGTGTTCTGGTGATTGTAGCAATGGAATACCCGCGGCTATCAAGATTTTGCTTCTCGATCGAGGAACTGCATGATGAGTACGAGATCAACCTATAGGGGAAGCTGCCTAAAGAGCTCATAGATAAAGATATCCCAAATGAGGAGTGGCCAATGTATATTCAGCTAGTTCTTAGCATGGTGGAGGGACTTAGTGGCCAAGAGAATGAGCAAAAAAGGTTGTTGGGTGAGGTGAAAGTGCAGCTGTAAGAAAAGAGGGACTTGTGGCTTAGAAATGAAGGGCATTTTTCTGCTTTCAGTGACTTCTACAGGGAATTGGACCAACTAAACAAGGAGCTGGAGGTGCTCAAGACCTCACCTGATTCAGATCCACAGGAGGTAGACCGCAAAGAGGTAGAAGTCACAGCTATCACCAAGATGCTGTCCAAGGCAGGTGTCAATACTGATTTAGAGCGGCTTAAAGAAGATTTTGACTCCTTATAGGTCAGCTTGCTGCTAAAAGTGCCTAGAAGTGCTTTGTGATAAATTCAAATTGCTCAATAGATAAGGAGAATGTGTTGACCAAGTGGTTGGAGTTAAGACTAGATATGCTTTATGTTATGAAGTGCTTTGAGATAGGTCCAAAATGCTTACTTGAAGTAGGAATTGCTGACCAAGTGGTTAGAAAAGGCTTCATAGTGCTCACAAGTGCCTAGAAAGTGCTAGTAAATGCGTTAAAAGCACCTAAAAGTTCTTTGAAGTGCTCAATGGTGCCTACAATATGCTTGAAAATGCTTGATAGGTGGTAAGAAAGTGTTTCAAAGTGGTGAAAGGGTCCTTCAAAGTACATTGAAGTGCTTTTATATAGCTCTATACTGCTTTCTAGGTGGTTATGAAGTTTTGACCAAGTGGTAAGTTTTGCTTTATGGTGCAAAGAAAGTGGTAGCCAGGTTCAATCACCTTCAGGTGGTTTGAAATCTTCCAAGTGCTTACATAGGTTTTCACTTGAGCACATGGCAGATTTCAAACCACCTGAAGCACTTAAAACCACCTAAATGTGATTGAAAAGGGTGATCAAACCACTTTCAATCACCTTCAAGTGTTTTGAAATCTTCAAGGTTCTCACTCAAGCACTTAGCAGATTTCAAATCACTTGAAGCACTTAAAACCACCTAAAAACAAACTATTTCAGCACTTTGCAAAGTACAAGCTTCCTCACTTAGGTGGTTGAAAGCAGTATTTTAGGTACTTTAAATCACTATTAGTACTTTAACTGCTTTGCAAAGTACTTTAAGGAGGATTCAACCACTTTTTGATTGTTTTCTCAGTTCTCAAAGGTCTTTTATAGTTTGACAGTGGTTCTAATAGCTTGAAAGTGGTGAACAGTGGTCACTATACTACTTGACAGTGGTTTTTTACAATTTGATTGTGGTTGTGACAGCTTGACAGTGGTGAACATTGGTCAATATACTACTTGGAAGTGGTTGATAATACTTGAGGTTGATCCAGCAAATGCAATGGATACATAAGAATAGCCTTTCTACCGATACGCCTTTGGCATATCTCCTTCTTGTTTGGAGAGACTTGGGTCTCTGCTGTCCAAAAACCAAACACAACCTCCTTAATGTCCTATGTGATGTTTGTAGAACGATGAGATTTCCGTTGACATGCTAAGACTGGAAAAGGTCTGTTCTCATCCTCTAAAAGGAGTCGTGCATTCGCAAAACCGATTTTTCTTCTATGTATGTCCAACAACTTTGCAAGTGCTCTATTCGTTGAAGGGACGTGCATCTACTTCGTCCCTCGAATTAATGCATTCCATCACTGTTGTCCTCTTGAAAAGAATTTCCGTGGTTAAGTGTGGGACCTTGACTTCTGACAAGGTGTTGCAAATGTTGGAAAGAACTACTCTCTGTATAGAATGTACCGAGTTCTATAGATTGTAAAATACTGGTTGCTAAAGTAATTGTTCAAAAATCTCTCCTTGGAGTTTGGTTGTCAATCCTTGCGTCTGCTCTTCCTAGAGCCTTGACATGGCACAAAGAATCTTCCTTTTTTGCTTCTCATTGAGCTGGACATCCTTCTGCTTGTCAGCACAGAAAATCTGTTTCCTTTGCCTCTCTCTTTGTTCCTTTTGTTTGCCACCCCAATAATTGCGTAAGCAGCCTGTGAGTTGCTCAAGAAACTCTGGTCGACTGTGTACTGGTGGGCACGGATCCGAATCAAGAAAACATGAAGAAAAAGAGCTCAACGCATGAACATACATCATGAAGATCCCAGGCATCAACAAGACCCAACATCCCACAGACACTCACACACACCTAACGGGCAAGAAGGCTCCATCCTTAGAGAGAGAGAGAGAGAGAGATGGAGAACTAAGCACACACAACAGAGAAACGCATGTAGAGGAAAGAAAGTGAATGTGATGCAAAAACACCTCACAGAGAAGGAGAGAAAGGCGCTTTACTCTATGCAAAAACCACACACAGAGAATACCCTAAACCTCTATGCTTTGTGCCCACGCAGAGAAGGAGACACAGGGGGTGCTCGTATGTCCAACAGGTCCAAGAACTATAGGGGGTGATAAAAAATGCATACCCCCCTTTTTTTAAAAATTCCCCCCATCTTCATGAGTTTCCTCCCCCTAAAATCAAATGTAGACTCAAAATTTCCCCAAAACTACTTTAAAAAGGAGTGTCCAAGACATCCCTTTTTGGACCACCTATACATGCTTTCACCCGTCTCTCCAGGGTCGAGTAGGAAAGTGTCATGCTTTTGGCTGTAGATGGAAAAGCAGACGAGGTGCAAACAAAAGGAATCCAGTGCGGTTAAGGCCGATCTAGATTAAATAAGACGATATAGAGATGCTTAGAGAGAATTGTACGAGAATATCACAGATCAGATCAAAGTAAATGGCTAAAATTCAACTTAGAATAGATATTAACACTTAATTGAGGCTGGCAATTAGAAGATGTTTTCATTAATCAGATATCTGGAACTCTTGATACAAATTGGTTGCATACGCCAACATCGGTATGCCTGTTGATTTGAAGTCCCCTATTTAAATAACCCAAACTCGATGGAAACAATACACAATCTGCCAGATAAACTTCATCCTGCTTAGCCCGTCTCGTGGTTCTTTCTCCTCATTATCCCTCTGCCTTGTGAGATCAAAAGAGCTTCCGAAATATTCTTCTTCTTTCACTTCCTTGCTCCCCTCCTTTTCATCAAGCTCCCCAGAAAGAGAGAGAGAGACAGAGAGAGAGAGAGAGAGCCCTTCTTCTTCCCCATGCTCTTCACCTGCCCCTCCTTTCTTCCACTGCTTTTTCCCCCCTCCTAAAACACACCACTCTCATACATATAAACAACCGCCCCCCATTCGCATGTGTACCCCCGCTTTTCCCTATTTTTTGGACCCTTCTCATGTGCACTGGCCCTTTTATAGATGCTATTCTTAGCTTGCCTTAAACTCCATGACTCAATACTTGTATACTAGTGCTGGTAATACTGGTACCAATAATATTGGGACCGGTAATACTGGCAGCTAACCCGGCGGCTAACCTAGCACAAACCTGGCCCCGACAAAACTTCAATTGTTGATAACTTGGCATCCAAAGCTCCGATTGCCGATCTTAAAAGACCGGTAGGCTCCTTCAACACTTCAAGCTCTGCACATCTAAGCCAAGAACCAACACCTTGGTCATTCTTCACCTTTCAACCTGTCTGACCCTATCTGGAGTCCATCTAGGTCTAGAAACCCACATAAAGCATATACTTCCGATCTCTTGTTGAGGGCTAACCCAGCACCAACCTGTCCCCGACAAAACTTCAAGTGCTGATAACTTGGCATCCAAAGCTCGATTGCTGATCTGAAAAGACGAGTAGGCTCCTTCAACACTTCAAGCTCTACATATATAAGCCAAGAACCAACACCTCAGTCATTCTTCACCTTTCAACCTATCTAGCCCTATTTGGAGCCCATCTTGGTCTAGAAACCCACATAAAGCATACATCTTTGATCTCTTGATGACATAACAGATGTTATTGTTGTTCATAAGTTTAGCAAAAACCTCGTATATGTATGCAGATTTGCATCTTTCACCCCGTACCCACAAAGCGGCACGACATCCACCCCCTCTAAACCTACACATCCTCTAATATATGCCAATCATTATTCCAGAATGCAATCAAAAGCTTGTAAACATATAAGCACTGTCCCAGTGTGAATAGGCTTTGTAAAATTTTCCAACCTGTTGGCTTATTTGAATATTCCCTCCTCCAGGATCATAGGGAAAACACAAGAATTTTCCAGCAATAGAGCATAAGCATGAATTAGCCCATAAACCATCATGAACCACAACTAGATCATATGGTAATTAAGTCAACCGTCCCAAACCATGCACATATCCATATCCACCTAGATCGAGCAGCATATCAATCAATTGCCCCGGAACATGCATATATGTGTTCCCGAAGATTCTATCTTGCATATCTCAGGCTGCAAAATAGACTTTCCACACATGGTATGTATACTAGACACATATGTTATATACTGCTCATCAAATTTCTCCCCCTCATCCACATATCTTTGAACTTCTGTAGCACAAATCTCAGCATGCACATTGAAAATTGCATTGACTGTCCTCTCCATACCATCAACACAATGCAACGAATCATATGCAACACCAAGAGATTGCATGTTTGTGTGCACCCCCTCCGAATAAGCATCATCAAATTCATGATCATTCTGCCATAAAGTGAGCCCTATATCACAAACTCTTGATAAAGAAGGAGTCTGCACCCCCTCTAAATCCTCACTTTGCATATCTCCAAGCACATACTCTTGCACATCCAAGCCCTTAAAATATGGTATCATTAGGAAAAAATTGGACCCCCTTGGGGCCATGTAAGGATTCCTAACTTTGAGGGATTAAAGCTAATTTTGTAGGAGATGGAGGGAACAAAGAAAATAAATAGGGCTACTTTTGTAGCTCTCTCTCTAACTTCTCTCTAGATAGGAGAGGGGGGGAAACCGCCCTCCCAAGATCAGGTCATCAATAAAGAAGATAATCTTCCAAGTCTTCCATACCCATTTTCAAACCTTGGCGGCCAGCCCCCGTGAAGTAGGGCACTTAAAGAATAGATACAAGGGGTCTTTAGAGGCTGACCTAAAACCAGAGCAAGTGTCATAACCAAGCCCTCTAGCGAGCACGTTGATCCCAGTAGGCAAGGCTCCCCAGAGAACCTTTCAGATGAATACCTTCTTGTATTGCACACATTTAGTCTCCCAAATGGCCTTAGTACTCTATTTCTTGCGCTCCTCTGTCCAGTTTTTCTTCCAAATTATTCTGATGAGTGGGACGAACCAATCTGCTTTGTATATTAGCACATTATAGATATTCTGGGCCTTGGGAAGCAAGAACGCTCTATCTTTTGGCCAATGCCAGGCTCTTCAATCAATTTCTAGTCCATTTGACATGTGGAGGTGAGGCTTTAAGCACTTCCAAGAGTCTACCAACCAAAAGCCTTTCGTACATACCCAAGTTATGTTGCAACACTATGAGCTCCACATCCTTCCAGCAAAATCTTTTGTCATCCCAAAGATGAGATAGTTTAGAGATACCTTTGTTGTTCACCAAGCGTGCCACTTCCCTCCAAACGGGTTCTAAAGAACCCTTTACAAGTTTGGGAAGCCAAGGGGACCAATTGAGAGAGGAATCCCTAGAGTATCTGAAATTCTCCCCCCATTCCAGGGTTGAATCTACTTTGCTACACTTTCATACTAGCTCCCCTATGTAGCCTCCAAGCTTCAAGAGTGTTTAAGAGGGCACCAAGATCTTGTCATGCATTGTGACATTCTTCCAAGTGCCCCCTTTCGAGGCAATCTTCACTTCATTAATCATCCCAGGCCATAATAACCCATTCCTTCTTTTGGTCCATCAAAGAGATCACCAGTTTGGCACACAAAGCTTCTGCATGTACCAGAAGGTCAATAATTCCAATTCCCACTACAAGAGGTTGTGTGCACTTGTGACGTTTTTAGCGACGAAAATACATTGGGTTTTTATACTCCCCGACGTCGCTAAGACCATCACTAATAGTGTCAATACAGGAAAGTCTCAATGAGAGTCGCTATAACCATCTCTATATACGTCGTTATAGCCGTTTCTATATAGCAACACATATAGCGACGCTTATAGCAACACTTATAGGCTACCTATAGCGACGCCTATAGAAAAATTGCAGAGCCTTATATAGTGACGCTTATAGCGACGCCCAAGAGTAAAAATTTTTGGTGGCAAGGCATTCACCCATCAACCATATTGAATGTTTCAATAATAGAGTAAACCTAAATGAATCCAAGATAAGCCCAGATTCACCTTTGAAAGAAAGTGCAAGCTTAGGTCTAGACCCAAAGTAGTCACCCACAAGACAATATAAACATTAACTCCATCATCCATAGTATTATTTGTCGAATAAAGATACAAAAGTGACAAAAGTAAATTGATGAAAGTAAATCAATGACAATTGTACACATCATAGGCAAAATTACTTGATTGTTAAGCTTTGCAAATGTAATAGTTACAACACCATTGTCATTATTGAGAAAATTAATATCGTCTTCAATAGTTATAAAAAGACGTATACATGTCATCTCATGATACATATGCTATGACAAAAGAAAGCTAATGCTATCTAGCTACAGCTAGATTGACGTCGTCTAATCAGACGTCTCATTGCATCCAAGTGGCATATCTGTCGAATTTTGCAAAACAAAAAACAATAAGACAGCTTTCTATAAGTATAAACATATAATTTATAGAACATGTCAGGTGTCTCCACTAGAGAATGGGCCCCGAAGCGAGGAGTGTCGACTAGGGTGACTCTCAGAGGAGTAGGTAGTGGTGTGTATCCAGGAATGGCTGTAAGCCGTGCAAAACCTGGCATAGATGGAGATGCCGTGGCTGGTATGGGGGCGGGCAAAAAAGGGGAAGGTAAAGAGCCTCGTCGAACACGAGGCGGTGTCGAGGCATCAGCGGCAGCATCCCCACAATAACCGTCGCCGCCGCCACCACTAGAGCGTTGGTGACTAGACGAGTGTGAAGATCGTCTCGTTGACATTGAAGCTTTGGAGCATGCTGAATGCACCAAAACAGAGGGAGATGCCGAAGGAGTAGAACGACGTGATGGTGCTCTAGAGCAATGACGATCCTCGTACCACTGCCTCTATCGGGGTGACAAAGAAGAAAGAAACTCATCATCATCCATACCTGCATTAACACACGAACATTTAATCTTAATATTGAATGGAGAAGAAAACATGGACAAGTAGAGAGAGAGAGAGAGATAGAGAGAGAGAGGACTCATAAAGAGGGAGGGATTCCTGTGTAGAGAAATTCTTGTGAAGTTTTTGTGAATTTGTCTTCTGTGTGCATTCTACATATCTTGTAAAAGCACTACGCTCCGAGTGCGATGGAGAATGAGGCTACAATTTCGAAGGAGGTGATATGCCTCTGGTCATAGATGCTGATCACCCCTCCACTAGATCTAGTTGATCGGGTGAAAGAGACGCTAAGAAGCACTACTGCTTCTTAGCGTCTCTTTCATTCGATCAACTAGATATAGTGGAGGGGCGAGCAGCATCTAAACAGGTGAAAGAGACGCTAACAAGCAGTAGTGCTTCCTAGCGTTGTGAGGAGTTTTTTTGAGCAAGGGATTGCACATATGTACATACACATGCATGGTGCATCGAATAAAGGATTGCCCAATTTCCATAGCCAGGTGGTTACGTGGGGCCCACATGTGTACAGGTACGACAACATGTACATAGTGCATCGATTTTCACTATCACCAGTACCAGTATCTTTTTTCTACAATAATGAGGATTTTATAGCGCGTAAAACTTCTCGAGGAAGCTATCCGCGAGCCGACGACATGAGGTAAGCAGGTGCGTCAGATGGCATCTAGTGACGTCAGGAGGGCGAACGGGGTCAATATTTGCACGCGGATGAGGACGGACACAACGTGGGTGTTTTCTTGTGAGAGTTATGCTGAAAGGTCATCATTAGGACCACTTTTTGGGGCCACTTCACGTGGTGGCAAGATGCATTATTGGAAAAAAGCTGAGTGCCACGTGTGCGAATGATGCAAAAAGGTGAAAACTATGCACTGCGAGGTCAGTTTTTGGCTTGTTCGGGGTCCGTTTGAGGTCATCTAAAAGGCCAAGGGTGCCCAAGTAATAAAGCTAAGTGTGGGAACTGAAAAAACAGAGAGAAGACCAGAAAAAACGTGGAGAAGAGAGGAGGAACATCCGTAGCTGTGTTTTGTTAGGAAATAAGGCGTAGCTAAATAGATAATTGAGTAGATTAATTAATGGAGAGAGACAGATTTACATACACGAGATTATAGAGTAGAGAGAGAGAGAGAGAGTACACACGATATACGTGGTTCACCCAATGTGGGCTACGTCCACGGGAAAGCAGCCACTCAATGGCTTTAGTACTTCAAAACAAGAAGTAATTTACAAAGGGATTATACCCTTAATGGAGCTCCCGCCTTGCTTCACTCTCACCACCTCACACTCACCTTGTTGCATCAACTTCACACTATGAAATGTGTGTAGAAATGGCCTCCTTTTATAGGCCAAAAGGGCTGCCCTCTCTTATGAGAGACAGCCATGTGTAGCCTCCCTTGTGCGAATAAGTCCAAATCGGACCCTCCAATCCGCCCATGTGTGGCCGCCCTTGAGAAGGCAAGTCCGCTTTTGAATTCGGCCACCGGCCATTGAATTCGGCCACCGGCCACCGGCCATTGACTTCCGACCACCGGCCACCGGCCAACCGACCAGTTGTTTTCTGACCACTTTCCGACCGCCGTCCGGCCATAATATTCCGGCGAAAAGGAATATTCCGGCGAAAAAAAATCTCGGGGGCCTCCGCCCCCGAGGCCTTTAAAGTTGCCCCTGATTCTTGTCCGTGAAAATTTTGGTTTCTGGTGAGTGATTTTCCTTCACGCACGATGGCTTCTCCTCATAATGGGGGCCTTACAAATGTGCGCTTTTACCACAGAAAATTACAAGGGTAAATCAGGCTCCATACTTAACAATCTCCCACTTGGAGACTGATCTCCAATCCAAACCTGTGACTGCTTTCCATTCTGGCTTCTTATCCTTGAATGCCGATTGAAGATGAGCAAAAGCTCAACTTCTCCTTGTTGACCACCTTTGTAAACATGTCTGCAGGATTTTCACTTGTATGCACCTTTCCTAGCTTTAGTTGTCCCTCTTCCAAAAGAGTGCGTATGAAGTGATATCTCACCTCAATGTGCTTTGTCCTTGAATGAAAGGCTGAGTTCTTCGCAAGATGGATAGCGCTTTGTCTATCACTGTACAAAACACAATTGTCTTGTTTGAATCCAAGCTCTTCTAAGAATCTGTGAAGCCACAGAATTTCTTTGCTTGCCTCCGTCATTGCTACATACTCTGCTTCTGTGGTAGAAAGTGAAACCACTTTCTGCAGCTTTGAAGCCCAGCTTACTGCTGTGCCTCCAACCGTGAACACATAGCCAGTAGTGCTCCTTCGAGTATCTTTATCACCTGCCATATCTGCATCAGCATACCCTTCTACAAAAATATCAGTTCCTCCAAAATACAAAGCATTTGTTGTTGTCCCTTTTAGATACCTAAGTATCCACTTCACAGCTTGCCAATGCTCTTTACCTGGGTTGTCCATGAACCTACTCACAACTCCCACTGCATGTGCAATGTCTGGCCTTGTCCAGACCATAGCATACATTAGAGAACCTACCGCTGCAACATATGGAACTTTAGACATATAGGCTATCTCCTCTTGTGTCTTTGGACACATATCCTTCGTTAGTTTAAAATGACCAGCCAAAGGTGTAGAAACTGGTTTTGCATTTTGCATTGCAAACCTTTCTAGTACCTTCTTGATGTAATCTTCTTGAGATAGCTTTATTGTTTTCTTCGTCCTGTCCCTTGATATTTTCATACCAAGTATCCTCTTTGCAGCACCTAAATCTTTCATTGAAAAAGATTTGGACAGCTCCTCTTTTAGGTCTTTGATGTCCTGCATGTTAGCACTTGCAATCAACATGTCATCAACATACAACATTAGGATGATGAATTTCCCATCTCCCAAATTCTTCGTGTAGACGCAGTGATCCGAGTTGCATCTTGTGAATCCATGATCCAACATCCATCGATCAAACTTCAAGTACCATTGTCTTGATGCTTGCTTTAAACCATACAAGCTCTTCTTTAATCTGCAAACCATTTTCTCCTTACCTTTTACTTCATACCCCTTTGGTTGAAGCATGTAGATTTCCTCCTCTAAGTCACCGTGAGGGAATGCCGTATTTACATCCATTTGCTCGAGATTTAGATCATGAGCAGCCACAAGGCTTAAGACAAGCCTAATTGAGTTCATTTTTACAACAGGAGAAAATATTTCATTGAAGTCAATACCTTTCTTTTGAGAAAAACCTTTTACCACAAGCCTAGACTTGTACCTTTTCTTCCCACCTTCTTCTTCCTTTATCTTGTACACCCATTTGTTTTGAAGTGCCCACTTACCTTTAGGCAACTCAACCAACTCCCATGTTTGGTTGTAATGTAGTGAGTCCATCTCCACTTGCATGCTCTTCGTCCATTCTTCTTTGGATTCATGTTGCATAGCTTCTTCATATGATTCCGGCTCTCCAGAATCTGAGATCAAGAGATGGTTGAAGGAAGGAACAAACCTTTCTGGAGGTCTACTTGCTCTTGTAGATCTTCGGGGAATAGGTTGAGGCTCCTCATTTGGTTGACGTTGTTGCACATTGTCACCGTTTGCAGTCCTTGAGTCTTCACCGTCCTCAAGCTCCATGTACTCATCACCTGTTTCTTTTGTTTGTTTTCTTTCCAAGTAATCTTTGTACATATTTTGTTCGTTAAAAATTACATCCCTACTCCTTAAGATTTTACCATCTTCAGGATTCCATAGGCGATACCCAAAGTCTCCTTCTCCATAGCCAATGAAGAAACACTTTTTGGACTTTGCATCTAACTTTGATCTTAGGCTTCTATCTATGTGCATGAAAGCCTCACACCCAAACACTTTGAGAAATGCATAATTCACCGGTTTACCTGTCCATGCCTCTTCTGGAACTCCCCCATCCAATGCCGTTGAGGGTGACCGATTGATTAAGTACACAGACGTACTTACAGCTTCCGCCCAAAGCTCAAGCGGTAGGCCTGCATGTAGCCGCATGCTTCGTGCTCGTTCCATGATTGTCCTGTTCATCCTTTCCGAAATCCCATTTTGTTGAGGTGTCCTTGGGGTTGTCCTTTGCCTCCGAATGCCATTGCTAGCACAAAAGCTTTCAAAAGCTTGGCTGCAATATTCGCCTCCATTGTCGGATCTAAGGCATTTAACCTTGGTACCTGTTTCATTCTCCACAAAGGCTTTCCACCTTTGAAATATGGAAAATACATCGGATTTATTCTTCATGACATAAACCCATGTTTTTCTAGTCGCATCGTCTATGAATGTTACATAGTACAATGAGCCACCAAGTGATGGTGTACTTGCAGGACCCCAAACATCAGAATGAACCAACTCAAGTTTTTTATTTTTTCTTTCATTTCCTAATTTTTGAAATTTTACCCTCTTTTGTTTACCATAAACACAATCTTCACAGAACTCTAAGTCCACTTCTTTCAAACCTGGTAGAAGCTTCTTTGTTTGAAGGATTTGCATTCCTTTGACACTCATATGCCCAAGTCGGTAGTGCCACACCGCACTATCAACTTCTGTAGTTGCTGCACAAGCTGAAGGTTGCGTGCTAACAGCACACAAGTAAAGTGTACCGACTTTTTCACCCTTGGCAACCACCAAAGATCCCTTTGAGATCTTCCACTGTTTGTTTCCGAATGCAATGTTGTGACCTTCATCGTCCAATTGTCCTGTAGAGATCAAATTTTTGCGAAGAGAAGGAACATGCCTAACATCTTTAAGCTTCCATTCATTTCCGTTAGCAGTTTTGATAGAAACTGTACCTTTGCCGACAATCTCACAAGCTTCATCATCTCCCAAGTATACATACCCAAAATTACCTTTGGTGTAGTCTTGGAAATGTTGCTTGTGTGGTGTCGCATGGAATGAAGCCCCAGAATCTACTATCCAGGAATTAGACACATTGTCTAATGAGAGAATTAGAGCATCTTGCTCTACTTTACCTGCCACATTGGCCTCTGATGTTGGCTTGTTGTCTTGAGACTCTGTCTCCTTCTTCTTCTTGGACCAGCAATCCTTCTTGACGTGGCCCTTCTTGCCGCAGTTCCAACATTCAAGAACTGACTTTGTGTGTGACTTGCTCCGCCTTGAGCGATCACGACCCTTTTGGTTTTTGAACCTCTCCTTAGGCCTTCCTCTTGTTTCCACTGATAGTGCAGCACTTGATGATTCTCCTGTGCTTCTCCTTCGCATTTCCTCGCTTAGGAGAACACCCACAACATCATCAAACTTAAGAGTATTTGTTCCAGAGATAGAATTACTTACAGCCATCACAAGGCTGTCCCAACTATCCGGTAGAGATGATAGTATAAGGAGAGCTCGCACTTCGTCATCGAAATTGATTTTCACTGATCGAAGTTGACTTATGTTTGTGTTAAAGTCATTTAGGTGTTCTGCAACTGAACCATTCTCTGCCATCTTTAGATTGAACAAGCGCTTCATAAGAAATACCTTATTGGATGCCGATGGTTTCTCGTAGAAGTCGTCAAGTGACTTCATCAAGTCCTCCGTGGTCTTCATCTCCGAAACATTGAAGGCCACCGTTGACGCCAAGCCTAACCGGATTGTTCCCAGTGCCTTTCGATCAAGGACAATCCATGCTTCATCTGCCATTGTTGCGGGCTTCTTCGCAAGACCGCCTAGTGGCAAATAGAGGTCCTTCTGGTAGAGATAGTCTTCAATCTGCATCTTCCAATGTTGGTAGTTTTTGCCGTTGAACTTCTCAATCTTGAGCTTCCCTTCCTCCGCCATAACTCCCACTCAATTCAAGGAATCCTTTCCTTGAGATAATTTAGCTACGAGCAAACCTTGCTCTGATACCGGTTGTTAGGAAATAAGGCGTAGCTAAATAGATAATTGAGTAGATTAATTAATGGAGAGAGACAGATTTACATACACGAGATTATAGAGTAGAGAGAGAGAGAGAGAGTACACACGATATACGTGGTTCACCCAATGTGGGCTACGTCCACGGGAAAGCAGCCACTCAATAGCTTTAGTACTTCAAAACAAGAAGTAATTTACAAAGGGATTATACCCTTAATGGAGCTCCCGCCTTGCTTCACTCTCACCACCTCACACTCACCTTGTTGCATCAACTTCACACTATGAAATGTGTGTAGAAATGGCCTCCTTTTATAGGCCAAAAGGGCTGCCCTCTCTTATGAGAGACAGCCATGTGTAGCCTCCCTTGTGCGAATAAGTCCAAATCGGACCCTCCAATCCGCCCATGTGTGGCCGCCCTTGAGAAGGCAAGTCCGCTTTTGAATTCGGCCACCGGCCATTGAATTCGGCCACCGGCCACCGGCCATTGACTTCCGACCACCGGCCACCGGCCAACCGACCGGTTGTTTTCTGACCACTTTCCGACCGCCGTCCGGCCATAATATTCCGGCGAAAAGGAATATTCCGGCCTTTAAAGTTGCCCCTGATTCTTGTCCGTGAAAATTTTGGTTTCTGGTGAGTGATTTTCCTTCACGCACGATGGCTTCTCCTCATAATGGGGGCCTTACAAATGTGCGCTTTTACCACAGAAAATTACAAGGGTAAATCAGGCTCCATACTTAACATGTTTTTGCTCATTTTGGAGCCTGTTTTGGCCGTAAACTGCTCATCCGAGGTCGGATTTGAGCACTTTGACATTGTAGACTGGGGTTTTGGGCCGTTCCGGACGCGATGGCGCTATCCATTTTGCCAAATTTCTCCCTCTTCTTTTGCTATTTTGGCTGTGTAAGTTTCTCCTATGAGCGAAGTTTCTGCTCCAGTTTGTGATTGTATCTGATATCTTTTACCCATATTGTGTGAGTTGTTTGCCCCATTGGTGTTGGCCCAAGCTCATTTGTATCTAAACATCATAAATTCTCCTCTTTTGAGTTGATTTTTGGGTGTGTGTGTGTGTATGTGTGTTTGTGTGGAGTGGGCAAGTGGATAGTCTCTCTCCTCTCACTCTAGAGGTGTGTTCCCTGTCTCGGCCAGGTGTGTTGTGTAAGCCGAGTGGTGCCCCATAGTGTGTGTGTGTGTGTGTGTCTTCTCAAGAGTGTGTGTCGGGTCGTTATAGAGGCGTTGTGTGTGTTTTCATCCCGCTCACATTCTTTTGGCGCCCCCACGGAGGATCTTCTTCGAGTACCTTCTGCTTCGAGCTTCAAGCTTCGAGATTCGGGGCTACAGGTTACAGGTTACAGGTTATAGGGACAGGTACAGGTACAGGTACAGGTGATTCACACAGGTACAGGTAGCTGGAGTATAGTGATATAATAGCAGTGATGTCACTTGCAGTTGTTGTGGGTATGCATCACTTGGCGCCTGTTTGAGCGCATTGTCTGCTGGATTGTACGTTACTTGTGGAAACTACCATTGTACGCATTTGTGGAGCCATACTTGGTTGTATTTGGCAGTCCCAGCCATTTCTGAGACTTGGTCTGGAAGATAGTCATTTAAGCCTAGGACATATGAAGATGCACTAGAGGTAGCAAGGAACAAAGAGTGGAAGTTGAGGAAAATGAGCCAGTTAGGGGTGGAGTCTTTGCCCATGAGTTCTGAATTTTAGCCTATAGAGTCTTTACAAGGTCGCATGTCAGGGGTTCATCACGAACCAGTGGTTCCTATTACTACTCAGGTTATGCCAGCAGTGGTCACTACAGCAGTGCAAGATGATGGGCTAAGGCAAGACATGAGGCAAATGGTAGATTTGATGAAGAATCTCAGCCTAAACATGCTAGGTCAAGTAGGAAATAATCGAGGTCGAGGGAGGTTTGCAAATCAGCCAGGAGGTGAAGAAAGGCCTAGGAATCGTGTTGGACAAAGCAATGGTAGGTTTTGGAGGCAGACGCCCACATGTTATAATTGTGGAGAGTTGGGTCACATCAGCCCGCAATGTGATAAGCCACCAAGGATGGGGGGAGACATGTATCCATTGCCAAGACAGGTGCTAACTAGGTCAAATGATTATGGCATCGAAATTAAGGGAGACGAAGGAACCAGTGGACTGACCCAGGAGAAAAAGGGAAAGACAAAAGTGCTAAGTGTAGTCACCTTGGAGAAGGCATCAAAGCTAGAGGATACATTAGTGATGCCTATTGGGAAGAGGACCACAGAGGATAAGGAAGGAAGAAGTGCCCCAGGTCCTAGTAAGAAGAAATGAAAGAGCCATGAAGGCGAGGATGTCAAGGCCAAGAGGAAAAGGAGAGCTCGTCGAAAGTTTCATGTTTCAGATTTTCCACTAGGGGATGGGCAATTAAGCTATGACTTGAAGGAGGATCTGATGAGCAGGAAGGCAGATGTTACTTTTGGGCAGCTTATAGAGATGGTGCCTAAGCTAAAGCGACAGTGGAAGAGGATGGTTAACCCAATGGAGAAAGAGCCAGAGAGAGGTTCAGTAAAGGTGTTGGCAATGGATGAGCTACCAGACATTTGTCCAATAGTAGATGTGTGGCATAAAAGGAAAAATTTGGGACAAGGTTATGTGGATGGCGGAGCCCAAATATGCGTCATAACACACTCATGCGTTGAGAAGATGGGTCTCACAGTGGCTGGGGTGTCAGGTTTTCGGATCAGATTGGCAAACCATCAAAAAGTAAAATTCTTGGGTGTTGTAAAGAGCTTCGAAGTGGAGGCATATGATGCAAAGGCAGTGGTTGATTTTCATGTGATGCCAGCAGGGTTGGGAGCATATCCTATTATACTGGGCAGACCATGGTTACGTGCAGTGGGAGCTGTTCAAGATTGGCGACATGGTACGATTAGCCTCTATGGAAAGACAGGTACCAAGAAGATTTATAATATGGACACAAGGAAACGATTAGAGGAGCTTTATGAAGATGAGGACGAGTCTAGTGATGAAGACTCTTCCATGGTGACAGATGAGGATAGTGATAGCACTACCAGCAGTGATGACAGATGAGGACACTGATAGCACTACCAGCAGGTTATGAGAGGTACAGTGTGTGTGATGGTTTTTCAGGCTATTTTCAATTGAAGATTGCTCTTAAAGACCGCACAAAGACCACTTTTATTACGCCATGGGGCTGCTATTTCTACACAGTATTGCCATTTGGGTTGTCAAATGGACCTTCCTTCTATCAAGAGAGAGCAAATTGGGTGTTGGAACCATTCATTGGTAGTTGTGCTAAAGCTTTTATGGATGACTTCTGTGTTTATAGCAGTAGGGCTGAACACCATGAGAAGCTGCAGATGGTGTTGGCTCAATATGATGAATGTGGAGGACAACTAAATCCAAAGAAATTTCATCTAGCACATCCAAGGGTGAAGTTGTTGGGCCACATGGTGTCAGAAAATGGCATTGAGGCTGATCCAGACAAGGTTAAGTCTATTATTCTTCTTCCATCACCTACGAGTACGAAGCAATTGGCAACCTTTATACACAAAGTGAATTATATGGCAAGGTTTATTCCATTTTCTTCTCAGATTCTTTATCCATTACAACAAGTGGCAAAGCATGATCCATTGCAATGGGATGACAAGTGTGAAGAAGTGTTTCAAGAGGTGAAAGAGGTGTTAGGGGGGTTGTCAGCCATGCAGGCTCCTGATTGGGAGAAAGTGTTTTATGTAAATCCATCACTAGGGGATGATGCCATTGGAGCCATGCTATTGCAAAAGGGGAAGGGCAGCCATTATATGAGGCCAGTGTATTGTGCAAGCCAAGTGAAGTTGGTAGCGGAGAGAAAGTTCTCGGAAGTAGAGCTAGTGATGGCCAGTGTAATATTTGCTTGTCGACGATTTTGTCATTACTTGCTACCACGACCTTTTGTTTTCTTGACGAGTTATGCCTTTTTGCCACAGCTAATTAATGGTACTAACATGTCAAATGTGGTGAAGAAATGGGTAATTGAGCTGCAAGAGTTTGAGTTCTCTTTTCTAGTGGAAGATAGTACAAGGGCTACCCTAGCTGATTTGTTGACCTACAAGGAGAATCCCCTTATTGTTAAGGAAGAGGTGGTGAGAAAGGTAGTTGAAGAAGTGCCACAGATCAGCAAAGAGCCATGATGCAGCTTCAGGGGGTATAGCACTTTATGATCCAGAGGGGAAGCTAGTATGCAAGAGAGGGTTCAAGTTGGATGCGCATAGTAACAATGAGGCTGAATATGCTACGTTGGAAGCTGGATTACACATTTGTTTGAAGCATGGGGTTAGAAGTTTGAGCATAAAAGGTGATGCCTTGTTAGTGGTGAAGCAAGTACTGGGTGTGTGGAAGAGCAAGAACACCTCATTGAAGGAAATGTGCTTCAGAATTAAAGACCTGTTAAAAAAGTTCAAAGCATGGATCATTAGACACATTGAATGTGCTCTAAATGGAGAGGCACATGAAGCAGCTCAAGGCATGATTGGGGAGCTATTTGTGTTGAGGACCACTTTACCTCTTTATCATGGCCGGGAAAGTTTGGCTCAAGAAGAGGAGTTTTTGCTAACAGGAATCATTCCAAAGGAGATTCAGAAGTCTAAGAAGTATGGCTTTGTGCGTAGAGCATACAGGTACAAATTGATTGGTGATGTCTTATACATGAAAGGGGCTGATCTCTTGTTGAGACGTGTACCTTGGCGGGAGGAGTTTTATAGAGTGTTGGAAGAGAATCATGAAGGCGCATGTGGTGGACATTTTGCTATAAAGATCACCTTGCATAAGATCTTGCAAGAGGGGTATGTATGGCCTAGTTTGCACAAGGATGTTCACCATTGGTGTAGGTCTTGCAATAGGTGTCAAGCATTTGGGAAGAGAGTGTTGAAGCCAGAGCTACGAAAAACCATTATGGCGTTTGATGTGTTTGAAAAGTGGGGGATTGATGCAATAGGCCCGTTACCTATCACAAGCAGGGGCAAAAGCTATATTTTGACGGCAGTGGACTATCTTTCTAGATGGGAAGAGGCTATAGCAGTAAAACAGATCACTGCAAAGGATGTGGCAAAATTTTTGTATGATGAAATATGTTGCAAGTTTGGGGTGCCACTGGAGCTACTTTCAGATAAGGGGCCTGGCTTTCGAGCTAAACTGCTAGATTTTTTATGTGCAAAGATGAAGATTAGGCACCAGCATACCACTCCTTATTACCCACAGTGTAATGGCTTAACACTAGGTTGGTAACCTAACAGGACATAAAAGTGTCCTTTCAGGGTTTTGAAAAAAATCTCCAAAACCATAGTAGATCCACTCATTTTGTGAAATCCTTTCATGCGGTTATAGTTCGAGGCCCACTAAACATGGAAAAATTAAGAAACTTGTAAAATTTCTCATCTTTTGGTCACACCAAGCCTCCAAAGTTGATGGACCAGTGAATTTTCATCAAAACAGTCATTTCTTAGGTTTTGTTGCATAAAAATAAGATTAGAGATTTTTGTAGGACTTGAGATAAATTCCCTAGTTAACTTCAATGGGTTGGTGATCAGAACATATGATTGCTTCTCACTCACTATTTTTTGTTTTGCCAAAATAAATAGGTACAAAAAAGTTGAATTTTTACCATTCTACAAACCTATCATCAAAGTTTCTATAGCCACGCTCAATACAAATAATATATGCATGTTTTCTTAGTTCCCTATTGTCCTTTATGTTCATAAGGAGCCATGGAGCATGTCAAAAGAATAATACATCTCTTACCAAGGGGAATCTTGGGGAAAAAGATGAAGTGTTAAATACAGCAAACATGAAAAAACTGGGTTCAACATTATGAGTTGTAGAATCCCATAGAAACTATTCAATATCTAGACAAATTTGATCCTTTTGATTAGATACGATTACTACCTACAAAATGCATGTAGTTGTCACAAGAAAATAACAATATTGAAAAAGCTATACTTGATACACTAGAATGTTTCGTTTTCTTCTATAATTGAAAAAATCAACCATCGTTGTGTACTATGCAAAATAGGGTATTAGGTGCCCCAACACTCAAGGAATGTTAGCTTTATGTTACAATATGCAACATATAAAATCAAAAATGCATTTGGATATCATGAAATCCACCAAAAAATCATAGAAGAGCTAAAATTGGCTAAAAACAGGATTTGACCATTTTTGTAATTTGGTCATAACTTACAACTTTAATATTTATTTCTCCCTGGAAGCATCAGGACATGTTGAGGACTACTAAAGATAGTTCTCTAGCATTATAGACCTCACAAACATGAATTCTAGAGTGGTATAGTTGCAAAAAGTTGAAAAAAGCCAAAAACAGGACCCGTTTTTTCACACAGTTTAGGTTGTGAAATGTTGTGCAAGGACAATGTTAAAGATGGAATTGATATTCCAAAAAAATGTTGAGTTTTTTTCAGCTCATGAGACGACTTTCTAGATAGATAGCACCTCAAAATCCATTTTGAAACTCTTGACATAATTCAAGGAAAATGGTCACTTAACAGGACATAAAAGTGTCCCAAGACATAAAAGTGTCCCATTACCAACCTAGTGTTAAATGAAAGATTCAATGGTGAGTTGGTACAGATTCTTTCGAAAGTGACAGAGCACCAAGGAAAGAATTGGGATTTGGAATTGCCTAGTGCATTATGGGCTTACCGTACTTCGGTGAAAACAGGTACAGGGTTTACTCCATTTCATTTGGTGTATGGAAAAGAAGCAATATTGCCTGTGGAAGTAGAGTTGCCTGCGGTCAAGATGTTAGAGAAGTTTCTTGGGCCGCCTAGTGATGCATTCGAAGAGAGGCTCTTATAGCTACAAGAGGTTCAGTTGGATAGGATGAGTGCATTGGAACATTATGGGCAGATGCAAGATAGGGCTTTGGCAAAGATAAATGAAAAGGTCAAAAGTAAGGGTATCAAGAAGCATGACTTGGTTTTGCGCTACAACAGTAAGCTGGACAACACCTTCCAAAAGAAGTTTCAAATTAAGTGGGAAGGCCCTTTCAAGGTAGTGGAGTGTTTTCCAAATGGCACATATCAGCTGGCTAACCTGGATGGTGTTCTACATAAGTCAAGGGTAAATGGATTGTGTCTTAAATTGTATCATGCTAGATTGATGATGGTGGAGCAAGATGAGCTGTCTGTGGAGCAAGCAATGTTGGTGAAGGATGAGGAGACCTGTGATGCGGCGAGTCTCATATATCTCTTTGCTGCTGCTGATCATGAATGATCTAGCAGGCTAGGGGATGGGCAAATTATGTCATGAGTTTTTTTGAGCAAGGGATTGCGCATATGTACATACACATGCATGGTGCATCGGATAAAAGATTGCCCGACTTCCATAGCTAGGTGGTTACGTGGGGCCCACATGTGTACAGGTAGGACAACATGTACATAGTGCATCGATTTTCACTATCACCGGTACCAGTATGTTTTTTCTAAAATAATGAGGAGTTTATAGCGCATAAAACTTCTCGAGGAAGCTATTCGCGGGCCGACGACATGAGGTAAGCAGGTGCGTCAGATGGCATCTAGTGACGTCAGGAGGGCGAACGGGGTCAATATTTGCACGCGGATGAGGACGAACACAACGTGGGTGTTTTCTTGTGAGAGTTATGCAGAAAGGTCATCATTAGGACCACTTTTTGGGGCCACTTCACGTGGTGGCGAGATGCATTATTGGAAAAAAGCTGAGTGCCAGGTGTGAGAATGCTACAAAAAGGTGACAACTATGCACTGCGAGGTCAGTTTTTGGCCTGTTCGGGGTCCGTTTGAGGTCATCTAAAAGGCCAAGGGTGCTCAAGTAATAAAGCTAAGTGTGGGAACTGAAAAAACAGAGAGAAGACCAGAAAAAATGTGGAGAAGAGAGGAGGAACAGCCGCAGCTGTGTTTTTGCTCATTTTGGAGCCTGTTTTGGCCGTAAACTGCTCATCCAAGGTCGGATTTTAGCACTTTGACATTATAGACTGGGGTTTTGGGCCGTTCCGGATGCGATGGTGCTATCCATTTTGCCAAATTCCTCCCTCTTTTTTTGCTATTTTGGCTGTGTAAGTTTCTCCTATGAGCGAAGTTTCTGCTCCAGTTTGTGATTGTATCTGGTATCTTTTACCAATATTGTGTGAGCTGTTTGCCCCATTGGTGTTGGCCCAAGCTCATTTGTATCTAAACATCATAAATTCTCCTCTTTGGGGCGAGCAGTATCTAAACTAGATCTAGTGGAGGGGTGAGCATCATCTATGAGCAGAGGTGGATCACCTCCTTTGCAATTGAAGCCTCAGTCTCCATCACACTCGGAGCACAGTCCTCGTCGGCGAGGAGTGTCCCTGCTTGTGAGAACAAACCTGGATCATACGTACCTGGAGTGGATGCAATGACGATTAAACACAATTTAAATTTCTCAAGTATAGCCACGTGAATACAATATATATTATAAAACGGAGCAAAATTATTCAAATACAATATTTATGGCTTTAAGAGGTCTCTCTCTCATCCTCGCATAGCTCAGCATAACTCCCTATATCTATATAGAGCTCTCCGTTTAGGTAGATGTCCTCCATTTCATTTTGTAGATCCTTTGCATGCTTCCCATAGAGAGTAGCAGCTTGATGCTCGTCTGGCACCACCTTAGCAACTTTTGACTGAGCATCTTCTTCAATCTCCTCCATTGATGCCGCTATGGTTGGCACATGGTTGCCCTCATACGTCCGTGCACTACAAGGGGCTACCTCTATGACGTACCACCAGTTTGATGCAGACTTTGTAGGATGAAATATCACTTGCCAGAGCCACATAATTTACATGAGAGCTTCCAAGCACATAACTGACTTGTTCACAATGCTTGGGTAGTATGAAAGTGTCTCTTAGGTCGGTCCATTTTTCAGTTGAATCCACTTCAAGGAAACCAGACTCTCCTCTGCCCACAGTAGCATTGCAACCCTCCATGTTTATCTTGAACCATTGCACATCAAACAAGTCGACAAAAGATCCTCTATAATTGATTCTCAAAATCTCTTGAAGCATGCCGATGTAAGTGAGTTCCACCATCACAGGATCTACCTCAGAGGACCGTCGTCGACTAGATTGTTAAAATTTTTCCATGATTCCACAATCTTGAGTAAAACGCTTTTTGTCGATTCGTTCCACCCTAAAATGTCGACCTACACTATGCTATTGTGTATGACTTATACTACAACCAACAAAGATTATGAGTGGTTGTTCAAACATCTAGAAAGTCACTAGTCGTACATTGCAAACTTACCTTGGTCATGCAACACCGAGTGTACTCCCACTCCTCCTCAGTCACTTCTTCACCGCACTGTTGTGCACTTTTCAATTGGTTGTGCAACCATCTTAAGCTCATGAATGTTGGTAGGCTCTTCAGACCCGCCGGATAATGCATCGGTGGTCGTCTTCCTCGTCTCCACTCGATCCGTGCCCTTTGTTTCTCTTGCTTTACATCCTTGTATTGTGAAATCCACTTTTTCATCACTGGATTGTGAAGCATGCAAAATCAATTCATTTTAGCCTCTAGATCTTCCATCATCTTCTTCTCAACACCGAGATTGCACATGACAATCCCAGATATGCGCTCATCATCTATGGTTCTCCATAGCGTGTCCTGGGCTTTATCAAATCCATCTAGCCACTCTCCAATGTAAACTAGGGACTCTGATACCAGCCAGACTTCTATCATGCTACCCTCTGGACGTGCCTTCTAACGCACGTATCCCTTAAGTGTTTTCATGAAACGTTCTAAAAAGAACATCCATCTGGAATGTATTGTGCCAGCTATTTCCACCTCATCAACTATGTGAACAAGAAGATGCACCTCAATGGTTAGCATGGTAGTAGGAAAGTGTTTCTCAAACATGCACACAACCTCCACAGCATTTAGTTTGGCGAATGGTATGGAGTCTACATTGATCTCCTTATGTGAGATCCATTGCACCAACTTTGCAAGTTTGTAGATTGTGTTACGGACGTCAGGAGACAAACATCCCTCAATGGACACTGGTAATAAAAACTACAAAACATGTCTAGCAATGATATTAAAGTCCACACACAAATTTATTACACAATTCCCACTATGATATATTCCACTTCAAACATAACTGACACATTTTATGCTAGTCGTGTGACTTCAAACCAGTAAGCTTTCCTTCTTTAGTGAAACACGTTCGGAGCGAGTGCATTACGCTAGTGGGGGTCCGCACAGATCGAATGGTCTCTTTTACTTTGCATTCTTGGGCTCCTGTGAAAATCCATGGCGCTTTAGGGAGTTTTATCGATCCATCGGATGCTATCTGCGGCCGATATTGCTCCATACAATCCACATTTCTAAGGTCAACCCTGGATCCGAAAGTATCTTTCTTACCAGTCAGATGGAGCCATAGCAGATTACCCACATTCTGAATATGGGCATTGGATCGAGCAAGTGATTGCTCATGAGTCGGGGCCAATATGGTAACTCGTACCATAGAGAGAATCTCTTTATCCCTGGGGGCAAACCGTCATCACACATCGCCTTCTGCTCTAATCATACTTGTGCTGACATCCTCGGTGGCTCTCTTCCCAAAAAGCCATTGTAGATTTTCTTCTTCAATGAGGGCGCCCGACGTACATTCAGTCTAGGTCCACATGTGACACATGCTTTGTATCCTCTTGTTTGAAGCCCTGCATGTATATACATGACAATAGATAAGCTTGAGAAAAACCAAGATTTATAGTGTTTGAGTTTGAGTGTAAATCACTTGAGCATTCTGTTAGTCCGGGATAGTCATGCATGGTTCACATTAGAATGCCTCTGATCAAAGCATTCCGTCGACCTGTGTGTCGGCTCATATCCACCACTTCTATGCCAATCCACAATTGTTGTAGCTCTTTCAAGAGTGGACAAAGATACACATCCATATTCTTCACTTTATAGCGCCTCGACACAATCAAGCTTAGCCACAGGTGCCCCTTCTTGGTAGTCAACCACAGGGGAATGTTGTAGTTAACGATGACAACGGGCCATACACTGTAAGATATTGATATTTGACCAAATGGATTTACACCATCCATAGCCAAGCCTAGGCACAAATTTTTAGCTTCCCTGGAAAATCCAGCCATGTTTCGTCTATATGTTTCCAGGTTGCGCAATATGCAGGAATCTGTAGCACACCATCCAAAGATTTATTCTCCTCATGCCATGATGCTAGGGCAGCCATGGACTTACATTCAAAGAAATTCTTGGTGCGCGGAAGCAGAGGAAAATGTCACAAAACATTTTGTGGAATTTTTGTTCCGTGGAGATCTACTCAATATCTCTTGGAATCACATTTCGGACACTTCTCCATGTCTATGTATTCCCCTTTCAAAAAAATACAGTCGTTAGGACAAGCGTGAATTGAATTGTAATCCATCCCCAAGTTTCACAAGATCTGTCTTCCTTCCTCTCTGGAATCTAGCATCACATTATCAGCTGGCAGTATGTGCTCTTTGAGCAATCTACACAGCAAAAAAAAATGCGGTACACTTGTATAAGTAATTTATCATATCATTATACATCTAGAGTTTTTTATTAAAGTAAACACATTGGAATAGATCACCTGAAAAGTGTTGTGACGCTAGTGTCACTCCATCCAAACTTTGCTTGCATGTTGAGAAGAACGAAGAGAGCTTTCAATCTAGACACACGTGCTCCATCATACAATGGCGTATCGGCTTCACTTTTCATATCATCCTTTCTGAATCCATGATCGTCTCGATCATTTCATCGATCTTGGGATCAAACATTTACTAATTGGGAATGTGGTCTGCATGATCATCCTCCGAGCTATCAGAGGCTACATCTTGTGGCCTGACGTATGCTGCTTGACCAAAGCGCCTGCGAACACGTCATTGGGTTGCAAGATTGCTGCATGTTGGCCAACGTCAAAGTCCGACGAGTTATAATTGGCAACAACTCGATCTATAATAGATGGATCGAACTCGCCAAATTTGTGAACGTGCTGCAAAGCAATACGTCTTGTCCATCACACAACATGCTTGCATTGATTACAAGGAAATAAGATCCTTGTTGAGAGATAGTGTTTCGGTTGGACAGCTTCACATCCTTATCACTACTCATAATGAAGGTAAAAACCTTATAACCTAGACATAAATTTAATCTTCTATTGGCATCCTCCGTCTCTCTCTCTCTCTCTCTCTCTCTCTCTCTCTCTCTCTCTCTCTCTCTCTTTGTTCACATTGTAAACTACCTCACATTCTCTAGTCATGTCCAATCCCAACACACCTAGGTCTAGAGGTACACGGAGATCAGAACCACCGGGTTATAATCTCGTCTTTATTGTTCAATGCCTATATTTGTGGGTATGAGAAATCTACACACCCACGTCTACATGATAGTGCATGTAGTGGACAAAACCCCTTTTGCCTCTTCTCTAGCTGTTGCAATTCACAGCATCTTAACATCTCTTCATAGTAGATCTTTGTTCTAGGGATTACTTAGCAAATTACATGTTGGCCTCCAATCTGAGTATCATGCCATTGAAAGCTTTCCAACTTAAGGTCGCATCCGTAGAGAGGAAGAGAGGGGTCATCGTTCGTCTAACTCTAATTTTTTTTACCATAATCCCGAAGGTAGACTCTAATATAAAAACTGAATCCAAAATCCAATCTTAAATCTAACCTAATTGAACATGTGGTGATTCGCGGCTAACCGAATATGGTTAGTGTGTGAGTTAATAGGTGTCAGATTCTGATGGAAATATACATATTGTTGTGTAACTAGTGTTTGCTCTTTGGCAAAAGCACGTTGTCGTGCTGTGACACGTACATAGTGGGAACGCATCCTACAAGAGTTATCTTGTAATTTTTTAGATACATAATCATCTTTCCTATATTGTACATATGCATATTTAAGTATAATAATAAGCTTTTTATCTCATCCTATTATTTATCTCAAGGGTAACCTATTCTTACTTTACCATCAGAAAATACTATGGAAAAAGCGTCAATAGCTCCACCTCTTTAACTTGGGCAAAAAGCATTGATTCTTTATTTCTACTATCTCATTATCATCTCACACCCTAGCTAGATCCTATATCTAGGGTAAACTCCAATATATATATATTCTATGTATTTTTCATATTTTTCTTTTTAAATAGCTACTAGGAGGAAATCAAATCCTAGTGGGACACTAGATGGCATGATTTCAAAAATACACTTATTTTAATGCATTATTGCAAGCATGATTACAAAAATTTGTCAAGGAGCAATGTCATGCTTTCATATGGCATGAGGTGTCCTTTGGAATTAAATGAAAGTCTAGGCTAAGGGGACCATGGGAAGACTTTTGCTGCCATAAATGGACCCTATTTTGATGAATTTTTTATACAAGGTTCCAATCCAAATTGGAAAATTATTTTAAAATGAAAATCGTAGCTAATGAGCTGAAGTTTCTGCCAATATTTTTACTTTTTTATTTGGAGCCACGGTTGAGGAGATATGATCAAAATACTAGACCCCAGTCTGCCCACATCATGCAGGGACAGCTCATTTCCAACTTTTTCAATTCCTATTCACACTGGCTCCTCTCTTCTTGTGTAAACCCTTGGGGGTTCCCTTCACCTATAAAAGGGGACCTCTTCTTCCTTGAAAAGAAACTCAAGCATTCAAGCCATTGATGAGAGGAATTCTTGAGGGAGTGAGTAGTAATGCTTAATTGTACTTAGCCCCATTAACATAAGCCCAAGCCTACACTTTCTCCTAGAGGAAGACTAGACATTCTTGTACGCTATCCTTGGAAGATCAACTCTAATCAAAGAAGGTGTTGTACTTGGCGTATCAATCAAAGTGGAGTGCTCCCCTCTTCTTCTCTCTCCATCAATAATGGTGCCGAAGGGTTTGTCAAGTAAGATGTGTTCTACATTGATGTTTTCTTGATTTCTTAATGTTTTCTTTTTCATCTCTAATCCAACATATATATATATTTATGTATCTAATCTCATCTCCTTAACCAAACCTATCTCTTTCATTCTTAGTAATTTATCCTCTCTACAAATTCTAGGTTCTCTTTTCTACAGGTACATCTCTCCCCGTAGTATCCTTATTGCTTACGGGCAAGAATAGGGCTTCGGAGGGAAACTTCTCATCTCTTCACTTCTCTCATATCTACATTTCTCACAAACTATCCTAAATGAATAACCCACATGATGATAATTTCTATCGCTTTCACTCTGTACGATCTATTAGAATTAACGTTGTCGAGAAATTTGCAGTCTTGCCAGGAAAGCACCGGGCTTATGGCTGTGAGAGTTTGTGAGAGAACTCTACAAAAACTATATGAAGGAGTTAAACCATAGATGCCATGAAGACTAGGGTTTGGAAAGAAGTGCAATCAAAGAAGACTCACTCTTTCTCTCTTGCGCTCACACACACAAAGAAAGAACACAAAAGAGAATGTCAAAACAATACGAAAATGAAAACATCAAGACTATGGTCATATCGTATCATGGGTAATATGAAAGGGTTAATAGATGAGTTAATGGCATCCAATCTTGACTTATCAAATAGGCTACGAATTGTTCTTTGGAATTGTAGTTTTGTGCTTACCATAATATATATATTTTGTCTAGTGATTGGGATTAATTGTGTGTACAAATCCTCTTGGTTCATAGCAAGATAACTACGCTTACGTCAAAAGAAAAGTTATAGTCTATGAGAGGTAGTATGATGGGATCCGGTGATCGAAGTATTTCATTAAGCCTTTCTGGGCCAAAGAGAAACACTATACGTTGTTGAAAGTGTATTTTTCGGCTAATCCATACGTTAATTCTAATAGATCGTACAGAGTGAAAGCGATAGAAATGATCATCATGTGGGTTATTCATCTAGGATATTATGTGAGAAATGTAGATATGAGAGAAGTGAAGAGATAAGAAGTTTCCCTCCCAAGCCCTATTCTTGCACGTAGGCAATAAGGATACTGCGGGGAGAGATGTACCTGTAGCAAAGAGAACCTAGAGAGGATGAATTACTAAGAATGAGAGAGATATATTTGGTTAAGGAGATGAGATTAGATACATATATATATATGTTGGATTAGAGATGAAAATGAAAACAACAAGAAATCAAGAAAACATCAATGTAGAACACATCTTACTTGAAACCCTTCGGCACCATTATTGATGGGAGAGAGAAGAAGAGGGGAGAATTCAATGTTGATTGATACGCCAAGTACAACACCTTCTTTGATTAGAGTTGATCTTCCAAGGATAGCGTACAAGAATGGCTAGTCTTCCTCTAAGAGAAAGTGTAGGCTTGGCTTATGCTAATGGGGCTAAGTACAATTAGGCATTACTACTCACTCCCTCAAGAATTCCTCTCATCAATGGCTTGAATGCTTGAGTTTTTTCCAAGGAAGAAGAGGTCCCCTTTTATAGGTGAAGGGAATCCCCAAGGGTTTATACAAGAAGAGAGGAGCCAGTGTGAACATGAATTGGAAAAGTTGGAAATTAGTTGTCCTTGCATGATGTGGGCAGACTAGGGTCCAATATTTTGATCATATCTCCTCAACCGTGGCTCCAAATAAAAAAGTAAAAATATGGGCAAAAACTTCAGCTCATTAGCTACGATTTTTATTTTAAAATTGTTTTCCAATTCGGATTGGAACCTTGTGTAAAAAATTCATCAAAATAGGGTCCATTTATGGCAGCAAAAGTCTTCATGTGGTCTCCTTAGCCTAAACTTTCATTTAATTCACAAGGACACCTCATGCCATATGAAAGCATGACATTGCTCCTTGACAAAGTTTTGTAATCATGCTTGCAATAATGCATTAAAATAAGTGTATCTTTGAAATCATGCCACCTAGTGTCCCACTAGGGTTTTATTCTCTCCTAGTAGCTATTTAAAAAGAAATATAAGAAAAGTATAAAAAATACGTAGAATATATATATATTGGAGTTTACCATAGATATAGGATCTAGCTAGGGTGTGAGATGATAATGAAATAGTAGAAATAAAGAATCAATGCTTTTTCCCCAAGTTAAAGAGGCGGAGCTATTGATGCTTTTCCCATAGTATTTTTTGATGGTAAAGTAAGGATAGGTTACCCTTGAGAAAAATAATAGGATGAGATAGAAGGCTTATTATTATACTTAAATATGCATATGTACACTATAGGAAATATAATTATGTATCTAAAAAAAACACAAGATAGATCTTGTAGCATGCGTTCCCACTATGTACGTGTCACAGCACGACAACGTATGGATTAGCCGTAAAATACACTTTCAACAACGTATAGTGTTTCTCTTTGGCCCAGAAAGGCTCAATGAAATACTTCTATCACCGGATCCCATCATACTACCTCTCATAGACTATAACTTTTCTTTTGACGTAAGCGTAGTTATCTTGCTATGAACCAAGAGGATTTGTACACACAATTAATCCCAATCACTAGACAAAATATATATATTATGGTAAGCACAAAACTACAATTCCAAAGAACAATTCGTAGCATATTTGGTCAGCCTAGATTGAATGCCATTAACTCATCTATTAACCCTTTCATATTACCCATGATAGGTTATGACCATAGCCTTGATGTTTTCATCTTCGTATTGTTTTGACATTCTCTTTTGTGTTCTTTCTTTGTGTGTGTGAGTGCAAGAGAGAAAGAGTGAGTCTTCTTTGATTGCACTTCTTTCCAAACCCTAGTCTTCATGGCATCTATGGTTTAACTCCTTCATATAGTTTTTGTTGAGTTCTCTCACAAACTCTCACAGCCATAAGCTCGGTGCTTTCTTGGCAAGACTGCAAATTTCTTGACAACAGCTTCATTGACATGCACTAAAATCTAACATAAATCTAATCTAATCTTAAATCGAACATAAATCTAGATTTAATCTAATCTTAAACTCAAAATAAACATAAATCTAATCTAACCTAAACCTAAATGTAATCTAGCTTAAATCTAAATTTAATTTAGTTAATTTTAAATCTTGTCTTAATTTAAAATTAAATCTAATATAATATTAAACTCAACATAAACCTAAATCAAATCCAATCTTAAATCCTAAACCTAAATGTAATCTAATTTAAATGTAGCATAGCTAGCTAATCTTTAATATTGTCCTAATTTTAAATCTAACTTAACCTTAATCTAACGTAAATCTAAATCTAACATAATATTAAACTCAACATAAACATAAATATAAATGTAATCTAATTTAAATCTTAACCTAATCTCTCTCTTTGTTTTTTTCCTTACCTCTCTCTTTCGTCTTCTCCCCCTCTATCTCTCTTTGGTTTTTTATTCTCTCTCTTTCTCCGTCTTTCTCTTTCTCTTTGTTTTCTCCTCTCTCTCTCTCTCTCTCTCTCTCTCTCTCTCTTTGTTTTATATCTTTCTCTCTCTCATTCTCTCTTTACTCTCTCTCTCTCTCTCTCAATGTGTGTGTGTATGCATTCTTTGTTTATGCATGTGTGTGTGTGTGTTTTTTTTTTTTTTTTGTTTATGCATGCTCTCTCTCTCTCTCTCTCTCTCTTTTTGTTTCAAAGACACAATGTGTGTGTGTGTGTGTGTGTGTGTGAGAGAGAGAGAGAGAGAAAGAGAGAGATTAGGTTAAAAACTCAGATCTGAGGTTTGAGTTCTTCGACGCTCTCGGTTTATTTTTATCCCTGTCGGCGTCGCTATGAGTGTCGCTATAGGCGTCGCTATGTAACAAATAGAATAGCAACGCCGTGGATTTTCACTTTTGAGCGTCACACTGCAAGCGCCGCTAATGTGAAGTACCTCCTGTAGTATCCACCTTGATTATTTGGTCTTGCTATCCATTCCCATCTACCCCATTGGCAAGGCGTTGAGGTTTTTGTGTTGCTTTTCCACAAAAACTATTTGATAGGCTTCATAAATTCTTTCCAATTGGATTTGCTCAATTTTATTTACAACAAAACAAATGAGATGTATGGGATCATAAAAGGATTGGTTACTGTGACTTTGCTATGAAAGGGGAGGAGCACAAACTTCCACCTTCTCATTTTTCTATTTATTTTGGTCAAGAACTAGTCAAATCTTTGCTTATCCATGATGCCCACCCCAAGTGGATCTCCTCGGAGTGCCTGAACACATTGCCATTACCTATACCTTGCTCTGACCATTTCGTGGGGTGAACGAGTCGCTTTCTGAGAGAGAAATCAATCTTGATTTCTCAATACTTCACATTGAGCCAAAAGCAGAAGCAAACACCCGAGGAGGTCACCTAATAAAAATGTAACCTATCACGTGAGTTCAACAGAAGGGTATTTAAAGTTATTGAAACTTACAAAAATATATATACATAAGGGAATTATTTTTCCAATTTTGAAAAAAACTTATAGATTGTAAAGAAAAGAGTACATTATATTCTTAACAAAATTCACAGATAAGGGGTTTTACAAACATGTCTTGAGCGCACGTCATATGGTAGTTTTACACATAGTGAACCCCCCGCGAGCAAACAGCTGCAAAATCTAAAGGGCTCTTCTTAGCATTTTTTAGTTGGCTTTAAGAAAGAGCAAAGAGTCATATGCAAACATCTTAGCAACCAATTATTTTCCTCCTAAAAGTGAAAGACCTTGAATTTCTCATTTCCTTGCATTGTCCTCGAGTGCGGTCACCAAAGGGTGAGAGCCAATTGCAAAAAGCAACAGGGCAAGGGGGCAACCTTGCTTGATCAAACGCTTGACTTCAAACCCTCACACTATCTTGTCGTTGAAGAGCAACTCAGAGTAACTTCCTTCTTCGAGCATGCGAACAATCGCACACATTTTGGGTCCAAAGCCCTAAGCCTTCATGACAGCCTCAATGTAAGACCACGAGATTCTGTCGTAGGCCTTATCTAGGTCAAATTGGAGGAGGATAAATTCTTTCTTGGCGTAAGAAGAGTACTCAATGCCAACCATGGTAGCGAGGATGTTGTCATAAATCGATCGCCTTTTGATGAATCCGTGTTGGTGGGGGGTGATTATTTTGTTCAAGGTTGAAGCCAATCTTAGCACAATTACCTTAGCAATGATCTTGTACGCAATTGTCATCATGGAGATAGGCCGACAAGCCAACTTGGGTATAGGTTTGATCAGTCTTGTTTTAACATTGGCATCCAATTGCCCCTCCAAAAGAGTTTCGTTAGCTAGCTTTGCTATCGAGATTTTGAGCCTCCCTCCCCTCTCTCTCTCTCTCTCTCTAGATTCTATTATCTTCGGCCCTGTTACAACTTGCATTATGTGTGAGTCGGTGGTGTCTGAGGTTGAAGAGACCATGTTGTTGGCTCTACCTCCGATTGGTGGCACTTCAAAAGGATATAGTGCTAGTTAAGTAAGTTGTGCATCCACCACACATGAAGAAAGAAGAAACTATGTTCATGCCTCAAGGCTCAATACCCTAATATGTATATGGACAAGAGGGTAGGGGGACTCAGGAGAGAGAGAGAGAGAGAGAGAGAGAGAGAGAGCAGGGAACGCTGAGTAGGGGATAAGCTGGCCATTAATGTGGAGAGGGACGAGCTGGCAAAAACCCGATGCTCTCAAGGTTATTTTTAACTTGGAGGCACTCTTTCCAGAAAACATGTGCTATATTGGAAATGTCTCATTTTGCAGGATCTTGAAGATGAAGCCTTAAAGTCAACTTCCCAAAGAAATGCCGAGGCTCTAGATAGCAACTCAAGCATTGTGTGGGGTGCGAATCTCATGGTCCGTTGAGATGATGTTAATGCCACCATCGAGGAGATCTCACCAAGGATGCCCCTTGCATGTTGGACATTGTCTGCAGTCTTATGAAAATGAGAGAGAGAGAGAGAGAGAGAGAGAGAGAGAGAGAGAGACTCCCACTATAGCCGCCTACTTATGCTTTTTTGGTTGTAGCAGTTCACAGGTCACACAAACTAGAGGAGAAACTCGAATCATCTTACAAATGTTTGCTGCAAGGATAACTGCAAGCAAGACAATTAATCTCTCTCTCTCTCTCTCTCTCTCTCTCTCTCTCTCTCTCTCTCTCTCTCTCTCTCATCCTCGTAGTATTATGGAATGTGTGTTCAAGAGGGTGGAGAGAAGCTTGGGAGGGAGGATGTGGAGCTATACCCTCTAGGGGAATGAGGAGTCATTGCTATCAGTTGGGAGATGTTGAGTGAGAGGGAAGCCATGTTCCTTGCAGTTTTAGAGGGGGAGATTCCAACATCTAGAAAAAATATTTGTATAAGTGCTACAAGTAATTATGTGCACAATTGCTTTTAGCATGTTTTTACCTAGCTAACAATTGTCATAATATAGGTGTCTTTTTTCTTCATCTTTAGGCACTTTTTGTCCACCACTGGTTTGAATTGGTATGACAAAGTAGTTGTCAAGTAGTCAGAGGTATAAGGTATTATGTTCCATCATTATGCATAATAGGTAAAAGTGAAATTATAAGTTAATCTCTCTTTGGACATCGGTTTGCGACAGGAAACTAATATTTTTAGAGTTTCACCTTTTATGCTAGTCGAAGTGTGATTGGAGGTAGGCCTTGTGATTTTATCACTTGTTTTTTTTTGGAACTCACAATCATGAGTAAAGTATATTAATTGAACCAAAAAATTACATAAGCATGCCATGCCCTACCAACCATGACATCCCAATATACCATAACTTCTTACACAAGAAGTTATGCACAAATTCTCACAATATTTCCCACATTGTGACTTATCTCAACATTATGAGCTTCTGTGAGGGGGGGGCGCATACCTAGCTAGGTACGATTGGGGGTAGGGGACCACCGGGCCGCCGGCCTGGTTGGGCGGGGGGGGGGGGGGGGGGGCAGTGGTCCCCTGCTAGGTATGCGGTGCCTCTCGAGCAGAAGCTCATGATGTTATGCATTGTATGAAAAACACTGAGAAAGACTCCATTTTCCTACATGAGAAATTTTCTAAATCTTCTTGTGAATTAGATACAATATAGCATAAACATGACTCAACTGAACAGGGAGCCACCCTCGAGAAAACACGAGACCTAACAGGTTTCCACTGGAACCGCGCCCTCTGCCACCAGGCATGCCACCACTCAATCAGGACCAAAACGATCAACTCTGCATGCTACACTATGGGGGAAGCTCCATCACTGGCCGCTCAAGAACCTCCACCAAAAAAATAGTCGTCGTTGTTGTCCGACGTCGCCACCCCAAAATAGTGGCAACCCCACCCCACCTCTACAAGACTTCGATGCCACCATGCCCAACAACCCATGCCATGGGCCCTTGACCAAATCGCAATCCGCATGCAATCTATTGATCACAGATTCCCCATGCCAGAAAGGGAGGGAGTGGTGAAAAATCAAGGTCGAGCATGGCTACCACATGAAGAAGAGTGGAAATCTTAATCTTCAATGAAAACATTAAAAGTATGCCTAACTCAACTCTGCCTCCAAGGCTTCTTTTAGAAAGCCAAAACTGTGTCATGTAAATGTTTTTACACCCCTAACATACACTATATACCATCCACATTGCACCTCCAAATGCAAGATGGAAAGCTCATTGATGACCTCTTGCTAGGATTTCTTTGAGTGGCTCTACCTCTTGCTTTGTAGCTTGCAAGGTCACGGACCCAGGAATGCTCGAGGATGGTGCCGCAATAGGACAGAGTAGAGGAGGAGCTTGCTGGAGAACATGGTCTTGGAGGTTTTGGAGGGAGTCTCACCGTGGGTTGGGTAGTCGGGTGTTTTTACCCTATTAACATGTGATCTCTCCATGCCAACCCCTTCTTTTTGGAGAAGGTGGAGGTCGCTCCTCTATAGGTCAAAGCAGGGCCGTTGTTGAGAGCAGCAAGACCATGGATTTTGGTATACCAGATTTACTGAGTTTGGATGTACCAGATTTTGAGAACTTGGCTAAGCAAGAGTATGTGCTTGATTCAGAGGGGGTGCAGACTCCTTCATTGACAAGCTTTTGTGAAGAACAGCTACCAAATTGGAAAAGTGATCTTGAACGTGATTACGATGATTCAAAGGGGGTGCACACTCCTTTGAAACGCTTCTGTGACCTAGAGCTACCGATTTGGCAGACTGATCCTGAATTTGATGATAGTGATTTAGAGAGGGAGCAAACTTCTTCTCTATCAAGAATTTGTGACACAGGGCTCACACTATGGCAGAAAGATCATGAACTTGATGATGCGGATTCAAAGGGGGTGCATAGTGAAGTGCAATCTCTTGTTGATGAATATGATTGGTTTCATTGTGCCGATGATACAGACAGGGTAGTAGATAAAATTTTCAATGTGCATGCCAAACTTTGTGCTACAGAAGTGCAAAGATATCTGGATGAGGGTGAAAGACTTAAAGAGCAGTTTACAGCAGATGTATTTAGTATGCATGTCACATGTGGAAATCTTAGTTTGCAGCAACCTGAGATGTGCAGGATTGAGGAACCTTCTCAAGCGGTGGACCTAGACCTTATGTTCTTACTGGATGACGCTTTAGAAGGGTTCTCAAACACAGATGCTAAGGATACTAATCAATCTATATTCATGCATGAGCCAGTTTGTTCAGATTCAGCAGATGATGAACTTATGCAGTTGTTAGATGATGCACTACTTGATTTTGAGCCTCTACGAGATAGAGAATTGTTTTCAGATGCATCTTTTGAGCCTAATGAAGAGGATTTTGCCAAAGACTTGATGTATTCAGATATGCATGATTGGGATTCCAATACCAATGAGAGTGAAGGTGAACTGCCAATGCTTTTACCTGTGATTGATGATCGACAATTGGATGAGTCAGTTGCACAAGGGATATGACAGTATCTAATGCTACCTGATACTATATGGAATCTGATGTTATTCTATGATGTAGGGGATTTTGAGCTAGCTTTTGACCCAGGAGGTGACAGATATATGCATGGTCCGGGGCAATTGACTTATATGCCGTATGATCCAGGCGGTTTGCATGAAGATTTGTGGGTTAACGTATGTTTATGCTGTAATGATTGGAAATTCTTGTATTATCCCTATGATCCTGGAGGATGGTGAAAAAGTTTTAAAGGAATGCTCAGAATGGGACAAATGATTGGGTACCCATTTGATCCCGGGGACTACTAAATTGCTAGTTGCTGATTTGAAGAGTACCAGCTATCTGATGTAGCAGGTTGCATGGTACAAGATTTTGTTTTCTAGATTTATGCTAAGTCAGAAGAGTTTTTGGTTATGTGTTCAATAAGATTACATGGATGGCTTCCAGTTGACATCTTCGAACAATTGATAAAGTATCTTCACATCTTTTGAGTTGGTTCTGCTAACAGAACTTGAGGTAAAGGACTTGACAGCCATTCCGTTTGCAGAGAGAGTAAGGCATACTTGAGCTTGACAAGGTTCCTTAAAGAGAGCTTAATGGTCAAGCCGTGTGCATCATTAACTGGAGCACTTGAGTCTGGTGGGGTTCACTAAACATTTTATCCATAATTGAATGCTTTGAAGATACGACAGATGTGGTTCAGAGATTTTTGATGGGAAGCTACCTAATGATTAAGCTAGACAATTGATGTTAGGGTATAAGCCTTCTTTCATTTTTTTTCATGTGTTTACCAGTTACGTGAGTCTGATGATGGCAAAGAGCTTAAGGTACCTGTCGCAGATGCAGATTGAAGTGTTGTTGGCACAGACCGGAGGCTGTGCGGATTCAGAGGGGGTGCATTGTGAAGTGCAATCTCTTGTTGATGAATACGATTGGTTTCATTGTGCTGATGATACAGACAGGGCAGTAGATGAAATTTTCAATATGCATGCTGAACTTTGTGCTAGAAAAGTGCAAAGATATCTGGCTGAGGGTGAAAGACATGAAGAGAAGTTTACTGCAGATGAGTTTAGTATGCAGATCATATGTGAAAATCCTCGTTTATTGCAACAACTTGAGATGTACAGGATTGAGGAACCTTCTCAAGCGGTGGACCTAGATCTTATGTGCTTATTGGACGAAGCTTTGGAAGGGTTCTCAAACACAGATGCTAAGGATATCAATCAATCCAGATTCATGCATGAGCCAATTTGTTCATATGCAGTAGATGATGACCTTATGGAGTTGTTGGATGATGCTTTACTTGATTTTGAGCCTCTGCAAGATAGAGAATTGTTTTCAGATGCATCTTTTGAGCCTAATGAAGACGATTTTACCAGAGACTTGATGTATTCAGATATGCATGATCGAGATTTCGATACTAGTGTGAGTGAAGGTGCACTGCCAATGATTTTACATGTGATTGATGATCAACAATTGGATGAGCCAATGCACAGGGGATATGGCAGTATCTGATACTACTTGATGCTATATGGAATCGGATACTACCCTATGATGTAGGGGATTTTGAGCTAGCTTTTGACCCAGGAGGTGACAGAGATATGCATGGTCCGGGGCAATTGACGTATATGCCATATGATCCAGGCGGTTTGCATGAAGATTTGTGGGTTAACGTATGTTTATGCTGTAATGATTGGAAATTCTTGTATTTTCCTTATGATCCTGGAGGATGGTGCAAATCTTTTAAGGGAATGCTCACAATGAGGCAATTGATTGGTTTCCCATTTGATTCCGGGGGCTACTAAAGTGCCATTTGCAGATTTGAAGAGTACCAGCTATCTGATGTAGCAGGTTGCATGGTACAAGGTTTTTGTTTTCTAGATTTATGCTGAGTCAGGAGAGTCTTGGTTATGCAGTCAATAAGATTACATGGCTGGCTTCCAGCTGACTTCTTTGGACAATTGATGAAGTGTCTTCACATCTTTTGAGTTGGTTCTGCTAACAGAACTTGAAGTAAAGGACTTGACGGCCATTCCGTGTGCAGACAGAGTAAGGCATACTTGAGCTTGACAGGGTTCCTTAAGAGAGAACTTAATGGTCAAGCCGTGCGCATCATTAACTGGAGCACTTGAGTCTGGCAGGGTTCACTAAGCAAGTTATCCATGATTAAATGCTTTGAAGATACGGAAGATACAGTTCAGGATTTTTGATGGAAAGCTACCTAATGATTAAGCTAGAACATTGATGATAGGGTATAAGCCTTATTTCATTTTTCATACGTTTACTAGTTACGTGAGTCTGATGATGGTAAGGAGCTTAAGGTACCTAAAGCAGGTGCAGATTGAAGTGCTGTTGGCACAGACCGGAGGCTGTACAGGTTCAGAGGGGGTGGATGTCGTGCAGCTCCGCTTCCATGATAAGAAAAAGAGCAGAGAAATGCAAGCTAAGCTTCTTTGAAGCTTACTTGATTAATGGTCAATGATGAGGGCTTGTTAACAGGCCAAGTCTAATGATTATTGTATGCCAGATGCAGCTTTAAAGGGCCAATTGATGCCTTAATGATGCAAAAAATAAGTATGTCTAAAGTGAGCACATATGTGAGTTTATGATCTGGAACTGCAGTGCTTGAAGTGCTCTACCGGCTTGTCTTTACGGCTCGTCGATTGGAGTCACGGTGAAGAAGTTATTGCACTTTGAAGTTTAAGTCGATTGCAGATCTGTACCAGATTGGGCAACTGCAGCTGAGTTGACAGAATTGAAACGAATGCATGGGCCTGAAGTGCTCACTTTGTGGAGCGCATCAGTCTTTTCAAATCAGTGATTGGAGTTGTGGTCGCCAAGATATTGGCCGATGAAGATTCACCGGGGGACAGCTCCGTACCAGTCCAGCCGGCTCGGTCAGTGTCTCAGCTAGGAGTTGTGTCTATTGTCTAGAGTTTGGGATGCGGGAGCAGTAGTAGCTTCTCATACCCAGGATGTCATTTTATGCAGTGCTTGGCCGACACTGGTCGTAATTGGCAATACCCGGCTGACAAGCAAGAAACTCTGACACCTTTTATCAGATGTGATGGGAAGGCTTTACTTCAATGCAATCACCTATACTTGCATCTTAAAGGTATGCAGGCTTATATGAGAGGTTGATACGGGCATCGAAGTTCAAGATGATAAGGTTAGACAAGGCCTGTGGGGGAAAGATGTTGTGCTTGGCATTTGCTTTGCTCAGTATGTATCCCTAATGTTGTGCCTCCACGGCCATGAACCCAAAGGGTTGCCCAAGGGGGTAGGACCAATGTGCCCGCCTAATGTGGCTGCCCAATGGAGCTGGGACAATATGTATGCTAAATGTGATGCCCACACTTTAGGTCCGCCCAACTAAAGGGGGCATGGCCGCCCACTTAATCAAAAAAAAGGGGCTTAGGTGTGTAAGCAAGGGTAAAGAAGCCAATGGCGGGCAGCAGCAAGTGACGAGCGAGGGCGCGCAGGTGAAGAGGAGCTCGCGACGGCCAGGGGGCTACGCAGACGAGCACGGCGCTGTGACGAGAAAGAATTATCTGGCCATGGCGCTCCCTTCCGGCACCAGCGCGGTCGTCGTCTGAGCTGCCAACATTGCCGAGTGCCACGTCATCATGTATATTCACGCGCCACGTCAATGACGCCGCCGCCACTGCTTAAGAAGGGAAAAGGGCTATTAATAGCTTGGATGGCTTTTGCATGAGAAGGCAAGGGGAAGCAAAACGTGAGGAAGAAGAAGAGATTAGGAAAGGGAGGAAAAACGTGCAAGAAGAGGGGTAACGAGAGTAAGCAAGGGAAGCTCCTTGAACTCCATGGAAGCAAGGATCTCCTCGAACTCCATCGAAGCAAGGGAAGCTCCTTGAACTCCATGGAAGCAAGGATCTCCTCGAACTCCATCGAAGCAAGGGAAGCTCCTTGAACTCCATCGAAGCAAGGATCTCCTCGAACTCCATCGAAGCAAGGGAAGCTCCTTGAACTCCATCGAAGCAAGGATCTCCTTCAACTCCATCGAAGCAAGGATCTCCTCGATCTCCATCGAAGCATGGACTTGCCTCCTTGAACTCCAATCAAAGCATAGAGGATTAGGGTAATGAGGATAAGAAGGAAGAAAAATTCTAAGCAATTATTCTCTCTCTCGGAATCAAAGCCTCGGAAAAGGGGAGAGATAAGCAAGGAGCTTGACCAAGAAGCTTGAGCAAGCCGGCAAGGGATGATTTGAAGCAGGATACGGCTATTCCTCTCTCGTGCATAAGCAACTGACTCAACCTAAAGAATTAAGAGGTTAAGAGCAGGAGAACGCCAATTAATGGAGTGAATTGAAGCTTGATAATTGAAGCAATGAGCAGAATCGAAGCTTGTAAAATCCATGAGGTAAATGAGGCAGATAAAGCGACAGAAGGGAATCTCATCATCGACATCAGTCCGAAGTTGATTAAGCATTTTCTTAAGTCCGATGTCGTTAACGGCCCGGTTAATCTTGTAAACGGGAGCTTAAGCTCCTAGTTAGCAGATGATCCAAGTGACGGCGCTGTTAACAGCCCGCCTTGGCTAAAGATTAAGTTGTACTCAGATGTATTAATCGATTAATTGATGATTATGGTGATTTCCAGATTCAGTTACATCTGTTGTTCTTGTTCTCTCTCTTTCACACCTCCCACAGCCAAAGGCCCGACGCCTGCCTGGCTCACGTAGCGAACACATATCCCCCGACACCGGGTCCTTGGGCCCCTTGCTTTACCCCTTGAAGGTGCATGGACGACCTCAATGGCTTGATCCCTAGTGGAAGATGGGTCCAATTAATGTTCTCTGACTCAATTTTGGCCTGCTGATGTTTTGTCTTGGGCGACGTCTATTCCTTGGCCCGTCATCATGGTGATGGAGCGTCATGGCTCACCCCATATGCAGTGGTATTTCCTCTCTATATCTCTTTGTTCTCTCCCAAGTTTATGGTGATGTTGTAGAGGGTGGCACCATATCTAGTCGATGTATTATCAAGGGTTTCATCTTGGAGGGGATTCCTCTAGGGGTGGAAGTCCTTGCGATCTTTGTAGCAACCTCTTGATATTATGGTCAAGCTATGGTCGGTTGTGTTGGGCTACTTAAAACCTTTGTAATTATTTTTTCTCCATGGCTCGTTTTGAGCATGAAGGTGTATGATGTGTTGTTTCTAATTTAATCAACTCAATTAGCTGAGTGAGTATAGCATTATGATTTTGGGATAAGTAGGTCTGCCCAATTTTGCAAAGAGGTGGTTCATTATATCTATACTATATATTAAGGAGACTGCTTTTCCTGTACCATGTGTCAAAGTTTACTGCATCAAGTGAGTTCCGGTTTATATGAGTGAGGGGGGCACAGAGAGAGAGAGAGAGAGAGAGAGAGAGAGAGGCGACCGAAGGCCGCCGGCCACACTAGTGGAATCTAAAGAGATCATGTTGTGGCTTTGAAGGAAAAAAAGGGTGGGTTGGCACGTGGAGAGAGAGAGAGAGATGGGAAGAAGAGTGACAACGGATGCCATCTTCGAGCATGAAGGCGGAGGAAGAGAGATTTTTTTTTTGGGTGCCGTTGCAGGTACACTTTCCAGGTCTGACAGGAGGAGGTGAAGTTTGTAGACATTCCATCTCTAACAGCAAAAGCACAAAGGGGCAAAGAGTTGTTCTTGGCGAGTGCCAAGAGAGAGAGAGAGAGAGAGAGAGAGATGAGAGAGATGTTGCAATCAATGAAATTCCATTACCCTTGACTTGTGCTCTCTCTCTCTCTCTCTCTCTCTCTCTCTCTCTCTTCCAAGATCCATGCAGGCAAGGAAGGTAAACAAGATTAGAGGAAAATGAGGTAAATGTAAGGAATGGAAGGGCCATCGACAAGAGTGTTGCACAATTGGGTTTGGGGAAAAACTCTCTCTCTCTCTCTCTCTCTCTCTCTCTCTCTCTCACACACACACACACACACACACACATACATACACACGTGCACTCGCACACCTCTCTTTTTGTGCATGGTAGTTACATCTCTCTCCTCTCAAACACACACACACACACACACACACACACACACCCCTAAGGTACTAATACACCTTAAGCCATGTAGGCACAATTATACCTATTCACTCTCTTTACATCTCAAGATTGTTCCAGGCTAACATAGGCCTTTACCCTTTGTAGGGTGCCTGAACTATGGGACACGGCCCGGCCCCAAATGGAGGGATTGGCTCTTTTTGTTTTCCAGGGACAATGTATTAGATGTCTTGAAGGCGGGGTTACATGCGTAGTAAGTGCATCACCACACATGTATTCTTACCCTCTCTACCTCGCCACTTGTCGCTTGCTCTCCTGCACGCGGTGTGATGCTCCCCCCTTCTCCCCCACTCTGTCCCCTATGAGGGTTTCCATGGCGGATGCCATTTCTAGCCAAGAGCTTTGGGAGTCGAGCTAAGATTGTGAAGGAATCCTACGTGTTGGCCTTCCTCATCACTCCCTCCAATGGTGGAACACTATGTATATATGAGGTGAGGATGGCACTGAGCCCCTGACTTAGCCTTGTCTTTGCGTTGTGTATGTGCTTTGTGTAAAAAGAGAGTTGAGGGCTTGTTTGTGGCATGCCGACTCTCTAACCATGGAGCTGGTGGAAAAAGGATGGTGCTTCTCATGTCCACACTTTGCTAAAAAAGTCCGTTTTTAATGGTTTTTATAAAACTCCTCTATTTTTCTGTCGTACCAGAAGTTTTAGTATATTGTGCAGCATAATGAAAAGAATAGATTGAGTATTCTATAGGCATTTAGATATGGTTTAAGCCTAATGGGCTCGCTTTATAGGTTGCAACTTGGGATGTTCTTTTTCTAAAAGAGGTTCTTTGTTGAGCTTGCTAGTATTAGACATGGTTTTTCATCTTCTTCAAGAGCATGGTTTCTTGATCTCTTGCTCATTTTCTACATTTACTAGTCAAAATTCTGAGTTAGTATGGGAATAGGTATCTCATGAAGTTCTGGGCTCTTTTTGTTCCTGAAACCCCAGTAAAATTAAGATACCCAGCTTTGAATTATGTCGTTTTTGGGCGGTGTTTGGGGTGTTGAGATAGGTAACTAGTTGCGACTGTGTTGCCAGCGTTTTGCTAAAAACAAGGGGGAGGTTGATATGATGCTTTGATTTATGGAGGAGATACTTGCAGTCCAAAAGGCGTCAGGCATTGGTATTGTCTTTGGATTTGAGTTTTGTTGCATACTATTGATATCACTCTCTTGGTTACATGCCTTAAGAAGCCTCTACTACACGTAGCTAGGAGCGAAATGTGGTGTTGCTTTTAGGGTATCGCTCACTTATTTCTTTTGCAAGTTTTTTATAACAAGCCTATGATTGGGCAACCAATATCTTGTAAAGAATTCTTAGCACGACATTGATAGGTACAGTCTATGGTGATATAGGGTATTGCATGTTCAATCAGATATCAGTATTTTTTTTTGGCTTGATATGTTAATTATATTTGTAACATTTAATACACTAGTAACTTGTGTGTAGCAAAAATTGATAACATCGTGAGCATTTCATTAAGAACAAGTTCCTAATAAGCATAGAGAGAGTACTTAATTGAGAAAGCAACAAATCAATTTACACCTAGCCAATTTGACATTGACAATACTTGAAAAGAGAGAGAAATACAACACTTGAGGACCGGATTTATAGGGAGCCAGTCCCCCTCCAAAAGGCTTTGTATTATAGGTTTCCCCCATCATAGGAGACATTTTACAATATAATACTTTGTGTTCCTTCAATAACTTGATGGTGCAATAACGATGGAAGCTTCAAGCTCCAAGCTTACACTTGAAAAACACAACATCAATTCCCTCACGGTCTCAGACCCAAGACCTCACACACCTTCGAAGATGGTGAGAGCTAGTGGGGTATGAAGGTAGATCTAGAGGAGAAGAAGTATTCTTATGAGAAAGAAGTATTTCTCCTCACATAATCACTCTTAATAGCTTAGCATAGCTTAGTAATTAGCATGGTAGAGGAGATGAGCATGCATTGGAGCTTGGCTCTTGGTTGGATTTGCATCACAAAGCTAAGAGTTGTTGGTGAAGGCCTCCCTTCTCACAAGCTTGGAGTAGATAATGAGCTTTCCATTAAAGCTTGAGAAGGAGATAGTCTTCTTTACTTCACACATGAGTTTTTGTGAGTGTGTGTGCCATAATGCCTTTGCAAAATCAACCCCCCCCCCCCCCCCGCCTCTCTCTCTCGGTCGACCCCTCTTGCTATTTCCTCTTGCTAGCCCCACATTGGCTCATGCCAAGCTTAGCCAATAGGAAATAAGAAGCAGAAACAAGAGCCTTCTAACAAGTGTCCTGCTTTCCCCTTTAGTGAGATCTTAGGTAATTAGAATAATTCATTTAAATTCCCATTTGACCCTTTTGTCTTCTGGCCAGTAGGAATTAAGCAAACAATAGGGCTGCTTAATTCTCATTGGACCCCTTGGCAGACTGTCCAATAGTCTTCTAGGGAACTTGATTTTTATTGGTTCTTTTATCAAGTGTTTTTAAATTAATTAGACTAAATTTACTCTACCCTAATTCTCATTGGTCCACCTCTTTGGCTATCCAATAGGATTTAAATGAGGGTTTGCAATTGGGGGCAACTAGCCTATGAACCTGACATGATTCCACTATGCCCTTTGTGTAAAGGGAGCTTGGGAGAGTGTGTGTGTGTGTTTCTCTCACTTCTTCTCTCTCTTTCCCTACCTTTAGGGCTCGCTCCCTCCTTGATAGGGATGTGGGAAGACTTTTGAGTCTTCCCACAAGCATCCAAATTTCCTAAAATTTTGCAATGAAATTTTTAACTGAAATTTTGAAACCTTAATTTTGGAAGTCTTAATGAGCTGAAACTTAGGGTCTTTATAACATCATTCATGCAAATTGCTCTTTGGCAGGGTGTCCCCCTTTGGATCCTTGTTTTTCCTCCTTTGGATCACTAGGAGACCGATCTGCCAGGCTTACCAATCTTCTAGCTTTTTCTCCCCTGGTACTTTCCCATATTAAATGATCAGTTTAACATGACAAAATACGCATTTAGAAGAATTAGATATTAGTTAATATGACATTAACCCTCTCTTGAAATCGTAGTCATCCTCGACTATGAGATAGAGACGATAAAGCCTAGTCATTAGTCCTTTTTTTAGTAGGTAGAGGATCCCTATTTTACCCTACGACACCGTTCCAGAATGGATGACTAATTCATTTGGTGCTTGAGAGCCTAAGCTACCACAAGCATGTGTGCGCATTAGTCCTATCAATCTTCCATAGTATAATGACAAACTCTACTTGGTGTTTGGGAGACGTCGTCTCCGCAAACTTGATCCTAAGCATGCACACTTCTTAACATTTGTGCACAATTTTTTTAAAAAAAGAGTCTTATAAGACAAAAACTTTGTTCATTTAAATGTTTTTATATTTGCTTACTCTAGGGAAGCATTGTAAGCATTGACAAGGTTTAGATTATCCTTTAACTGTATGCCTTGCATCCATCTAGCATCTTCAAAGGATAGTTCTTAAACTTAATAAGATACCGTCGGATAATCTTACCGCCTCTCAATACCATGTCTTCATGTCAGAGAATGGACTTGGGCTGTAGCACCTTTTCTTAGTCCTCGATCTTCTGTGGGTCTTCAATGGTTGCTTCATGGGGTGGCTCTCCTTTGTAAGGCTTCAATACGCTCACCTGGAAAGCATTGTGTATGAGCCAATGGTTGGGCAACTTGAGCTGGTAAGTCATCTCGTTGATTGGCCTAAGAATTTGAAAGAGGCCGTAGTACCTTTTTGCTAGCTTAGCATAGTACTCTTGGTGTCCCGTAGGATTCTTGCCCGTTGTGTGCCTTAACCGAGCCTTGGGAAGCTTAAACAAGACCCAATCATTTTCTTTAAAGGCTAGAGCTCTTTTGTGCTTATTAGTAGCAGCCTTTTGCCTTTTCTGTGAGATGGATATAGATCCTTAATCTTTTGAAAAGATCTTCCCATGTACCTTAAGTAGCAGGGGACTTTTTGATCTTCCCTCAATCACCTCAAAAGGTGCTTTTGTCATGGACGTATGTACAGTGTTATTGTAGGCATACTCCACCAACTGTAAGTACTTCTCCCATTGGGACCTTTGATCTACTTTTGTGACATAAGATTTTAGTAGATCAAGAATTGTTAGGTTATCTATCTCACTTCGGCCATCCGTTTGCGGGTGATAGGCCAAGGAGAAATTTATCCTTGTACCTAAATTCTCAAAGAGACCCATCCAAAAATTTCTGGTCATTCTAGGATCTCTATTCGACACTATGGACGTTGGCAAGCCATGGTACTTGAAGATCTGTGATATGAAGAGGGTTGCCATTTGATGGGCTACTCTTGGTTGTTTTGAGAGTGCATCGGCTACTTGATTATGCTTACCAGCAATGTGAGTAATATGAAAATGAAATTGCAAAAGGATATTTTCCCACCTCATTTGTTTGTCGGAGAGCTTGGTCTGCATCATGAAGTACTTAAGGCTTTGGTGATCTGTCTGCAGAATGAAAGGAGTCCCCAATAAATAGTGCTTCCACGAGTCTAGAGCATGTAGAACTGCTAAGTTCCTTCTCATATATTCCTAGAGCTTGCTCAACAGGGTCAAGCCTTTGACTTTCATAGGCTATGGTGTGCCATTCTTGGAGCAAAATAGCTCCAAGGCAATCACCACAAGCGTTGCATGGGACCTCAAATGGCTTTGACAGATCCGGTAGTGTAAGCACAGGTTGAGAGATAAGCTTTTCAAAAGCATTGTTCTCCTTGGTGGACCATATATACCTAATGTTTTTCTTTGTTAGGTCATGTAATGGTCCCGCGATTTATGAGAACTTTTCTATGAAGCGTCTATAGTGTACACATATACCTATAAAGCTTCTTAGTTCATGGAGATTCCTTGGATTAGGCCATCCTTTTATTACCTCTAGCTTTGATGGATCCATTTGGAAGAGATAATGTGACCTAAATACAGAATCTCTTGTAAAAAAAACCTCACTTTTCTTTCGATTGATATCAAGTTTATTCTCTCGTAAAACTTGGAATATTACCTGGAGGTGTTTCTTGTGTTCGTCTAGTGAATTAGAGTGGATGATTATATCATCAAAGAACACTCCAGTAAAGGTACGGTGAGGCTTGAATAGCTTCTCCATCAAGTGGTTAAATGTGGTTGGTGCATTGGTCGAGCCATAAGGCATAACAATGTACTTGTAAAGACCAAATGTAGTGTAAAATGCGGTCTTTACAATATCTTGATCAACTATCCTTATTTGATGGTAGCCACTTTTTATGTCAATCCTAATGAAGTAGGTCGACCCTTCTAGCTTATCAAAGGTCTTCTACACATGGAACAGTAAACCTCTTTTTGATAGTGATCCTATTTAGTGCTCTATAGTCGACACACATACGATATGTGTCTTTCTTTTGCACTAATAACACTGGTGAACAAAATGGAGATGAGCTAGGCCTAGCCATGCCCTTCTCAACTAACTCGTGCACTTGCCGCATAATCTCCTCTTATTGAGCTTGGGAAACTCTATAAGGAGGTTTATTAGGCGGTGAACTTCCTGGAAGAAGTTCAATTCCATGGTTATCATTGCCTCGTTTTGGAGGTAGTTCACAAGGGATGTCGTCAATAAAACATCTTGAAATCCCTTGAGGAAATTGGATAACTCTAATTTCTTTTGATTGTTTATATTTTCTTTTGCTAAAGCATTAGATTTATTTCGAAAATCTTTAACAAAAATCATGTACACAAAAATAGAGCTCTTTATTGACTTATTGAAAGCTTTCTTATGTACACGAGGTATGGTACTACCCAACTCCTTAGCATCTATGTACATATCTTTTTCCCTGAACCTAAAGTAGATTTCCCTTTCACGGAATTTAACATTGGCAGCCATGCAATCAAACCATGGTGCCCCTAGGATTACATCCTCGTGCTTGAGAGGAGAGATAAAGAAATCCTCCTTGTCCACATAGCTTTGGACATGGAGCCTCAATTTGCCAATTAAGAGAGTGAGTGAGGCTTTTTGCCCCTTGAAAGTACCATCGGCACGTAGGACATCTCCCATCTCATAGGCTTGGATGCCTAGCTTGGTGGCCAACTCTGTGGATATGAGATTGTGAGTAGAACGAGGGTCAAAGAGAATAAAAGAATCATGTTCTCTTACCTTTCCCCAAGCATGGCATAGAGGAGATCCTTTTGATGAGCATCCTCTTCTAGAATTTCGACCAAGGTAGCTCTAGGAGGCTCATTACGTGTATTCTTGTGGGGGCAAGCACGATAGGCATGCCCTTGCTCCTCGCACTTGAAACAACGGTTATCTTTTCAATAACACTCTAGCTCTTCAGAATAGGGTTTATTTTTGCCTTTAAACTCCCTTCTCCTTAGCTTTGTTGTTGTTGGCGTTGCCTTTGGGAGACTTTTGGACATTTGTCCTTCCCCTTAAGATTTGTTACGGTCCTTGTTTTCCGTGGGCTTAGGATTTCTCTTAGCCCCTTGTTGGAAATTGATTCGTGAAGCCACCATGGTATGGTGTATGACCGTAGATATGGTGTGTGGCCTTTGGGAGTTAACATACTCCGCTATATCCTCAGTTAAACCCGCACAAAATTGTTGTTTCTGTTCTCCACAATCCATCTTTTTGAAGACAGTGGCTTTGAGATGTAAGTCCCAAAACTTGTCTACATATTTGTAAATAGATTTTTAGGGAGAGAGCTTCAAGCTTCGCCATTCGGTGAGTACTTTGTCTTTGGCATCAGTAGCCTAGTGGACTTTTGCAAATGTATGGCTACATGACATAGATTAGAGGACTCCGTGAAGCCCTCATCTCCAAATGCCGCATCAAACTATTGGATAAAGGCCAAGACTTTGCCCGTAGCACCAAAAGTGCCATTGTAGGTAAGGAAAGAGATGTTCTTTCCTCCCTCTTTGAACTTTTTGAGCTTGGATGACCTCTTCCATGTGGCATAGGATTTCCTATGGCCTCTTCTTTTAGGTGGTTCAAGAGCTGCACCATCACTTTCTTTAGAAGTGGAAGAGTATGAGGAGGATGGAGAACAGGTTGACCTCTTTCTTGCCTTTTAGGGAATTTAACATTGGCAGCCATGCAATCAAACCATGGTGCCCCTGGGATTACATCCTCCTGCTTGAGAGGAGAGATAAAGAAATCCTCCTTGTCCACATAGCTTTGTACATTGAGCCTCAATTTCCCAATTAAGCGAGTGAGTGAGGCTTCTTGACCCTTGAAAGCACCATCGACACGTAGGACATCTCCCATCTCATAGGCTTGGATGCCTAGCTTGGTGGCCAACTCTCTGATATGAAATTATGAGTAGAACCAGGGTCAAAGAGAATAAAAGCATCATGCTTTTACCTTTCCCCAAGCATGGCATAGAGGAGATCCTTTATGATGGGCATCCTTTTCTAGAATTTTGACCAAGGTAGCTCTAGGAGGCTCATTACGTGTATTCTTGTGGGGGCAAGCACGATAGGTGCCCTTGCTCCTCGCACTTGAAACAACGGTTATCTTTCCAATAACGCTCTAGCCCTTCAGGATAAACTTTATTTTTGCCTTTATAAACTCCCTTCTCCTTAGATTTGTTGTTGTTGGCATTGCCTTTGGGAGACTTTTGGACATTTGTCCTTCCCCTTAAGATTTGTTACGGTCTTTGTTTTCCGTGGGCTTAGGATTTCTCTTAGCCCCTTATTGGAAATTGATTCGTGAATCCACCATGGTATGGTGTATGATCGTAGATATGGTGCGTGGCCTTTGGGAGCTAACATACTCCGCTATATTCTCAATTAAACCCCCACAAAATTGTTGTTTTTGTTCTCAAAAATCCATCTTTTTGAAGACACTGTCTTTGAGATGTAAGTCCTAAAACTTTTCTACATATTTGTGAATAGATTTGTAGGGAGAGAGCTTCAAGCTTCGCCATTCGGTGAGTACTTTATCTTTGGCATCGGTAGCCAAAAACTACTTCATGATGGAAGCTCTTAAAGCTTTCCAAATTCGTGGAGCTTCACCGTTGGCCCGTAGGCTAGACCACCATTGTTTGGCGGACTTTTGCAAATATATGGCTACATGACATAGCTTAGAGGACTCCGTGAAGCCCTCATCTCCAAATGTTGCATCAAATTGTTGGATAAAGGCCAAGAATTTGTCTATAGCACCAAAAGTGCCATCATAGGTAAGGAAAGAGACGTTCTTTCCTCACTCTTTGAACTTTTTGAGCTTGGATGACCTCTCCCATGCGGCATAGGATTTCCTATGGCCTCTTCTTTTAGGTGGTTCAAGAGCTGCACCATCACTTTCTTTAGAAGTGGAAGAGTATGAGGAGGATGGAGAACAGGTTGACCTCTTTCTTGCCTTTTTCTTCCTTGTTCCTCCTTGTCAGCACCATCACTTTCTTCAGAAGAGGAAGAGGGTGAAGAAGATGGAGAAGAGGGTGACCTCTTTCTCGCCTTTTTCTTCTCTTGTTTTTTCTCATCCCTCTTTGAATTATGGTGCAGAGAAGTATGTGATGGTCTTCTCTGTTTAGGGGGTGTTGCAGAGCGTTTTGCCTGCCGTCTTCGTGGAGCCATCTCCGTCGAGGTGGCAAGAGACTCACCTCTTTCTTGTTCTTTTAGTGGGGGCTATACCATTGAAACTTGAGTTCTCCTTTGGGAATGAGATGCGTCATTGAGTAGTCGATTTTTGAGCCCTTCGTACGGATCCTCTTCTTCTTCCCTTATAGGAGAGAGTCCTCTTTTGTAAGTCTCACTAGGAGGCTTCCTAGGTACTCTCTCTTCTTGGTGGGGAGTTTGGAGAATACCATGGGTGCGCAATTACGGTAGCATTTCACTTTGGAGGGATGGGTTACCCAGGGGCTTGTCACAAGCTTAGAAACAAGATAGTTTACAAGCATAAGGGCATCATTAGTTGCTCTTTGTTAGCAGCAAGCTACCTCGGATATCATTTTTCGGAGCTTTTATTGTAAAAACACATATTATTTTGATGAATCGAGAATGTTGTAAGTCCTACTTTCTAGATAAACATTGTAATTGATGAGTCGGGGCTATAAGCTTTCAGATTGTATCAACTTGTCTTTAGTTAGAGCTCTTAGATTATTAGTTTTGACCACAAAAACCTTGGCTAGGTATAAAAGCCAATTTCTGTAAGTTTTGGATAATAGAAACACAGCGTGAGCTAACGGCACTCACTTCTCTCCTTCTCACGCTTCCTACTCCCTTCTCGGTTGTGACATTGCAGTGCAGTTTGTTGAGTTGCAACCGCAGGTAAGAGCTCTACGCATTGACGTAAACAGTTCATGGTAATCCGTAGCTTTTGGCATCGCTGACCCGTGGTATAATTTTATCATAAGTATGAATTTAAGCTTCAAAATTATAAACTAAATATAGGCAGGATATTGGGGCATCATTGCTAAGCATTTAGAAGCATTCTAGATCGAAAACGACTAGGTCAAAAACTCACTTTTGTTAATAATCGGGATTTTTGCACTTGACCTAAAGTGAGATTTGAGACCATAAGCATGTGTTCTTGGGTCTTATAAACATGTCCTAGAAGTTTTGTAATGTTTCGATGTCGTTTGATGCTGTAACGAATGTGATTTGTTTACATATGAGCAATTATCTTTTGGTGATTTCAATCATTTGAGTGTAGCTTTTGTAGATGCAAGTTGTTTGTTGTTTTCCAAGAGATTGACAACCTCTTGTAGCCTCTATGCACTAGTCAAGTCAGCTTTATCCCATGGATTAACAATTATATCTGTGGTTCTCGCTATGTCTGCAATAAGATAGGAGTGAGGTTAGACACCCGTCCCATGTTTGGTGCCGTTGTCGGGGATCAAAGAGACCTAAACTAGGGAAAAACACGAGCATCTTGTGAAGTTATCCTTTAACTTCCTCTAGAATCACCTAGAGTCAAAAATTTCTTTTAAAAGCCGCATAGCTTAAGATTGTCGTCTTTTGCTGTGTAGAGGTAGCTTGGAAGTAAGTTGTACTTTCTAAGTACCTTTTAGGATTGTAAGATTGTAGAATTAGATTAGGAGTTTGATAATGATAGATGGACGATAATGATTGTCGTCTTTTGCTGTGTAGAGGTAGCTTGGAAGTAAGTTGTACTTTCTAAGTACCTTTTAGGATTGTAGGATTGTAGGATTGTAGAATTAGATTAGGAGTTTGATAATGATAGATGGACGATACAAGTGTTAAGATCAAGGCTCAGAAAACCATAAAAAACAAGAAAACGAGTGTTTGTGGACACTTTCCACAACCCCATTGCAGCAGAACCTAGGAGTAAAGTAAGTAGAATCCGAGGTGGGATTTCAGAACATTGCTTTATCCAAAAGAATCAATTGTGAGTTGTTTATGTGAAGTTGCAAAATTTTAGGTCTACGGCTAGAAATAGCACCAAAAGGCTGTCGAGGACCACTAAATCCGGCTCGGGATTATTCTTTAAAAGTTGTATGAGCCAGTGGGGAAGCTTAAAGACGTATTGAGGTAAAAATTTCAAGAGTTTGCAAAAACTCAGATTATTTACTTTTTCTTGACATTTTAGGCCAAATTAAGTTTTGACTTGGCTCAGAGGCTTAAAATAGTTCATAAAAAGACTGTCCAATGAAAAAGTTCAAAAAAGTGCTCATTTTCGGCCTAAAGTAAATTATCACGATTATTTACTTTCAGATCAAAACTTACCAAGGTTGATACGAGAGACTCTATGCATGTGTATAAACATTTTTGTAAAGGCCCATAGAATTTGGATCATCAAACTGACCAAAAACTTGGTAAAAACTGAACTTTATACTGACTTTCGAGAACTTGAGTGTAAATTGGAAACATTTGTTGAAACTGCAAGTTAAACTTGACTCATGTACATGCTCAGTTGATCAAAAAGATGTAAAAATTTACCAGAAGTAAATAATCGTGATTATTTACTTTTATCCCATTTTTCAGCTTTTTTGACCAATTAACCCAGCATAACACTAGTTTTAGCATGTTATATTAAGCCCACAAACCAAATTTGGTAAGATTTGGATCATTGGAGTGAAAATTGTGGCCAAATTTGCAATGTCAATCTGCAGACACAAAATTGTTGACCATTTGAACAGGAATTATCCAAACTTGATGAAACTTGGCTAGGGAGCTTAAGTTAAGCTAATGAAAAATACTGTGTCAAGATTGTGATAAAAACTTGGAAAAAAAAGCAAAAGTGCGATTATTTACATCTTCTACAAAACTAGACATTTTTGCACATTTGAGTATATCACAAGGTCAAGCATATCAAGTGGACCACACAAATCAATTTTGGTAAAATTTGGATCACAAAAGTGAGAAGTAAACCAGATTCTTGAAAACTGAGTCTGCGGCGGACAGGAAACAATTGATAACTTGAACAAATTTTGTTTAAACTTAGTGAAACTTATCTGTAGACCTTAACAAGTTGCATACTTGGCAAATCAAGCCAAAAAGTGCAAAAGACTAAGAAAAGTAAATAATCGTACTTATTTACTTGATTCGCAAAGACATACTTTTTGACTTTTGAACTTGTACAGTGTTAGACCAGCATAATACAAGGTCACTGGGTAAATTTTGGGTCAATCGGATCCAAATTAGTACATGTTCACTCAGTTTGCAGGTTGCAGATTAGTCCTTTGGATTTTTGCAAAAGTAGAACCTGAAAGTCTCAATTACTGACTCACCGAGCTCAATTTGAAGAGATACACCAGTCACAATAGCTAGCAAGGATTGTATAGTCTTTGTGAAAGAATAGCTAACTTAATTAAAACTGATACAGGAATCGGGTTGCAGACAAGGAATTGAAAGCTTGACAAAAGTTGCAAACAGGTCAAGTGAAAGAGGTTGACAACAAGGAAATCCGACGGTAAGTACTCTATCCAGGGCTTCAAAAGTCTATATGAACGTTAGATCTGGTTGTATACTAGCAAACCAAGGCATATTTGGAGAGACCGCTAGTAGAGTATCCACCGAAGAGAGTGTGAATCAAGGCGAGCATTGGACACTATCTTTGAAGAAGTCCCAGACACTTTTTCAGATCAACATCTGAAATGTCTTCCTATTCGACTCATTCAAAAACTAGAACGACAATGCAATATAAGCACATACTCTCCTTTCATAAGACTAATTCCATGGAGCTCAGGTTTACCTCGATCTTAAGGAAGAGTATGACATTTTCATTGATGACCATGACATAGAGTTTAAAGAGGAAATCACGGCAAACAAACAAGGAAAAATGTACATGGATAAAAACGGGACTCAGTATTTACAAGTTGAAAACCCTGACGTGATAGACAAATGGGAGTTAGAAGTAAATACCATAATTCCAAATATGGCAGCAAAAGAAGGATCATCGACTTTAGAATTCGAGGGATAAGATCAAGTTGATTTGAAGCCTTTGAAATGGCTTAGCACAGATAATACTAGGATCGGAGTCTATTGTTGGGAGGATAAAAACGTCAAAGATCTTCTATGGATTTCTCACGCCAAATCAGGATAACTAACACCCATGAAGATAATCTATATCTTCAAAATCATAGACAAGGGTTTAGCAGATCTACCAACCTACCTGTCTAGGGATTTTTATAACAAGAATTTTGTTATGATGATTCTTGAGGAGGTGGAGCAAACCAAATAACAAGGGTACTCCATAAGGGATTGGATATTGGGCCAAGGACAAGAAACTATTCGAAGAGATAAACTCCGCAAGAGATCTTTTGAGAGTAATGTTAAAAACCCAGAAACAACGAAGAAAATTGGGTGACACTAAAGCCAGTCCAGGGTTACATGAGTCACTATTTCCAACAGACTGGTTTGAAGGACTCGGCACATGACCAACTGCCAGGAGACCGGGAGTTGAACCAAATAAATGTGTCAAACCTGCTGATTTTCAAAAATGGGTCAAAAAATATTGTGGATCTGAAGATCCATATGACCACTTAGCAAGCTTTAAGCAAGTGCTAAGAGCAGAATGCATATTTGATTTCCATACTCAATTCAAGGGTTTGGAATGACATTAGATGGGAAAGCACTGACATGGTTCCAAAACATTCCACCAAGGTCAATCATGGAATTAAATACATTAGCTCAAGGATTTGTAGCTGCGTGTTCCAAAACAAGGATCAAACATAATATAGTAGATTAAATCTATAGCTTCAAACAGAAACAAGGTGAGTTTGTTAGGGATTGTGTGAAGCAATTTGCAAAATGCCGAGAGCTAGAGAACCTACAGAAGAAAGACTAGTATCATTGTTTCTGGAGGGACTACTAAACAAAGAACTTCATGCTATATTGTATAGCAAGAAGCACATCACCCTAGAGTGTGTGTCACATGATATTGACTTAGGATACAATTGTGATATTTTCAATGAAGAAGAAGTCCCTAAGGATAATCTAAGTGAGAGAACAGCATCCACCAAACCAGCACAAGTGGAAATGGCTACTGTAGCACCGCTTACATCCATAGAATACATGCTCAAAAGTATGAATGAAATGATGAATAACATGCAAAAAGAACCTATGAGGGGACCAGAGCGAGGGATACCTCAACAGGGACAACCAATTCGGCTGCAGAAATGGTGTACAATCGAGGGTAAATGGACCAACCATGAGACCAATGAGTACTATTACCACCAAAGTATGATGGGAATGTTCAATATGTGCCCATGAGTCCACAAGAACAACCCATGTATAGATATCAGCCTAATATGTCCCCACTATGAGGTCCCATCCCCCTCTCACCTAGACGAAACTGGAGGACACCTGATGGTTGCTAGATCCTATGCGGAAGCAAACAAAAAATTGGCTAAGAAGAAAGAGAAGACCAGTGGATGGTCTCTTATCACTAAGTGAATTGAGTCCAAGCCACTAGTGAAAAAAGGAGTCTAGCTCCGTCCCGCAAGACAAGCGTAATTTCGCACTATCGGTCCTATTCTCATCTTCCAAGAGGAGAAGTAACCTCAATGCCTTTTTCCTCATAATTTTCAAAGGCACGTACACCGAGTTCCTTCCGTTCTGGCGTAATAAGATATCTAATGACGTTCTCTATTGCGCACGACAGAGAGTTCCCGACTAATCAGGACCACCTGTCTCATAGGCTTTGGCAACCTGAGCCAAGCCCCCACTTTCCACCCCGCACTCACACAGAGTCTTGTATAGCCTAATTACTAACACATTGTTGTTCAACACTTAGGGCTCTTTTTATATTTCCTCGACACAAGTTCGTTAAGACACTACAAGAGGCTCTTCACATTAGCGACGCTCACACAGCGACGCTCAAAAAAAAAAATCCCGGCGTCGCTATGAGCGTCGCTATGAGCGTCGCAAATTTACAAAGAAATTTGCGACGCTCATAGCGACGCTCACTGGGGAAAAAAAATAACCGAGCGCGCCCAAAAACTCAGATCTCAGATCTGAGTTTTTCGGCGCCCTCAAGCAAAGAGCAGGTAACGCTCTCCCTCACTCTCTCTCTCTCTCTCTCTCTCTCTTTTTCTTTTACACACACACACACACACACACACACACGAGGAGAGGAAGGAGAGCCAGGTATGCTCCTTCTCTCTCCTCATTCTCATGTTCCCTTCCCCTCTTTCTCTCTCCATCGCGCTCTCTCTCACACACACACACATACACACACACATATAGTGTTTTTGAGAGAGAGAGAGAGAGAGAGAGAGAGAGAGAGAGAGAGTGCAAAAACGCACACATACATAAACAAAGAATGCACACACACATTGAGAGAGAAAAAGAGAGAGAGAGCATGCATAAACAAAAAACGCACGCATTGAGAGAGGAAAAGAGAGAGAGAACATGCATAAACAAAAAACGCACACATTGAGAGAGGAAAAGAGAAAGAAAACATGCATACGATCCAAAAAAACGCACACACATTGAGAGAGAAAGAAAGAGAAACTAAGGGAGCGTCGTAGGAAACTAATTAAAATTAAAAGACCTAAAGATCTAGCCGACGAGGAGTTGAACTGAAGACCTATTATTCAAGAGAGAAATGGCATAATCAATCTATCATACTTGGCATGAGTGATAGAAAGGTTATACCATTTATCTCTTTTTATTGGCACACACATCCACACACGCGCACACACACAGGAAGAAGAGAGTTATAACGTCGTAGGAAACTATTTTAAAAGACGTTAAAGATTAGGTTATATGTAGACTTACATTAAATTAGATTTAGGTTTATTTTTAACTAGATTTACATTTATTTAAGCTAGATTTAGATTTATGTTATATTAGATTAGATGCGGGTCTCCATAGACTGCGATGCCTGCATGAAGCGGGTGAAGAAAGCCCTCAATGGAATATAGGGTATTGCTGCCTTCACTCATAGTGGGCTCCGTCGATCCAAAAGTACTGGTGAAATGTCTTCAGAAGATAGGGAAGAAGGTGGATCTTCAGGGCGGCAAGAGTCACTACATCCCCGACACAATGACCATCTAGACAACCTCTAGTCATTAGACTTACGTTAAATTAGATTTAGCTTTATTTTTAGTTAGATTTACGTTTATTTAGATTTACGCTTATTTACGTTAGATCGAGTCCACGCAAGAATTACTTACGGTTTAGGGTTTAGAGTTAGACGAACAGTGAAAAGATCTACTGTGAAAAGATGTTAAGATGAAGTGAAGTGCTACAGCTAGAGAAGAGGCAAAGGGATTTTGTCCACTACATGCAGTATCATGTAGACGTGGGTGTCTAGATTTCTTGTACCCACAAATATAGGTATTGACCAATAAAGACGAGATTATAACCCGGTGGTTCTGATCTCCGTGCACCTCTAGACCGAGGTGTGCGGGGATTGGACATGACTAGAGAATGTGAGGTAAAGAGAGAGAGAGAGAGAGAGAGAGAGAGAGAGAGAGAGAGAGAGAGAGAGATAAGATGAAGAATGCCAATAGAATATTAAATTTGTTGTCTAGGTTATAAGTTTTTTATTCTCATTATGAGTAGCGACGAGGATGTGGGACCGTCCAACCGAAACACCTATCTCTCAACGAGGGTCTTATGTCCTTGTAATCAATGCAAGCATGCTGTGCGACGGACAAGACGTGTTTCTTTGCAGCACGTTCGTGAATTTGGCGAGTTCGATCCATCTATTATAGATCGAGTTGTTGCCAATTATAACTCGTCGGACTCTGACGCTGGCCAACAAGCAGCAATCTTGCAACCCAATAGACGTATTCGCAGGCGCTTTGGTCAAGCAGCATATGTGAGGCCACAAGATGTAGCCTCTGACAGCTCGGGGGATGATCATGCAGAGCACATTCCCAACGAGGCAATGTTTGAGCCCGAGATTGATGAAATGATCGAGACGATCATGGATTCAGAAAGGCTTATCTATGATGATATGAAAAGTGAAGCCGATACATCATTGTATAATGGAGCACGTATGTCTAGATTGAAAGCACTCCTGGTTCTTCTCAACATGCAGGCAAAGTTTGGATGGAGTGACACTAGCGTCACAGCGCTTTTCAGGTGATCTATTACAATTAGTTTACTTTAATAGAACTCATGGTGTATAATGATCTGATAGATTTTTACACGACTGTATCATATTTTTATGTTGTGTAGATTGCTGAAAGAGCACATTCTACCAGCTGACAATGTGATGCCAGATTCCCGAGATGAAGCAAGAAAGATTTTGCGAAACTTGGGGATGGATTACAATTCTATCCACGCTTGTCCTAATGACTGCATTCTTTTCAGAGGGGAATACACAGACATGGAGAAGTGTCCGAAATGTGATTCCGAAAGATATCGAGTAGATCTCCACGGGACAAAAATTCCACAAAAGGTTTTGCGACATTTTCCTTTGCTTCCTCGCATCAAGCATTTCTTCGAATGTAAGTCCATGGCCGCCCTAGCATCATGGCATGAGGAGAATAAATCTTCGGATGGTGTGCTACGAATTCCTGCAGATTGCGCAGCCTGGAAACATATAGATGGAACATGGTCGGATTTTGCCAGGGAAGCTCGAAATTTGCGCTTAGGCCTGGCTATGGATGGCGTAAATCCATTTGGTCAAAGATCAACATCTTACAGTGTATGGCCCGTTGTCATCGTCAACTACAACATTCCCCCGTGGTTGACTACGAAGAAGGGGCACCTATGGCTAAGCTTGATTGTGCCAGGGCGATATAAAGTGGGGAATATGGATGTGTATCTTCGTCCACTATTGGAAGAGCTACAACAATTGTGGATTGGCATAGAGGTGGTGGATATGAGCCAACACACAGGACGACGGAATGCTTTGATCAGAGGTATTCTAATGTGGACCATGCATGACTATCCCGGGCTAACAGAATGCTCAGGTGATCTATTGACACTCCTCTCTCAGACACTGTAAATCTTGTTTTTCCCCATAGTTGATCTATTATCATGTGTATACATGCAGGGCTTCAAACAAGCGGATACAGAGCATGTGTCACATGTGGACCTAGACTGAATGCACGTAGGGCACCCTCACTGAAGAAGCAAATCTACGAAGGTCATCAAGCGTATCTTCCGGAGAATCATGTGTTACGCGACGGCTTTTTGGGAAGAGAGCCACCAAGGATGTCTGCACAAGCATGGTTAGAGCAGAAGGAGATGTGTGATGACGGATTGCCTCCAGGGATGAAGAGACTATCTCTATGGTACGAGTTACCATACTGGCCTCGACTCGTGATCAATCACTTGCTCGATCCAATGCACATATTCAAGAATGTGGGTAATCTACTATGGGACCATTTGACCGGCAAGAAAGATACTTTGGGAGCCAGAGTTGACCTTAGAAATGTGGATCGTATGGAGCAATATTGGCCGCAAACAGCGTCTGATGGATCGATAAAACTTCCTAAAGCACCATGGATTTTCACAGGAGCCCAAGAACGCAAAGTAAAAGAGGCCATTCGATCTTTGCGGACCCCCACTGGCGTAATGCACTCGCTCCGAACGTGTTTTACTAAAGAAGGAAAGCTTACCGGTTTGAAGTCACACGATTGGCATAAAATGTGTCAGGTACGTTCATAGTGGACTTTAATATCATTGCATAAAATGTGGACTTTAATATCATTGCTGCACATACTTTACAGTTTATTTTACCGGTTGCCATTGAGGGATGTTTGTCTCTCGACATCCGTAACACAATCTACAAACTTGCAAAGCTGGTGCAATGGATCTCACAAAAGGAGATCGACGTAGACTCCATACCATTCGCCAAACTAAATGCTGCGGAGCTTGTGTGCATGTTTGAGAAACATTTTCCTACTACAATGCTAACCATTCAGGTGCATCTTCTTATTCACATAGTTGATGAGGTGGAAATAGCTGGCACAGTTCATTCCAGATGGATGTTCTTCTTAGAGCGTTTCATGAAAACGCTTAAGGGATATGTGCGTCAAAAGGCACGTCCGGAGGGTAGCATGGCAGAAGGTTGGTTGGTATCAGAGTCCCTAGTGTACATTGGAGAGTGGTTAGACGGATTTGATAAATCCCGGGATACGCTATGGCGAACCATAGATGATGAGCGCATATCTGGGATTGTCATGTGCAATCTCGGTGTTGAGAAGAAGATGACGGAAGATCTAGAGGCTAAAATCAACCGATTTTGCATGCTTCACAATCCAGTGATGCAAAAGTGGATTTCACAATATGAGGATGCAAAGCAAGAGCGACAAAGGGCACGAATCGAGTGGAGACGGGGAAGACGACCACCGATGCACTATCCAGCGGTTCTGGAGAGCCTACCAACCTTCATGAGCTTAAGATGGTTGCACAACCAATTGAAAAGCGCACAACAATGCGGTGACGAAGTGACTGAAGAAGAGTGGGAGTACTCTCGGGGTTGCGCGACCAAGGTAAGTTTGCAATGTACGACTAGCAAGTGACTTTATTTATAAACGTTTGAACGGCCACTCATAATCTTTGTTCGTTGTAGTATAAGTCATACACAGCAGCATGGTGTAAAGGTCGACATTTTAGGGTGGAACGAATCGACAAAAAGCGTTTTACTCAAGATTGTGGAATCATGGCAAAATTTGAACAGTCTAGTCGACGACGTTCCTCTGATGCAGATCCCGTGGTGGCGGAACTCACTTACTTCGGCACGCTGCAAGAGATTTTGAGGATCGATTACAGAGGATTTTTTGTCGACTTGTTCGACGTGCAATGGTTCAAGATAATCATGGAGGGTCGAAACGCTACTGTGCGTAGAGGAGAGTCTGGTTTTCTTGAGGTGGATTCTACTAAGAAATGGACTGACCTAAGAGACACTTTCGTACTACCCGAGCATTGTGAACAAGTAAGTATATAAATAGTTAACATCCCCCTTTTACAAGTTATGTGCTTGAAAGCTCTCATGTAAGTTATGTGGCTCTGGCAGGTAGTATTTCATCCTACAAAGTCTACATCAAACTGGTGGTACGTCATAGAGGTAGCCCCTCGTAGTGCAAGGACGTATGAAGGCTACCATGTGCCAATCACAACGACATCAATGGAGGAGATCAGAGAAGATGCTCAATCAGAAGCCGCTGCGGTGGTGCCAGACGAGCATCAAGATGCTACTGCTCTATATGGGGTGCATGCAGAGGAGCTACAAAATGAAACAGAGGATATGTGTTTAAACGGAGAGCTCTATATAGATATAGGAAGTTATGCTGAGTTATGCGAGGATGAGAGAGAGATCTCTTAAAGCCACAAATATTGTATTTGAACAATTTTGCTCCGTGCTGTAAAAGCTCTAGCTCTTTTGATTGAAAATTCTGAGTTTTCGACTTGCCTCTTCTACCACTCGATTCATTGCGTCATTGTATTTATATGCGTCATTACGTCATTGTATTTAATGGTATTTGCGTCATTGTCTACTCTATTCATTCAATATTAAGTTTAAATATTCGTGTGTTTAATGCAGGTATGGATGATGAGGAGTTTCTTTCTTCTTTGTCACCGCAGCAGAGACAGTGGTACGTGGAGCGTCATCGCTCTGGCGCATCATCGCGCGTTCCTACACCATCCGCATCTCCCTCTCTTTCGGAGCATTCGGCGCGCTCCGAAGCTTCGGCGTCGACGAGACGAGCGTCACACTCTTCTAGACACCGGCGCTCTAGTGGTGGCGGTGGCGGTTGTTGTGGGGATTCCGCCACCGATGCCTCCACACCGCCTCGTGTTCGACGAGGCTCTTTACCCTCCCCTTCTTTGCCCGCCCCCACACCAGCCACAGCATCACCGTCTACGCCAGGTTTTGCACGGCTGACTGTTCCTAGAAGCTACACACCTCTACCTACTCCGCCAGGAGCCACCCCACTCGACACTCCTCGCTTCGGGGCCCAGACGCCGGTGGAGACACCTGACGTCCGTACCCCCATCGACACGCCGCTAGAGACCCCTGCCGGGACACCCAGGTTCACGCGTCACCGGCCAGAGGGCTTGCCTTACTCCGTCGACATCAGCGGCGGCATCATCATGGATGATGACGGCAAGAAGGTGATCTCGCGCATGCGTGGTCTTTGCTCTCAGCTGTTTAGACACTATATACTAAACAAATGGAGTGAAGTACCAAGTGATTTAAAAAACAGAGTCATCAGCATACTTCATGATGAGTTTCCCGTTCCAACACGGGATCAGCGCTTCAATGAAGACCTGATGAAGATTCGAATGCGCGAATACTGCAAACACAAGCGTTCCGAAGTGCAAAAAGCAATCAAGAATGGGTGGAATAGGCCAGATTGGCTGGCCAAAGAAGATTGGAAGAATGCGAAGAAAGCAGCGCACGAGAATCCCGACAAGTGGAAGCAACAAAAAGATGCAGCCAGAGCGCGAGTAGAGGCAGGGAGCTCGCACCACTTGGGGAGCGGTGGATGGGCATCATTTGAGGCCGATTTTGTAAGTCTTTTCACATTGCTCTTTATGCATGTTCGATAGTTTAGGGTTTATGAGTTTTTTAGTTCTAACATAATGAAATCTTTGTATGTTTTGACAGTGGTCGATGACAGGACGTGATCCCACACCGTACGAGCGCGAGTACGCAGGCAGGAAGGGCTTAAACGCCCTGATGGACATTCTCAGTTCTCGCAGCGGCATGGTTAGTATTACGGTTTACTCTTTTTTATTTTTTGTATTGTTTTATAAATGTCGTTATATGTTTATACTTACTGAAAACTGTCTTATTGTCTTTTTTTGCAGAATCCGACAGATACGCCGCTTGGACGCGATGAGACGTCTGATTAGACGACGTCAGTTTAGCCGTAGCTAGATAGCATTAGTTTAGGGTTTCTCATAGCTTATGTATCATGAGACGGATTTTATACGTCTTTTTGAACCATGTATATTATTACATTTGTCACCGCAATTCCTTTTGCCAATCAATTCTTTATGCCTATGATGTTGTACAATTGTCATTATTACATTTGCCAATCAATTCAGTTTGTCTATGATGTGTACAATTGTCAATTTTGCAAACAATGCGTCTTGTGGGTGACTATTTTGGGTCTATTATTTACCTTTGCACTTTTTTTAAAAAGTGAATCAAGTACAATATGGTTGATGGGTTGAATGCCCTGCCACCAAAAAAATATTCTCTCAGGCGTCGCTATAAGCGTCGCTATTTATGGCTCTGTAGCGTCGCTATATGCGTCGCTATACTCTTCTGTGAGAGCGTCGCTATAAGCGTCGCTATAAGCGTCGCTATAAGCGTCGCTATAAGCGTCGCTATATAGCGACGCCTATAGCGACGCCTATAGCGACGCATATAGCGACGCTCTCGTAGCGACGCTTTTAGCGACGCTTATAGCGACGCCGGGGGTTATAAAAACCCAGTGTATTTCCGTCGCTAAGAGCGTCACAAGAGCACATAACCTCTTGTAGTGAGACAGCCCTTCAAACATTGTCAAATCGGCACCAAAACATATCTTTCCTAGGAAAAATACTCAACAAACAATATTTCATTAAAAATTCCAATGTCTTGGAGTCGTGAGGACCTCCAGCGAGTGTTAACTCCACCCATTGTCAACTGGCCGCCCATAAAACCAGTCCATGATTCCACCCAATTCATGGAGTAACTCTCCGGGTAAAAATCATGTATCCACCGCATAGAAAGCAAGCCATGGACATATCCACTGCAAAGAAAGCCAGTCATGGATTCAGATCCTACGATAGCTTCACGAGCTACCGCACTGTGATCAGTAGGGGGTTCAGACTAAATCAACATTGGAATAATGAATGAAACTTGCTTGAGTTAGTTTTTCCTACCAACCATTCTTTCCTACCTCGAAGCAGTCTTTCCATAAATCATTTCTTTCCTATTTACTTCAACTTAAATTTAAATAAAATCTTTAAAAGATACCAATGCCGTTGTCTCAGTTGGATTTCCAACATAGTTTGGGAAATTTAAACATTCGTAAGTTATCGTAATGCAATGTTTATGTAAATACGAAAATTAAATTCATCCAACCTCATGAGCTTCCTCCTTGATGCCTCGTGAGATGGCCGGATTTTCTTCTCTCATTGGTGCTTTACCGTTGTTCACCATGTTGCTAGTTCCCGCCTCGCGGTCGTTAGCACCACCAAACCGGGTTCTCTTGAGGGCCATATCTCACTACTAAGATTGTTCTTTCAGAGAAACAAGAGACTATGCATAATTCCCACAACAACCAATGAGAAAACTGGACAAGGAATAACCTTATTCTTACACATAATGCTAGATTAAATGCCAAGCCTTCATACTACAAATATGCAAGCTAACTCAAAAATGCCACAAGATGATTATGTCTTAATAATTCATACCTCATCCTAAGATTATCATAACAAAAGCTTCCTTCGTATGCAACATGAGATCAAGATTACTATACTAATTAAATGAATCATTATAGCGTACAATGGTAGACTATAACCATGAAAATATCCAATATAATAGATGATTCATACACAATTTGCTAAAGCAACACAATACCCTACTTGTTCATCTTTTTTTTTGTATGCAAGAAGTCTCATAATTATGTCCTAATTTCATGGGTAAATCAAAGGTTTAATTCGATGATTAATCCTCAATTTGGGTGCTTAGAGAATCATTAGTGAAGAGCTTTACACATAACTATGCTCATCATGCATAACTGGCAATGATGATTATATGCATAGACTCATGCTTAATTAAAGGAAAATTAACTATCTTTAAGAAGCAAGGTGCTCCTTAACCCAACAACGGAATACAATCAATGAATGGAAACCATTGACAATACCCCACATATAATAGAGAATAGAATTATTTAGTGTTTTAGCCAGCTACTAGCATAATTAAGCTCGACATAGGAATCCTCTAGAGAAAAGAGACTATGGAGCAATAGGATTAACATAAATATAATTAAATTACCCTCAATTAAGGCCTCCTTTGTGTGTTATGTGATGTAGAAAGGCTTCACAAAAGAATGATCTGGCAGCGGCACTTCCTTGCAGTGACTTGGGAATTGTGTGTAAAGCTGGGTGGGAATGCTCCTTATATAGACTTCTGGGGTTGCTTGATGGCCAAGGCATGCCCATACCTCCCTAGCTCGCCCCCTCTTGCCAAAAGAAGAAGTAGAGTTGTCAAAAGCCTCTCACTAACCACTAGAGGTGTCCCCTTTTACCTAAATTAAGTGATACACCTCTCTAGTCCATACTTAGCCTCCATGCCACATTCCCATACTTGACCGAATACTTGGCACAAGGCTACCTATACACATGACCCATGGCCATACATGATGGGGTTACATGCCCATGCATACCCATACATCCATATGCACATCCATGCCATACATATACCTTAGAAAATGCTAACCTTAGGTTAACTTGATCTATACTAACCCGAATTTAATTCTAAAACTTGCTAACTCAAGATAGACCTACAGGTACCGAATACGACTACCTGCCATAAATAGCATCTTTCGACATCTGAACCCTATTTTTAAGGAAATCTGGGTCGGTGCATAGCTTGACGAGCCGATCGACCCTAGACCATACAGGGTGTCAAAAACTTTCTATTTTTGAGAATTTTTCACAAAAACTGAATTTGATCAGAATTATAAGTTCTACAAGGATCACAACTCAAAAACACATCTGATCACTGAAACTTGCTAAAAATAGCATCTTTTGCCAAACTGATATTTATACTTAAAATTTTACATAGGTATCCCTCTTCTAGGGCAGGTGGAGACCTTACATTCTACCCAATGTGAAAGAATTGAGATGCCCTCATTTCAAGGGTAAGTTTGGGTAATCCTTCTGAAGTGTTAGTTGATCTTCCCATGTTGCGTCTTCTTTTGGACAATCCTTCCACTTGACTAGATGTTCGATAATGTTCCTATTCCTTAGTTTTCTTTCCCACGTCTCAATGATGTAATCAGGTTGTAGCTCGAGAACGCCTTGAGTAGGAATAACAACTTGTTCTGCATCGATAAGATGATCGGGATTGGGAATATAAGGTTTAGGCAAACTCATGTGAAAAACGTCATGAACTTTAAGGTTTGAGGTAAGCTTGGTCACTTACAACCTTTACAATCTCATAAGGTCCACAATATCTTGGGCTAAGCTTCTTGAATTTTCCCAAGGATAGATTGCTCCTCTTGGGTCTAACCCTGAGAAATACTTTATTCCCTAACTTAAAAGTTCTTTCAAGATCTTTTCTTGTCTGCATAATGCTTTTGTCTATCCTGAGTTGCTTGAATATCCTTGCGAATTGCTCTAGTCTGTGCTTCCATGTATTCTAACATTTTCTTTGAGGATTCCACTTTAATAGTTGGATCAAAAAATTTCAGTGGAGCTATACACTCTTGTCCATAGAGTGCCTTGAATGGTGACATTCCTATGCTTCTATGATCAAAAGAATTATAAGCATTTTCTACTAAAGGAAGATATTGAATCCATCTCCTTGGCTCTTGTGAATAGTAAGCTCTAAGAATATCCTCGATTACTTGGTTCACCCTTTCAGTCTGCCCGTCGGTCTGAGGATGATATGCTGTACTAAAGCATAGCTGAGTTCCAATTACTTGGAAAAGAGAAGTCCAAAACTTTGAAGTAAACTTCGCATCTCTATCACTGACGATTCTTCTCGGTAAACCGTGAAGTCTAAAGATTTCCTTGATGAAAACCCTACTAATGTCAGAAGCACTGTAGGTCGTCTTGACAGGTATCAAGTGAGCCACCTTAGTGAGCATATCAACAACCACAAATAGAGAATCGTAGCCTCTGAGAGAAGGTAATCTGGTGACAAAGTCCATACTGATACACTCCCGTTTCATTTGAGGTATATCAAGAGGTTTGAGTTCCCCGGGAAGCTTGATTCGTTCAGCTTTAATTTGCTGACAAGATAAACACTGCTTTACGTAAAGAAGAACATCACCTTTCATTGCAGGCCAAAAATAACTTCTTCTGAGTGCATTCAAGGTTTTTGCATACCCTGGGTGTCCAGAAGTCGGGCTATCATGAGCCTCAAATAAAATTTCTTTCTTTAGTGCTGGATCCTTAGGTATATAAAGTCTTTGACCAAGATAAAGAAATTCCCCTTGAAGAGAATAGTCTTTAGTCGGTCTAGAAGTTGCTTTCGGTCCTTCGCCTTGTTGAATCTGGGTTAACAGTCGTTGATATTCTGGTTCATTGAAGAAGCTTCTCTAATCCTTTCTAGAATAGGATTATTGGGTATAGAGATAGCATTGAGGAAAGACTTACGATTGAGTCCATCCACAACTACATTTTCCTTCCCACGTCGGTACTTGATATCAAAATCGTACTCTTGAAGAAGTTCAATCCCACCTTGTTAAGCTTCACAGCGTAAATATGTTGTCCCTTATTAAGTACCTTTAGAAGTCTATTGGCTTTAACTAAATGAGCCTTGGGTATCCCATTTTTCCCTTGAACTAGAACTTCATTCCCAAGGTTATCTATGAACATAAAGTTTCCGTGAGCACAATGAATGTGGGCTTGGTTCTTTTTCAACCAGTCCATTCCTAAAATTCCACCATAAATTCCTAATGGTAAAGTACGGAACTATGCAGAAGTAGTATAATCCCCTAATTCAAAATCTACCAAGCCTGCGGAATGTTGAGATAATACTTCCTTCCCATTAGCTAGTTCTACTACTAGTCTATTTATAGGACACTGGTTTAGCTTTAACTTTCTCATGCATCTAGGAGATAGAAATGAATGCGTACTCCCACAGTCTATGAGAAATTCAAATTTATCACCTTGGTGCATTCCAGGAGCTTGAATTATGGCAAACTGCTGACGAGCACCAGGATTATCTATGGCAACATGCAGCACTGCCCTTTCATCTGAATTTCATCACCTACAGTCGGTTGTCCAATTGCAACATTAGCCCTAGCAACTGCACCACGTCCTCTTCCTCTGCCTCCTCTTCCTCATCCTCCAAGATTGTTCGGTTGACCTCTTCCATTGGCATTGAGAGGTACTGCATTTGCACCGGATGCATGAGTCTTCTTGGGACATCTATTCCTGTAGTGGCCGTACTCTTGGCAGTCATAACACCTCACATTGGGAAATTCGATAGCGGTTGAAGTAGCTACCATAGGACGATCATGATAAGCAAGGTTTGCCGGTCTGTTATCTCAGTTATTTTGTATGGCCCTCTTCTCTAAGTAATTTCTTCTGCCCTGAGCAACTTTCATGATTTTCGCAGCTAATGGCTTGGCTCTTAACAAAGCATCTTGCAATGTTGTTGGTCTAAGAGCTTCCAATCTACTGTTCAATGGTTCAATGAGGCCTTGGCAGAACCTGGCCACTTGTTGTTCCAAGGTCATCTTGGGTGCATATCTCTTCAAAGTCACGAACTTGGAGTAGTATCCCTCTGTAGTCAAGGATAGTTGCTTGAGTGAGAAAAACTCGTTCATTTTGATGGCCCTATGAGCTGGCGGTAAGTAGCGTTCAGTCACTGCAGTCTTAATCTCGCAAGCCATGGATATATCCACCGCATAGAAAGAAAGTCGTGGATTTAGCTCCTGCAATAACTTCACGAGCTACCGCACTGTGATCAGTAGGGGGTTCAGACTAAATCAACATTGGAATAATGAATGAAACTTGCTTGAGATAGTGTTTCCTACCAACCATTCTTTCCTACTTCCAAGCAGTCTTTTCATAAAGCATTTCTTTCCTATTTACTTCCACTTAAATTTAAATAAAATCTTTAAAAGATACCAATGCCGTTGTCTCAGTTGGATCTCCAACATAGTTTGGGGAAGTTAAACATTCCTAAGTTATCGTAATGCAATGTTTATGTATATACGAAAATTAAATTCATCCAACCTCATGAGCTTTCTCCTCGATGCCTCGTGAGATGGCCGGATTTTCTTCTCTGACCGGTGTTTTACCGTTGTTCACTATGTTGCTAGTTCCCGCCTCGTGGCCGTTAGCACCACCAAACCGGGTTCTCTTGAGGGCCATATCTCACTACTAAGATTAGTTCTTTCGAAGAAAGAACTAATCTTTCGGATATAGTCTCTTGAGGGCCATATCTCACTACTAAGATTAGTTCTTTCGGAGAAACAAGAGACTATGCGTAATTCCCACAACAACCAATGAGAAAATTGGACAAGGACTAACCTTATTCTTACACATAATGCTAGATTAAATGCCAAGCCTTCATACTGCAAGTATGCAAGCTAACTCAAGAATGCCACGAGATGATTATGTCTTAACAACTCATACCTCATCCTAAGATTATCATAACCAAAGCTTCCTTCGTATGCAGCATGAGATCAAGATTACTGTACTAATCATGAATCATTATAACATACAATGGTAGACTATAACCATGAAAATACCCAATATAATAGATGATTCATACACAATTTGCTAACGCAACACAATACCCTACTTGTACATCTTTTTTTTTTGTATGCAAGAAGTCTCATAAATTTCATGGGAAAATCAAGGGTTTAATTCCTTGATTAATCCTCGATTCGGGTGCACAAAAAGTCTCATCATATCTTAGAGAATCATAGGTGAAGAGATTTACACATAACTATGCACAACATGCATAACTGGCAATGATGATTATATGCATAAACTCATGCTTAATTAAAGTAAAATTAACTATCTTTAAGAAGCAAGGTTCTCCTTAACCCAAAACTAGAATACAATCAATGAATGGAAACCATTGACAATACCCCACATATAATAGAGAATAGAATTATTTAGTGTTTTAGCCAGCTAGCATAATTAAGCTCGACATAGGAATCCTCTAGAGAAAAGAGACTATGGAGCAATAGGATTAACATAAATATAATTAAATTACCCTCAATTAAGTCCTCCTTTGTGTGTTATGTGATGTAGAAAGGCTACACAAAAGAATGATATGGCAGCGGCACTTCCTTGCAGTGACTTGGGAATTGTGTGTAAAATTGGGTGGGAATGCTCCTTATGTAGACTTCTAGGGTTGCTTGATGGCCAAGGCATTCCCATACCTCCCTAGATTGCCCCCTCTTGCCAAAAGAAGAAGTAGAGGTGTCACAAGCCTCTCACTAACCACTAGAGGCGTCCCCTTTTACCTAAATTAAGTGATACACCTTTCTAGTCCATACTTAGCCTCCATGCCACATTCCTGTACTTGACCCAACACTTGGCACAAGGCTACCTATACACATAACCCATGGCCATACATGATGGGGTTATATGCCCATGCATGCACACCCATGACCATGCATACCCATACATCCATATGCACATCCATGCCATACACATACCTTAGAAAATGCTAATCTTATGCTAACTTGATCTATACTACGAATTTAATTCTGAAACTTGCTAACTTAAGATAGACATGCAGGTAACGGATACGACTACCTGTCATAAATAGCAGCTTCCGACGTCCGGAACCTATTTTTAAAGAAATCTGGATCAGTGCACAGTTTGACGAGCCGGTCGACCCTAGACCATTAGGGGGTCAAAAACTTTCTATTTTTGGGAATTTTTCACAAAAATCGAATTTGACCAGAATTAAAATGCTACAAGGATCACAACTCAGAAATGACATCTCATCACTGAAACCTGCTAAAAATAGCATCTTTTGCCAAATTGATATTTAGACTTAAAATTTTACATAGGTATCCCTCTTCTAGGGCAGCTGGAGACCTTACACCTAGCTCAAAGACCACCGATGGGTATGGAAAGACCTCAACCCTTGTTGGGTCAACAACCTCCATATACTGGTAGATATCCTTTAAATGAAAAGCGGAAAATATCAAAAACATCGAGAAAAACAATGAAGGAAACTCAAGCAAAACCTAATTACCAAAACAAGAATTTAACCATGACATGAGTTGAACGGAGAAAGAAGTATCAAGAGTTGAAGAAATCTCTAAAGGAGATATATAGAACTAAAATGAAAACCACTGAGGAGGAAGGTAAAGATGTAATGAGTGTTCCATCCCATTATAAGAAATATACTCTCCAAGACCAAAAAATCATAGTCGAACAACCTATCAGGGAACTACAAAAACAAAGTCCTACGAAGGACCTAAAAACACAAAAAAGATATATCTGGCGGAACCAAGAGAAGAGCCTAGACCTGCCTACATTGCAAATGACCTGACGGGAGACGAAGAAGATCTTTTGTTAATATTACTGAAAGAATACCACGATATCTTTGCTTCGTTTTATAAGGATCTCAAGGGTGCTGACCCAGAAATCTGTCAACATACCATACCTATGAGAGATGATGTGAAACCAAGCAGACAAAAGCCATACATTTATAATGAGACATTTTCTAGGAAGATCAAAGAAGAGATAGAAAAGCTCAAGGAAGCCAAATTCATTTATAAAATTGAACACACAGATTGGGTGTCTCCAGTTGTGGTAGTACCCAAGAAAAATGGAAAATTAAGAGTGTGTGTCAATCTCAAGAAAGTGAATGTAGCTACCGTTAGAGACAACTTTCCTCTTTCAATCATTGAGCATGTTCTAGAACGAGTCGCGGGAAAAGAAGCTTACAGCTTTTTAGATGGATTTTTGGGATACGATCAACTTTGGTTGACCCCAAAGATCAGTATAAAACTGCCTTTGGGGTATTTTTGCCTATTGGGTTATGCCTTTTGGGTTAACTAATATTTGGGCTACCTTTCAAAGATTAATGAGCCATGCTTTTTAAAGAATATCTCCGAAATTTCTTGGAAGTATATATGGATGATTTTGTGTACATTCATTACTCCGGGCTGATCGTTTTGAACACTTAGAAAAGGTATTCAAAAAATATAGACTTTATAATATTTGCTTAAATCCTGAAAAGTGCACATTTATGGGTAGACAAGGAAAAATCCTTGGACATATAGTGTCTAAAAATGGCATAGCTACTGATATGAGTAATATTTATGTGATTGCTGATTTGCCTAGACCGACAACAGTCAAAGGGGTTCAAGCTTTCATGGGACATTGTGGATATTACAAACGATTCATTTACATGTACGCTATAATTGCAAAACCGATCTATAGGTTGATTACACACTTTGAATGGACTGATGAGTGTGAAGAATCCTTCATGAAGCTTAAGCAAGCTCTCACTTCATCTCTAATATTGAAAGCACCAGATTTGGAATAAGATATTCCTTATATATGTAGATGCTTCCAATTTTGCCATTGGGTGTATCCTAGCTCAACCAGGAGACGGGAAATTTGACTTTCCTATTTCTTATGCTAGCAAACAGTTGAATATGGCAGAGAAAAACTACATAACCACAGAAAGGAAAGGCTTAGGGATGATCTATGCCATAAAAGTATATACATTACCTAATTGCTAACAAATTTGTGTTCTTTGTGGACCACCAAGTCTTATTGTACTTGGTCAACAAGACATGCAACACAGAAAGAATAGTGAGATGGTTCATCATTTTGTTGGAATTTGATTTCACTGTAGTTATAAAACAGGGCACCACTCATCAAAGAGCAGATCATTTGTCAAGGATTATAATAGGAGAACCACCAAAGGGAATAGACGATGATCTACCAGATGCATATCTGTTCTCCGTTGAAATGGTACCTTGATGATCAGAAAACATGGTATCCTTGATGATCAGAAAACATGGTATCCTTGATGACCATTGCTCAAGTGGATTTGCAAATACCACTTTCTATTACAACTGGATTAATTGAGCAATCGGCTATGTATCAATTACTAGTTGGAAGGTTGTACAAAAGAAATCGGGATGGAATATTGATTTTGTGCATTAATTTTGAAGAGAAAAACCAATATCTAAGTCAAGCACATATTACCATAGTAGGACTTCACTTTGAGGAAGACCAAACTATGCAAAGGATCTTGAGACTTGGAGTATTTTGGCCAACTATGAGGAGAGATGTTCACTCATTTGTTAAAAATTGTCCTAAATGCCAAGAACAAGCATCCATACCTCATGTGGCATTGTTCCAAATATCATTTGTTCCTAAGTGGAGTAACTATCTAGTTGCTTACTTATCAAGCCGAACATTTTCTGAGAATATGAGTAAACGCCGCCAAAGAGCAATTGAAACTAAAGCAAGATATTATGATCTTATTGGAAATCAATTGTATCAGAGAGAAAAAGATCAATATCTGCGTCTTTGTGCAAAGCAAAACAAATATATTCCCATTATAGAACAAGCACATGCTGGATTAGCTAGAGGTCACTTTTCTAGCAAAACCACCGCAAGAGCAATCTTAATGACAGGCATATAGTGGTGTAGATAGCATGCCCGCAAGAGCAATCTTAATGACAGGCATATAGTGGTGTAGATAGCATGCCCTTAAGACCAATGATGGGGGCTAGAGCTTTTGCAAAATGGGGTATAGACCTTGTTGGGCCAATACATCCACCTGCTTATAGAACCAAGCTCAATATATCATTGTAGCTATGGACTATTTGACCAAGTGGGCAGAGGCTAAAGCAACTCAAAAGAATGATACCAGAACCACAACCGCATTCTTGTATGAGAATGTGTTCACAAGGTATGGACTGCCAATAAAAATTGTTAGTGATAGGGGAACTCATTTCTTCAATGAGGTAATTGAGTATCTGCTTAATGAATTTATGGTCATCCATAACAAATTAGCTCCCTATCACCCACAAGAAAATAGACAAGCTGAGCATACAAATAAAATGCTTAGCTCGGTATTGACTAAAGTGGTTAGTTCAAGACGGACATATTGGGAAATGAATCTCCATGCCACTCTATGGGCTTATCGAGTTTCATTCAAGATAGCTTTAAACGCTACACCCTTTAACCTTGTTTATGGTCTTGATGCCATACTGCCAATAGACTTTCTATTGCCAACACTAAGGGTAGCTAAGTATCCTGAGTGGACTGGTCATGAATTGTCATAGAGTCTTGAAGATTTAGAAAAGCTTGATGAGCAAAGTCTAAATGTTGTAGCTCACATCTATGCACAAAAGCAAAAACAAAAATAGTTTTGTGATTCCCATCTAGTTACAAAAATCTTTAAAAAAGGAGACTTAGTTTTAGTCTATTCCCTTAAGCAACACATTCCCAAGTTTAAGAAAAGGAAAACAAACCATTTATCATTGAAGATGTATCCCCAAGTGGAGCAATTAAGTTGTCCACCCTAGATAGTGAACCAATGGCTAATTGGATTATTGGATGTTGTTTAAAGAAGTATAATTTGGCACTAACCAATGAATTGCTAGAAAAGATGCATGCAGCAAAGCAAAGAAAGGTAAAACGAGAGCAGGTTATTGATGAAACACAAGAGGAAGCTCGGCTTTGAGTACTCAAAAGGAAAGCTTCTCTCAAGAATCAACAAATACCTATTTCTATCAACACTCTTGAACTAGATGACCAACTATGGGAATTACCGAAAGATGCAGTGTCAACGGATGATGAATGGTTAGATGGAATGGATCTTTGCATCAAAGTGTAGCTGGACAATCATAGCACAAATGCATTGGTCAATACAGGAGCTCGAATAAATTCAGTCAGTTATTCCACGTACAAGAAAGCAACAAGTCAGTCTTTGACAACAAAAACAACGACTATTAAAGGATGCAACAAGAGCCCAACACCGACATTGGGAGTAGTCAACTTAAATGTGATGGTACATGGATGTTCATGCCCTCATCAGTTTTATGCTTACCAAATGAACACATGAAGGAGACAATGATTCTTGGAATCTCATGGATGCGGATGTACAAGGCAATACCAGATTCGGATACCAATCAACTCAGGCTATCACCTAAAGGCGGACAACTCATTGTTCCAATTGCACCAAGCAAGGAGGGATGGAAAGGATGTTACCATCAAATCAAACCACAAATCAATCAATCTTCTCCATCCTATAGACAAGCAAATGCTACAAGTAGCATGCAAGGAGTTAGGCAAATTTGGGTACCAAAAGCACAGCTTAAGGAAAAGACAATTCAAATTTGGGTATCCAAAACATCAACTATTGTACCAAAGATGGTTCCAAGGTTCAAACCACAAAGAGGAGCATCTTCAAGTAGGGAGCCTAAAACAAAATGGATTTGGAAGAAAAAGGAGCACTTATCTTCTCCGCAAACTGTGAATCCGATAAAGCAATGGAGAGTTAAGTCTCAAAAGACTCAACCACAACATTCTAACCAAGAAAAACCAAGATACCAATGGCGGGTAAAAGCTCAACAACAACTATCATTGATACTGACAGCTCAGAGAATCAAAGTGCCAAAGCATCTTGATGGTACAATCAAGGAAAGAGCACACAAGCTACGAGATTTGCTCTTTGGGAGACAGCAAAAGAAAACCTCGACATCAGAAACCCTTATAATTACTCAAGACCCAACTCTTACACATCATAATGGTTTAAATTGCATTGATCTTCAAAGCATGGTAGAGCCAACTAAGGCTATGCATAGACACGATTGTTCAACATATGCACACAGTCGTCTCTGAGTACACCATCTAGGAGGGGTGGAAGGGAACCAAATAATTAAGGTCAATGTTTGAAGAGGGAGGAAAAAGTTTGATGTTAACGTGTGATTTTTTGCAAAATTACCTAATAATGCCCTTACAAAATCATCAACAGGGAAAATTTAATTGATAACATCTTCCTGATGAGTGTAAATAGTGTATGTACTATCAAAAAATGATCTTTTTGGTTATTTTTATCATTTTTCTTGATTTTGAAACTAAAAAATAGAGAAATCCACCAAAAAACAATGAAGATGTGTTTTTCAATGGATTTTCTTAATTATTGAATTGTCAAAAATTAATAATAAATAGAAAATGAGCTTAGATGGAGAAACTGAAGATACGCTAATGATCAGAAGGACAAGGCGGACAGACACAAAAATTTTCAATCAAATCGGGAGATGGAAGCCGGAAGCCTAAATTAGGCTGCCAAGGCCTACTTTCACAAATTCTCGCAGAATGACCTACCGAAATCCAATTGAGGAAATTTTTGAGTCTAACATAGATTTCACGGCCTAGTAGGACTCATAGGAAAATTTGGGTAAAGATAGTTTGGGAAGTCCGAGTATAGATATCCAAGATAGCCTAAAATCACCTCATTTCCACTAGTTGCCCTTGGAGAAGAGAGCTCTCAACCTTCTTCGTGCGCGATTTTCGGAGTCCACAGTCGCCCGTTTACAACGCCGTCTCACACGAGACATGAGGGGTAAGTTCTAAGCTTATCAATGATCAATTCTATATGGCTGGTAGCAAGTCTAGGCTCAAAGGGAAAACCCTAGAAACCGAGCAGTGCACGAAGTCCTATGACCTAAAATTGACCATAGCGGCCTGTCAACTCAACCAAATTGGATGACTTGAACTGTAGCATGCCCCTATATAATAGAACACTTCTATATCACCAGATGACCATTCGGCAGGGGTCGAGGAGGGTCTCAAGTAGAAACTCTAGGTTTTTGCCAGATGCCAGAATTGGATTTTGACTCCACAGACAACTTATAGACTAGGTCTATACACAATGTACATGGATGGTTTCATGAAAACAATCAAGGCAAGCTCTCAAACAGCAAAAAACAGCTCGAAGGCTACAAAGCATCAAATTTGACATATGAAGTCAAACTGACTCCAAATGGGCCAAAACTAGATGGGTAGCATCAGGGCTATGTAGCGGACAAGTTCATAGCTTCAAAAGTGACTAACCAACTCCACAGGCCATCTAGTCCCAAAAATAGGTGATTTTAGAGTCGACAAAGCACGAAGTGATGTCGACACGACAAAACTTTACCAAATTCAATTTAAGACTTATTTTAGATGTATTGATTATGTTTGGGTCAAAAATTTGATTGCTGTAAATAATCGTGATTATTTACTTTTGTACTTTTTTGGCTTGAAAATAGTACCTTCACTTCACCTATCACTTGTCCACACCTATTACATCCCACATTTGAAGTATGAGCCAAAATGATCAAGAAAAGCTTGGAAATTGTCAAAAAAACGCACCAAATTCTTTCCAATCCAATTTTTGAGTTATCTGTCACATTTTTTGATCCAAATCACCCCATATCTCATACACAGAGTCTACATCATTCCTAGAACCAAGTTGCATCAAAAAATGAACGTTTTGATGAAAAAGTAAATAATCGAGATTATTTACTTTCTTGCCAAAATGGGAGAAAATTGCAACTTTGACCTTATGGAACCAAAGCACATGATGTCCCAAGTCCACTAACCAAATTTGAGTAAATTTGGATCTCAAAAACTCAAAATCCCTTTATATCTATGTTTCAGAGACTGAAAGCCTAAATCTGGCACCATTTCCACCCAGCAGAAAGAAATGGAGGAGCTGGGAGAGCTTCTAACCAGGTTATTCGATGCCTACAAGACTAAAGATCAACAGCTGATAGAGGTAACAAATGAACTCCTAACCACAACTTTGTCAGTACAGAAGATCCAAGTGCAGCTCTCGATGTAGCAAACGCATCTCTATAATACTCGGAGCAAAGGATTAATGATTAGGCAGTATTTTTGAGATAGATAAGGGAAAATTCTGTTGTCGCTTCAATAAAAGGTACAGATGCAGTCTATAAGACTTTGCAAAAGAAAAACAAGGAACTCGAGATAGAGCTGAAGCTAGAGAAATCACAGAGAAGAGACCTTGCACTCATACGAGTACAACGAGAAGAACAACTGCTTAAAGAGATAGCTAAACTACAGAGAGTCAATCAGCTGCTGCAAGAGGGACAACCAAAGACACAGGAAGAAGCAGGTCCCTTGGAGCAACCAACTATTGACATTCCATCAGTATCTTTTGCTGAGATGAAAACACGGTCGATAGAAGAGCTAGAAGGAGAAGAAGATTTTTAGGTACCACTAACTGATGTTAAGCAAGTGTCCATGGTCCAACTTTCTAAAACTGAGGAAGATGCGCTCAAGGAGCAGGTTGCCCAGGAGATAGATGCCGAATGGAAAGCAACAATGGATTGGGAGTTGAAAATTCTTCACTCATTCAATGTAACTCAACTCACTCCCAACCAAATCAATGCACAGTGGCATCACCAATCATTGCCATACCCTTTGATCAAAGTAGATCTATTACAGGTAAAAGAAAGACTATACAAGGATATGCAGGTAGAAGGCACAGAGGATGTCCACCTCAAGTGGAGAAAGAGCTGGTTGAACAAGAATCTAAGATATCTGATTATGTTCACAAGAGCACCTGCCGCACTACAAAAAGACTTAACATTATGTCCGATACCAAGGGTAAGGACATGGCAAGCTTTTGAAGCACTAAAAAGAAGCGGCCTACATGGTTAAACTAACCACAATTGCCAGCTCCAGAGCAAGAAACACCAACAGAGGAATACATGGTGAAAACCCTTACGGACGCCATGACTTTCTTCAAAAGCCTTCCTGACCTCTCATGTGCCATGCTATACAAAATTTTCAGAATGCTACTCACATGTATTCAAGATTTTCACGAGCCAGAGTAAGCAGGAGCGCCATGGATATCTTTTCTTGAAGGCAATAAGGGTCTCCGCTATGACTTAATGGCCAGCCTTCTGAAGAATTCCTTTACGGCTTCTACGCCCGATGCATGTTTTTTTCCTCTAGCAATATGTTGGCATTTGAGGAAGCATTCTAAACAGGTTTCTTCACTTGGTGAATGCAGATATTTGGGCCAGTGATTAGCAACCTACATCCAGATTTGTTGGGTATTCAGCCATTGAGCTTAAAAACATAGTCACCATGCAGTTCTTGCAGGTTCCTAACAAAGAGAGAAGACTAAGATATAAGAAAGCATTACACGCGCTTAAAGATCGCCTCGCCAGCCATCAACCCGAAGACTACTTTAGCCCATGAAACTGCGTCAAGGGATGACACAGTCGAGGAGGGGGGGAATGTTAGCAGCAAGCTAACTCGGATATCATTTTTCGGAGCTTTTATTGTAAAAACACTTATTATTTTGATGAATCGGGAATGTTGTAACTACTACTTTCTAGATAAACATTGTAATTGATGAGCTGGGGCTACAAGATTCCAGATTTTATCAATCTGTCTTTAGTTAGAGCTCCCAGATTATTAGTTTTGACCACAAAAACCTTGGCTAAGGTATAAAAGTCAATTTTTGTAAGCTTTTTAATAAGTTTTTGATAAGTTTTGGATAACAGAAACACATCGTGAGCTAACGACGCTCACTTCCCTCCTTCTCGCGCTTCCTACTCTCTTCTCGATTGTCACATTGCAGTGCACACTGTTGCATTGCAACCGCAGGTAAGAGCTCTACGCATTGACATAAGCATTTCATGGTAATCCTAGCTTTTGACACGTCGACCCGTTGCCTAATTTAATCATAAGTAGGAATTTAAGCTTCAAAATCATAAACTAAGTATAGGCGGGGAATTGGGGCATCATTTCTAATCATTTAGATGCATTTTGGGTCAAAAACGACTAGATCAAAAACTCATTGTTAATAATCACAATTTTTACACCTGACCTAAAGTGAGATTTGAGACCATAAGCATGTGTGCTTAGGTCTTATAAACATTTCCTAGAAGTTTTGTAATGTTTGGATGTTGTTTGATGCTGTAACGGATGTGATTTGTTTGCCGATGAGCGATTAGCTTTTGGTGATTTCAGTCATTTGAGTGTAGCTTGAGTTAGATGCAAGTTGTTTGTTGTTTTCCAAGAGATTGACAACCACTTGTAGCCGCCATGCACTAGTTGAGTCAGCTTCATCCCATGGATTAACAATTATATTCGTGGTTCGCACTATGTCTGCAATAAGATAGGAGTGAGGTAGACACCCATCCCACACTCTTTCATTAGCAAAATCAAAGCTATCAACATTCATTTCAATCTCTTTTCCTTTGTCAGCCATACTAGCAAATTTTAGGTATAAACCGTACTTATACTTTGGCACTTCAAGCCCTAGTTTCTAATGCTCTTTACCTTAAGAGATAAGCACTCAAGCATCTATACCCGTGGCTCAAATATTATTAATTGCAAGGAATAGAAGAGAGGGTTCAACAGAGGTAAGAGAACTCCAGTTCCTATCAAGCTTCTAATAGCTCAATAATGGTTAAGCCATAAGACTTCATTATTAAGACCATATCTCTTGACATTGTCATCATTAACAGCATAAAGCAGGCGTTCTTCAAGGATGAAAAATCCCTATTCTACTTACTCTTTTGTAATTAATAACACCAACCATTTGTAGCAAGCTTGAGGACCTCTCTTCTTGAGCAAGAGAACAGAAACCAATAGCTCTGATACCAATGTAATATTTAATGCACTAGTAACTTGTGTGTAATGGAAATTGATAACATAGTGAGCATTTCATTAAGAACAAGTTCCTAATGAGCATAGAGAGAGTACTTAATTGAGAAAGCTACATAGAAATTTACACCTAGCTAATTTGGAACTGAAAATACTTGAAAAGAGAGAGAAATAGAACAATTGACAAAAATTGAGGACCGGATTTACATGTAGCCGCTCCCCCCTCTAAAAGGCTTCGTATTATAGGTTCCCCCATCAAGGGAGACATTTTATGATACAATACTTTGTGTTCCTTCAATAACTTGCTGGTGCAATGAAGATGGAAGCTTCAAGTACCAAGCTTACACTTGAAAAACACAACATCAATTCCCTCACGGTCTTAGACCCAACACCTCACACACCTTCGAAGATGGTGAGAGCTAGCGGGGTATGAGAGTAGATCTAGCGGAAGAAGACGTATTCTTACAAGAAAGAAGTATTTTTTGTCACATAGTCACTCGTAATAGCTTAGCATAGCTTAGTAATTAGCATGGTAGAGGAGATGAGCATGCATTGGAGCTTGGCTCTTGGTTGGATTTTTATCACAAAGCCAAGAGTTGTTGGTATAGGCCTCCGTTCTCACAGGTTTGGAGTAGATGATGAGCTTTCCATTAAAGCTTGAGAAGGAGATAGTCTTCTTTACTTCACACGTGAGTTTGTGTGAGTGTGTGTGCCATAATGCCTTTGCAAAATCAGTCCCCCCCTCTCTCTCTTGGTCGACCCCTCTTACTATTTCCTCTTGCTGGCCCTGCATTGGCTCATGCCAAGCTTAGCCAATAGGAAATAAGAAGCAGAAACAAGAGCCTAATAACAAGTGTCCTCCGTTACCCTTTATTGAGAGCTTAGGTAATTAGAATAATTTATTTAAATTCCCATTGGACCGTTTTTTCTTCTAGCCAATAGGAATTAAGCAAGCCATTGGGCTGCTTAATTCTCATTGGACCCCTTGGCAGACTGTCCAATAGTCTTCTAGGGAACTTAATTTTTATTGGTTCTTTTATCAAGTGTTTTTAAATTAATTAGGCTAAATTTACTCTAGCCTAATTCTCATTGGTCCACCTCTTTGGCTATCCAATAGGATTTGAATGAGGGTTTGGGGGCAACTGGCCTAGGAGCCTGACATGATTCCACTGTGTCCTTTGTGTAAAGGGAGCTTGGGAGAGTGTGTGTGTGTGTTTCTCTCACTTCTTCTCTCTCTTTCCCTACCTTTAGGGCTTGCTCCTTCCTTGATAGGGATGTGGGAAGACTTTTGAGTCTTCCCACAAGCATCCAAATTTCCTAAAATTTTCCAATGAAATTTTTAACTGAAATTTTGAAACCTTAATTTTTGGAAGTCTTAATGGGCATCATTCATGCACATTGCTCTTTGGCATAGTGTCCCCCTTTGGATCCCTATTTTCCCTCCTTTGGATCACTACTGAGACCGGTCTGCTAGCCTTACCAATACTCTCGCTTTTTCTCCCCTGGTACTTTTTTATATTAAATGATCAGTTTAACATGAGAAAATACGCATTTAGAAGAATTAGATATTAGTTATTATGACATTACCCCTCTCTTGAAATCATAGTCGTCCTCGACTATGAGATAGAGACGATAAATCGTAGTCATTAGTCATTTTTTTAGCGGGTAGAGGATCCCTATTTTACCCTACAACACTGTTCCAGAATGGATGACTAATCCATTTGGCGCTTGAGAGCTTAAGCTACCGCAAGCATGTGTGCGCATTAGTCCTATCAATCTTCCATAGTAGAGTGACAAGCTCTACTTGGTGTTTGGGAGACGTCGTCTCCGAAAACTTGATCCTAAGCATGCATACTTCTTAACATTTGTGCACAAAAAATAAAAAGAGAGTCTTATAAGACAAAAACTTTGTTCATTTATATATTTTTACATTTGCTTACTCTAGGAAAGCATTCTAAGCATTGACAAGGTTTTGATTATCCTTTAATTATACCTTGCATCCATCTAGCATCTTCAAAATGATAGTTCTTAAACTTTTTAAGATACCATCGGATAATCTTACCGCCTCTCAATACCTTGTCTTCATGTGGGAGAATGGACTCGGGTTGCAACACCTCTTCTTGGTCCTCGATCTCCAGTGGGTCTTCAATGGTTGCTTCATGGAGTGGCTCTCCTTTGTAAGGCTTCAATAGGCTCACATGGAAAGCATTGTGTATGAGCCAATGGCTGGGCAACTTGAGTTGGTAAGACTTCTTGTTGATCGGCCTAAGAATCTGAAAGGAACCATAGTACCTTTTTGCTAGCTTAGCATAGTACTTTTGGTGTCCCGTAGGATTCTTGCCCGTCGTGTGCCTTAATCGAGCCTTGGTAAACGCATAGTCTATTTCCATAGAGAATGTAACATTTAATGGCCTAAAATCTTTTGTGTAGCGGAATTTAGCATGAACATAGTGGGCATTTCATTAGAGTTGATTCCTAATGAGAATTACAAGAGTGCTTGGGTGGAGAGAGCAACAAAAAGCATAACACCTAGTTAGATAGCATCGACAATACTTTCAAAAGAGAGAGCAATTAAGCTATTGACAACAGTTGAGGACCGGATTTGCATGGAGCCGGTCCCCCCTCCAAAAGGCTTTGTATTATGGTTTCTCCCATCAAGAGAGACATTGTACAATACAATTCTTTGTGTTCCTTCAAGACTAGCTAGTGCAATGAAGATGGAAGCTTCATACACCAAGCAAAACACTTAATCAAACACAACTTGAATTATCCCCGTTCTCAGACCCAAGACCTCACACACCTTCGAAGATGGTGAGAGCTAGCAGGGTATGAGAGTAGATTGAGAGGAAAAAGAAGTATCTTACGAGAAAGAAGTACATCTCCTCACATAATCACTCATATTAGCATAGCTTAGCTTAGTAATTAGCTTGGTAGAGAAGATGAGCATGCATTGAAGCTTGGCTCTTGGTTGGATTTGAATCCACATGCCAAGAGAGTGTTGATGTAGGCTTCTATCTCACAAGCTTGGAGTAGGTGATGAGCTCTCCATTAAAGCTTGGGAGGAGATAGAGTATTTTCCTTTCACACATGGTCAAGTGTGAGAGTGTGTGTGTCAATGCCAAGCAAAAATCAGCCCCCCCCCTCTCTTGGGCGAGCCCTAGCTGCTAAATAAGTCTGGCTTTTGCCTCATTGGACCTCCCCAGGTCAAGCCAATAGGGATTAAGCAGCATACGTGATAGCCTTCTGACATGTGTCCCCCTTTCCCCTTTTGTGAGAGCTTTAGGTAATTAAATAATTAAACTAAACTCTCATTGGACCCCTTTGCCTCCTGGCCAATAGGAATCAGGCAAGCCATGGGGCTCCTGAATGCTCATTGGACCCTTTGGGAGACTGCCCAATAGTCTTCTAGGACACTTAATTCTTATTGGTTTCTTTTATTAAATGTTTTTAAATTAATTAAACTAGATTTACTCTAGCTTAATTCTCATTGGTCCACTTCAAGGGTCTTCCAATAGGAATTGGGCACACCTTGTGGGCATCTGGCCTAGGGAGCTGACATGTGTCCCTCATTCCCTTTGTGTAAAGGGAGCCTGTGTGTGTGTGTGTGGCTTTCTCTCTCATCCCCTAGCTTTGGGGCTCGCCCCCTCCCATGTAGGGATATGCAAAGACTTTTAGGGCACACACTAAGCATCCAATTTTTCCTAGGGTTGACCTTTGGACACAACCTTTGAATTTTGGAACCTTAGCATTTTGGAAGTCTTAATGGGATGAACCTTAGGGTCTTTTTGGCCCATTGTTTCACATGGCTCTTTTGCAGATGTCCCCCCCTTTGGATCCCTATTTTCCCTCCTTTGGATCCCTACTGTGGCCGGTCTGCTAACTTAACCAATATTCTAGCTTTTTCTCCCTTGGCACTTCCCCACATTAAATGATCAGTTTAATATGAGAAAATCATTTAGGAGAATTAGATATTGATTATTATGACATTACCTCTCTCTTTAAATCAGAGTCGTCCTCGACTATGGTGTAGAGAAGATAAAGCATATGCATGAGTCCTTTTCTTAGCGGGTAGAGGATCCCTATGTTACCCTACGACATCATTCCATAATGGATGACTAGTCCATTTGGCGCTTGAGAGCCTGAGGCTGCCGCAAGCATGTCTGCACATTAGTCCTATCAGTCTTCCATAGTAGAGTGACAAGCTCTACTTGGTGTTCGGGAGACGTCGTCTCCGCAAACTTGATCTAAGCATGCATACTACTTCATTTTTGTGCACAAATAAAGAAAAAGAGAGTCTTATAAGACAAAAAATTTTTGTTCATTTTTAACATTTTGTACATTTGCTTACTCTTGGGAAGCATTGTAAGCATTGACAAGGTTTAGGTTATCCTTTAATTGTATGCCTTGCATCCATCTAGCATCTTCAAAAGGATAATTCTTAAACTTAATAAGATATCGTCTGATAGTCTTACCGCCTCTTAATACCTTGTCTTCATGTCGGAGAATGGACTCGGGCTGCAGCACCTCCTCGTGGTCCTCGATCTCCGGTGGGTCTTCAATAATTGGTTCTTGAGGTGGCTCTCCTTTGTAAGGCTTTAAGAGGCTCACATGAAAAGCATTGTGTATGAGCCAATGATTGGGCAACTTAAGTTGATAGGCCATCTCATTGATTGGCCTAAGAATCTGGAAGGGACCATAGTACCTTTTTGCTAGTTTAGCATAGTACTTTTGGTGGCCCGTAGGATTCTTGCCCGTAGTGTGCCTTAATCGAGCCTTGGGAAACTTTAACAAGACCCAATCGTTTTCTTTAAAGGCTTGGGCTCTTCTGTGCTTGTCAGCAGCAGCCTTTTGCCTTTGCTGTGAGATAGAGATAGCATCCTTAATCTTTTGGAAAGATTCTTGTAGGTCTCGGCTATACTCATCTGCAGCGAAGATCTTCCCATGTACCTTAAGTAGCAAGGGACTTTTTGATCTTCCCTCAATTACCTCGAAAGGTGCTTTTCCTGTAGAAGTATGTACAGTGTTATTGTAAGCATACTCTACTAAGGGTAAGTACTTCTCCCATTGGGATCTTTGATCTACTTCCGTTACATAGGCTTTTAGTAGATCGAGAATAGTTAGGTTAGCTATTTCACTTTGGCCATCAGTTTGTGGATGATAGGCCGAAGAGAAGTTTAGCCTTGTTCCTAAATTCTCAAAGAGACCCTTCCAGAAATTACTGGTCATTCTAGGATCTCTATCCGACACTATGGACATTGGCAAGCCATGGTACTTGAAAATTTGTGAAATGAAGAGGGTTGCCATTTGATGGGCTTTGATAGTCTTTTTGACAGGTATAAAATGAGCTTGTTTACTGAACCTGTTTACTATCGTCCATATTCCCGTATTCCCATGGATAGACTTAGGCAATCCAAAGATAAAATCCATGGATATGCTCTCCCACGGTGAATTAGGGATTGGCAAGGGTTGAAGCAATCCAAGTTGCTTCCCTCTATCAAATTTTGTCTTTTGACATACCACACATTTGGAAACATACTCATGTATGTTCACTTTCATGGTAGGCCAATAGAAATATGTTTCAATTCCCTTTAGGGTAAACTGAATCCCTCTATGCCCCGTATATGGGGGAGCATGAGATTCATACATTACTTTCTCACGTAGTGAGTTAGTAACGCATAGTCTATTGCCATAGAGAAGATAACCATCTTGTAAAGTAAATGGTTCTTCTTTCTTCCCTAATGCAAGGGCTGAAATCACATCTCTAAAATCGCGATCAATAGCATACTCATCTATCATTAAAGATAGATCATTGTGAGTTGCTATGGAAACCGCATTCACTCTCGGTCGTCTTGAGAGTGCATCGGCTACTTGATTATGCTTGCCAGCAATGTGAGCAATATGAAAATGAAATTGCGAAAGGAAATTTGCCCACCTCATTTGTTTGTCGGAGAGCTTGGTCTGCGTCATGAAGTACTTAAGACTTTGGTGATCCGTTCGCAGAATGAAAGGAGTCCCCAATAAATAGTGCTTCCATGAGTCTAAGGCATGTAGAACTGCAAGGAGTTCTTTTTCGTATATGCCTAGAGCTTGCTCAACAGGGTCGAGCCTTCGACTCTCATAGCCTATGGCGTGCCCTTCTTGGAGCAGAACAGCCCCAAGGCAATCACCACAAGCATCACATTGGACCTCAAATGGTTTTGAGAGATCCGGTAGTGTAAGCACAGGTTGAGAGATAAGCTTTTCTTTAAGCTTTTCGAAAGCATTGTTCTCCTTAGCAGACCACGTATACCTAACATTTTTCTTTGTTAGGTCATGTAATGGTCCCGCAATTTGTGAGAACTTTTCTATGAAGCGTCTATAGTATGCACACATACCTATAAAGCTTCTTAGTTCATGAAGATTCCTTGGTTTAGGCCATCCTTTTATTACCTCTAACTTGGATGGATCCATTTGGATTCCATCTTGAGAGATAATGTGACCTAAATATTGAATCTCTTGCAAGAAAAATTCACTTTTCTTTCGATTAACATAAAGTTTATTCTCTCTTAAAACTTGAAATATTACCTGGAGGTGTTGCTTGTGTTCCTCTAATGAATTAGAGTAGATGATAATATCATCAAAGAACACTCCAGTGAAGGTTCGATGAGGTCTGAACAGCTTCTCCATCAAGCGGTTAAATGTGGCTGGTGCATTAGTCAAGCCAAAAGGCATGACAATGTATTCGTAAAGACCAAATGTAGTACGAAATGCGGTCTTTACAATGTCTTGATCAACTATCCTTATTTGATGATAGCCACTTTTTAGGTCAATCCTACTGAAGTAGGTCGATCCTTGTAGCTTATCAAATAGGTCTTCTACCCGTGGAACGGGAAACCTATTCTTGATAGTGATCCTATTTAGTGCTCTATAGTCGACACACATACGATATGTGCCGTCTTTCTTTTGCACTAATAGCACAGGTGAGCAAAATGGAGATGAGCTAGGCCTAACCATGCCCTTCTCAATTAACTCATGCACTTGCCGCATAATCTCCTCTTGTTGAGCTTGAGAAACTCTATAAGGAGGTTTGTTAGGCGGTGAACTTCCTGGAAGAAGTTCAATTGCATGGTCGTCATTACCTCGTTTAGGAGGTAGCTCACAAGGGATGTCGTCAATAAAGACATCTTGAAACCCCTTGAGAAAATTGGGTAACTCTAATTCCTTTTGGTTGCTTTTATTTTCTTTTGCTAAAGCATTAGGTTCATTTTGAGAATCTTTAACAAAAATCATGTACACGGAAATAGAGCTCTTTATTGACTTGTTGAAAGCTGGTGTATGTACAATGGGGATGGTGTTACCCATCTCCCTAGCATCTATATACATGTCCTTTTCCCTGAACTTAAAGGAGATTCTCCTTTCAGGAAATTTAACATGGGCAGCCAGACGGTCAAACCATGGTGCCCCTAGGATTACATCCTCATGCTTGAGAGGAGAGATAAAGAAGTCCTCTTTGTCCACATAGCCTTGGACATGAAGCCTCAATTTCCCGATTAAGGGAGTGACTGAAGCTTCTTGCCCCTTGAAGGCACTGTCTCCGGGTAGGATATCTCCCATCTCGTAGGATTGTATGCCTAGCTTGGTGGCTAACTCCATAGATATAAAATTGTGAGTAGAACCAGGGTCAAAGAGAATAAAAGCATCATGTTCTCTTACCTTTCCCCAAGCATGGCATAGAGGAGATCCTTTGTGGTGAGTTTGGTGAATCTCCTCCTCTTGGATTTCAACCAAAGAAGCTCTAGGAGGATCTTGGCGGTTGTTCTTTTGGGGACAAGCGCGGTACGCATGCCCTTGTTCGCCGCACTTGAAACACCGGTTATCTTTACGATAACGCTCAAGCTCTTCAGGAGAGAGTTTATTCTTTCCTTTGTAAACTCCCTTCTCTTTAGCTTTGTTGGAATTGCCCTTAGGAGACTTTTGGACATTGTCCTTCCCCTTAGGCTCATTGGAACCCTTGTTTTCCGGGGGCTTATTATTTCTTTTACCCCCCGTTTGGAAATTGATTCGCGAGGCCACCATAGTATGGTGTATTACCGCCGATATGGTACGTGGCCTTTGGGAGTTGACATACTCCGCCATTTCTTCGGTTAAGCCCGCACAAAATTGTTGCTTTTGCTCTCCAAAATCCAACTTTTTGAAGACAGTGGCTTTGAGTTGTAGGTCCCAAAACTTGTCTACATATTTGTGGATGGATTCATTGGGAGAGAGCTTTAAGCTTCGCCATTCGGTGAGTACTTTGTCTTTGGCATCGGTGGCCAAAAATTGCTTCATAATGGAAGCTCTTAAAGCCTTCCATGTTCGTGGAGCTTCACCGTTGGCTCGTAGGCTAGACCACCATTGTCTGGCGGACTTTTGAAAGTGCATAGCTACATGGCGTAGCTTAGAGGACTCCGTGAAGCCCTCATCTCCGAACGCCGCATCGAATTGCTGGATAAAGGCCAAAACTTTGTCTGTAGCACGGAAGGTGCCATCATAGGTAAGGAAAGAGATGCTCTTCCCTCCCTCTTTGAATTTCTTCAGCTTGGACGACCTCTTCCATGCGGCATAGGATTTTCTATGGCCTCTTCTTTTTGATGGTTCAAAAGTTGCACCATCACTTTCTTCAGAAGATGAATAATTTGAAGAAGGTGGAGAAGAGGGTGACCTCTTTCTCGCCTTTTTCTTGTCTTGATCTTTGTCGTCTTCACCATAGCTTTCATAAGAGGAAGAGGATGAAGAAGATGGAGAAGAGGGTGTCCTCTTTCTCGCCTTTTTCTTCTCTTGCTTTTTATCATCCCTCTTTGAATTATGGCGTGGAGAAGAGTGTGATGGTCTTCTCCGCTTTGGTGGTGATGGAGAGCGTTTAGCCCGCCGTCTTCGTGGAGCCATCTCCGCCGAGGTGGCGGGAGACTCGCTTCTTTCTCGTTCCTTCGGTGGAGGCTCTTGAGTTCTCCTTTGGGAAGGAGATGCATCATCAAGAAGTAAGTTCTTGAGCCCTTCATATGGATTCTCTTCTTCTTCCCAAATCGGAGAGAGACCTCTTTTGGTAGTCTCACAAGGAGGCTTCCTAGGTGTTCTCTCGTCATGGTGATGAGCTTGGAGAATCCCGTGAGCACGGAGCTGCCGTTGCACTTCACTTTGGAGAGATGGATTGCCCATGGCTTGTTGAAGCCTAGAAACAAGATAATTAACAAGCATTGAAGCATCATTAGTAGCTTGCTCATGAGCAAAATCAAAGTTATCAACATTAATTTCACTCTCTTTAATATTGTCAGCCATTCTAACAACTTTTAGGTGTAAACTTTTTAGGTGTACTTTGGCACTTCAAGCCCTAGTTGCTACTCCTCTTTACCCCTTTAGAAAAAGCACTCAAGCTACTGTACCCGCGGCTTGAATACCATTAATTGCAAGGAATAGAAGAGAGGGTCTTTCGACACCAAAACAGCACCGGCTCCTGTCAAGCTTCTAATAGCTCAATAGTGGTTAAGCCGTAGGCAAGCCCCGTAGGACTCCACTATTAAGACCATAGCTCTCGACGGTGATGCCCCGTTAACTGCACAAAGGCAGGCGCACTGAAAGGCTGAAAAATCCCTATTCTACTTACTCACAGGCAATTAATAATACCAACCATTTGTAGCTAGCTTGAGGACCTCCCTTCTTGAGCAAGAAAAGAGAAACCTTGAGCTCTGATACCAATGTAACATTTAATGGCCTAAAATCTTTTGTGTAGCGGAATTTAGCATGAACATAGTGGGCATTTCATTAGAGTTGATTCCTAATGAGAATTACAAGAGTGCTTGGGTGGAGAGAGCAACAAAAAGCATAACACCTAGTTAGATAGCATCGACAATACTTTCAAAAGAGAGAGCAATTAAGCTATTGACAACAGTTGAGGACCGGATTTGCATGGAGCCGGTCCCCCCTCCAAAAGGCTTTGTATTATGGTTTCTCCCATCAAGAGAGACATTGTACAATACAATTCTTTGTGTTCCTTCAAGACTAGCTAGTGCAATGAAGATGGAAGCTTCATACACCAAGCAAAACACTTAATCAAACACAACTTGAATTATCCCCGTTCTCAGACCCAAGACCTCACACACCTTCGAAGATGGTGAGAGCTAGCAGGGTATGAGAGTAGATTGAGAGGAAAAAGAAGTATCTTACGAGAAAGAAGTACATCTCCTCACATAATCACTCATATTAGCATAGCTTAGCTTAGTAATTAGCTTGGTAGAGAAGCTGAGCATGCATTGAAGCTTGGCTCTTGGTTGGATTTGCATCCACATGCCAAGAGAGTGTTGATGTAGGCTTCTATCTCACAAGCTTGGAGTAGGTGATGAGCTCTCCATTAAAGCTTGGGAGGAGATAGAGTATTTTCCTTTCACACATGGTCAAGTGTGAGAGTGTGTGTGTCAATGCCAAGCAAAAATCAGCCCCCCCCCTCTCTTGGGCGAGCCCTAGCTGCTAAATAAGTCTGGCTTTTGCCTCATTGGACCTCCCCAGGTCAAGCCAATAGGGATTAAGCAGCATACGTGATAGCCTTCTGACATGTGTCCCCCTTTCCCCTTTTGTGAGAGCTTTAGGTAATTAAATAATTAAACTAAACTCTCATTGGACCCCTTTGCCTCCTGGCCAATAGGAATCAGGCAAGCCATGGGGCTCCTGAATGCTCATTGGACCCTTTGGGAGACTGCCCAATAGTCTTCTAGGACACTTAATTCTTATTGGTTTCTTTTATTAAATGTTTTTAAATTAATTAAACTAGATTTACTCTAGCTTAATTCTCATTGGTCCACTTCAAGGGTCTTCCAATAGGAATTGGGCACACCTTGTGGGCATCTGGCCTAGGGAGCTGACATGTGTCCCTCATTCCCTTTGTGTAAAGGGAGCCTGTGTGTGTGTGTGTGGCTTTCTCTCTCATCCCCTAGCTTTGGGGCTCGCCCCCTCCCATGTAGGGATATGCAAAGACTTTTAGGGCACACACTAAGCATCCAATTTTCCCTAGGGTTGACCTTTGGACACAACCTTTGAATTTTGGAACCTTAGCATTTTGGAAGTCTTGATGGGCTGAACCTTAGGGTCTTTTTGGCCCATTGTTTCACATGGCTCTTTTGCAGATGGCCCCCCCCTTTGGATCCCTATTTTCCCTCCTTTGGATCCCTACTGTGGCCGGTCTGCTAACTTAACCAATATTCTAGCTTTTTCTCCCTTGGCACTTCCCCACATTAAATGATCAGTTTAATATGAGAAAATCATTTAGGAGAATTAGATATTGATTATTATGACAGAGAAGATAACCATCTTGTAGGGTGAATGGTTCTTCCTTCTTCCCTAGTGCAAGGGCTGAAATCACATCTCTAAAATCGGGATCAATAGCGTACTCATCTATCATAGAAGATAGATCATTGTGAGTTGCTATGGAAACCACATTCACTCTCAGTCGTCTTGAGAGTGCATCAGCTACTTGATTATGCTTGCCAGCAATGTGAGCCATATGAAAATGAAATTGAGAAAGGAAATTTTCCCACCCCATTTGTTTGTTGGAGAGCTTGGTCTCCATCATGAAGTACTTAAGGCTTTGGTGATCCATCTGCAGAATGAAAGGAGTCCCCAATAAATAGTGCCTCCACGAGTCTAGAGCATGTAGGACTACTAAGAGTTCCTTCTCATATATGAGCTTGCTCAACAAGGTTGAGCCTTCGACTTTTATAGGATTTGGCGTGCCCTTATTGGAGTAAAAAAGCTCCAAAGCAATCACCACACGCGTTGCATTGGACCTCAAATGGCTTTGAGAGATCCGGTAGTGCAAGAACAGGTTGAGATATAAGTTTTTCAAAAGCATTGTTCTCCTTGGTGGACCATATATACCTAACGTTTTTCTTTGTTAGGTCATGTAGGATTTGTGAGAACTTTTTTGTGAAGCGTCTCTAGTCTGTACACATACCTATAAAGCTTCTTAGTTCATGTAGATTCCTTGGATTAGGCCATCCTTTTATTACCTCTAACTTTGATGGATCCATTCGGATGCCATCTTGAGAGAAAATGTGACCTAAATATGGAATCTCTTGTAAGAAAAACTCACTTTTCTTTCGATTAATATAAAGTTTATTCTCTCGTAAAACTTAGAATATTACCTAGAGGTGTTGCTTGTGTTCGTCTAGTGAATTAGAGTAGATGATTATATCATCAAAGAACACTCCAATAAAGGTTCGGTGAGGCCTGAATAGCGTCTCCATCAATGTTAGCAGCAAGCTAACGTGGACACCATTTTTCGGAGTTCTCCTTGTAAAAACAATTATTATTTTGATAAATCGGGAATATTGTAACTCCTGTTTTCTTAATAAACCTTGTAATTAATGAGCCAGGGCTACAAGCTTCCAGATCGTATTAGCCATTCAATTCCCAACTTTGGTAGAACTCCAGATTATTACTTTTGACCACCCAAAAACCTTGGCTAAGGTATAAAAGCCAATTTTTGAAAGTTTTTTATAAGTTTTTGGATAAGAAATACACAGCGTGAGCTAACGGCGCTCACTTCTCTCCTTCTCGCGCTTCCTACTCCCTCTACGGTTGTCACATTGCGAATGCGTTTGTTGCATTGCAACTGCAGGTAAGAGCTCTACACATTGATGTAAGCCATTCACAGTATTTCGTAGCTTTTGGCATCACCGATCCGCGGCCTAATTTCATCATAACTAGGAATTTACACTTTTAAAATGAAAACTAAGCATAGGCGGGGTATTGGGGTATCATTGCTAAGCATTTAGGTGCATTCTAGGTCAAAAACGACTAGGTAAAAAATACACTGCTGTTAATAATCGCGATTTTGGAACTTGACCTAAAGTGGGGTTTGAGGCCATAGGTATGTGTGCTTAGGTACTATAAACTTGTCCTAGAAGTTTCGTTACGTTTGGATGTCATTTGATGCTGTAACGGATGTGATTTGCTTGTTGATGAGCGATTGGCTTTTGGTGATTTCAGTCACTTGAGTGTAGCCTGAGTTAGATGCGAATTGTTAGTTTTTTTTCGAGAGGTTGACAACCTCTTGTAGCCTCTATGCACTAGTAGAGTCAGCTTCGTCCCATGGTTTGACAAATTAATTGTGGTTCTCGCTAATACTGCAATAAGATAGGATCGTGAGGTTAGACATGCGTCCCACATTTGGCGCCATTGCCAGGGATCGAAAAGACCTAAACTAGGGAAAAACACGAGCGTCTTGTGTAATTGTCCTTTAACTTCCTCTAGGTTTGCTTAGAGTTCAAAACTCTCTTTTAGAAAACGCATAGCTTAAGATTGTCGTCTTTTGTTGTGTAGAGGTAGCTTGGAAATAATCGTACTTGTTGAGTACCTTTAGGATTGTAGGATTGTAGATTTATATTAGGATTTGGAGAATGATTGGTAGACGAAACAAGTCTTAAAATCAAGACTCTGTAAAACATAAAAAACACAAGAAAATGAGTGTTTGTGGATACTTTCCACAACCCCTTTGCTTGAGAAACTAGGAGTAGGGTAAGTAGGATCCGAGGTGGATTTCATAGCATTGCTCTTTCTGAAAGAATCAAGTGTGAGTTGTTATGTAAGGCTACAAAATTTCAAGTCTATGGCTAGAAATAGCACGAAAAGACTAGAATTCACTCAATCCAACGGGGGAGTAAGCCTTAGAGTTGTCTGAACCAGTGGATAAGCTCAAGGACACTTCGAGGTAAAAAGTTCAAGAAGTTGACCAAAACTCAGATTATTTACTTTTTCTTGACATTTTAGGCCAAATGAGGTTTTGACTTGATTTATAGGCTTAAAAAACATCATAAAAGGACTGTCGGTGAGAAAATTTCAAAAAAGTGCTCATTTCAAACCTCAGGTTAATAATCGTGATTATTAACTTTTTGCTCTAAATTAGCCAAGACTTGTATCATTGACTCATTGCATGTGTACAAACAACTTTTGTAAAGGCCTAAGAGATTTGGATCACTAAACTTCAAAAAACTGGGTGAAAACTAAAGTTTGTACTGACTTTTTGAATCTTGAGTGTGAATAGAGGAAAATTTATCCAATGTTGTTGAAAGTTGATTCATAGGCTTATGTTGAGGTGATAAACATTTGTATATGCTCAGTTGACCAAAAACTTGCAAAAATTTGACAAATGTAAATAATTGCGATTATTTACATCTGCCCTGTTTTTGAACTTTTTTAACCAAGTTGGCACACCACTAGCTTTACCATGGTGTAATAAGCCCACAAACTAAATTTGGTAAGATTTGGATCACTAGGGTGAAAACTGTGGCAAAAATTGCAAAGTCTGCGGACAGATAATTGATGACCATTTGACCAAGAATTGTTCAAACTTGATGAAATTTGGCTAGCGACCTTAACATAAAGTGCTTAATAGATCTGTGTCAAAGTTGGAACAAAAATTTGTAAAAAAATGTCAAAAGTAAACAATCGCGATTATTTACATTTGCTTCAAAACTTGGTGATTTTGCAAATTTGAGTATACCACAAGGTCATGCACATCAATTGGACCCCACAAATCAATTTTGGTGAAATTTGGACCACAAAAGTGAAACCTAAGCCAGATTCTGGAAATCAGAGTCTGCAAACATGGAACAGTGGGTAAACTTGATCAAATTTTGTCCAAACTTGTTGAAACTTGCCCAAGGGCTTTAACAAGTTGTATACTTGCCAAACCAATCCAAAAAGTGCAAAACAGTAACAAAAGTAAATAATCATGATTATTTACTTATGTTATCCAGAGACTTCAAATTTGACTTTTGGACTTATACAATGTTAAACCAGCATAAAATAAGGCCACTGAGAAATTTTGGGTTCAATTGGATCAAAACTGGTACAGATACACTCAGTTTACAGATTGCAGATTAAACCTTTGATTTTGCTAAGCTGAATTTGAAAGTCAAAATTTCGACTTCCATAGCACGAATTGAAGTGAAATACAGAGACCAATCACTGGAGTTCTCAAGAGCTCTATTGTCCTTATAAAAAAATAGCTAATTTGACAAATTTTGTATAGGAATCAGTGGCTTGACAGAAAGTTGCAATTGAGTCAAGTGGAAATTGACTACAAGTCAATCCAAGGTGAGTACTCTATCCCGGGCTTCATAAGTCTATATGAACCTTAGATCCGGTCGTGTAATCGGAAATCAAGGCCTATTTGTAGAAAACACCAGTAGAGTATCCACTGAAGAAAGCATAAATCAAGGCAATTCCTTGCACACAATTCCTGAAGAAGTCTCAGACACTTTTTCAGATTCAACATCCGAAATGTTTTCTTACTCGACTCACTCGGAAACCGGAACGACAATGCGCTACAAGCATATACTCTCTTTTTACAAAACTAATCGTCATGGAGCCCAGGTTTACTTGGATCCTAACGAAGAGTATGTTATTCGCATTGATGATCATGGTATTGAGTTCGAACAAGAAGTTAGGGCCAACAAACAAGGAAAAATGTACATGGATCGAAATGGAACTCAATATGTATAGGTTGAAAATCCTGATATGGTAGACAAATGGGGCTTAGAAGTAAAAACTATAATCTCGGATATGTCAGCAAAAGAAGGACCACCAACTTTGGAATTTGAGGGATACGATCAAGTAGACTTGAAGCCTTTACAACAGCTTAGTACGAATAATCCTAGGATCGGAGTTTATTGTTGGGAAGATAGAAACATAAAAGATCTTTTGTGGACTTCTCATGCTGGACCATAACAATTAACGGCCATGAAGATCATCTATATCTTCAAAATCAAAGATAAGGGATCTGCGGGTCTACCAACTTACTTGTTTAGGGATTGTTATAACAACAACTTTGTTATGATGACTCATGAGGAGGTAGAAAAAACCAAATACTAGGGGTATTCCATACGGCATTGGGTATCGGATCAACCACCAGAAACCACTCCAAGAGACGAACATCGTGAGAGATCATCTGAGAGTAATGTGAAGAAACCAGAAACCAAACCAGAAACCACCTCATCACGGAGAAAAACGGGTGAGACTAAGGCCAGTCCAGGGCTACATGAGTCACTATTTCTGATGGACTGGTTTGAAGGACTCGGAACAGGACCAACTCCTAGAAGACCCGGGGTTGAACCAAATAGACGTGTCAGACCAGCTAATTTTCAAAAATAGGTCAGAAAATATAGTGGATCAGGGTATCCATATGACCACTTAGCAAGCTTCAAGCAAGTGCTAAGAGCAGAGCGTATATTAGAACGTCCATACTCAATTCGAGGGGGTTTGGAATGACATTAGAAGGAAAAGATTTGACATGGTTCCAAAACATTCCACCAAGGTCAATCATGGATTTGAATACATTAGCTCAAGGATTTGTGGCTGCTTGTTCTAAAACGGGGATTAAACATAATACGGTAGCTCAAATCTACAGCTTTTAACATAAACATGGCGAGTCTGTTAGGGATTGTGCAACTCAAATGAAACAATACATTGCCAGATACCCAGAGATGGAGATACATGCACAGGAGCGACTTGTTTCATTGTTTTTGGAGGGACTGCTAAACAAAGAACTTCATGCTATACTCTATAGTAAAAAGCATACAACCCTAGAGGGGTGTGTGTCTGATGCTATCGACCTAGGAGACAATTGTGAGATCTTTAATGAAGAAAATGTCCCTAAGGATAACCAAAGCGAGAAGACTTCATCTACAAAACCAGCACAAGTGGGAACGACTGCCGCGGCACCACTCTCAGCCATAGAAGATATTCTAAAAAGGATGAATGACATGATGAACAATATGCAAAAAACACCTATGAGAGGACCAGGATAGGGGATATCCCCACAAGGACAACCAATTAGGCCACAAAAATGGTGTGCAATCGAGGAAAAATGGACCATTCATGAGACCCACGAGTGCTACTTCAGACCAAAGTATGATGGGAATGTTCAGTATGTGCCCATGAGGCCACAAGGACAACTCATGTACAGATATCAGCCTAATATGGCTCAAGTTCAAAAACCACCAATGGGTATGGAGAGACCTCAACCTGTGTTGGGACAAAAACCTCCTCATCCAGGACATAATGCGGTGCCTGTAAAGTACATGCACTCAGAAGCAGTCATAGATGAACAAGCATTAGTGCTTGTTACACCCTATGCAGAGCCTAGTCCATCTACAGTAATGGTAGAGGGAGATTGGTATAGTCCACACCCACCACCAATGGAGGAAACCATGACTTATGCTCCACCAAAGCTCGCACCAATGTATTATGTAGCTAATCAAGGTGTCATATCTCTTATGGGAAGACCCATGATGAATCCTAGAACAGGCAATTGTCATAACTGTGGTGCTGATGCCCATTGGAAGAACGAATGTCCAGAGCCTGACAAAAACCTCAAACCAATTGAATCCTATTTCATACAATGTTGCAAAAAGGGAGGACACTTTTCGGAAGATTGTGCTAAGAATCCTTTGAACAAGGGAAAAACTTTAGTCAACGTAGTCCAAGTAATGCCTAGTAGCTCATCAGAGAGCAAACCGATTGTTCCAATCAAGGTAATCACTAGAGCCCAGGCAAGGAAAAGAAACACAATTCCTTTGATGATTCAAAGAGCACGAAAGTTTCTTCTCAAAGAATCAAAAGGAGCAGAAGCAAAAGATATGAGATGAGAAAACAAAAACAACGGGTTGAAAACAAAGAGAAAGCAAAAGTTCTAGCCCAGGGCAAGTTGAAGAAACTGGCAGTGAACTTAAGGAAACAACCATGAAAGTTGGAGGATCCATTCTGGTTGATAAAATTTTTGAGCCTATCAATGCCGCCTTCGAAGCCTACCAAGCATTACTTAAAGCAGGCCAAAACATGGAAAACAAATGGAAAAACTATCTATCTCCAGACATGGAAGCAGCTAAGCTGGAAGCTTATCGAAATTTGGTAAGAATCACGCAGGAAATGATGGATAAACAAAACCCAAGCTTGAAAGTGTTGCAAAACTGGAAGAGCTTGCAGTAGAAGAAAAAAAAGCAAAATCCGACGTGGTGGTAGAACCCCACCTTGAAACAAATGAACCAGAGCTCATAGTGCCAGACAGTGAGGATGCCTTAGACGGAATTCCATTCGTGGAGGAAGACTAGCCAGGACACTTAACGGAAAAGGTAAGGTAGATCAATGATGGGAGCCTAACTTTAAAGACAGCTCCTATAGAGGAAGTCTGGTTGGATAACCTACCATCTGATATAAACATGGATAGACAATCCTTGTATGGGGATTGCGGGTCAAAGGCTTCAGGAATATCTAAACCGATGACATTAAAAACATTACCTTCTTACTTGGGAGATAACGAAGATGAGTCTATCATTTGCAAACCACTCAAGTCAAAAGAGCCAAACAAACCCTCGAAGTAGACAACATTCATTCAATCGTGTTTACACCTATCCAATGCACTCTTACCTTGGGATAAGTGTTGAAACTTAGACCATACTTATGGAATGATTTACAAAAAACCCTAGAAAAGGTGGGTATAACGGGGTTAACCTCTAAGAATTTGGGAAACCCGAAAAATGAAACAGAATCCAAAGAGATACGAGCAGTTCCTATAAACAAGGTCGGAGGATATTATAAAGGGGAAGAAGGAAACACTACCCTCCCAGTGAAATCTAATGACATTGAAACCATGGCAATACTGGATAGTGGAGCTGGCATAGCCATAGCCACTAAAACAGTATGGGAATCCTGGGGACAGCCAGCCATTAGACAAACGCGAATGAAATTGCAGTTGGCTATTGGACACTTTTGCCATAGTAGACTTTGGGAAAAAACTCAACTATGAAATCATACTGGGAAGACCTTTCATGCGACAGGTACAGCTTATCCAAGATTGGGGAAATGACTATCTATACTTAAAGCAGGTGGGATCTATAACAAGGGTCAATCTAAAGGACCACACCTATAGAGACGTATTGAAAACACCCATCCAAGAGTTTGATTCAATCTCTTCGGCTGAAACTAAACTTCTATCTTGGCTAAACAAAGACACTCCTATTTGGATGTGCGGAGCTTCAAAAAACGGAAGCTTAAGACGAGAGGAATGTATCCTAGAAAGAGATTGTACAGACGAAGCCTACATACCTGAACCCTTTCTAGAGCATTTATTCGAACCATTCGAGTGAACTCAAATTTTGGCGACAATGGATGTATGTGTGAACACGTCTATGCCTACTCAATTTTGCAATGAGGATGGCTACGACATCATTCCCATCCAAATGATGTCAGTTCTTAACATTGAAAACAAGGATGAGGAAACAAAGGACTTGATGAAAGCTCAACAAGTCTTTTTTGACCTCTATTACGATGCCATTGATGAGTTGGATGAACACTCAGCTACCTCCGAAGATTTGGGATCCGAACAAGAACATACGAGAGCTCAACTACTCTTAAGGGGAAGGGAGGAAAAGTTTTTTAACTTTCCAAACCAAAAATCAAGAAGACAAAAATGGTATAGAAGAAAGAGGGACACTAAAATTGTGAAAGCACGACCTATGCCATCACTCTCCAGTAAAACACAATTCCTGATGCAGATAGATGCTAAAGATTGTATCAAGGACAAAATAACTGGCAGATATCCTTCAAACGGAAACTCAAAAATGTCTCAGCCATCGAGAAAAACAAGAAAGGGTACTCAAGAAGAACATCAAGATAAAAAACCACTCATGACCAAACTCGAGCAAAAAAAAAAAAAAAAAAAAAAGAGTTGAAAAAAGCTCTAAAGGAGATATACACCACCAAAATGGAAACCACGGAAGAGGATGGTAAGTATGTAATGCATGTTCCATCCCATTACAAAAAGCATACTCTCCAAGATCGAAAAATCATAATCGAACAACCTGTTAGGGAACTACGGAAACAAGGCGAGTCTTACGAAGGACCTGAAAACGCTAAAAGGGTATACTTGGCTGAACCAGGAGAAGAGCCTAGACCGGCTTACATTGCAAATGACCTAACAGAAGAAGAAGAAAAGCTTTTGTTAAGTTTGTTAAAGGAATACCGGGATATCTTTGCTTGGTCTTACAAGGATCTCAAGCGTGTTGATCCGAAAATCTGCCAACATACTAACGGGATCAAAGCGAACCCCGAACGCCGACGGCCTCTAAAACACCGGGGACCGAATGGCGCGCCTCGAGCCTGTCATGGTAAAGCAAATAGGGGGCACCACCTAGCTTCAGCGGCTAGGACGCAAACAACACACCACCATAACAAAGTTTTCATCCAAGAGAGATGGATGCTTGGGAGTAATGATGAAGAGGAAAGGGAATGAGATCAAGTGAGAGAGAGAGAGAGAGAGAGAGAGAGTGAGGGAGGGGGTATAGCGGCTTAGTACTTAGGCACCACAAAAGGATGGCGAATCCGCACACCCTTCACACATACACAAGCTCACTCCAAAACACAAGACTAGGTGGCGATTCCGCACACCTCACATCGGCAAAACATTGTAAGAAAACATACTCACAAAACCTCAAGCTTTATTTAGAGAATAAGGCAATGAAATGGGGAGCATAGGGTAGGGGAATGAGAAGGGAGAGAGTGGTAGAGCACATGGCGGATAGGTGGGAGTTGATGGCGAAGACTCGCACGAGGATTATGGCCATCATCCTTCATTTAGTTGCCCTTCATCTTCCATAGCCAAGGGTGTAGAGGTCATGCTCAAGACAAGCATGGTGATTGCGGTGATGGTGATGGTGATGGTGTGTGTGTGTGTGTGTGTGTGTGTGTGTGTGTGTGTGTGTGTGTGTGCACTAGGCACACACAGTGCATAGTGTGTTCTTTGGTGATGTTGTGTGTTTTTGTGTGATGGTGACCCCTCTTAATATAGGGGAGGAGGAGGGGGAGAAATTCTAGAATTTAGAAATGAAGAAATCATTATCTACATAGGCCATGTGACTGTGGGCCCCACTTGTCTGGCTGTGTGTATATGTGCCAGAACAGCACTCTCATGAGAGAGAGACTAAGAGAGAGATGAAAAAAAGTGAGAGGTGACATGGAGAATAAAGTAATTACAAGAGGGGAGAGAGAGGAGTGTGTTCAAAGGTGAATCTGTGTGCAGATGTGTGTGAACACAAGAAAAATCAGGTAACCACCGGGTGGGCATGGGTCTGTGGGGACCTTTTTAGTGAAATTGAGTGTGTGTGAGTGTGGGGGAGGTTATTTACCTACAAGACAAGAGACATGGCGCCCTTTAGAGAGAGGGGGGGTATTTGGGTCATGGGATATGATAGGAGAGAGAAAGGGGGGGTGGGGTATACTATTTTGAAAGATAGGGTAAGTTGCATGTGAGTTAGAGTGCATTATTGGTGAGTTAGAATGCATTATTGGTGAGAGGTGGGGTAGCTTGAGGGGAGAGAGAAAGGAGAAAGGACAAGGGGAAGAGAGAGGAGGTTGACCTTTTGAGTGGAGGAGAGGAAAAGGGACACACGGCGGGGCAACAGTGAAGAAAAAGGAGGCAAGGTGGGGATGGGCTGCCCCGCAGGCATGAGGTGGCCTATTTTACCTTTCTCATATATTTACATGATCATACTTTATTTTTTTCTTACTTTTTCCAATGTCTTTTATCACTCCCTCCCTAAGAGGGGGTTTTCATGGGGTGGGGACGAGAGAAGAGGGGTATGGGAGCTTGGCTTGTGAAAAGCCCCCATCATTAGCCCTCCCCTTTTGGCTAGAGGCATTCATGTCTCTAGCTCATCTATTTGATCATTATCGTCGGAGGTGGCGACTGATGGTGTGTCCTCATCTGGAATGTCAATAGGTGGAGCCTGGTCAAATCGAAGAAAATAAGGTTTAAGTCGCCAACCATTTACCCTGGTTTTATGAAGTTTTCCATCAGCCTCCATAAGCTGGTAGCTTCCATTGGCATACTTTTTCCTGACGATGAAAGGACCTTCCCATCGGAGTAGGAGATTCTTATCCTTGCGCGTGTCGAAGCGATTGTCGTAGCGGAGCACCAACATTCCTTTCTTCAATTCTTTTTTCTGGAGATGCTCGTTAAAGCTAAGCTGTCTATGCTCTGCTTGTGCTGCATAATAATTTATTGCTTCTTCTCTGTCCAGCTGCAGTCTTTCCAAGTTGATGATGTGATCTCTCAAATGCATGTTGGGCTGTTGAAGTTGGCTTGCCATTACTCTGAGACTTTGTAGTTGCACTTCAATGGGCAAGATTGCTTCCTTACCAAATACTAGATGATACGGTGTGAATCCCAAGGATGTACGAAATGAAGTTCTGTAGGCCCATAAAGATGGTAGTAGATACTTATCCCAGTCTCCAGGATGATTGTTTACCTGCTTGGTAATAATTTTAGAAACCATTCCATTTACCTTTTCAACTAGGCCATTACATTGAGGGTAATATGGTGAAGAGTGCCTCCTTGTAATGCCCAATTTTTGCATTAATTCTCCTACCAAGTCTGCTCTGAAACCTGGCCCTCTATCAGAGATGATCTCTAAAGGTGTGCCAAACCTACAGCATATGTGCTCGTAGATAAATTTAGCTACCTCTACCGCTGTGATTCTAGTGGTGGTTGTAGCCTCTGCCCATCTAGTCATGTAGTCGACCCCCATGATAATGTAGAATTTTCCTGAGTTGGCCCTAGGTAATGGCCCAATGGCATCAATACCCCATTTTTCAAATGGGCCATATGAGAGAATAGGTGTCTGTGGTTCAGGCATAAGTGACCTAGTGCCGGCCTTTTGACACAACTTACATGTTTTGCACCAGTGGTGTACATCACGGTTGAGGCTAGGCCATATGAAGCCTGCCTGCAAGATTTTCCTACTTGTTATGTCTAGGGCAAAGTGACCACCACAAACCCCGTCGTGACAGCTAGCAATTACTCCCGTGATTTCCAGAGAGAGAGGGACCTTCCTGAGTATTTGGTCCTTACCCTTACAGTACAAACCGTCATTGATGAGTCGATACCTTGTGGCCTTCCGCGTCAGCCATTGCTTCTGTCCCTTTGTTAAATCTGATGGGCATTCCCCTGTTTCCAAAAAATGCATGATGTCAAGCAAGGCATCACTTCCTTGAAATAGAGGGAGATTTAGTTTTATTGCTCCAACCACCACTTCCTGTAGTCTTTCACTTGCTAGGGCATCTGCTTCTTGGTTTTGAGCCCTTGGGATATGGTGTATTTGAACTTCTTCAAACTTACCCAACAAGGTTTTTACACCACTTAAGTGAGTCCTTAAACTAGGATTCTTGCATGTCCATGCTCCATTTACTTGCCTTACCAGAAGTAGAGCATCCCCAAATACATTAAGGTGTTGTACACCTTGCGAGACGCACCATTGTAGACCCTTGGTTAGTGCTGCATACTCAGCTTCATTGTTAGAATGTGAATCTAACAATTGGCCCAACGAAAATACCTTTGTCCCTTTGTCATCAAAGACCACTATGCCTGCAGCTGCTTTGTCGGACGCTCGCTTGTAGGCTCCATCAAAGTAGAGAGAGTATGCTCCTTCTACCATCGGTGGTACTGGAGGTAATCGGACTTCTCCTTCCTTAGATTGCTTCTCCTTCCTTTCAAAGACTTGGTAGGTCATGAGTCCCCCCAAACTTGCCCTTGTCGTGCTTTCTACCTGTACCGTGTAGTCAAACTCTTGCAGACGAACTAGCCATTTAGTAATTCTAGCAGACACATCCATGTGTTGTACAACATAGGGAAATATTTCATCTGTGGTTAGAATCACAAATTGCTTAGGCAGCAAATATGACCTAAACTTTGTAGTTGCAAATCTAAGAGCTAGGACTAAGTGTTCCACATGGGTGAAACCTTTCTCTTCTGCTGTCATCATTCGACTAGAGAAGTAGATTGGCCTCATGAAAGATGTCGTCGTATCCTTTTGTAGTAGCACAGCCCCCAATGAGTCATCACCAACACTTGAGGTGACATAGAATTTTTCATCCCACTTAGGTGGTGAGATAGTTGGCAGAGTGGCTAAGACCTCCTTCACCTTGTTGTAGTGATGTTCGCTTTCCTCGTCCCAAGTGAAAGTTGATCTTTGAGTGAGTTGTTGCAGTGGTAGAACAATTTGTGATAGTAGATGTATGAATCTACTTAAGTACCTCACCTTCTGTAGAAAAGAGACCAGTTGACGTGCGGTCGTTGGTGAAGGTAGGGCTATGAGTGCGGACACCTTACTTGGGTCGGCGTTGATACCTTTTGCTGAAATTTCATGGCCTAGTAGAATGACTTTACTCTCCCCAATGTGGCATTTATCCACATTTAATTGCCCACCTAGGCTCTGCAACCTGGCCAAACCTTCAGTTAGCTATTCTAAATGTGAAATACGGGAGCTATATATACAAAAATCATCAATGAACACTCTTATGGATGTTCCAAAGAACGGTTGAAAAACATATGTGACATATCTTTGGAATGTGGCAGGTGCATTTGTGAGACCAAATGGCATAACTCTGTATGCAAAACAACCCCATGGCGTGATAAAAGTGGTTTTTAGCTGATCTTCCAAGGCTATGCGTATTTGAAAGTATCCAGAATAACCATCACAGACGGTATAGCATTCAAAACCCGCTACTTCATTCAGAATTTCATCCAAGAAAGGGAGAGGAAAGTGGTCTCTCTTTGTAGCTGCATTTAGTGGTTTGTAGTCAACACAGACCCTCCACTTACCATTCTTTTTAGGCGTCACCACTACGGGTGACACCCATTCTGAGTTTTCTACAGGATAGATGAATCCCGCCTCCAGCAGTTTCCTTACCTCGGCCAAGAGTGCCTTTTCTTGTATGACCCCCAATCGTCGTAGCTTTTGCACAACTGGTTTTACCCCTTCCTTCAGCTTAATATGATGTTCCACCATTGTAATGCCTGTGATTCTTTCATAGTTGTCAATGAACAGGTTAGGAAATCCCATTAACATTTGCAAAAAACTATCTTTCTCCTCAAGTGTTAATTCCGTAGACAACATACCCTTCAACCTACTTCCTCCTAGGCCAGGTGATTTTCTCTCCTCTTCATTGGGTTTCCCTTTTGGTGATGGATCACCAGTTGTGCTTACCCTTTGTGGATCCTTCATAATGATACCCATCACATCAATGGAACTGTCACTTTCGTCGGTGGATGTGGTCTCCTCCTCAGAACTGGAAGATTTGCTAGTGGTTTCATCTGCCGATGTTTCCAGATTCATTTGCTTCTGCTTGCCAATCCTCATGTCGTAGTAGATTGTCTCCCCTTTCTTACCGGTCATGCGTAGAAGGCCAGTACCCCAGTCCTGTTTTGCCTTCATGGCCATCAACCATGGCCTTCCCAAAATTAGTGGATAGCCCTCCCCCTTAGTAGGCATTACAAAAACATCTACCTCTACCTCAGTGTTGAAAGCTTTGATTTTCACGGCACTTACCACACCCACACACTTTACTTTTGCGTTGTTTGCCATCTTTGCCTTGCATGGAGAAGGCCTGTCAACCTCGAGCCCTAATCGAAGCATCATAGCTGCGCTCATTACACAGATTTGTGCACCTCCATCAATGTAGGTGTTTCCAACCCTCTTTCCTTTTATGTTTACGTCGACAATTGGAAGGATGTCATCCATGTTGCATCCCGAAATTGCTCCGGCTACCTTTGTTTTGAAGCGTCTTGTACTTACCATTTTAGACCATTTTCGCCTTACTTTTGGTGCAAGATGTAGCAGTTGTGGCCATGTAATCTTCGGTCCTTGCTCTGCCACATCCAATGTTAGATCATAGGGCTTAGAACTTTACCCTAGCTGGAAGTCGGTGATGCCCAATTTCCGTCGTGGCCTGGATGGCCTCTTGCTAGTTTCTCCTCTCATGCTTCTCTCATCATCTGATTGTGTAGCTTTCTCCCTCCTAGCTCTTTTCACAGTCATGGCTTCAAGTGGTTCTAAAAAGGTTACCTTCTCCTTATCCTTGTCCCTCTCCTTTGCTCTGGGTGGATCCACTACTATGGCTTTTCCTTTCTCTTCTAGCCTTATGATGTTTACAGGGCGATCAGGTGGTGGGGCTGGTGGAAGAGGTGGGATGGATGCTTGTAGTGGTGTCTGGGGTGGACGTAGAATTTGTGTTGGTGGGGGTGGTGCTCGGGGTGGGGGCGTTCTTTCTCTAGGGGGTGACAATTGGTTCCTCCTACCTCCTCTATTATAGTTTTGTCGTGGTTTGGGACAGTAGTACCGTGACCGTCTTCTCCGCAGTTGTAGCAATGATACTCCCTGTTTTGTCGTCGTGCTCTTCCAGGGTCTTGATCTCTTTCTTGACTCCTCCCTTGTTGTATTAAGTGGACAGACAAATTCTGTAGTTGGTCAGTAATATGGGCCAACATATCTTGCTGTTCATCTCTTACCCCAAGAGCCGGTGGTGGTGGTGGAATGGTGGTTGTCGTAGTTGTTGGTCGACGCGATGTTCCTGATTCTGTTGACTCGGTTTCTTTGGATTTCATTCGCAGCTTCTTGTCTTTAAGGCGAGCAATCTCAACGGCTAACTCGTACGTAGCCGGGAATCTACCTTTCACCTTCTCCTTGAGAAGCGGCCATAAGCCATGCGTGAACCGATATTTTTTTAGAAAATCGGGTGCAGCTTTCCCCCTAGCCAGTGACTCAACCCACCGTTCCCACAAATCCACAAATTTGGACTCATAGGTGGCATATTCTAAAAGACCCTCCTGCTTCAAGTCTCTCAACTTGTCCCACAACTTTTCTGAAGTGGTACCTCCCCCAAAGCGCCTCTTAAAAGCGGTTTTTAAGGGTTCCCAGTCATCCTTGGTTGCTTGTGGAAGTGCATTGTACCATGATCTAGCTTCTATCTTCATGAGAGGCTTAAAGATTCTAACCCGGGATTCATCCGTATCTTTGTTGCTCACTACACATGCTACTTCAAAGTCATCTAGGAAGTCTGTTACCAAATCCTCCCCCTTCTTTCCTTTAAATGTTGGAAATGCTACACTTGCCATGATTACTGAGAGAGAGCTAGAAAGACACACTGCTTAACTTGCAAAAGTTTTTTTCTTCTTTACAAGGAGGCGTGTATACCCTCTTATACTAGGACATAGATTAAAACTTCAAATGGTACATTGCCTTGTACCAAAGGTAAGACAAATGGTTGATCTGATGCCAGAACCTCCAAAAACCGCTCCCCACCCAACATGGTGTCAATGACGTGCTGGTAGTGAGCCTTCAAATCCAGTATTACCTTGATTGAGCATACACGTGTTGGTATGTGTGATCTGTCTTGAGGTAGGTTGTACTGATTCATGTGAAGCTTAGAGGTGCTTAGTCACTGTCCAAGCTTGTGGGAGAGGGTGGTGTTCTTTCCTGAAACAAACTCAGTAGATCCCTAGTTTCTCTAGTGAGAGTGTGAGCCAATGCTTCCGTTATCTGTGCTACAGCATCAGGTGCGACTTGAAAACTGACAGTGATAATTACCTCGGTGACTTGAGTTACCCGATTCTCAAAGTAGAATAGTGTTGATTCTCTATTGTGTAGAGCTCCTTCCATTTTGTTGTTGTGGGTTGGTTGTAGGTTGCGGACATGGTTTCGACCTTCTCCTTCTTCTTCTTGGCACTTGGCCTATGTATATCCACTGGGTTTGGCGTGTTGGTTGACTCTCCCACTGCAAATCGATTACCGTTACGCCTGGCACTCGAGCTTCGATGGAGATGCAGAGTTCGTCTAGTTGTGCTTGGAGCTCTTCTTCTTCTGTCGTCCAATTAGCAAATCCTGCTAGCCATTCATCCATTCACAATAGTTTAAGGGTTTCAGTCTTGTAAACTGAAGGGTTTCATGAAAAGATCCTCAGTGGGGGCACCAAATGACGGGAGCAAAGCCAACCCCGAACCCCGACGGCCTCTAAAACACCGGGGACCGAATGGCGCGCCTCGAGCCTGTCATGGTAAAGCAAACAGGGGGCACCACCTAGCTTCAGCGGCTAGGACGCAAACAACACACCACCATAACAAAGTTTTCATCCAAGAGAGATGGATGCTTGGGAGTAATGATGAAGAGGAAAGGGAATGAGATCAAGTGAGAGAGAGAGAGAGAGAGAGAGTGAGGGAGGGGGTATAGCGGCTTAGTACTTAGGCACCACAAAAGGATGGAGAATCCGCACACCCTTCACACATACACAAGCTCACTCCAAAACACAAGACTAGGTGGCGATTCCGCACACCTCACATGGGCAAAACATTGCAAGAAAACATACTCACAAAACCTCAAGCTTTATTTAGAGAATAAGGCAATGAAATGGGGAGCATAGGGTAGGGGAATGAGAAGGGAGAGAGTGGTAGAGCACATGGCGGATAGGTGGGAGTTGATGGCGAAGACTCGCACGAGGATTATGGCCATCATCCTTCATTTAGTTGCCCTTCATCTTCCATAGCCAAGGGTGTAGAGGTCATGCTCAAGACAAGCATGGTGATTGCGGTGATGGTGATGGTGATGTGTGTGTGTGTGTGTGTGTGTGTGTGTGTGTGTGTGTGTGTGTGTGTGTGTGTGTGTGTGTGTGTGCACTAGGCACACACAGTGCATAGTGTGTTCTTTGGTGATGTTGTGTGTTTTGTGTGATGGTGACCCCTCTTTATATAGGGGAGGAGGGGGGGGAGAAATTCTAGAATTTAGAAATGAAGAAATCATTATCTACATAGGTCATGTGACTGTGGGCCCCACTTGTCTGGCTATGTGTATATGTGTCAGAACAACAGTCTCATGAGAGAGAGACTAAGAGAGAGAGATGAAAAAAAGTGAGAGGTGACATGGAGAATAAAGTAATTACAAGAGGGGAGAGAGAGGAGTGTGTTCAGAGGTGAATCTGTGTGCAGATGTGTGTGAACACAAGAAAAATCAGGTAACCACCGGGTGGGGATGGGTCTGTGGGCACCTTTTTTAGTGAAACTGAGTGTGTGTGAGTGTGGGGGAGGTTATTTAGCTACAAGACAAGAGACATGGCGCCCTTTAGAGAGAGGGGGGAGTATTTGGGTCATGGGATATGATAGGAGAGATAAAGGGGGGGTGGGGTATACTATTTTGGAAGATAGGGTAAGTTGCATGTGAGTTAGGGTGCATTATTGGTGATTTAGAATGCATTATTGGTGAGAGGTGGGGTAGCTTGAGGGGAGAGAGAAAGGAGAAAGGATAAGGGGAAGAGAGAGGGGGTTGACCTTTTGAGTGGAGGAGAGGAAAAGGGACACACGGCGGGGTAATAGTGAAGAAAAAGGAGGCAAGGTGGGGATGGGCTGCCCCGCAGGCATGAGGTGGCCTATTTTACCTTTCTCATATATTTACATAATCATACTTTATTTTTTTCTTACTTTTTCCAATGTCTTTTATCACTCCCTCCCTAAGAGGGGGTTTTCATGGGGTGGGGACGAGAGAAGAGTAGTATGGGAGCTTGGCTTGTGAAAAGCCCCCATCAATACCATACCCATGAGAGATGATGCGAAACCAAGTAGACAAAGACCATACACTTATAACAAAACATTTGCCAAGAAGATCAAAGAAGAAATTGAAAAACTAAAGGAAACTGAATTCATTTACAAAATTGAACACACTGATTGGGTGTCCCCAATTGTGGTAGTATCTAAGAAGAATGGGAAATTACGAGTGTGCGTTAATCTCAAAAAAGTGAATGCAGCTACCATTAGAGACAATGTTCCTCTTCCGATAACTGAGCATGTTTTAGAATGAGTGGCAAGAAAAGAAGCTTAGAGCTTCCTAGATGGCTTTTTGGGATACAATCAACTTTTGGTTGACCCAAAAGATCAGCACAAAACTGCTTTTGCAACAGAATGGGGTATATTTTCCTATCGGGTTACGCTGTTTGGGTTAACTAATGCTCCAGCCACATTTCAGAGATTGATGAGCCATGCTTTCAAAGAGTATCTTTGGAAATTCTTGGAAGTATACATCAATGATGTATGTGTACATTCGTCAATCCGAGCTGATCATTTTGAACACCCCAAAAAGGTATTCGAGAAATGTAGACTTTACATGATTTTCTTAAACCCAAAAAGTGCACATTCATGGGGAGACAAGGGAAAATTCTTGGACACATAGTGTCTAAAAATGGCATAGCTACTGGTACAAGCCTTCATGGGACATTGTGGATATTACCGACGGTTCATCTACATGTATGCTATAATTGCAAAACCCATGTATAGCTTGATTACGCACTTTGAATGGACCGAGGCATGTGAAGAATTGTTCATGAAGCTTAAGCAAGCTCTCACCTCAGCTCCAATATTGAAAGCACCCGATTGGGATAAGGTATTCCACGTACATGTAGATGCTTCAAACTTTGCTATTGGTTGTATACTAGCCCAACCAGGGGATGGGAAAACTGACTTTCCTATTTCTTATGCAAGCCGACAATTGAATATGGCAGAAAAGAATTACACCACCACTGAAAGATAAGGACTAGGAATGGTCTATGATGTTAAAAAAGCATAGACATTACCTATTGGCCAACAAGTTTGTGGTCTTTGTGGACCACCAAGATTTGTTATATTTGGTCAACAAGCCATGTATCATAGGAAGAATAGTGAGATGGTTCATCATTCTTCTCGAATTTGATTTCACTGTGGTTGTAAAAAAAGGCACTACACATCAACGATCAAATCATTTGTCCAGGATTGTTTCAGGGGAATCACCTAAAGGGGTAGATGATGATCTATCAAATGCCTATTTGTTCTCCGTGGAAATGATACCTAGATGGTCTGAAAAAATTGTGTCATTGATGACAATATCTCAAGTGGATTCACCACTTCCTATCACAGTTGACTTAATTGAGCAATCGACTATGTATCAATTACTAGTTGGGAGGCTATATGAAAGAAATCGAGACGGGATATTGCTTTTATGCATTAACCCTGAAGAAAAGGATCAATACCTAAGTCAAGCACATGTTACCATAGTAGGACTTCACTTTGCGGAAGACCAAACTATGCAACTAATCTTAAGACTTGGAGTATTTTGGCTGACTATGAGGAGAGATGTTCGATCTTTTATAAGATATTGCCCTCAATGTCAGAAACAACAACCCATTCCTCATGTAACATTGTTTCAAATGTCACCTATTCTCCTAAATGGAGTAACTATCTGGTTACTTACTTATCAAGTCGAACATTTCCTGAGGATATGAGTTAACGTCGTCAAAGAGCAATTGAAACGGAAGCAAGAGACTATGCTCTCATTGGAAACCAATTGTATTGGAGAGGTAAGGATCAACATTTGCGTCTTTGTGCAAATGAAAACGAGTATATTCCGATTATAGAACAAGCACATGCTGGATTAGCTGGAGGTCACTTTTCTAGTGAGACCACCACAAGAGCAATCTTGATGGAAGGCATATGGCGGCCAACACTTTTTGCAGATGCCAAAGAATATGGTCGAAGGTGTGATGCTTGTCAACGAGCAAAAATGCCAACACGAGTAGACGGCATGCCCTTAAGACCAATGATGGGGACTAGAGACTTTGCAAAATGGGGTATAGATTTTGTTGGACCGATACAGCCACCTGCTTATAGAACCAAGCTCAATATATCATTGTAGCTACGGACTATTTGACCAAATGGGCCGAGGCTAAAGCGACTCAAAGGAATGATGCCGGAACCACTGCTGCATTCTTATATGAGTATGTATTCGTAAGGTATGGGCTGCCAATAGAGATTGTCAGTGATCGAGGAACTCATTTCCTCAACGAGGTAATAGAGTATTTGCTTAATGAGTTTATGGTTATCCATAATAAATCAGCTCCCTATCACCCACAAGAAAACGGACAAGCTGAGTATACGAATAAAATTCTTAGCTCGGTACTAACCAAAGTGGTTAGTTCAGGAAGGACAGACTGGGAAATGAATCTCCATGCTGCTCTATGGGCTTATCAAGTTTCATTCAAAACGGCTTTAAATGCTACACCCTTTAACCTTGTTTATGGTCTTAATGCCATATTGCCAATAGAATTTCTATTGTCGACCTTAAGGGTAGCACAAACTCTTGAGTGGACTGGACATGAATTGTCAGAAAGACTAGAAGATTTGGAAAATCTAGACAAGCAAAGGCTAACTGCTGTAGCTCATATCTATCACAAAAGAGGAAACAAAAATTGTTTTTTGACTCCCACTTAATCACCAAAATTTTCAAGAAAGGGGACTTAGTTCTAGTCTATTCCGTTAAGCAACACATTCCCAAGTTTAAGAAAAAGGGAAATGGACCATTTATCATTGAAGATGTATCTCCAAGTGGAGCAGTAAAATTGTCAACCATAGATGGTGAACCAATGGCTAATTGGATTAGTGGATGTCGTTTAAAGAAATACAATTTGCCACTAAACAATGAATTGCTAGAGAGAATGCATGCAGCCAAACAAAAGAAGATCAAGCAACAGCAGGTTATTGATGAAGCCCAAGAGGAAGCTAGACTTCAGGTACTCAAGCGTAAGGCTGTTCTCAAGAATCAACAGATACCGATTCCCATCAACACTTTAAGACTAGATGTTCGACCATGGGAATTACCTAAAGATGCAGTTTCAATAGATGATGACTGGTTAGATGGAATGGATCTGCGCATCAAAGTACAACTCAACAATCATAGCACCAATGCTTTGGTAGACACAGGAGCTAGAGTGAATGCATTCAGTTGTTCCACATACAAGAAAGCAACAAGTCAAGCATTGACCGTAGGAATAACGACAATCAAAGGATGCAACATTAGGAAATTTCGGAGGTCATTTGGAGGGCCATATAAAAGAGAGAGAAAATAGAGCGCGTCCAATGAGCTTGAGGGCTATGTTACGTAGGAAAATACGTGGAAAGACTCATGAAATAGGAAAATATTTTAAAAACTTTCACGAATCTAGGATTGTGGAATCGTAACTTCTTTGCTTTTACCAAGTTGTTAGGTGCATGTGTGGTCCCACTGCTGATATTCTCTTATGGTCATTAATGTACTGGAGGGTGGCCATTAAGCCCGCACAAGATATTGGAATTGTAAAACACTTTCCCTCCATTAGGATGCTTTCAAAGTGAATCTCCCTCCACTAAAGCTTTTCTCTCAGAGCTATGGCTTCCACGTCTTCCCGCCCAAGAAGCTCTAGGTGTTTATGGTCTCTCACATCAACTAGCAACACCTGCATTGTGCCTAGAAGGCCAAGTAGTAGCATATCATCAATTACAATATCAACTTCAATAAGTGCAGAGAACCAATGGGTTGGACAAAGGATAAACAAAGGTTCATGGGTCCTAATGCAACCAAGAAGAGCCAAGAGGTCTAGTGCTATCAATGTTTACCGCTCAGCATGGAAGGCCAGAGTATTGGATTTCAAAGTTAAAATCGGCAAAAGATTTGTAAAGGAATTTATTGTTCAGCATGTATTTACCCATCTAGACGTGATAGCAAACGGTGGAAATGTGTCAGATATACATCAAAAAACCACGTTGCAATTGTAAGTATTCTTCACATCTCAACTGCATTTGATTTGTCATTTCACTTATTAATACTCTCAGTTTAACTTTTG